>NC_080674.1:111014229-111639229 GCF_030445035.2 Dasypus novemcinctus | reverse complement strand
TTGAGAAGGGGAGATGACCCTGTGTTATCCACATGAGCCCAATGTAGTAACAAGAGCCCTTGAAAATAGAAGAGAGAAGTAGAGTGAAAGAACCAGAGCAGGCAGCATGAGAAGGACTCCTATGGATTTGTTGGCTTTGAAGAGGGAGGAAGAGAGCCATGAGCTGAGGAATGTAGGTGGCCTCCACAAAGTGGAAAGGGTAAGGAGCCGGTTTTCTCCTAGAGTTGCCAGAAAGGAATGCAGCTCTGCCAACATCTTGATTTTAGCCCATTAAGGCCCGAGTTGGATTTCTGACTTGGAACTGTAAGACTAGACATTTACATAGTTTTAAGTCACTAAGTGTGCGGTGATTTGTTGCAGGAGTGATAGGAAACAAATACAACTACTATGAAATCTTCAGTTGAAACACTGACCTTTTATATCCTATTATATCCTCTAAAAGGGTGGACACATACTGAGGAAATCTTTGCACTGCACATATTTGATTAATAATATACCAACAGCTAAACATCAACATTTGTTAAAAAAAACAAAAAAAAACAAATGAAATAACTTAGAGAAGTTGTGGAATTGTCATTACCTTAACATTGTACTTCTTTTACTCCTATGGGTAGACTAATAGCACACCATCTCCATCTCCACCTCTGGACTCACTCCGTGGACTCCTTTCTTTGTAAGTGTATCTGGACTTCCCCATCACATTCTTTAATCCATAAAGCTCCCCTTGCCCTTTCAGTTACAACTCTCTTGATGGGAAACCATGTCAGGCACAGGAGGTATGCAAGCTAGTCTGTATCTACTTTAAAATCTCAATACTGAAAAGTATTCTAGTGTTTGCTTGTTAGCGTGCTTGTAAAATGATTTGCTGTTTCAGTAACTTGTAGATCCATCAGACAGTGGTATAAAACCATCAGTTATCACATGGTAATATCCTTTTACTAACCACTGAAATCTATCAAAACATTTCATGTTAACCAACAATGCCAGATGCTATTATTGGCCTAATGGTTAATATATTTGCATTTTTTTCTACTTAGCTCTTTCTGCATGCTTACTTTTCCTTTTGTGTAAAACATTTTAAAAATGTGTGGGAGCATCATAACCTTTCAATATCTACTTTAATACACATACATTTATGGGCACTCACTTAGCTTTTCAAGTTTCCCATGTAGATGTTATTCCTTAAAATACACATACTACCTAAGTTATGAGAACCTTACTTGCAAACATCCTGTATCTGCACCCATTTTGTTCTTGGCCCCTCCCCTTTGACCTTTAAATGTTGACTCCTCCATCTCCAGCCTGCTTCTGATTTCCAAAAGACATTTCTTCAGAGGAAGCTGATTTCTTGTAGCTGGTACATGGAATGATTTGAATGTATCTTTGCTAATTCACAAGTATCTTGGTATATATTTTTCTTTTTGTTCATTTCAAAACACTGTCAGTACCACTCTGGATATGTTTTCATGGTATACACACATACTTTCCCTTTAACTCCTCTTTCTTCTTCTCATTTTTGTCTAGGTCCTTCTGTAAAATCTCTCATCTCTCACCTCTGACTCCTCCTTTTTAAAATCATGTGTTTCATTTGTGGACCCTGAATTACTCTTTAGGAAAAACGTAGTCTTACATTTGAAGAAAAAATTCCAGAATTGATATGCAAAAACTTGAAAGCCCTGGAAATTATCTTGAAATTCCTTTTAGATCTCTTAAAATCTCGATCTACCTTTCTACTCCAAAAAAAGCCTTATTTCCTCAGGATTCAGGGTGTCAATCTATTTTTGTCTTGTCTAATTTTGTGTTAATTACTTGTCTGATTTTCCTCTAGTTTTCTTCATCTCTATTGTATTTCAGATAAACATGGAATTTTCAGCTTGTGTGGAAACCTAAGCATTACTTACTTCTTTGTTTTTTGTTTTTTTTGTATGGGCCAATGCCTTTGAGGTTAAAACAAACCGTTTCCTAGTGAAGCTTATGGAATATAAGAAGCTGACTCTTCCGTTGGTTAGTAGGCGGAAAGTACCTCATGCCAAATGATGCTAAGCAATGAAGAAATCTACTGTGAGGCATACTAGACATTTCTTAAGTTTTACATTACAATGATCTCTGCCTTTGAGAGTTGATGATGACTGAGAGGGGCACAGATGACAGAAGTTTGTGTCCCTCAGCATTTCCTCTTCCTCCCTCTCTTGACCTCTCGAAACCATACTGACTTGGTATGAAGATGTCTCTGGTGTTGCTTTGACATTACAGGGGTCCCAATCAGGCTGGCAGCTGCAGGGCATGACATGCCCCCCCACCTCCATCCATAGTAGAAAATGTCCACAGACATTTTTTTCTCCAAAGTTGCAAAGAAGAATTTTCCTTTGAACTGAGCATATGATAGTAAGAAGGATATATGTGTTATAGTTTTCTTTAATAAAATGGGGTGGGTGTGGCTTTGATTACAAAAGAAAAGTAAGGAAAAATAAAAAGATTATAAGAATAATGGCACTTTTAGGTAACATTTTATACTTTACCATTAGGTTCACACACATGATCTCATGTAATTTCCCCCCATTTTGATGAGATAGATAGTACTGGAATTATCCTTCCCATTTTAGACATGAAGGAACTATGGGTTAGAGGAGTTAGTTCTCTTCAAATCACATAACAAGTAAGAGTCAACGAAATTTGCTACTAAGGGAAAATTTCAAGGTTAGGAACATGGGGAGTAGAAAATCCATTTCAAATATTTATAAGTTGTTTAATCTTTAGTAAAATGCAATTGAGATTTGCCAATGACTATGAAAACCCTGGAGATATTCAAAGTGACCTCTGTTTCTGATAATTAATTTATAAGGGCTTCACAAAAGCTCCTTAAGATACACTTAAGATGCTTTTGATAATATTTGAAATTTCATAAATTGGAAGTGAGATGCAGGTCTCCAAGTTTTAAGATTTATTTTAAATGTTAAACCTAAAAGATTTAAGGTAAATTTAGGACCCTAGAAATTGAGACATCCCCAGAAACTACTACTTTCGTGTCTGGAAAAGGAAAGTTATTTTTAGAATATAAATGGTTAGAAATCAAATATGATGGAGAACCCTCTTTGCTAAATGTTAAATATTCAGGCCCTCTTGATGACCCAGTATAATTAACAGTTAGCTCAGAATGGCTTGTGTCTTTTCAGTGACACTGGTGGCAAACTAAATGGTTCCAGGTGAATTAAAAAATATACTTTTGTAAAAAACTAAGATCTTTCAGTAATCAGAAAAAAAATTTCAGACAGAGGGGGAAAATGGCATCTTGTGAATCTTTTCTAGAGTGCTCAGTCTCCTTGATGAATTGCATTATCACTAAAATGACCTTTCCAGTTCATATCTCTTTTAAGGCAAATGCAATTCTCCATTCTGTTATAATGAAAGTATTACACGGATAACTATCCAGCTTTGTCTTCCAGAAGGAGTACTAATTTGGGATAGAAATGAAGTACTTTAATAAAATACTAAGTCTTTCTGTTTGTTTATTTTTTATCCTTGCAGAAACCTGCTGGGTAGAACTAAGCAAGTCCATGTACGTAGTAAGTACACTGAGCTCCCTATCTAAGGTAGACGTGGTTTTTATTACCACATACTTGGACAGCCATATGAATATTTTTCTTAGTGAAGAGAGCCTCAGGTAAATCCAAAGGCATAAGTCATCGAACATGCTGCAAACACTTTTCTGCTGAATTCTCTTTTTGACGATTTTTAAACTAAACGTTTTAAGATCTGTGGCATACCTCCTAGATGCAATGCAAGTTTTGAACATTTACTGCCTGTCTCTACCTGTAAGAAGCATAAAGACCATCAGGAGATAGCATAAACACTAATTATATCCTCTTGCTAATTGTATATTTCTTTGAAATGGTGGCATAATTCAAGCCAGTGTATGGTGGAAAAAGCTGTGAATAATGACCGGAAACCTTCTTTGACATGTTTGTGCATGCAAAAAAGGTGAAGTTTTTGGTGAGGTATAGAGTCTGCAGCTGAGAAATGAATACTAATTTTTAGTCCTTTTTGAAAAAATTGTTTCTTTGATGACTGTTATTAATAATGTTGTAATGAGCAGTTAGCATATAGAACACAGATCCAAGCCATGAAACATATTTAGAGCCAGGTCACATGGCTTGAGGTCAAGTCTGTCACAACCTTTGCAGGAGGCCAATTAAATGAATATATAAATTCCTGCTTGTTCCTTATGATAATAAACTTGTTTCTTAGTGCAGTTCCTCAGAAGAGGTAAAAACACTTTGTAAAAATGCCTTTCTATTATACTCCCTATGAGACAACTAGCTGGCAGAGGTTTTAATTACTCTGTTGTGGATGTGGAAATTGAGGCTCAGAGATTTGAAGTGGTTTACCTGGGTCATATGTTTGGGCTACAACAATGCTAATTAAGTTAAAAATTTGAGAAGTAGAAAGCCTTGGGTAAAACAAGGGGCCCCAGTAGATACTCAAATCCCTATTGAACCTGAAATTAATGGCTTTGAATGGTAATGTATCCCAAATTTTGCTGAATTTAGCTCTTAATTCAATTAACTTCGAGCAGAATTATTTAGACATGAGTTTTTTGATATTTTAAAAAATAAAAGTACAGTACTATTTAAAAAGTAAAAAGCAAAAGCCTTGTTTTTGTGTCACCTGTCAAAATTGTGATGGTGTTTCAGAGATGTCTCTCACAATCTGCCATTGTCGTATTAACGTTCTGGATCGCTCTCTTTTACTTATGACCCAGTGAGCAAGACCATTATTAAAAGGTAAATATTTATTTCTCAATTTGCTGTTTCCTCCTTTTTATGTAGTTCTGAATATGAATTTGTTTTCCTTTCACAGTATCTACTAGTATGATTTTTAAAAAACTTTCCCTTGTAGTGTTTCCTTCTGGTGACTGTTGTGGCATTAGTCACTACACACCCAGTGGCACTGATTACGGCTACCTTTAATGTCACTTCCTAAAGTGGCGTATTTCCTTTGGCTGGGATGCTGTGGGTTTGTTATTTGTAGGTCAGAGCCTGACTCTTAGCTCAGTTCTCCAGCTCTTAATATACATTTTCATCTATAACCATCCTTGACACCACACAGACATCCCATGTTGAAATCTTTTTTAGAGTCTCGACCTGTCGGCTAGACTAAACAGAGACAAGGAAACAGGTAATGACAGGATTGAAACATGGTTTAGGGATCTTGGGAGGAAAAAAGAAAGGAAAAAAAAAGTGATGAACAGCATAGTCACCCAAGCTTGTGATGTCTCATCAGAACCTCTCAATGTTTGGAACTTTTCCCAAGATTTGCCCTCATGAGACAGAAAAGACTTATTAGATCATTGTGTCTGCTTTCCCACCTGGGCAGGAAAGAGTCTCCCATGCGGAGAACATATGGCTTGGTCTTAGATTAGCAACAAAGAATGTCAGTTGGCAGACATATGGGGGAGAAGCAGAGGATCATATGAGCTTTGGTAGCCTGGACTTCACAAATGAACTTTAAAAACCTTATATAGTTAGTTCAGTTATGTAAATAAACACTGGATAACCTTTGTGGAAGAAGAGGAGCTATCATTTATTGAACACATATTGCAATCTAGGCATTGTATTTTACTTTTCTTTTTAGAAATACTCCAGTAGTTTTGTTACCTCCATTTTACAGATGAAAAAGTGAGAATCAGAAGGATGGGGTCATTAACTGGCAAAATCCAGAATCCCACTAAGATTTTGGTTCAGATGTGAAAGCTTTTGGAGGAGATGGTCAGAGAACATAAATTATGGCTTTGTATACTGTAACTTTCTAGTTACTTCACTTCTTTTGAGATGGATAAAGGAAATACTCTGCCTACCCTTTTTTAAATGGTCAAATTCAATGCATTTGGTACAGGCTGCTCTTGTATTGCTTATTTCAACAGTACTGGAAATATAGAAGCAGACTTGGAGGAATAGAAAGAAGACATATGAAGAATACAGGCATAAAATAATAATAAATTGTGAATGTTTGCCACCCTCTTCCTCCTAAAGGAGGGAAGATTCTTATTTGCTGGATCAACAATAGAGCTGTTTTTGTTGAGCAGAAACTGAATGAAGCCAGGGGAGCAGTTATCATTCCCCTAACTAAAGGAAGGAAGAAATGTAGTATTTATCTATCATGGATGAAGAAGGGTGGAAGGGGAGGTGGCATTATGAATATAGTTTTCTTTTTCTTTCAGTACTTCCACTACTATAGTATTTCCGTTTTACTTTTTTCTGTCCATATATTATTTAATGTCTGTACATAGTCCATAACTTCAAAGGTGAAGTTGTGAGGGAAGTGGTTTTGACATTGAGAGAGAGAGTGGAGAGTTTTGGGTACAGCTGTGGGTGTGCAGGAGATGGAGAGGCAGATGCAGAAAGGGGACAGTAAGGAGTTCATGGGGATTATGTATTGCCTATCATTTGATATTCTTCAAGACACTTCAATGAAGATTTGAGTTTAAACCCACCACCTAAATATTTGTCCCATCTGTTTTTTTTTCTTGTTCCTTTCTCCATCCTTTCTTGCTTTCTCTTGATTTAATCAAAATTTTAAAATATTATTATTCCACTATGCCTCTTATTAGGATTCTCAGTATTATTTTAGGGGTATTCATAGAGTTTACCACAGGCATCCCTGAATAATCAGAATCTACCTTAAATAATACTTTTGTTGCTTCCAGGACAATGTAGGGAACCTGGAACTCCTTAACTCCATTTAATACTCCTCCCTCCCATCTGCCTTTAGTGATATTCTTGTAAAGTATTTTAATTATCTCTTGTCTTGGTTTTCCAGACTGCTATGGTAATTAGCACACAATGCATTGGTTTAAACAAAGAGAGTTTATTGGCTCACAGTTGTGTGGCACCAGAAGTCCAGAATGGAGGCATAAGCAAAGCAATGCTTTGTCTTCTAAGACTGGCATTCTGGTGCTATTTGTTGGTGATCGTTGGGTTCATTGGCTCTCCTGTTACATGGTGATGTCTTCTCCTTTCTCTTTCAAGTTCCAGCAAATTACAAGATCCCTGCTGTGGCCTTCCTTCCATGTCCAATTTTCTTTGATTTTAAGAACTTCAGCCCTATAGGATCAAGGCCCACTCCTGTCCAGTTTGGTTACACCTTAATTAATAACAACATCTTCAAAGGTTCTGTTTACAAATGGATTCAAACACACAGGGCCAGGAACTTGCCTTTTGTGAGGGGCATGCTTCAATCTTCAACGTTTCTGTATTTTAAACTCCAAACATCTGTGCTATTATTGTTATAAAGAATCAATATTTCGTTTAGATTTCCGCGTACATTTACCCTTTTTGATGGTCTTCTTTCCTTTCTGTATTACCTGTGCTGAAGTCTGGTATCATTTGCTATTATTTTGAAGAACTCCCGTTAGTGTCTCTGTTAGTCTGCTATGGTGAATTCTCTCAGTCTTTGTTTATCCCAAAATGACTTCATTTCACCTTTATATTTGAAAGTCATGCTCTCTGGGGATAGAATTCGAAGATGGCAAGTAGTTTTCCTTCGTCACTTAAATGCATTTTCCCCCATAGTCTCCTGTCTTCCATAGTTTCCTGCCCTCAAGGTAATGCTGCCCTCTTCCAGCTGCTTTTAAGAGTTTCACCTTCTCTTTGTTTTTCTTCAATTTTACTATCATTTGCCTAGGGAAGTTGTGTTCCCTTCAATGCCTTTCTTCCTCTCTAGAAAACTGGGCCCACAGAGCCTGTCTGCTTTCATCTTCAATGCCTTCAAATTGTTACTTAAAAATTTTTGTTCAGCTATTAAAGTTTTTTCTTGATGGGAAGGTAATCTGACTTGCTATTGCATCATAGATGGAAGCAACAATGTATACTAACAACTGAATTACGTTTTAGTGCTTCTTTTCTATTAAATTGCTCTGTGTGTATGTACATGTTTGTTTAAATTCAGCAATATTTGATGGCTGGAACATGTAGTATCCCTGATTTATATGGATTTATAAAATACAAACATTTCATATTTGTCCTACATTTTTGTAGTGCCTTTTCTGTGATGGGAAGGAATGACCCATACAATTTATGGGTGTGTTAGGAGGGAGGTAAGGACAAATAGGGCAAGACTGCTGACAAAAACAGGTTAGGGCCAAGGGCTGTGGGTCCCCAGGAAACATAGAATCATAGAAACATAGAAGTGAGGACTTCTGGGACTGAGTGGAAAAGATAATAGGTAATTGAGATTTAAGAGATGATATGCTATTGGTGCTTAAAAGTCCTAGGGATGACCAGGAATATGAGTAGCAGACATGGGCTGGAGATTAGAAAATTTGACATGTGGAGTTCAAGGAACTGAAATGCCTGAATAGATCTTATAAGTAGACATCAGTAGACAGGGCTGGTTCTCATGGCAGATTAGAGCAGGGTGGAGTGTCAGTGTCAAGATTCCTCCTTGGGACTTATCTTTAAAGCAGTTTGTTATAACAAGGCTGAAAACTTATGATGGAGAATATGGAAGCGCTATGCATTCTAACTTCAACTCACCTCAGGTCCAATCAACTATAAATATCTATAATATATAACTAATGATTTCCTTAAAAATGGTCTTAGAGTTCATAGATATGAGAGCAACCCTTATCCTGTACTTATTAATTGCTTGATCTTGAGAAAGTAATATAACTTCTCTGTTACTCACCTATAATATTCATAAGATTAGAGTAAGGACTTTTTAAAATCCCTTTTTGTGGTAAGGACTTGAAATACAGCTTTTAGCTTGTTTAGACTTAAAAGTTTGCCAGTGCTACTTTGCCATTGGTACTGTCATTTGATAAATGTTCCCTATGTCAAAATGTCCCTAACATCAAACAAGTTATTTTCAGTCTATTTTGCGGTGATTTTCTGATTCTGTAAGAAGAAAACACTGAATTTCCATTTCTGTCTCTTTACTTCATCTTTCTCCTACTCACTATTTCAATACTCCATAAGGAAAAGTAATTTTTTTTTTTACTCTTCTGGGAGGATTTCTCATCTTTCCTAGTTCCTCATATTTTCCTGAGAGTTTTAAAGTACTGAACTGTTAAGTGCTTTTATTTATACATAAACTTTTTAGACTTTTTCTTTAAGATGGTCTCCTTTGTGGTTAAAATGAAGAATAAGGAAAAAATAGTAGAAAAATAACTCATGCTGTGCCATTTGTTTAGACAGTTACAGGGCCACTGGGTTTGTTACCAAAAGTTCACCTTTCTTAATGCTATTCAATCTTGCTTCTCTCTTATTCCACAGAAAGTATTTCTGAGATTAATTGTCAGGAAATTTTTGAATGCCAGAGACAGAAGCCTAAATTTGAGTGACATAAATGGATTTTATTAGTTCTCTATTGTTGGGTAACAAATTGCCCCAAAGGTTAGCTTCTTCACAGGACACACATTTATTATTTCCGCATTTCTGTGATTCAGTGAACTGGTGATAGTTTAGCTGGGTCCTCTGATTTATGGTCTCTCATAAAGTTGTAATCAAGGTGACAGTCTAGGATCAGCAATCTCATCTGAAGGCTAGAATAATGATGCATCTAATTTTAAGATTACTCAGAGCATTCAGGTCCTTGGGACACTGTTGGACTGAGTGCTTCAGTTCCCAGTTTTTAGCTGGCAGTTGGCTGGAAGACTCCCTAATTCTTTGTCATGCAACATCTGCCACAGGGCAGCTTGCTTCTTCAAGGTGAGAAAGCAATAGAGAGAGTATCAGTAAGATGGAAGTCTCAGTCTTTTGTAACCTAATCATGAAGTTCATATCCCATCCCTTCTGACTTATTTTATTCATGAGGAGCAAGTCATTAAGTCCACACTGAAGTGGAGGATATTCCACAAAGACATCAATACAGAAGGTGGGGATTCTTGAAAGTCATTTTGAAAGTTGTTTACCATACAGATTCACTGACATAATTGAAGAGGTGAAGTGTAGCTTGTCATCAGGTACAATTGGCTCCAGAAACTTAAAGGATTCCATCAAATATCAGTTTCTCTCCATTATCTTGACTCCTGCTCATTTCATTCTTAGGCAAGTTTTTCTTTAATGGTAGCCCATCATGGCTTTAGGTTTTCATCCTACCAATTTAGCAATCCAGTCTAAGGAGGGTGTTTCTTTAGTAATAGTTCCAGCAATTTTCCTGAGCTTGCAATTATTTTACTGACCCAGTTTGGGTCACCTGATCATTCTTAAATCAATCATGTGGCTCTAATTGTACCATTTGGGGCTATGTGCCTTCTCCTAAAGCTAGAGGGAGTGGACATTCCTTTAATATGGGCTAAGAATGGCAGAGGGTTACCACCTTAAAGAATATTAGGCTGCTCTTCCCCAAAAAAGAGGTGAGGTAAGTGATTCTGGGCATGAAAGATAAAACAAACAAAACTAAACAAAATGACACAAAACAAAACAATAGCTAATGAGCACTGCAACCAAGCTGCCCTACTTTAACAGAGCTTGTATCTGAATGGTACATGAGAGGCACAGTGGTATTTGGGGCTTGACTACTGAATGATAATTTAAGGACTCAGGACATGCCATCTTTGCCATACAGGAACAAATCAGATGCCTCTGTGACTGAGTACCTGTATGTGTCAGTCACTGTGCTAGGTACTTTATTATGTAGTTTCATGAAATACTTCTAACAACTCTATACGGTTGGAATTGTTTCCACTTTTTAGGGTAGGAAAATTGTTTTGACATTTGATTTAGAATCAGTGTCATTCTGATTCCAAAAATAGTGCTTATACTCTCCCATACTACCTGCAAGATTATGCAAATATTTTTATCCTGTTATAAGCTATATTTATAGGCATCTACATTCATTTGTTTTATTTATATGTTTTACAAAAGTGTGATTTAATATCGTGTACAGTTTATGGTTTAGTAAATAGCTTGTTGAAATGAACATTTTATCTAAAAGGATTTGAGGTGGTACCATAGTATGTGTATGTCCTAAGTTTATAAAAATTGAGATAGAAAATGGAAAAGCAGGCTCAAGAAAAATGAGAAAGCAAGTTTTTAAAACAATGGTCTAACTAAATTTGATCTTACCAAATAATTGTCTCTCTTTCTGGTCATCTTTGCAGTTTATGCATACCCTGCTAGTATGGAGAATGTGAGAAAAAGTTAGTGAAACAGGAGAAAATTTGCTTGTTTATGGTAATACATAGTAAGCACCAAAAAAGTGACCAACTACAGAATGGAAGCTTTAATTCCATATGACAAATATTTTATCTCTCTGACCCTCAGTTTCTGGACTATAAAAGAGCAGGGTTGAATAAAGAATAGGAATAAGCTATATAAAGCAAGGTGTTTGACAAGCAATCTATGCCCAGTAAATTTTTCCTGATGTTATCCAAACATTAAAAGGTTTCATTATATAGACTCCCAAAGCAATCAGTTTATGCAAAGGAAGAACTTAAATGGGTCTAGTTTAAATGCAAAAAACTATTAAATGTAGGAAAGGGGTTGAAACAGTAAGGACTGAGTTGTGTCAAAGCAACATGATCCCCTCAATGCCAAACTTGTGCCAAGATTGCACAATAAGTGGCAAAACCAGGACTCAGAGGCTCTTTTTTTCTGATTCTAAGTCCCGTGCTTTTTATCACAATGCCATTATGTGCTCTCCTCCCATAACATTTTCTTCATACCTTTGTTCTGTATTTGTTATTAAAGTTATCAGAAGTCAGCGATCATGCCTTCTCAGGTTGTGTTGTACATAGTGCAGAGTTCAAATAGATTCTTGGTAAACACCTCTGATGAATCATTCCAACAATATCATCTTTCCACTTTACTTTATCCTGACCAGCTTGGCTGCATATCTTCATTTCCTGGGAATATTTTAGTGTAGATTTATCTGATAATCTAGAAGTTTAATAAATAGAGTTCATACCTCTATTAAAATATTTATTTTAACACCATCTAAAAATTTACATGGAATCTAAAATTACTCATGTATTCAAAGCATTCAATTAAAGAGGTAAACTATGAAATTGTATTCAATTGTTGAAATCACTCACAGCATACTAGCATGTGTGTGCACACACACACATGCCCATAACTAAATGAATGCTCAAACAAAAATATTTTTAAATCCCTAATGAGGAATTAAGTGGGTCTTTATTGATAATGCAGCATTGCAGTGTTATAACAGACAGGTGATTTAATTTGTGTCATTTTAAAATTGTAATTATTAAATATTCATGACATATTATACTTTATGAGACTTAAATACTCATACCAAAATCATATGGTGAAGATAAAATGCAGACAAAGAGTCTGGGTTCCCACAGCCACCGACCCCCAAATGACCTGCTAATAAATGCCAGATTCTCATCTTGTAAAACTCCTATGGGAGAATAATAAAGGATGAACATTTGGCCCAACATTTATTTTTATTAAACAAACACCTTTATTTTTCCTTCAACAGAATCTTTTTCCTGCTCTATAAAAGTCTGTGGCCCTTTATGAAAATGTGTACCTCATGTCACACAGTTAGAGTCAGGAATTTGGGCAGTTATGTACTGAAATTCAGATATCCGGAGCAACCAATCTAGTTGACTCAAATTAAAGTCGATATTCATGCTAACATTTTCCTAGTTCCTAGTAAATTTAACAGCTTATTATATAAAGCTTCATTCTTCTTAAACCCTAGATCTGTTTGGGAAACTTTAGGGAACAAATTTATGTAAATTCTAAGCAAAAATATAGTAGATATAACCAGTCTTATAATAAGCAATTGCTATTGGCCAGAAATCTTCAAATATTTTTTTCTTAGGAGGACTCCAGAGCAGATAGGTACATTTATAACACACTGAATAAAATAATATGGTTTTGACTGATACAAATATAGAGTCATACAAATATATTAAGGCTACTGAGAGGCGAATCAAAATTAAGAGCTCAGGGTAAGATGTTCCTAAAGGTATCTCTAAAACTATGTGCCTGCCTCATTCACAACTCTCCTCTAAGAATAGCAACTTCTGACATCCCTCTGTATTCAATTGGTGCTATGGCTCATGCCATGTAAGTCTATCTCAACTTTGCTTATTGTGAAGAGCTTGAGTTTTTCCTGGAGCCAAAGGATCAGCCCATATATAGAGATTTAATCTCCTCTAGAATGGCTTGTTAAGAAAAGCTTACCCCATAGACTAGGTGTTCCATAGTGGAACACAGCAAATCTACTCAATCACATTCAGTCCTGGGGAAGAAGAAATGCTAATAAAAATTTACAAGTCCAATAATTGGTATTCAGGGATTTCCCTAGTTTTCAGAGAAGGCTGAGAGAGACACAGAAAGGGAGAGGGGAGGAAGAGAATATGAATAGGATATTATAAAAATAAAAATATTCCCATTGATTTTACCTAAAAAACCCACACTCCAAAACCAATTAATGAAACTAACCTAAAGGAGGAGGTCCAATTAAATCACAACCAACAAATGGAGAATGGATTCAAAGCAGAGTAAAAAATTATAGACTTTTGAATCAGTATAGTATGGACCCTCACGGAAATAAAAGAAGGAAAATCTCAATTTAAAAAGATAAGCAAAAATGAATCAAACAGAAAGAAACGATGAAAGAGAAGGTAAGTAAGAAAAAGATTCTTAAATTTAAAAATTCACTAGTGGATAAACCCTGAAGTGGAGCCGGTTCTATATTCCCTGTAGCGGAGGCTTGTTGGCAGAGGGAGGAGTGCTGTCTCAGGTGTCAGAGGGCCCAGGTTTGCAAATGACAGAACTTGTCTATGTCTTTCCTCCCCCTCATTTGTAAAATAGAAATAAAAATATTTTCTATCAAAAAAGTCACTACAAGGACTAAATAAGTCAATTAATTTAAAATTCTTAGAATGGCAATTGCTAAGTAAATGTTAACTACTATGAGTTATCTTCCTTATGTTTGAAGTGAGAGAGAGAGAGAGAGAGAGAGAGAGAGAGAGAGTGTCATGGAAGAAAGAAGCTGAAAACAAGGAAACCTGGAAGAGGAAAGACCAGCACGCCTCTGCATGCCTTGCTATATGGGAGAATGAAAGATCACTGGCGGCTGGTTTGTAGGAAGAAAACACTACCTTGTTGATTCCTTCATTTGTACATTTTCTTGGCCTTAAACTGTAAGCTAATAAATTCCCGTTGTTTAAGCCAACCCATTTCATAGTATCTGCTTAGCAGCCTAGGAAACTAAAACTGACTTTGGTACCAGAATAGGAGGGTGATAGTATTGCAAATACCAAAAATGTGGAAACGACTTTGGAATTGAGTAATGGGTTGAGGCTGGAAGAATTGTGCAGTGCTTGATAGAAAAGGCCTAGATTGCTTTGAGGATTACTATGAATGCTAAAGGTACTTCCAACGAGAACTTAGATAGAAATGACGACTATGTTATTGGAAACTGGAAGGGAAAGATGACCCTTTTTTAAAATCACAAAGAACTTGGCAAGACTGGGTTCTGATGTCAGGTGAGCTTGGATATTTAGTTGAGGAGACTCCCAAGATAAGTATGGAAAATGCAGCTTGGTTTCTCCTTGCAGCTTACAGGAGAATGCTAGAGAAAAGGGATAAGCTGACAACTGAACTCCTATGCACAAAGAAACCAGAAATTGATGGTTTGAAAAAATTCTGAGCTACCCAAAACTGAGTTCCCAGAGAACAATATTCCATGTGAAGGTTTAACTGACCATGAATGCTTTCAGCCACTTCAGTGCAAGTCAGGAGTAGCAGTGCAGTTTCCCAGGAAGGGTCTTTGGAAAGTCCTCTTCTCTGATGGTTTGGACCCCTGTGTTCTACATGCACAACTGACAAGTTTTTTTCTGACATCTGTATGAATGGAACTAATGCTGGCCTGGACTAAAAGGGACAGAAAAGGGTCAGATTGAAGGAAAAAATCACTTCAAAGGCAGAACCTTGGAAGCTGAGGTTTGGACCAAAGACATCTCCTCAGTTAAATAGAGCAGATCCCTCCCCTTGTTTGTGAAAAGGGTGAATGTGCCCTGCAGATTGGAAATGGTGACTTTCCGCTCTGTTGTTCAGGAAGAGAGCTGCCACCCCAGTGTTCCCAGAGGTTGGAACCTGTGCTCTGGAGATTATGGAGAGTCTGGCCACCTCCTCAATGTTTGAAGCCCATGCCCTGGGAATTGCAGAGAATCTAGCCACCACCCTAGTGTTCTCAGAGGGTGGGACCATTCCCTGGGGATTGTGGAGAGCCTGTCTGCCATCCTGATGCTTAAAACATGTGGAGCCTTCACTCCAGTGTTTTGGGAGACCATGGGAAAGGATGGGGCTGTGCAAGCCCTGGACAGGGTGGGGCTGCCACTTCATCAGGCCTGGAGGACAAAATATCCTTTCATAGATGACTCTCAGACTTTAAATCTAATGGAGTATGCCCTGCAGGGTGTTAGAATTGTTGGGGACCCATGACTTGTGTTTTCTTTTCAAATTGTCCTTATGAGAATGGGAATGTTTATCCTATGGCTGTTCCTCTTTTGTATATTTGAAGCAGACAACTTATTCTCTAAGTTTCATAAGTGTGCAGACTGAGGGGAATTGTGCTCAAGACAGACCACACGTATAACTGATTTTGATGAAAATTTGTACTTAGTATTGTTATCGAGGCTTGGGGTGTTATTATAGAATGCATATATTTTGTATGTGGAATGAACATAACTTTTTGTGGTCCAGAGGATGAACTGTGGTGGTTTGAAGGTTTATGTACTGCAGAAAAACATGCCTTTAAATCTCTTACATTCTTGTAGGTGTAAACCCACTGCAATTAGGATCTCTTGATGAGGGTACTTCAATTAAGATGTGACTGATCTCATTCAGGATGGGTCTTAGTCTACTTACTGGAGTCTCTTCTAAGCAAAATGGATACAGAGACAAAAGAAAGCCATGGAATAAGAAGCTGAAAGCAAGGAAACCTGGAACAGAGGGAAGAGACCAGCATGTTGCCATGTGCCTTGCCATGTGGCAGAGGAACCAAGGATCACTGGTAGTCAGTCTTTTGGAAGAATGCATTGCCTCGATGATGACTTGATATGGCCATTTCATTAGCCTCAAACTATAAACTAATAAATTCCTATTGTTTAAGCCTACTCATTTCATGGTATCTGCTTTGAGTAGCCTAGGAAACTAAAACAGGCAATAATTAGGGAAGTGGAAAAAGCAAAAAAATGGAAATAGTCAAATTGGTGCATACAGCATGGTTTAGAAAACAAAGCAAAGAACAAAGAAAACTACAATAAGATATTCAAATCACAGTCTTAGAAATAAGAATAGACATATCAATGATCTAAAAAAATGAACAAGTTAAACTATATTAGGCAAAGTAATCCCTTTTACATGTTAGATTAAAAAATAGACATACTAAAATCAAAATAATATTCCTGTTTAAAAATAAATTAAAGAGTAGCTTGGTTGGCAACCAAGAAATGAATATAACTAAGAAGGTAATTTTAAATTGATAAAATAAACAATCTAAATTGAGATAAAATCATGCATTTTATAAATCTTTCATATCATACTATCAACATTCATGTATACAAAATGAAGACAAAACACATAAATTTACAAAGATACAATTATTACAATAGACTTTAATAATTTTCTCATATACTTTGATAGATGATGGATCAAAAATAAAGTCATAGAAAAGTTATATAACCATAAATAAAGCTTGGTATTTCATATAAGCCTGTACAACTATACTAAATATGAGTATTTAACATGATATAAATTTCTCTATATACAAATTGTATAGCTTACTATCGTATAAGCATATAGAGTGCCATATTTAGAGTGACTGAATCTAGACTTTAAAATATCTTAACTTATTCTCAAAAACAGTATTTATTTAGTCCTTATTTTCAGAGCATGATATGACATAAATGGCCTTTATTAGAAAAAGCATAAGCAACTAAGAAAATAATGTTTTGTTCATGTGAGCTTTTACTCATTGATTTCTTGTTCTAACAACTGTGAAATTCAAAATCACTTTTCAAAATAATTCTTGGATCAAAGAGGAGATCAAAACTGCGTTTGCAGAGTATTAAGGAAATAATAGGTATATCAGAAGACAGAAAAAAGGTGGAAAGCTTTCCAGCTGATATTATGAATCTAGCATAACCTTGAGGCCAAAACCAGACAAGAGAAGACATCACATGAAAAAAGTTAAAAAAGAAATCTTGCATACATATACATAGATATATATATATAGAAGCAAAATATTTAAATGAAATACTAAGCTACACTGACAAAATTATTCACCAAATCCAAGTCCAATTCACCCCCAAAATGAAATGTTTTTAAAATTCTCTTATATTTGATAATTGCATCAAGAGTTGAAGCAAAACAAACCATATGAGAATTTTAATAGATGTTGACACCTCAGTGTTTCAGTTTCCACATTTATAAAGTAGGGATAAAAATGGTATATACCTCAAAACTTGTTGTGGGACTTAAGTTAATTTAGGTTAGCATGTCTAGAACAGTGCCTGAAAACACCATATAAATATTAGTTACTATTTTTAAAGAGCAATAACTAGGGCTATAAGTTCACTTGATCAGTATAAGAAAGACTATCTCTTTTATGCCTAAAGCCAGCACAATACTTAATTGTAAAACAATGGGTTATTGCCATTGAAATGAAGAAAAGTGTGACCTTCATAAAGATTGTTACTTTTTGATACTTTTTATTAAAATTCTGGTAATTATACTAATATTTAAAACAAAAATATGAGATATAATGATCAGATGAAGAAGGCAAAATTATCTTAATGTTCATATAATTTGCTCACATTAGTTGAAAACATAACAAAGAATTTTATAACTTACAGAACTTATAAAAAATTCTGTAAAATTGAAAGATATAAAATGAATATACAAAAGTATATTCTATATACACTAAAATAGAGATAATGTTTGGTAAAAAGACTTCTTTCTCATTAATGTAAGAAACATAAAACATTGATGAAACATCTTAATGAGATACATGGTACAAACATATTAAGCAAACTGCTTAGGTAGGGGTAACTATTAAGGAAGAATTCAGTAAATGGAGAGATACAATGTGTTCTTGGTTAGAAAAGGTTGGCTTTTGTAAAGATAGTAAGGTATCCTAAGTTAAATTATACGTTAGAAAAAAATAAGGAAAAATGAACCGTTGAAAAGAGAAATAAGAAAGAAGTCATTCATAACTGAACTATCCAGAGATATCTACTATCAACATCTTGGTGAAAATTGGTCTTCCTCTCCCTTTCTCTTTCTTTCTTCATGTATCTTTACAAGAATATGGAATCATACTATAAACGATAGTTTTATTTTTTACTAAATATATCATTTACAATATATTATATATACAAGTTGTATATATTAGTAATTGCATTCAGCTGTTAATAACTGAGAACAAAGATAAAAATAACAATATTTTATGTAAAGTACAAGGTTATTTATTATTTTTACTCTGGTAAAAGATGTAGCCTGGAAAGCAGTCCATGATTGGTATGGTAGGTCCCTGATATTGTCATTGTTCCACTTTCCTTTTATATTTTATCTTTAACATCATTATTAAGGGGGAGGGCGGGCATCTCAAAGGACATTTACTGTCTAACCTGGCTATCCCAAAAATATCTTAGTCTGGAAGATAATGGGAAGGACAAAGGGTGCATCTTCTAGACTAGAAATATATGAAAAATACCTTCTGCCTTTGTAGTGATCAAGAAAATCCAAATTAAACATCATGATACCATTTACCATATATCAAGCTCATTCAGTAAAAATTTAATAGTCTTTATTTCTGAAGAAGTGAGATACCCATTCTCATACAGTGCAGGTGGTTGGCTAAATTGTTAATATTTTGTAGACTGCAATTTAGCAATATATGCCAATATTTGAAAAAAAAAAGACAATTGTTTGGGTAATTTCAGACCTAGGAATTTTTATGAAATGATCCAAAAAGATTTTCATGCAAGGAATTTCCTTTACAATATTTTATTTTATAATAGGAAAATTGGAAATAAATTTTATGCTTTGCAAGAGGGGAGATTTATAATATTTATGGTGCTATCATACAGTGGAACATTCTGTAGATATTAAGAGTGAGGATTTTGAAGAATTTTCATTAGTTGGAGGTGCTTTCTGTAAATGGTTGTATGTTAAAAGCAGACTTTAGGCTGTAAATATGTGGTATTTCTTTAGTAATATATAGCTGTACAGAAGAAAGTTAGGGATGAAATATAAAACACTGTAAAGCATTCTCCTCTCTACTTGCTGGAATTTCCTTTGATTCTTATTTTATGTCTTTTGTACTTCCTAAATTTTCTGCATTGGTTATCATGTCTTCTACAATTGAAAAAATATATTTAAAAATTATAATAACTACCATCTAGGTAAAATTTTTAAAAGGCTGCATCAGCCTTACTGTAAACAGCAAATATTTTATATTTAAATAACAATTCATATATAATTTTATATTCATGTGTTTGAGTGTATTTTAAGGCTTGGGAATATGTATTGAAATAAGAAATATCCATGATGGAGTTGAATAATAGATTTACATTTGCGGTGTCACTCGGAGGTGAGGGATGTTAGAAATTTCTGTTTTGAGTTAAAGATTAGAAACTGGATAAAGAAATAAGAGAAAATGATAAGTTCACTGTTAGACCAATGACAAGGATAAGCAAGAAGACTTTGACACTTTCTTAGGGTGGAGAGAGGATAGTAATCTATGCGTGTCTAGACAGGAGCCAAGGTGAGCAGTTGATAGAATTCAGAAGGAAATTGCTGTGTGTATACTCAGGAGGCTGGATTTTAGGCATATGAATTCCCAGCCTACCAGAAATTCCTAGTCCCAAATGTAGCACACATGCCTTTAAGGCATCAGTTATAAGGATACACTGGGATAATAGGTTTTATCAGTGGAAAGGAGTACAAATAGGTCTCTAGGGACTTTGGGGTCTCCCTGATGTTCTGGCCATGGTATAGGACCTCAGGCAGTATGTATAACATGGGTGTGGGAGAAGTGCGCAAATAATTACTAAACCTGAATTTCTTGCCTTCTTGACAAATGGGGATCTCAATGTATCTCCTCTACTTCATACTATGGTGTAGTTGTGCTCTTAAAAACTTAAGGAGTGCCATTCACATAGACTGACTTTCTCTCTGTTTCTCTAACGTAAGTTCATGCTGCCTAAAGGACTTTAGTTTTGCTGTTCCTGCTGGGTAGAATGCTTCATCAAGATATTTACATGTTTGCACCTCCTCATTGTTCAGGTCTCAGCTCAGATACAAGATTTCCAAAGACATCTTTCTTGACCATGCCAACCTCCACCTCCTATAATCATTCTCCATCATATCTCCCTGTTCTAATGTCTTCAGATATTTTATAACTATCTGAAATTAGCTTATTTATTTAGTTATTGATTATTTTCTGTCTCTCCTACCGTATAATATAGGACCATATGAGCAGAGCCATTGTCTGTCACACCCACTGTTCTGACCCTAGTGCCAAGAATGGTATGTGACACATAAGAGGTGCTTAATAATTTGTTGAATGAAAGAGTGAATAAAATAATTGTAGTAAACTTGGAACTTGAGACTGAGACAGAGGTTTTGGTATTGTGAACTATATCTGTCTTCTTCTCCTTCCATTACATCTATAGTCATTCTCTTAGCACTTACTAATATTACATAAAACAATTTTGCTTTATGTTTTGATCACTTGATCTACAAAGTTACTGCAGAGAAGATTAAAGCCAGAGCTGGGATCACATGTCAGAGAATGATCAGCTTTGACCATTGGTATGCTGTTGAAGAAGTTAATATAGGCAAAGGGAATGAAAATGTTTAGCGTTGGAATTTTTTTTAGATGAAGCATATTATCTGTGGGTATATGACTCATTGCTCTTTATATTTTGGTTTTCCTTTCAACATGGGCAAATTCCATGAGGCAAATCATAAATTGGGTATTTGAATAAGTATTTCTGTATTTCAGTTTTCTTTTTAAGACTATAACCTGGTATTACACTTTGGTAATCAATTTTTTTCTTTATTAGGGAAGTTGTGAGTTTACAGAACAATCACACATAAAATACAAGATTTCCATTTATCACTCTTTTATTAACCCCTTGCATTAGTGTGGAACATTTGTTACAGTTGATGAAAGCATATTTTCATAATTGTACTATTAAATATTGTCCTTGGTTTAACTTAGAATTCACTGTTTGTATAGTGCAATTTAGTGGATTTTTAAAAATGGGATAATCAAGTTATTTTAAAAATATTTTTTTTTATTTTTAAAGATACATCGATCACACAAAATGTTACATTAAAAAATATAGGAGGTTCCCTTATGCCCCACTCTTCATACCCTGCCTTTTCCCAAATCAACAACTTCTTTCATTAGTGTGGTATATTCATTTCAATTGATGAACACATTTTGGAGCACTGCTACACTGCATTGATTGTAGTTTACATTGTAGTTTACACTCTGGTCCAGTCCATTCAGTGGGTTATGGCAGAAAATATAATGTCCTGCATCTGTCCCTGCAACATCATTCAGGACAACTCCAAGTCCTGAAAATGCCCCCATGTTATGCCTTCTTTTCTCTCTCCCTGCCTTCAGCAACTCCCATGGCCACTGTCTCCACATCAATGATAAAATTTCTTCCATTGCTAGAGTCACAAGAAGTCTATAGTAGAATACCAGTAAGTCCACTTTTATTCCTCCATCCTGAGGACCCTGGGGTGGCAATGCCCACTACATTGCCAACTGGATAGTCTCTCAACTGGATAGTCAAGTTTTGAAAGAAGTTTTGAAGTTGATTTAGTAAGTGTTCTCAGATCATTAGCCATGTGTCTGCTAGTATACAGAATATGTAATTTGAGATATCTTCTGTGGGCATATCATGCCTTTTATATATCCTGTTAAATTTTTAAAAGAATATAGTTGTAAAAAATTATGGATGGGTTGTTTATATCACATATTCAATTATTTCTAATATATGATCTGTAAAACACTTAATGTCTTTGTCTTATAGTCCATGATACAAAAGATTAAATACAATTAAAGCAAATCATTAAGCTTGAATAAATACTAATATTTTTTATCTTTATGAATTTCTAGATATATAAGGCAAAAGTAGTTTAATCCTTAAATTTCACATTCACACAATTGTCCTATATGTAATTTTCACATTAAGGAAAGTACATATTTGAGACTGGCCCTTTTTCTTTTACTTTTAATCCCAGAAGTTCTTTTCATTGTTAAGCAAGAATCAGAAACAAGAAGCAATCTATTCTTTAATGTTGATTAAAATAATATTTATTTATTTATTTTAAATTACTTTTTTTTAAAAAGATTTATTTTTTATTTATTTCTTTCCCCTCCCCCCCGCCGTTGTCTGCTCTCTGTGTCCATTTGTAGTGTGTTCTTCTGTGTCTGCTTTGCATTCTTGTCCATGGCACCGGGTTGTCTGTGTCTCTTTTTGTTGAGTCATATTGTTGCATTGGCTCTCCATGTGTGCAGTGCCACTCCTGAGCAGGCTGCACTTTCTTTCGTACGGAGCAGCTCTCCTTACGGGGCACACTCCTTGTGCGTGGGGCTCCCCTGCGCAGGGACACCCTTGCATGGCACGGCACTCCTTGCGTGCATCAGCACTGCACGTGGGCCAGCTCCACACGGGTCAAGGAGGCCTGGGATTTGAACTGCAGATCTCCCATGTAGTAGACGGACACTCTAACCACTGGGCCAAGTCCGCTTCCCGAAAATAATATTTATTATAATCAATTTTTAATCAGTGACTTAGAGTATGAAATTTTTTGACCATTATTTCAATACATGAACAGATTATTCCTCTTGTCTCAATAAATGAAAAGATCAAAATATACTTTTGCACTTGTAGTAATTTGTTCAATATCTTACAATTTTTGTGTGTGTA
The DNA here is from genome assembly GCF_030445035.2 of Dasypus novemcinctus. NCBI lineage: Eukaryota > Metazoa > Chordata > Mammalia > Cingulata > Dasypodidae > Dasypus > Dasypus novemcinctus. The sequence goes on along the minus strand of NC_080674.1, from coordinate 111,616,293 downwards.
TGATATAGAAAAATACATAGCTATCAGTAAATTAGGAGTTCAGAGTCTCTTGAAGAGCACAGGTGGGTGATAACCTAAAATATATATACCAATTTTCAAAGAAAACAAGAGATTTGTTGCAGGAGATGAGCTGTTTAACAACATTACTGATTTTTAAAACCTGTTGGAAAATGAAGCTAAACCAAAGGAAAAAGCCCTGTGGGGGTTTTTGAAGCCAGTTAAGCTTCATACATATGTTTGCTGACAGTTGGAAGAATGAACATTTCTCATCCCCCTTTGACTGCATTAAAAGCATTGGAAAAGCTTGTGGATTTAGGTTTCATGCATTTTGCAACTGAATTCCTTTTCATATTTTAAATTTGTAACATGCTCTATATAGTCCTTAAGTGAACATCCTGTTTTCAGGACTTCTAAAACTCCATTGCTTTGAACAGTGTGCCACATGGCAGTACTACAAACATAAAGAGTCCAGCTGTTAAGAAGGAAAATACCATATAAATCACTGTAAAAGCATCTTGTCTTACTACTTTGGAAATCCCACTGAAGTGTTTTAGAGGAAAGGGATACTAATTTTAAAAGCTTCTAAATAGCACTGTCATGATTCTTTGGATTTTAGATTATAATCTCAAACTGTTTCATGGAGGGAAGGTTTACATAGTTTGTTTTCTGAGCAATGAAATATTTTTTCCAATTCTCTCTCAAGTGTGCTCTTGTCCATGGCCTTTTCTATGTGGTTTGTGAAATCTGAATCTGTATCATAATTAATTCTACTGGAGTGACCATCTTTTAAATAGAAAGTTCTTTGAAATAATATTCTAGTTATCTCCATTTTATCCTTAAAAATAAAAATAAGCTTCCAGGAAAGTCTTTTGTATTGAAAATGTCTGGGGAAGAGGAGTACTTTGAACTAGAACAGTCCCTGAAAATCCTGGAAAAATACTGAGCCAGGGCAATATTCTAAGAACTCATTCCATCAATAGATTTTATTCCTGATATTATAAATTTTGAAGGTGAGCAGATGTGATACAAGCCAACAGAAGGAATTACAATGGGAATAAGAGACAACGTCTAAATATGGGAGAAAGGGTTTGGATTTAGAGACACAGATGTGGCTGTTGATAATAAATGCTGAATACTCTTTAGTTCCCTCTCCTGTCAGTCCAATATTCTATATGAAAGGAGAACATTAACATGGCCTGTTATTGTGTGGCTACAGAACCTCTTCACTTTTCATGAGGCTATTGTGCCATTGCTCTAGGCAATCTTTAGTTAGTAAAGGAAACTGCAGCAAAAGAAAATAATTGGAAATGGGACTTTTAATCCATGTCAGTTTGTCGTTATTTTGTGGAATCAATTTTGCTTTCTTAACTTTCAAATAAGACTCTTTATCACTTTATTTCCTAATTGAGATAATTCAGAGAGCTTAGCTGAGCTTCCTCTTCCTTGGCAGAATGTTTATTCTTATGTCTGACTGGGAGGTAGTAGAGGATAGTTATCAAGGATTATTACATGGGATTCAAATCTAGTCTATAGTCAACTATTTACCCCCTTTGTCTAAGTTTCCTCATCTGTAAAACAGGGAAGAGTGATAATACCTTTCACATAGGGTCATTATAAGAATGAAATGAGTATTTGTTAAGTATTTACCCTAATACTAGGCATCCAATAAAGGTTTGAGCAGTGTTGGCTGATGAACAGGCTAATCACACTGGAATTCTTACAGTCTTAGTTGATTATCTTTGCATGTGATAGCAGCTTGGAGTAATTTAGAAATATGGAGTGTTAGAGATGGAAAAGCTTTAGAAATGATTGAATCACAGTTTCATTTTATAGATGAAGAGTTAAAACCTAGAGTATGAATATGACATATCCAAGGCCATTTAAGGAAAGAGTTGGAAGAAGGCATTCTGTCTCCAGATTTTAAGTTCTGTACATTCCTTCCACACTGCATTCTTATTAAACATCTTTGTTTTAATTTTTGGCGGCTTCTCGGTGGGGGTGAAGCATATGCTTGGCAACATATTGGCTATAAAGATATCAGAGAAGTTTGTTTTCTCACTGAACCTTTTTAGACATGCCATGTTGATTGAATGAAAAAGGATGTGTGGAGCAAAGCATGGAGGAGATTGTTTCTGATGTTTCCATTATTTAGACATGACCATGATATATTTCAGTAACCATCTTTTTAAAGACTGAACTCATTGAGCTTAATTTTCAAACACGAAGGTCATCTATTTAACTAATAGGAATGAAACATAGAAGCAAGATTTGGATGTACATGTTTGTAATGTCATTTTGCAATGAAATGTAAAGACAGATGATATAATGCCTTTTATGGGACCAGGTTAATGCTTACTGTGCCTGAAGTTTCTGCACTTGACAAAGATCTTAGATTTATCAAATGTTAAACACATGGCTTTAACGGTTCATATTAGAAGCATTCCTGAGGGATTTGCACTAGTTGTAAGGTTGTATTCACTTCACTTTATTTCTTTCCTGTGACTCTCCTATTTCCCTTTGGGATGTGTTTCATGTGTCTGTTATTGCTTTGAAGATTTTTCATTTCTATCTCATGCTTAACACCTGCCATTGACTCCTTGTATAACTTAGGAGAAATGAATGGTTTTCTTCCCTCTGGGTACCAGTCTTTATAAGGTAAATATGCCTCTACTGATTTAGGGGAAAAAATGCGTACATGCATATATTTTTCCCCTTTTTACTGAAATGAGTAAACTATCTTTGGCGTAGATAAATATTAATTTTATTAATATTTTATTTTTTACCTCCATAGTTGTTCCTTAGTAGTACAAAGCAAAATGACAGATAGTCTGTGATTTTATTTTTGGACAACACTACATGTATAAGAACATTGAATAAACAGATAGTTTGAGACCCCAGAAAATTCTTTCTTTTAGAGGGCCATGATTCTTGGTTATCTTTAGGTTTTTGAACTTTGTTATTATGGTGATAAATATCTCTTAAGCAATTTGAAATTGAAGAACTTATACATTGCTATGTTGTAAAAAGTTATACTCAAGGACCTGTGCATTAATGCCTGGCTGACAACCATATGAAGAGATCAGATGGTTTGTCTCTGTCAGCTTATAAGTTGCAAGAGCAGTGCATTTTGAGTATAAATCGATCAGAATTGATATGAGTAACAAAAACAATGTATTGGTGAATGTGCTTACAGAATGAATTGCCAGAAAGCATTCAGCCTATGTCTCTGTTGTTGTATCTGCTCTTTTTCTCTTTTATTAAACTTGAACGATTAAATATAAAGCAGGTTAAAAGAGAAAAACATATTGTGGTTTGAACAAACCTTACATTCAAAAGGATGCTGCTTATTTTCTTGAATAAAAGTCTTTACATCTCCCCCCCCGGCAGAGCTGTTCATACTCATACTTTTCCAATCCTTTCTCAGTTAGTATCATGACCATATTATAACTTCTTTGGATATTCCAGTTACTGCTGTAATTCAAACCTTCATTCTTTTTAAGTTAGAAAGAAAGGAGAATTAAGTCTGTTAATCTCATTGGAATCATGTTTTAATTATAAGCACATCATTTAATAAATAAAAAGAATAAGAGTCTTAAGTGGAGATTTTGGCAAGCAGCAAGCATATATGGGTTATAGTAGTGATGGCTATTTAAAAAATAATAATCTGAGGCCAGTTTTCCTGATATCCTACTTCATTTCCCTCCAAGATGAGTAAAATGAATTTATGGTTACCTAGAATCAGATTTGGAACAAATTTAGACTTCATGCTTTGGGGAAAATCCATAAAACTTGTTCTTTCCAAGATAGAGTAACCATTGTTAGCTTTATTAGGAAAGAAGATAAAGTTCTGCCAGTTACTATTTTAATGTATGCTAAATATAATTTCCTGACTATACAATTGACTTAAATTGGTCACAAATCCCACTTAATTGCATATGGAGTGATGTGAAGAAAATTTTGCTATTTAATCATAAGATCTTTATCATTGAGTCACATGTTTCATATTTTCCATAATTTTTAGCCCCATTATGAACGTATTCTTTTGCCATTTTGACTATGAAGCCTTGATAAATAGTGGGGTTCAGAAATGACCAATATTTCTTGGATTTGACAAACTATTATGTAAGTATTTCATTGTATAAAATCAACTTAATGATAGCCCACTGTCCTTTAAGTAAGTTTTTCTTATATCCATGACATTGTGAACCAATATGTTTGTTCTTCTCCCCCATTTTTTACATGGTGTGACAGTTTGAAGCTTTTTGTGGATCATAGGAAAGATCATGTTCCTGAAGGCATTCCATTTCTGTGGGTGTGGGATCCTTTGATTGAATTAGATTCAGTGGAGCTCTTTGATTAGATTATTTCAATGAGGCATGACCCAGGTGGGTCTTGGTCCTTTTGTGGGAGTACTTTATAAACAGAGGACTGAAAATAGCAGACACACAGAGAAAAGGTAGCAGAGTCAGAGAAATGCTGAGAGGCTGGGAGAGAGGCCAGAGGCTGGAATCAGTGGAGCTCAGCGTCATGGGAATAAGATGAAAGAGAAGAGGCCCAGTGGGGAGGGGAGAGATGAGCCATATGCCTGACCTCAGAAAAATAGTAAGAAAAGTAAAAGGCAGAGATCCAGACCAGAAAGCCACCATTGTGTCTTGCCACATGGCAGCAGTCCAGGATCACCAGCAGTTTATCTTCGGTGAGACAGCATCTCTTGATGAGGCCTTGATTTGAACATTTTCATGGTCTCAGAACTGTGCGCATTTAACCTAATAAATTCCCATTGTAAAAGTTAACCTATTTCTGTTACATTGCTCACAGCAGATTTTAGCAAACTGAAACACATGGAGAACTCCAAGGCTAATTGGCGCTGGTCCTCTTTTCTCTATTCTTACCTCTTCGCTGCTCTCTTCTAGCCTCAGTCTTTCTTTTTTTTTAAATTTCTCTCCCCTTCCCCCCCTCAGTTGTCTGTTCTCTGTGTCTATTTGCTGTGTGTTCTTCTTTGTCTGCTTCTGTTGTTGTCAGCGGCACGGGAATCTGTGTTTCTTTTTGTTGCGCCATCTTGCTGTGTCAGCTCTCCGTGTGTGCAGCACCATTCTTGGGCAGGCTGCACTTTCTTTCGCGCTGGGCAGCACTCCTTACGGGGTGGCGCTCCTTGCGTGTGGGGCTCCCCTACAAGGGGGACACCCCTGCGTGGCACGGCACTCCTTGCACGCATCAGCACTGCGCATGGGCCAGCTCCACATGGGTCAGGGAGACCCGGGATTTGCATTGCGGACTTCCCATGTGGTAGGCAGACACTGTAACCTTTGCAGCCTCAGTCTTAAATCTTTAAAAATGCCAGTCAGTGTCCTACTGGGTTTATTCTCTGCTTAGAATGAGCTTTCTCAAGACATCCACAAGGATAGCTCATGTATCTCTTACAAGCTTTTGCTCATATATCACCTTTTTTCTGAGGCTCTTGTTGAGCACCTTATTAAAGTGTCAACACATCCACTTTGCCACACACAGGACCTCCCTTCTCTGCTTTACTTTATGCTATTTAATTTGCCATCATTAAAGATATCATTAAATATATTTTGGTAAAGGTATTTTACTGATGTCCTCAAGTGCCTTTTTCCTGCAATAGATTGTATAGAATGAAAGTTCCACTAAGGCAGGGATTGTTGTACCTTTTTTATTAACCACTAGAAAACTGCTTGGCACATGGTCGGTGCTAAATAAATATTTATTGAAATAATAAACAATATAAAATGAAAATATCATACTTGTGCATTTTCTTCAGTGAATTAAAAGGAGATTTAAAATGTTATGAGAGAAGTGGATGTGGATCAACTGATGGAGCATCTGCCTACCATATGGAGGGTCCAGAGTTCTATACCCAGGGTCTCCTGACCTGTGTGGTGAGCTGGCCCACGTGCAGTGCTGTTGCATGCAAGGAGTGCCATGCCACACAGGGGCACCCCCACATAGGGGAACCCCATGCGCAAGGAGAGCTGCCTCATGTGAAAAAAAACCACAGCCCACCCAGGAGTGGTGCTGCACACATGGAGAGCTGATGCAGCTGATGCAGCAAAAAAGCAACACAGTTTCCCAGTGCCACCTGATAATACAAGCGGAAGCAGAACGCACAGCTAATGGACACAGAAAGCAGACGGGGGCGGGGGAGGGGAGAGAAATAAATAAAATAAACCTTAAAAATAAATAAATAAAATGTTATGAAAGCAAGACTGGGCAAGGAATTGTAATGGCATTGTGATTCATTAGAAATGTAATCATGATTAAACCCCATAAACATTTTTAAATTTCTGTAATCATAAGTGCAATTAGGAGACTTAAATGAGATATTGTAAGTGAAAGTGCTTGTCAACTACTAAGTATTTTACAGATGCTATAAGTGTATTTTTTCTCTTGGGGATGAATTAACTTAATCTATAAGTGGATTAATTTTATCTGCACTAGATTAACCTGTCTGTATTTGTTCCTTTATGTCATTTTCTCTTAATATTTTGTGATCCCTTTTCAAGATTAACATAAATATTTATGATTGGCTAGGCATCAAACATTTACCAATGCTTACCTTTGGTATCCAAGATACAACAGCTACAATCTAATGGGAAAAGGTACATTTTAATACAATTTTCTAGATTTATTCTTTTGTAGTTTTTAATTTCTGTCCCAGACTATGTGCCATGCTCGTATCTAGGTGCTTTACTAATATAAACTCATGGAATTCTTGTTCAGCCCTATGAGGTCAGTATTATTATTTTTTAAATTTATTTTTTATTTTATTTATTTCTCTCCCCTTCCCCGCCCCCCCCAGTTGTCTGCTCTCTGTCTATTTGCTATGCGTTTTTCTTTGTCTGCTTCTGTTGTTGTCAGCAGCATGGGAATCTGTGTTTCTTTTTGTTGCATCATCTTGTGTCAGCTTTCTGTGTGTGTGGCACCATTCCTGGGCAGGCTGCACTTTCTTTCACGCTGGGCGGCTCTCTTTATGGGGCACACTCCTTGCGCCTGGGGCTCCCCTACATGGGGACACCCCTGAGTGGCAGTGCACTCCTTGCTTGCATCAGCACTGCGCACGGGCCAGCTCCACACGGGTCAAGGAGGCCCGGGGTTTGAATTGCGGACCTCCCATGTGGTAGACGGAAGCCCTAACCACTGGGCCAAGTCCGCTGCCTGAGGGCAGTATTATTATCCCCATTTTGTTGATGGGAAAAGTGAGATACATACAAGTTGACTTGCTCAAGGTCATAAATTATATTATGTGTGTACGCATATCTTTAAAAATAAATTTTTAAAAAATAAAGCAAATTCAAGGTTAGCAATATAGTTTTAAAAATAAAACATGATGGTTGTAAATTAAAATAGAAGTATGACTAAATTACATTTTGAGAATTCAAGTATTGGTTCACCTTGACTCATTTGTATAATAATTATGTATTGAGCAACTAAGATTTTGAGTTTCTCTCTGAAGAGTCATTGTGTTAATCTTTAGCACTAATTTTTAAGAGTGAACTATAGTGTAATTTTAATGTCCAGGGAAATACTGGTTTATGGAAAGATTTCTATTTTTCACCTACATGCCCATGGGATCCTAAAATTTAGAGGAGGGAGTCTGACTTCTTGTTGTATTCCTACCATAATCTTAGGCCTGCCTCCTTCCAGGTTTTTTTCTGCAGTTATCTTTTCTTATTAAGGGCCTTGGTTTACATTGCTGCTATAAGACTGTCCATCAAAATTAATCAGAAGCGGTCCCTATTGAGTTCTCTTTACTTTAGTTGTTCAATTCCATAATTGGGTAAATTATGGGTGGATGACTTTTTTGAAAAATTTTATATATATTTATTTGTCATCAAATATGGTCATTTAGAGCACACAAATTTCCATACTCAAAATAGAGTTGAGTTGGGGAACTGTGAACAAATAATGGATTTCCAGTAGATGACACTTTCTAGGAAGAAAATAAATGCCCTTAGGTGTGCACAAGATAATCATGCTCGAAATCAGAAAGCCCAGGGTTAAAGCACAGTGAGTGAGAGAGGAGGTGGTACCAGATGAATTCAGAGGGCACACTGGGGTCCTATATGCTGGTCCTTGTGGACATCGAGAAGAAGTCTGTATTTATTTCCAGTGTGATGGAACGTCGTCTGAGGATTTTAAGTCAGGGAATTATATGAACTCAATCATGCTTTAAAAATCTATCTTGGCTTCAGTGTGGGGAATGGTAACTGGGATCAAGAGATTTAAAGAACCAGTGCTCCATGGGCTGGTTTGGTTGGACTGGGGCAGTTGCACACTAGTAAGCTCCTTTTCCCCAGTCTTTCTTCTCCTATGAAAGAACAGAATAGTTCACAAAAACCTTTGAAACATACACCAAGGTAATTACCTTTTGTAGACATTTATTTTAGATAAAATAAAAACTTATTTTTGCCTCATAGAGTTGGAAATACTTGGATTTTGACAATTATATATTAGATATGTACTGAAATGACTATTATTTTTAGTCTATCTAGTGTTGCATAATATAACACAAGTGATTTTTCAGGGGGCATTTTGGTATGGTAAAATAGTTGAATCTCTTTAAGGTAATGCACATTTGAATTGTTACATCGTTTGTAATAACAGTATACAGTGGCATCATGGGACAGGGCAATTTCCTGCAGCTTTATGCGGCATTGTACTGGTGGGATATGAGATCATGTCATAAAATCACAGAGTGTAATTTGTAAGACCCTTTCTTCAGATTTGCGTGATGTCATATAGTAGACTTACCTAAAAGACTGTTTAGGAAAGTGAGATATGATTTCTCTAACCCCCAATTTGTTTTCATTTATTTTAATTAAAATAAAAGAAAGTAACAAGATATTTTGTCTAATCTGAAAGTGGCCCTCGACTTACTTCATCTTGTTTTCTTTTAAGAAATCTGTTTTTCTTTAGGGATATTATTACTGACATAACTCTTCAGATTTATGAAAATGTTCCAGTAACTTTGTGGTTTCTTCTATACCCTTTATTCATAGTAGTCACGGTAAAGAATAAAACAGCCATCGTTTTTAAGGTCCAGTAGGAATATATTTATTGATAGAAAAATATTGCAAAAGACAGTATGCAGAAATTTTCATATAAAGTAGTCCCAAGTGATATTGATAGAAATTATTTTTGATACCTTATGTTTCAAAATATGCTGTAGAAAACCAGAAAAAAATAATGTAACTGAATTGTTTTTATATGCACCACAGAATATCACTTTGGCCTGTTCTGTTCATTACAATGGAAAATAGAGCATCTGAACATGAGCACCATAGAAAGCCAGGTCTCATAATTAAATGACATAGTTATTTTCTGGACTCAGAGTCAAGGGGTAGAAAACTTATGCCACAAATATGGGTTATTAAAAGGATATTATCTTTTCCTCTTGACATTGAGATTCAGTCACAAAAGGAAAAAGCAGTATATGTATATCTGTTTCTGTATCTAAGTTTTACCATTAGGCTTTACGTTCTATAGGAGACTAAGATTTGGTGCAATGATTGGTTGTAGTCTCAAGAAGATACCAGCCTCTTTGCATTTGATATCTGCAACTATAATAGAATTTAGTATATGTTTGCCTCATACTGTCATGGATTATACAAATACAGATGAGACCAGAGCTGCTGCTGTTCCTCTCCCTTACTCTCCTTCCTGGAGACCAACAGGCATCCCTTGCAGTTTTCCATACTGGTAGAAATGATACCAGTACTTGCCTGTTTAATGTCAGTGCAATAGTTCCTTATGGAAAAAAGGCTATACTGCCATTGCAGTGTGGCTCTATGGTGGCAGCTTTTAACTTGATGATTTTATCTACAGAGTACCGCTAATATTTCCTCATGTCCTACAATTAAGTCAGTAGAAACTGGGGAATCTGGACAAGAGGCTCCCAAATCATGAGCTTTACCACTATAAAACCATACCAGAATGGAGACGCTACATAGAAATATTGAGAAAAAGTCTTATATAGGATAGGTGCTTGAAAAGGTAGACAAATAGAGTTTACAAAAATTGGTCTTAAATTTGTGAAAGGCGCCCGTTAAACAAATTTTGCATCAGTAGAATTCTAAATGGATATAAATGCTCTTGAAATTACATAAAATAATGATTAAACATGTCTGAACAAACTAATTTCAATTTTATGTGTTGTATATAAAAGTGATGAATTTATATAAAATTTGAAAAAAATACAAAACCCTCAGCGAGAATTAAAAACCATCTATAATATCAATATTTAGGAAAATATTAATAGCAGTTAATTACTTAATATACTTATGACTAGTAGTTTTCCATAAATATATAACTATGAATAACATTTACACAGTTCCAAAAGTAGAATTATATTCTTTTTTATTTTTTATTTTTAAATTTTTTGTTAGAGAAATTGTGAGTTTACAAAACAATCATGCATAATATGCAGAATTCCCATACATTGCCTCTCCACCAACACCTTGGATTATTGTGGGATAGAATTATATTCTTTTAATTTAATTTAAGAAACACAGAAATAGGCTATAATTTAAGAGCCATATAAATATTAATTTTATTCCTGCAATGCAATTCTGACACTAACTGCCTGGGCTTAGGTCAGACTCTGGTTTAAGGGCACAATCCTCCACTAGCTGTAAGTTTGGGGATTTCCAAGGTCATCCTCACCTCTGAACAATTGTTTTGAAATTTGTGTGTTCCTACCACCTCCTCAAGTTTGTTAACTTGATAGAAGGACTCACAGAACTCAGAAAGCACCTTTTTACTCTTATGGATAGATTGGAGGAGCAAAAGAACACAGACCAAGACCAGCCAAAAGAAGAGATGCAAGATGATTCCCAAACATGAAGCCTCCATATCCTCTCCCTGTCAAGTCAGGATGTATCACCCTACCAGCCCATCCATATGGATTAATAACCAGGGAAATTCACTTGAACCTCTGTCTGCAGAGCTTTTATTGGGATTTCATTATGTAGGCATGTTTGATTGCATCAATGCCCTTGTGGAAGAACTCAAGACTTCAGTCCCTCTCCTTCCCCCAGGATGAATTGATATTACCTGGCTCAAAGCCTGGACCCTCTAATCATGTAGTTGATCTTTCTGCGTGTGGTCAACACTGACCCTAAGAATTCTTGAGTCTGGCCCTACCCTGAGCCCTCTTAAGCATAAACTATCAGGCTTTGTTATGGGAGACCCACAATGAATAACAAAGACTCTCTTGGACAATTCCCAAAATGCAGAAGTCACCCTCCAGGAGTCAGGACAAAGGTCAGTCCTCCTTTTAAAAGCCTAATTTCTTACTAAACACTCTTGAGAACAACCTGGTAAGATAAAGGCTATTATTATCCCCTTAAACAGATTAAGAAAATTAAGGCACACTTATATTAAATAATTTTCCTAAATTAACAAGACTAGTAAATTGCTGATCCAGGCATTTTGCTTCCATTGCTATGTTCTTAAATGAAATGTGCTTTTGAAAAGAGGATTTAAGTCTTACTTTTAACTTGATATTATTGTAAGTGATTTCCCTTAAGTAAATATCTCTAAAATTTCTGTTTTTAAAAGTAGAAAATAAATTTAACCAGAACATTTCTGCACTTAAAAAATTGAGTTGTTTACATGTACATTGTTTTTTGTTCAGTGCCTCCTTATCTGAAGGTCTGGTATTGAAGACCTGAGCAATTCTGCATGGTATTGTTTACTACCCATACAGTAGACCCAGAAAACAGTGCCTAACTTCCAGGGTAGTATAGGCAAAAAAAGGAATCACTTCTCTATCAAAAAGAACAGATTTGAATATATTTTAGAAATTGATTCCTCAAAATTTGGTTGCTCAGGTCAAACATGGTGTTTCCTGCCAGGAAGAATGTGTGCATCAAGAAACTAGAGAATTCCCTTCCTTTGCCTATTGTTAGCCATCATGGTCCTGGCAGTGGGGGTGAGGGTGGAGGAGTGGGCATAGGAGGCCCTTGGTGTAAGGTAAATAATTTCCACTAAAATAGTTTTGAGTTAAATTTGAGTGATCTGGAAATATTGCTCAGTTAATCAAAGTGATTTGTGATTTTAAATATGTGTCATATTGAAAGTATTATATGCTATAAGAGAAATGGGAAGAATAATTAATTGCATATAGTATGACTAAAATCTACGTGAATACAGAAAAAAACTCTTGGACTAGCACAATTTCCAAATGACATACACCAAATGATGGTTGTAATTATTTTGAGACAAGTCAACTAATATTGGTTTTCACCAACTTTTACTTCTGTTTTTGTAGCTTTTAAGATTTCTATATATGTGTGCTGGCTTGAGTCTTTTGTGGGCCCCGAGAAATCCTGTTCTCAAAGCAAACTCATTCTTGTGCCTGTCAATCATTTTAGATGGGATCTTTTGATTAGATTCAGTTATGGGATCTTTTGGTTAGATCACTTTTGAATAGATCCCTTCAGTTAAGGGCCTTTGATTAGATTGTGGCACCCAGGGTAGGTCTTATTTCTCTTACTGAAGTCCTTTATAAACAGAGGACTGAAAAGCTGCAGACACAGAAAAAAGCCACAGAGACGGAGAAGCCCTGAGAGACTGACAAAGAGGTCCCAGAGGCCAGAGGCTGGAATCAATGGAGCACAGAGGCATGGAAACAGGCCCTGAAGAAGTAAAAGTGATAAGACCTGGAGAAGAAGGGAGGCACCAACCATATGCCTCATTGTCCACAGCTGCGCTCAAGGAGAAAGTAAGCTTGGAGAAGAAGACAAAGACTGGCAGAGCTACCACTATGCCCTGCCATGTGCCTGATTATCCACAACAGAGCTGGGAGAGAAAGCATCTTTAGATGATGCCACCATGTGCCTCATTGCCTATAGCTGCAACTATAGGCAACTTGATGAAACAGCATCTTTTGATGATGCCTTGATTTGGACATTACATGGCATCAGAGCTGTAAGCTTTTAGCCTAATAAATTCCCATTATAAAAGACAGCCCATTTCTAGTATATGGCTCCCAGCCACTTTTTGCAAACTAAAACCATGTGGCATCATATTGTTTTTACAGTGAACAGAAGTACTGAACGTTAATTACAAAGAAATGAGCCAGAGTTTCCATTTAACTAGATTTTAAAAATTTAGAACAAATTCATTCATTCATCAATTAATATGCATTTTGTGAGTGCATCATGTCAAGTACTATGCTAGGCTCTAAGTTTTCAATGATAGCAAAAAAGATATGGTCTTAGCACTCAGCAGACTTACCATTTGGGTACCTAACAGGAGATAGATCTTTCCTCAGACACTTTCCCACAGCACTCTAATTTTTCTCTATCACACTCATCTATGATATATAAAATCATTTAAATATTTAAAAATATATGTTGAATATTTTACTGATCACTCTCTTTATTGTGTTCTTCACTTTAAGAGTGTAAAATCCATAAACTCTGTTAAGTCCCAGATTTTTGACTAACTTTTTTCACTATCACATTTCTAGCAATTAACAGTTCCTGGAACATTTGACGACACTCCATAACATTTATGAGTGAATGGAATATATGATTATCATTTTTGCAAAATGCAGCGGAAGAAGGGAGCAGGGTTATCTGGTAAAGGAACAATGGCGTAGGAGGGTGATGGGAAAACCATTCTGCCATTCTGATGCATTACATTAAAAGTTAAGCACAAAATATGTGAGCAGTGGAGACCAGGGTGGGGTAAGGGAGGATAATCCAGCATTGGGTTTGCTTGTGGGGATAATATGAAGCAGAAGAGAACTTCTGCTTCTGGTTGTTATTGTTGTTATTGTTCTTCTTCTTCTTCTCTTCCTCCTCTCCCTCCCCATTTCCCTTCCCCTTTCCCTACTTCTCCCCCCTCCTTTTCTCCTTCCTTTCCCCCTTCCCCTACTTCTTCATTGGCAAGTGGTTTTTGTGGTTTCGGGCAAGGTGGAGAAACTCTTCCATGATTCTTCCTCTAACCTTGCACACAGCACATGCATGACATCACCAGTTGGTGCTGGGTAAGTAGAACTGGGACAAAGGTTAGACCTTTCTGTGAGCCCTATTCCCTCTGACTAGAGGATGCAGGTCATTTCTGAAAGAGTTTTATTGGTAGAAAGACATGAGGCTATTGTTATTAACTTAAAATGTATTATTCCCCTTGTTTTTTTGCTAATATTGCAAAGTCTGGCAGTCAGCAACTTACATGCATATAGATACATTTTGTGGTGGTTTGAAACAGTATGTACCCTAGAAAAGCATGTTCTTAAAGGTAATCCATCCCTGTGGGTGTAAACCTATTGTAAGTAGGACCTTTTGAGTAGGTTACTTCAGGTAAGACATGGCCCAGGGTGGGTTTTATTCTTTTTACTGGAGTCCTTTATAAACAGGATGAATACCGAGGGAGAAAGAGAAAGCTGTGGAAGCAAGAAGCTGAAAACAACAAAATCTGGAAGAGAAGGGAGAGACTAGCAGACTCTGTCATGTGTCTTGCCATATGATGGAGTAGTCTAGGATCACTGGCAGCCCATCTTTTGGATGAAAGCGTTGCCTGTTGATGCCTTGATTTGTACATTTTTCTTAGCCTCAAAACTGTAAGCTTGTAAATTCATGAATTCCCAGTGTTAAAAACCAACCCATTTTATGGTATCTGCTTTGGGCTGTTTAGCAAACTAAAACACATGTCATCCTTTTCCCTAGTAATACTTCTGAAATTAAAGAAATATTGCAAATTTTACCCTTCTGTTATTCAATACAGATATATTTAGCATTCCTGTTGAGTATTATAGCCTTGAAGTATTACAGCACTTATACAAAATAAAAATATATGATATATTGAAACCATCCCCATCTGTATATAAACGTATTTGTGGTGATCAATGCTTATTATGGTCTCGAAATGGTAGGTTTAATTGAGAAAAATCACTACTTTAGACAAGTTATCATTATATGCACCTAGCCATTATGTTTAACTCCAAATCTTTTGTCGAAGCATAGAATTGACAAGAAATTCTTTTCACATAGATTTCACTTAAGGCTTAATTTTATTTGTCCTGTCTTGAGTCTATTGAGTCCTCCAAAACACCCAAAATAATAACAAAATCAGAGGTTAGCAACCTATTTTGGTCGAATTCCAAATATATAATCAGTTTCAAAGCAATGAAAAACTAAGGAATATATTTAGCTTCTCCTATTAATCAACGATGTTAGAAAGATATAGCTTTGTCTGCAACTGCCATTTTGTCTTCTTATTAGTTCCCATTTTTTTTCTTTCTTTTCTTCCCTCCCCTATGCTATAGTAATCTTTGCCTGCTTTTCTTTCCATAAACTCTGGGTCATTTTATACTTAACACTCTAGATACTCCCCTCTTCATGCTGGCAGAGCAACAAAGGCAAACTTTGGAGACCACTCAATTTTCTACCTGAAATGAACTGAGCTGTGGAAAAGCTGAAAAGAAATATGCTTTTTGGTTGTTGATAGCTAAAAGAATGAAGTGGGTACATGTCATCTCAAAGACAGAAAGCAGAGGGGAAGCCACTTATGTGTAGAAGGAAGTCTTAGAAGACAGCTGCTAAGGAAAAGAGGTCATTCTATTAAAAAAAAAGAAAAAGAAAAACAACCTTCAAAGCAAATGAAAAGAAACAGACGATTCTTTATAACAAGAGAGGAAATTAGAAAAAGAACTTTTGGGAAGGAAAAGAAGTAGGTGGAATTCCCTAAAAAAGAAGGTAGGGACCCAATTCAGAAGGAAGAAGTGATAAAGAAGGAGAAGGGGTGGGGTGAATATTATTATAGCCAAAAGAACGGCAAGTACAAAGGGCTGAGGGAAGAAAAGAAATGAATTGTTCTGGAAGTCAGATAGGTCCTGAGGTTGAAGTACAGAAAATGAGGAAGTGAGGTGTTCAAGAGGAAGATGGAGATGTGGTTGGTGCCTGATCATGTACATCAGAGCTTCTCAAATTATTTTTGGTAAAGGAAAAGTTATTTATTTATCTATTGTTAAATTTTCAGATCATAGCAGACCAACATGGGGTCCTACTATCCAAAACTCACATGCACATTGAGCCCCATGTGACTCCCCTGTACTCATTTGCCAAGACTGGAAGTGGTCTCTACCCTCTGCAACAAGACAAGTTCACTGATCACACATTTAGATATCACAACACTATCAAATTAGTGTAAAACTTTCTACGCGTTTATTCTCAATTTTCAACTTATCATATCACAAACTGGCACCCCTCTGTACTGATGTAAAGAGTTTAGATATTATTCTATATTCATTGAGAAGTCACAGAAGTATTTTGAAAAGCAGAGTAAGATGAGAGTATTTGCATTTGGAAATACAATTAATAGCATATAAAAAACATGTAAGGGAAGCAGACTTGGCCCAATGGATAGGCTGTCTGCCTACTACACGGGGGGTCTGTGGTTCAAACCCCGGGCCTCCTTGACCCATGTGGAGCTGGCCCATGCACTGTGCTGATGTGCTCAAGGAGTACCCTGCCATGCAGGGGTGTCCCCAGCATAGGGGAGCCCCACACGCAAGAAGTGCACCCCATAAGGAGAGCCGCCCAGCGCGAGAGAAAGTGCAGCCTGCTCAATGGCACATACGGAGACCTGACACAGCAAGATGATGCAACAAAAAGAAACACAGATTCCCAGTGCCGCTGATAAGGATCGAAGCAGTCACAGAAGAACACAAAGTGAATGGATGCAGAGAGCAGACAACGGGGGGGGGGGGGGGGGGGAGTAAATAAATAAATAAATAAATAAATCCTTAAAAAAAAAGAACATGCCAGAGGCAGGGCAAAGGTGAAACTAGGGAGTCTAGGCAACTAGTATAATAACGATGTATAAATGATAGCTTGTAACTATGAAGATGGAAAGAAGAATTCAAGATACATGTTGTACTAGCATCCATGGGACTCATTAATGGATTGCATATGGAAATTAAAGGTGAGGGAAGAATCCAGGATGATTCAGGGATTCTGTCTGGAACAATTGGGTGGATATCACATATTGAAGTGCAGTTGACAGGAGGAATGGTGTGGGATGGACAAGGAGATATGGAATCAAGAGTTCTGTTTCTTTCCTGAGTGTAATGGAGTTGGACTCAGATGTGACCTTTCTACACTTGCCTCTTCTGTTACTTTTACTGAACCTGTAGTTGGTGCTGGGGTTGGTATATACTCAGAAGACTTGAATCTCTGGACTGGCCATGCACCAGCTGGGCCCTGAACCTCAGCAGAGTTGCAACCCCTACTCTCTGGTTCGTTGGACTAACTCAGGTCAGCTGACAAGGAGGTGAAGATGGTCAACCACCACACCAGGGAACCGAGAGTGCCTACCATTCCAAGCAGGAAAGTCACATCCATCAACCATGTGGGATCTAAACCCCCTCTCAGTATAGAGGTGGAGTGGACATCACCATCCTAGGGTCCACAGGATAGAGGAATAAAATATG
The DNA here is from genome assembly GCF_030445035.2 of Dasypus novemcinctus. Lineage (NCBI taxonomy): Eukaryota > Metazoa > Chordata > Mammalia > Cingulata > Dasypodidae > Dasypus > Dasypus novemcinctus. The sequence goes on along the minus strand of NC_080674.1, from coordinate 111,598,832 downwards.
GATTAGAGGGGACTTACTGGTATTCTACTATAGAACTATGGTGACTAGTAATAGGAAAAACTGTGGCATTGATGTGGAGAAAGTGGCCACAGTATTTGCTGAGGGCAGGGAGAAGGAAGAAGAGATGTGATGCAGGGGTATTTTCGGTACTTGGAGTTGTCCTAAATGATATTGCAGGGACATATGCTGGACATTTTATATCCTGCCATAACCCACTGAATAGGCTTGGGGAGATTGTAAACTATGATGTACACTACAATCCATGCAGTGAAGCAGTGCTCCAAATGTATTCGCCAAATGCAATGAATGTGCCACAATGGTGAAAGAAGTTGTTGATGTTGGAGGAGTGGGGGAATGTGGTGTGGGGTATATGGGGACCTCTTATATTTTTTAATGTAACATCTTTTTGTGATCTATGTATCTTCAAAAAAAAACAATAGAGAACTTAAAAAAAGTTCTGTTTTGGCTATGTTAAATATAAACTTGGTACAAGTGAGTCAAATGTATGAAGAGTCTCATTTGTTTTAAAGATAATCCCTTCATGGTTCATTTTGAACAAGATGCTTATGTTCATGAGTACAGAATTTCTGAGCAATCACCTTCTCAGTGGTTTTCTAATGGGGTGTGGTCTAATAGAAGTACAATAAACTAGTAGTTACCTGTGAGAAAATAAATTACTGGCCTATAAGCAAAGAGTTTCCAATATATATACACTCTCAAATATGTTCTTTAAGTCTGGTTGCATTACAACTATAGATTTGCAATTGGATCCGAATGGTGACAATGGGGAAAAAAGTCTTGTAAAAGAACCTATAGGAAAGAGTGCCAGAAAGGAAAAATAGAGACAAGTCAGCAACTTCCTTAAAGTTCCAGAGAATAATCATTGAATTCATACTAATTAGCTTCAAAGGTCCTGGTAAGTTTGACCCCAGTAACTGCCCTTTTGAACTTCACTAAGCACGAATGGCAATTTAATTCTCTGGTTGGCTGGTAGGGACATGACAAGCTATCTGAAGAATTTCTCATTTACTAAGAAATTTCCTTACAGTATACATTGCAGCATTAACTCAATACCTCCAATAAATTCCCAGTTGTATTTTTGCCAAACTTCTTTAAAATATTATGCTTGATTTTACCAAAAAAAAAGACAAACTATGCAGTGTTGTTTGTTGCATTTTGGGGTTAATCCTTACTTCTGCTAGGGTCCTCCTAAAGAGCTCTATTTATTTGCATTTTTGATACTGTCTAATGCTTGTTTTATTAATCCATCTCTAAAACTGTCTTTTCACTCAGACCATAAATTTAAGCCTCACTTCTGCAACCCTGAAGTTCAGTGGAAATGAACACATAGTAAATGGTAAATCTAATACTGAAGAGAATAGAAATAATTTCCAACTATGGCAATAGATTATTTTATTTTTTTAATTCATATCACTACAAAAGAAGGAATTTACCTCATTCTCACTAATTTCAGTTTTCTGCGAAGATTCTTAGTGCATAAGGCAAAAGGTTTGTTGTTTTACTGGGAAAGCACCCTGGAAAAATATAATTTATTCTGCTGGTCCACAAATTTGCTCAGAATGTTCAGTAGGCAGAAACACATATCCTTAAGGAATACATTTTAGTCATGGTTGAAACACTTCAATATGACAAATTCTTAATTTTGAAGACTAAGGGTTGACAGAAGGCCAACTACTTCAACTTCCAAAATGACTACAACAGCCAGTATTAATTGTTGCTAAGTACATTCGACATATTCTGTGTCCCCAAGTGAGTCATAGCTGCCGGGTGGGGGCTTTCTCAGGGATGCAACTGTGAACAATGTATTAGATTCTTTATCTGATTTATCCTGGGGAAAAATGTTGCAATGCTGAGATTTTGATCAAGGTATCAGCAAGTAGCCTCACTAGCTACTAAGGTTTAAAGCCCAGGGATAATCCTTGTAACAATTGAGATAATAGTTTTTACACTTTTTTGTGGATCAAATTCCCTCTAAATGTATACTGTGGACTTTCTTATGCTTTTGAAAAAACTTATATACTAAATATAAATATTTCTCTCTGGATGAGATTAAATTCTGCTGAGCTGGTATCTGCAACTATCCAGGGTCTGCACAGCTATTATCCCTAATGCACTGCTGCACCAAGTGGTAATAATTCAGTCAGCCTGTGCTTTCTAAACGAATCCTCAAACCCACTCCATCAATTTTTGTGTGTGACTAGAGTTAGTTCCTGTTGCTTGTTAAAATCGTGAGCTTTTCACTGCATCTTGGTCCCAAAGCAGTAGGTACTGTTTGTTAAGTCTGGAGAGAGACTTAAAGTATTGGTTATCAATACTCCACAGTTGTTATTGCTAAGGAATGAGATTTTCTTATTGTCAGGCTAGTTCTCCAGATCTCACCCAGCAAATTTTGAAGGAGCTGCTATAGATTTCAGTGCTCTAGGGATTTTTTTTCTCTCTAATCAACAGTAACGCTGTATTACCAATAACATCTATAGAACACGCCCTAATATTTACAGCGAGAAGAGGGCTTTTTATTTTAAAATAGCTCCAGTAGTTACTTTACGCTTTATGATTAACCTAGTTAGGAAACATCATAGGGATTAGGATAAGCCCTCACCCTGGAAACTTTATCCCAGCAGGCAACTTAATTTTTTCGAAATTAGTAATTCAAATATTGAATTAGTAGTCAAGCACTTACAATGAACTAGGCAGATAAATTGTGGAATTTTCACTATGTTCTGAGAGTTGCGAAGATAAAAAAGACAAATGCCTGGATTGCTGTTAGGGGAAACTGGCATGTAAACAAACAAACCAAAAGTAAATCTGTGCATTAACTGCTGGGATAGAGATACATAAGAGACACAGGGGGTTATCTTCTTGTTTGTTTGTTTTATTTTAACAGATCGAATAATCCATTTTACCTGGGGATAGTTGAGCGAGCAAGGAAAGCCTCTTATGAGGAGATGGCATTTGACCTGGATCTTGAAGAATTTTCCCAGGTGGAGGAGATAGAAGAAGACTCTTGAGCCAAAAAGAAATTAATTTGAAAAGACAGAGGCAGGAGAAAGCATGTTATTTTCTCCTTCATGTTAGTAAAACTTCTCTTTCAGTACCCATTGTCAAGCAGATAGGTTGGGTAATAAAGGTCAAGGATATTGTTTGTAGTGTTAATTTTTTTTTTTTTAAAGTATGATGAGATTGAATTAATTTTATGCTTGGATCATAACTTACATGGAAAAGCATTTTAAGCCAGAAAATAATTCAGTCAATAATTATGAAGGATGGACTTTTTTTTTTGCTGGGAGAAAGGGTGTCACAACGCTTATAAGCCCATAAATTAAAAAAAAAAAAAATCAGAATAATATTTTTAGTCCAGAAGAAACAATTCACTCCAAAGTTTTCTCAGACATTATTAATTTTTATTACTGTAAGGTAAATATCTGTTTCAAGGGGAAAAATAATTAAATCAGAGCCTGGACAACAATTGTTAAAGTGTTTGAAACTTCCTTCTCAATTGATATAACAAAAGAAGAAATAATAAAAAACTACTTCATTCTCTTTAATACGGACTAGTTAACTGAAGTGGCTGTTCTGTGGTGAACTATATGACTATAGGAACATAATTTCATTATTCATCCTAATTTCTATACAAATAAGGGAATTGTCAATGCGTTGCTGTTATTATCCCATCCTCTTTTGAAAAGATGAGCTAATGAAAAGAAATGTAAAAATGCCACCAAAAAGGCCAAGAAACAAGGAGTATGCACCTTAGTGATTATTCTTGAAGTTTATATTTATGAAGTGGTACTTTACAATTTTAACATAAATGAAGTAGTTTCCAGTAGGCTAAAATTCTTGATGAGGTTAATTACTCAACAAAAACTGTCCTTTTTCTGTTCACAAACTTGTATCTTCTTTTCTATCCACAAGCTCTTTCTTCTTTCTTCCATGTTGTTAAAACTGATTTTCTTTAACATTCTCTTATGACACAGATCAACAGGGGAGTCAGTTCTATTAAAGGAGATCTTTAGAATGAAATCAACTGTGGAATGTTTTACAAATGTGGTTCAATAAACTCCATATAATTTCAAAAGAAAATGATGCATACAATAGCATCTTGGGAATTAGCATAAAAAACACTGTTCCACTTAGACTCATGCAGGAAGGACCTTTGGGAGAATAGACTATTTTCAAATAGCCTGATAGAAAAAAAAATCTCTTACTGAGGTTCTAAAGAACAAAATTTGCATATTAATAGAAGATTAAAGTGCCCATCAAGAATTCTGAAGCAGTTACTTTCTCTTGTCTATTTTGTTCTTCACATAAACATCTTTCATAATAAAAAGAAACCTTGCCTTTGCTGCTATTTCAACGAGTCTCCAAGGTTTTCTGTTACAATACGACAGATTTTTAGAATGTCTAAAACCCTTTAATAAAGCTCTTTGGATTTTTATTTATTGACACAATGAAAGGGTTACTTTTAGAAAAAAATAGACCACTGTAGAAGAAAGGACATATCAGAAAATGCTCTTTAAGGAAGACTCCTTCCACTAAAGAAAGAAAATATATGTAACTTATAAGTAAATAAATTAAAAAAACCCAAAAACTTTTGTAGTAATATATATTTCAAAAATGAATTTTTGATGTAATGACAGCCAAAAAAAAATTTGAAGGAGGCATTTATAGGTGAAAAAAATCCTACAGCAATTCTAACAGAGTTCCATTTTGTCAAGAATACATTTGCTGCAACATATTTGCTATGCTGATTTCTGATAATGCTGTAAGGATATTCTTGTAATGAAAAGTATGTTTCATCATAATAATTCAAAAAATTAAAATTCAGAAATATACTTGAGATTGAAAATAGAGAAAATCAATGTGAAATCCATAGCTTCCAAGAAGTGCTGTATGTGCCAAGTCATAGGCAGAGAAAAAGCAGAATTTATTTAACAACCAAGAAGGTGAGGCATCAGAAAAATATTTTGCACACTCCATGGGTTTCCTCCCATTTCTTGTTCTTTTGGGTTTATAGCTGCCTTTAAGTTGAAAGACCTGAAATTATTGCATTTCTACTGCTTTTTCTGGAGGTTGACAAGGAGCAGTCATACTCAGTCATATGGAACATGGATTTTTCATTGATCTTAATATAAATGACTCCTATTTTTCAAATGAATTCTCTAAACTGGACAATTTATTATTTATTTTTTTTAAGAATAGCAACTTTCTGTCTTTTCAATGATGAATGTGTGGGATAAAAGTGAATAATTTGTTCATTAGCTTTTTATCCTCTCTCAGAGTCTTAAACATGGAATAACCATTTCCATTATGATTAAGCTGGTATTCCCTTTCTATGAACATATTATATGCACTTTCAACTTGAAAATGATACTTTTTACAATGGACTTTTATGAGCCTTTTCTGTCTGGCTCTTACTTTTAGTTCCTAGGCCTCTCTAACCTCAATGACAAAGAAGCTCAGAACAGTGTTAGGCCTAGAGCTCTGAGAGCTTTGGAAAGCTCATCTCACGTGGAAGTGCTCCTTTTCTCTCACTTTAAAGATGCTCACAAAGCTTCCTTGCTGGCAGTTAGTACATTCCCCGGCCCCGCCTCAGCAACTAGCTGCCGCTATCCACTGGCCTCTACAGTCTTAGGGCAACAGCTCTGAGGTTTGCCTGAACTTCTTTAGATATCCTTTTTATTTTTTCCTTTGCTCTTGCTTGCCTACTGTTTTTCAGTCTTTTGCATCCACTTTACTAGTCTTTACCCTGTTTTGTGAAAAGTTTCACTCAATATCTTTTTGAAGCAGGGAGTTTCCAATTATTCTTCCGTAAAAAATAAAATGACATAAAATAAAAATTGACACATGGACGATAAAGTTTCCTGCCGAGAGTTTTCTTCCAGTCTCTCTTCTTACCATGAACCCTGTTGGGAGAGATTGGTACAGCAGATAAATGTTTATTTTAAGAGAAACCTTTTTGCAATAAGTGTCTTTCTGGCTAAAATTCCTGACGGCTCTTGGAAACCATCTTAAAGGTTTATTGTGAAGGAGTCTAGCCAGTGACATTAAATGTAAAGTAAACGAACAAGCCAAGGTGACTCTTTCACAGTTGCTCAGTAGCAAATTTTATTTTAATATATTCATAAAATTAAAATAAAATTTAAAGTTCATTAAAATTCTCCATTCTTTCTACATGAATTTTGACTAGATGAATTGCAGATGAAATGTCAAAAAATAGTAATATTTATTAAGAATTTTTTTTTCAAAAACAGAAAAAAGAAAAATATGACTAAAAGTTTGCTTTGGCAAACATGTCAAATGATCATCTAAATACCAAGATCATTGGGTTCATTTTGCATCTTTGGATTGACTCTGTTGAACACTGCTTCTACTTGAAATTCTCCTTTGCCTTTCAAAATACCATTTGCTAGGGAGCAGATATAGCTCAGTGATTGGGCTCTGCTTCCCATGTATGAGGTCCTGGGTTCAATCCCTGGTATTTCCTAAAAAATACCATTTGTTCCTGGTACTTCCTGTTTCTCTGATTTCTCCTCTCCCCCGTTCTCTCCCCCTCCTCTATTATTATTAGTTTTACAGCTGTTATCACTAAGTGGACAATGACTACTACTACTATAAGCTACTGTAAACAGCAGGACTTCCTGCCACAGTGAAGACATTCCAGAACCCTGTGAGGTAGATATCATTATTATTACTTATACAATGAAGAAATGACGGCTTATAGAGGTTGAATATCTTTCAAATGTAGCAGAGATGGTGAGTATCACACTTACACCCAGCTCTTTCTGACTCTGGGGTTCACCTCTTGACTGGCCTGCAGTAATACCTACCACGTCACACATCACCTTAAGTCTACCTGGTACCTGCTAGATTTTCCAAGGCTTTCTTCTAGGATTTCTTATTTATGCTAAATCATCCCTAGATAATTTCATGCATTCGGTGATTTTCACTCTTCTGTATGTTTTACTGGCCTCCAAATCTATGATTCTACCTAGACTTCTCACATATGTTTTGTACCAGTTTTCTTACCTATTGGGCACATCCATCTGAATGTTACTCCCAAAACTAAAAAAGCAGGAGTTAAAAACTGAGCAGGAAATTGGTTGTGGCTCAACTGATAGAGCATCCACCTACCATATGGATGGTCCAGGGTTCGATACCCAGGGCCTCCTGACCTGTGTGGTGAGCTGGCCCATAGGCAGTGCTACCACGTGCCAGGAGCGCTGTGCCATGCAGGGTTGTCCCCCATGTAGAGGTGCCTCACACACAAGGAGTGCACCCCACAAGGAGAGTTGCCCCATGCGAAAAAGCGCAGCCCGATAAATCTTGAAACAAAAACAAAAACAAAAACAAAAACTGAGCAAATCTTGTCTTTAAAATCTGCTCTGTGCCCTGATGCTCCATGTATTAGCTTCCTAGGGCTGCCATAATAAAGTAGTACAAACTGAGTAGCTTAAAACAACAGAAGTTGATAGTTTCACAGATCTGGGGGTAAGAAGTCTAAAATCAAGTTGTTGGCAGGGCCATGCTGCCTTCACATTCCTTTGGGAAGAACCTGTCCCATGCCTCTTCTAGCTTCTGGTCATGGCTTATTGGCAATACATGTTGTTCTCTGTCTTGGTTGTCACATGGTATTCTCTCTCTGTTCAAATTTCCTCCTCTTATATGGACTGTAGTCATATGGATTAGGAACTACCCAAATCCATTTAGCCTTATCTTAATAATAACATCTTCAAAGATCCTAGTTCCAAATAGGATCACATTAACAAGGTCAGGAGTTAAGACTAGAACATATATTTTTGGGGAACACAATTCAGTCTACACCACTCCAAATTTAGAAAATATTGATTTTGTTTCCCAAATCAATTTATCTATTTTATCTCCTTTTTTCCCAGTTCAATAGATGATCAAATTCTGTCAAATTCTATAATATTTCCACTATACAATATCTATTTTTCCGGGAAACGGACTTTGGCCCAGTGGTTAGGGTGTCCGTCTACCACATGGGAGGTCCACGGTTCAAGCCCCGAGCCTCCTCGACCCCTGTGGAGCTGGCCCATGTGCAGTGCTGATGCGGGCAAGGAGTGCCGTGCCACACAGGGGTGTCCCCCGCGTAGGGGAGCCCCACGCGCAAGGAGTGCACCCATAAGGAGAGCTGCCCAGCCCGAAGGAGGGAGCAGCCTGCCGAGGAATGGCGCTGCCCACACTTCCCTTGCCGCTGACGACAACAGAAGCGGACAAAGAAACAAAAAGACACAGAAAACAGACAACCGGGGGGAGGGGAGGGGAATTAAATAAATAAAAATAAATCTTAAAAAAAAAAAAATCTATTTTTCCTTCCACATCTGTCCCTCTGGTTCTGGTTCTCTTAATAGCACAGCTTACCTTCTGCACTCATTTTATTGTTATAATATGAAGCAGTGTATGTTAATTGCAGAAAATCTGGAAAATGTACAGATCAAAGAGAAAATTTAAATTACTTATAACCTTGTTATACACAGAAAACTACTATCTACTATGAATATCCAATTCATTTTCCTCTACTATTTTTCCATTGGGGCAAATTAAAAATATTAGATTTATGTACATATTGCTTTATAATTTTCTCTTAATATGTCATTAATAGTTTCTGACATAATGATATTTTTCTACAATATGGTATGTAATATATGCTTAGGGCTTTGTTATGAGGTTGTTACAGTCTCCTATTGTCAAATGCATAAAACATTTATGAATCTTCTTGCACTTAAATCAGAGTGCAAATCTTTTATAGTTCCTTAGGATACATTCACAAAGGGATAAGCATTTTATATTTTGTTTTTTCAACAGAAAATACCTTCTTATATTAAAAGCAATAGACACTGGTTTTGGATAAATCAGAAAAAACATATATATATATAAAGATAATACAAAGCCCATAATCATATAACCCAAGAGAAATAATTTGTTTGTTATAACTTAGTTACAAACTTCACCTGTATCTGAATATATGAAAAATGAACTTACTTCATCCATACCAATTATGCTATACCATATTCTTGAATAAATTCCCTATTGTTTAACATTAAGGATATTTTCAAATTTGAATCACTATAATAAAATACCTACATTTTGCAACTAAATATTTGCTCATTCTCTTCATTATTGCTTTAATATGATTTCTCAAAATCGGATCACTGAGCCAAAAGGTAAATATATTTTAAAACCTATTGATAATTATTTCCAATTTTACCACAAAATGGTTTTGAATCATTTAGTGCTGCAATATATGAGTGTGGCAGTTTGGCATTTGTATGAATTCCAAAATAGATATTGGATTGTGTTTGTAAACTGATATGTTCCTCTGGGTGTATATGATTGTATTAAATTCAAAGATTTCACTTTTACTTGATTAAATTATGATTAGGGCTTTGATTCAGCCACAGCAGTAGGATGTTAAGTCCTACCCCCTTGGTGGGCAGGGACTCAGAGAAAATGGCACAGAAACTGATACTCAGGAAGAGAGAGTGCGCAATAAACATGAGCCTGATAGTCTATAGCTGACTTTGTGGAGAGACCAGAGCAGCTGAGCCTGGAAGAAAACAAGCCCCAGAGAGAGTGAGGAGGCGTATGCCAGTCTACAGCTGAGGTAGGAAGAAGCTGGGACCATGGAGCCTTAAGAGGAAGGAGGAAGGCTGAACCCTCAACTGCCATCTTGCATCAATATGTGGCAACAGCTTTGGATGAGAAAGTACCTCTTATGGTACCTTGAACTGGACTCTTTAGGACCTGGTAAACAGTAAACTTCTACCCCAAATAAATACCTTTATAAAAGCAAACAGAGTTCTGATAAATTTTCATCAGCACCCCTTTGGCTTACTAATACAAGGAAGAACTATTTTTCTGTTTCCTTCTTAAAAATAATTCATTTCCTTTCCTATTTTTTTAATATAGAAAACATCTTAGTAATTTTAAATTAGAATTCATTCAATTACTAATTAGGTTGAACAATTCCCATATGATAACATTATTATTTATTCCTCTGTTCCTGTGCCTTGTACTCGTCATCCTTTAAAACTTGCATTTGGGGAAGCAGATGTGGCTCATGCAATTGGGCTCCTGTCTACTATATGGAGGTCCCAGGTTTGATTCCTGGGGCCTTCTGGTGACGGCAAGCTGGCCCGTGCAGCAAGATGGCCCTTGCAGAGAGCTGGTGCAGCAAGATGACACAACAAAAAGAGACACAGAGGAGAGACAATAAAAGATGAAGCAGACTAGGGAGCTGGGGTGGTTCAAGAGATAGAGCACCTCTCTCTCACTCTGGAATGTCCCAGGATCGGTTCCTGGTCCCAACTAAAGAGAAGACAAGCAGACACAGAAGAATGGACAGCAAATGGACATAGAGAACAGACAATGGGTGGGAGGGGGAGAAATGAATAAATAACTCTTTAAAAATTTGCATTTGAAAGTGCTATTTAAATGTTGTATTGATTAAAATATAGCACAAGTATTTTTTCCAAATTTCTCTTAAGTCTCTTAAATTTGATGGTGATTTATAATGTAGAAAAATTTTAAAAATATTGTGCAATCAAATCAATCTATTTTCAATTTGCTTTGTCTTTTTGAATGTAAGAACCTTACAAAGTATAATTTAATTTACTCTCCCCCACTTTGTTCTATTTTATATATGTATTTTCTGTATTTATTATAACATCTACCTTAAATATAATTATTTTTGCTTGAAACAGTCATTTATCTTTTGAGGTAATTAAGAAAAGAAAAAAAAAAACTAGTGTTTCATATTTACTCATATATTAACATTTCATGTACTTTTGATTTCCTCTGGTAGACCCCAGAGTCTTCTTTTAGTACCTATTATAGTGATGTTCTCCTGCAATGAGTTATCACAACTCTCATTTATCTGAAAATGCATAGATTTTACTGTACTTTTTGGAGGATGTTTTTGTTGGTTATAGAATTTTGGGTTGACAGATCATCTGCTTTCCTTGCCCACTCCTCCACACCTGCCCCACATGCATGTAAATTGTCATTCAATTGTTTCCTGGTCCTCATAGTTTAGGTTCAGAGGTTTGCTGTCTTTCCATTGATTGGTCATTGATTTGTAATTTGTCATTTCCTTCTTTCAAAATCTCCACTTCCTCTTTGTTTTACAGAATTTTGGTAAAGATGTACTTAGCTGTGGTTTTCTTGGTATTTATATTGCTTGACATTCACTGAGATTAATATTTTTCTTCAAATTTGAGAATATGGGGATATATATAGTCCAAAGTTTATAATTTTATCTACAGGAAATTTAGTCTGATATAGGGTACTCCACCATTACTTGAACCTAGAGCTTCTGTATGACTATCCATTTTTAAAATAGCTGCATATATTTTCCATTTGCTTCCTCCTACTCCCCATGTTATAATACATCTCTATTTCTTGTATTTATTACCTTTGTAAGGTTAATACTATGTTTAAGCCACTATTTGTCATTCCATCAAATCTTGACAGTATATCTTGCTCCTTCATTAAAGTTAGGACTTAAATGTTTCTATTTCCCTTTCATTTTTCCTTTATCTCTCCATTCTGGTCTATATCCTAATATTTATTATCTGTAATTTTACTTTTAAATTTTAAAGGTTGATAAACATTTTTATATTCTATATCATAACTAAGTTTTCCATGCTTTCTACAAATGTTGAAAAGCAATAAAAAAAGTCAAAATATTAATGATTACAGTCTGAAGAATAAGGAGATCCTCAAATACTTATTTTTCCTCTGAGATATTAAAAATTATTTTATTGGCAGAATATTGATAATTTCCATAACACATTTAAAAAATCATGTTATTAGAAATATTCACATTGACATATTTGGGTTTTTAAAAATTTTTGCATACTTTTACATGGTTTTCTCAAGTGTATCAATTTAATTTCTTTTATTTGTTTGAGATACAGCTCTTTTTGAATGCATGCATAATGGACATTTTATCTCAAGCTGCTAGTAATCATGCACATAATCAGAACCATTCTTAGACTTGAATAAGAAGGGCCTCTGTCCTGGGTTCATGCACTAGAGGGCCTGCATTTCACAAACACACCAAAAACATAATTTTATTAAAGGACAAAAGACCATCTCTGTCATTTGGGATCTGGGATTCAGTAGTGGCAGAGCAAATCTATAACCCTAAATATCAGCACTAACACAATATAAGACCCATAAAATGCTTCTCCAAATCATTTACCCTATATATTTGAAAAGAAAAACAACTGTATCTGAATGTTTCAAAACTCTATGGATTTTGCTGCTGGCGACTTTGGAGTTGGACACTGTTTCAAGGTATAGGGAAGATTGAAATGGTAAAGACTTTACTATAATAAATAATTTATTAGTTAACTTGTTAAGTCCTTCCTCTCAGACCACATTTTACAATAGATTCTTATATAAACATTGTTGTTATGCTGAGTATCTTTGTTTATTTATTTATCTTTGTATTTTTACAGATACTCACATTACATTAGCCTTGAACAGTTGTTCAAGGTGGCTGGGAATATTTAAAAAATTAAATAATTCACATTATTCATAAATGTGTGTCTGTGGGTACATGCTGGTTCTATGCATTATTGTTAGATCTAGATATTGCTTTAATATATAGGGAAACTTGTGATAGACATAATAGTGACATTAAATATTTTGTAATTATTTTCATTATAATAATTTGTTATATATAAAGTCATTTCATTTTAAACATGATGTATGAAATCCATGGTCTATTTCTGAGTCTAAATCTAGTTTAAAAAATTTTATTGATAATTCCAGTTACAGCTGTCTTGGTAGAAGAAAAATTTCTGAATTGAAAATTTAAAACATCTTAAAACTTGAGTGATATAAGCAAAGTCGTCTAATTTGTCACTGTTCATAGAACACACATTATTTGAAAATCTTGATTTTAACAATATTATTGCTTTTGCTGAAATGAAATTTTATAGTATATAATTTAGTAATCATGTATCTTTTATTTTATTTTCAAATAGCACAAACCTATCCATACAACATGTAGATATGCAAATAATAATTAAATACAATCATCTTGGATATTTTCCCTCCTTTCTGTCACCTAAAAACCATAGCTTTATTCATATTTTAAAATTTTATCATTATGAAGTTATATTGATCAAAGAATAGTGTAGAGCACATTTTTATTTAAATGACTGAATTAAATAAATTTATTTATTTATTTAATAAATAAATTGATGTATGATTTTCATATCTTCACAAGTTACTTTAAATATTTAATGAGGGTTGAGAATCACTGACATTTTGCTTTTTATTCCCTAAACTTCTCTATAAATATCTTATTAACAAACAAAGAAACAAATAAACAAAAAGTTGACTGTAATTGTGACAGCATCAACTTAGGCATAATTACTAAAGCTATGTTACATTTTTTTTTGCCACCTTCTGTGTCAAATCAATTAGGTGGTTTTTATATCCATTTCAAACCACTATTGACTGAAATCATTTCAGGCAACTGTGTCTTTGCCAAACAGTATTAAAAGTATGCAATTTAGAGACAGTTCTACAACAGTTTTCTAGGACTCAAATATATAATTGATAATTTGAGGGTCAAAATAATGCATATATAGTATGAAAATATTCTCATTGTGTTGGAGTTGCCAGATTTGGCAAATAAAAACTTAGGACACCCAGGTTAATTTGAATTTCAAATTAACAAAATGTTTAGGGCATTCCTATGGCTTTGACAAGGAGTTTGCTTATCAATTCTGATGACTTTCTTGAGTTGGCCTAGCTGCAGCTCCTACTTTTCTTTAATAAACAATAATCTTTTCCCAAATTTCTTCCTTTATGAAATTTCTTTAAACCTTCATTTTTTGGCACATTAGAATAAATTATAATTTTCTTAATCTTTTACCTATTTAAATGGGAACTTGGAAGGGGAAGTACATAAAGATGTTTCTTTGACATCTTGAACAGTTAAAAAATTTAAATTGTAATAAATTTCATTTAATATACTGTATGTTAAGAAGTAAAGTTATAATTCACTTTTTTCTGCAAAAATTAACCTTGTGTCCAAATAACATTTATTCATTAAATAGGTCCTATTGCTACTGAGTTGGACTGATGATCTTCATATACTAAATCTATGAATAAGCCCTGACTCTTGGCTTTCCCTGAAATTTCACTAGTCTTTCTTTTTATTATTTTCCATTGATCTGTCAATGTGTTTGTAGACTAGCACCTACCTCTTAATTGTTAAAATTATGTTTTATTATCTAGTACAGAAAATTTAACCCCATTTGCTCTTTTCAAACTAATTTTGCTGGTTCTTCTTTATTTACTTTTCAGATAAATTTAAAACCATTTTTTAAAAAAGTTTCCAAAAATGTTGTTGAGATTTGATAAGAATTGCATTAAATTTATAATGTACTTCTCAGAGAAAGAATGATTTTAGAATTAATCTTTCCATGTAGAAACTTGTTAAATCTCATGCTAATGTAGCTCAAAACTCACCTCCTAAATCTCTATCCTGTTGTTGTGGACCATATGAATATGGTCTCAAACTTTGCTTTACCATATTTTTGGTTTAATTATGAAGGCATATAGTTATTAATTTCCCTTGAATATAAGTTCCTGAAGTATGACTACGCATTTTATGACTATTTTCTTTTGAAATTTTCTAAATTTTCTGTTAATATAACACAAATATATTCTCTCAAGTAAAAGTTATTTAGAAATGTTCTTTTAAAGTTATCTTATGCAGAGCAGGTGTAGCTCAGTGGTTGAGCACCAGCTTCACACATATGAGGTCCTGGGTTCAATCCTTGGTGCTTCCTAAAAAAAATTACCTTATAATTGCTGCTGGTTTTTGTTTATAAATGGCAGGATTAATATTTTTCAATGCAGCTAAAAATAATGTAAGAATAATTTCTGCTTTTAAGGCTGTAATTTTTTGGTGTGACTTTGTTTTTGAAAACTTGAAAAAATGCTCTTTGTCTGAGTTACCTGACAAATTTTATTTTTTAGGGAATAAATTGTTTTCTACAATATGGGCTACTGAATATTTCAAGGAACATATGCTTTATATATAGTAGGCTTATTTGTATTAGTTTTTGATAAATTGAAATAAAATTATATTTTAAAAGAGACCTTACCTAGTTACTTATATTGCATAAATAATGTATTTCTTCTTTAAAGTATTTTCTTTAAATTTCCCTTATTTCTCTTGCTTTTCTTAGTCTTACTACATTTGTTAAGTGAAATAAATTTCTTTTATTTTTATTTTTCTGCACTCATTTGAAAATTAAGTATTTTTAAAAAATTCTCTCAATTTTCACAAACATATATATGATTCTATATTTTCCTAATGATTAAAGTCAAGAATGGTTTATTATATATTAACTCCAAACTATATAAGAAGAAGAAAACACATTTATTATATTTATAATTTTAATACTTATTATCATTTTAGGTTAGTGCTTTTAAAAATACCTTTTTTTCTTTCATTCTTTTGTTTTCTAGTCATTTTTAGTTCCTAAAACTTTTAAGATATTTAGATTCTATTTCAGAATTGTCTACTATTAACATCTATGGCAGGTTGATATTATTTATGAATTCCAAAAAGAGATATTATGTTTGTAAACTGGTCTGTTCTTCTGGACATAATACCCTTTGATTGAATTAGATTCAGCTGAGATGTTTTTGATTAAATTGTGTTAAGATTAGGGCTTTGATTCAACCACTTCATTAGGACTACTCAAAGTTGAGTCCTCACCCCCTTGGTGGGCTATATAAATGGGCGCTCACTCAAAAGCACAGAAGTAGATACACCAGAAGAAGATACACAGAGGAAAAGAGCCAATTCCAGAGACCCCAGGAAGACAGATGAGCCATTTGCTTGATAGTTTATAGCTGTCCTTATGACAAGTATAGAGTAGCTGAGCTCAGAAAGAAATGAGCCCTTCAGGCTACAGCTGAGATCGGAAGGAGCTGGGATCATGGAAGCTTAAGAGGGAAGAGGAAGGCTGAACACTTGCAGATGTTGTCCACTATCTAGCTTCAACATGTGGCAACAGAATTTGGTAAGGAAGTAACCTTGAGTTGGACTCTTTAGGGCCATGTAACTGTAAGCTTTTACCCCAAATAAATAAACTTTATAAAAGCCAAGATTTCTTGTACTTTGCATCAGCACACTTGAGGCTGACTAATATACCATCTATTTTATTTTTCTGTTTCTTGGATCTGTCGACTCTACCTCTTTTATTTTGTTTCATTATGTGGTTTGATTGCTGTGTATGTGTATGCATGTGTGTGAGGTTGTCTTCAGAAGAGTATTCAGGGGAATCATTTCAACTTTTGATAGTGTTGTCAGATTTAGCAATAAAAACAGAGAAAACCTAATTTAACTTGAATTTCAAATAAACAATGGATAATTAATTAGTTTAAGTATGTTCCATACATGTTTTTCCTTTATTTTAGTGTATGCTTCTCTTTAAACATACATTTGTAAAATATTGTTTATCTAAAATTCAAATTTACTTGGCAACTGAACATAGCTGTGCTGTGAGCCTTTGTTGTAATGATGGCCTCACAGAGAAGTTACATATTTGATACTGAAAGATATTAATGGGATTCAAAAGTCCTGGTTCAAAGCACAGGAACTAGATGGCAGCATAAGATGCTCCCAGGTGCTGTCCCCCCCCAACCGTACAGAATTTTTGAACAATTAGAAAAACTGGCAGAGTAATCTTCCTCAGAACTCTGGAAAAACATTTAAACATTTACAGTAACTAGGCAAGTGCTGAATCAAGAAACACAACTTAAAAAATTGGTAGGAAAATCCCTTGCTGGTCTCTCCCCAAATTCCTTCTGGATGAGCAATATGAAAACTCAGAAAAAGATACAGAAATTTTAAAAAGGAATCAAACGAATACTGGAGTTGACGAACACAGTAAATGAGATGAAAATTATCTGGAATGCTTCAAAAGAAGATTGGAGTTGAGAGAAGAGGTAATCAGTGATCTGAAATAAAGGGCAATTGAAATGATTCAGGTTGAGGAACAGAAAGGAAAAAGAATACAAAAATGCTAACCAAGCCTAAGAGACCTGTGGGGCAAATAATGCATGCCAATATATGTATTATGGGAGTCCTAGATGGAGAAGAAAGAGAGAAAGGGTCACAAGGAACATTAAAGGAAATAATGGCAAAAACTTCGCAAATATAATGAAGGACATGAATATGCACATTCAAGATGCCCAACAAACCCCAAAAAGGAAAAACTTGAAGAGATTTGTTTCTAGACACATGGTAGTTAAACTGTCTAATGCCAAGGGTAATGAACTTAGTTCTGAAAGGTACAAGAGAAAAGCAATTTGTATTATGTACAAGGAAGTCCCAATTAGATTAAATGCAGATTTTCTACTGGAAACCATAGAAGCAAGAAGGAAGTGGGAAAAAATATTTAAAGTCCTGAAGGAAAACAGTTGCCAACCAATAATTTTATATCTGGTGAGATTGTCTTTCAAAAATGAGTGATTAAAGCATTCCCAGATAAACAAATGTTAGTATCAGACCTACCCTTCAAGCAATGCTAAAAGGAGTTCAGAAAAAAGAAAAAACCTAGAAAATGAATCAAAGTAGTTTGAAGAAATGAAGATCTCTGATAAAGGTAACTATAGGGGTAGATATAAATTTAGTACTATGGTATTGTATTTTAGGTATATATATCCACCTTTTACTTTTACATGTCTAAAATCCAAATGAATAAAAAATAAAATGTAAGTGTTTGAATGATTTTGGACATAAAATTAGAGAGCTATAATTTATATTAAGCACAACAAAAAGTGGGGCACTAGGGTAGAGAAAAAAGGTGTATGTATACTATTGAAATTAAATTGGTATCAAGTCAAATGTAATTGTACATATTTATGATGTTAAGCCCCATGGTAACTACAAAGAAAAGGATGGAAAAATATGAATTTTAACCAAAAGAGAGCTGGGGAAGATATCCTAGTATCAGGAAAGTAGACTAAAACCTCTTGAAATAGAAAACTGCATTTGGAGGAAACCTGATTTTAAAATGTATTTTAAAGCTTTGGTAATCAAAACAGCATAGGACCAATGGAATCAAATTAAGAGTTCAGAAAAAACCTTCATCTATGGCTAATTGATTTTTGAAAAGGGTGCCAAAATTACTTAATAGGGTAAGAATAGTCTCTTTAACAAATGGTGCTGGGTAAATTGGCTGTTCATATACAAAAAAATAAATGTGGAGCCATACCACCTCACATGATACACAAAACTCAACTAGAACTGATTCCAATGATGGAATATAAGAGTTAAAAGAATAAAATTCCTAGAAGAAAACTTAGGGAAACAACTTTGGAAACTTCTCTTAAGCAATTGTTTTTTTAGATTTTATACCAAAAGTATGAGTAACAAAAGAAAAAAATAGATAAAAGGTACCACATCAAAATGAACAACTTTTTTTAAAGATTTATTTTACTTATTTCTCCCCCCTCCCCCCATTGTCTGCTCTCTTGTGTCCATTTGCTATGTGTTCTTCTGTGTCTGCTTGCATGCTTGGCAGTATTGGGAATCTGTGTCTCTTTTTGTTGCATCATCTGGCTGTGTGTGCAGCACCACTCCTGGGTGGGCTGCACTTTCTTTCATGCAGGGTGGCTCTCCTTGCAGGGTGCACTCCTTGTGCGTTGGGCTCCCCTACGTGGGGGACACCCCTGTGTGGCATGGCACTCCTTGTGCACAGTAGCACTGTGCGTGGGCCAGCTTACCACACAGGCCAGGAGGCCCTGGGTTTGAACCTTGGACCTCCTATATGGTAGGTGGATGCTCTATCAGTTGAGCCACATTCACTTTCCAAAATGAAAAACTTTTGTACTTCAAAGGTCTTCATCATGAAAGTTAAAAACACAGACTACAGAATGGAAGAAAATACTTTGAAACTGCATTTTTGATAAGGGTTTAATATCTAGAATACATAAAGAAATCCTACAGCTCAACAACAAAAGGGCAAACAACCCAATTTAAAAAATGGGCAAAAGACTTGAAGAGACTTAGTCCAAAGAAGATATACAAATGGCCAGGAAGCACATGAAAAGATGCTCAACATCATTAGCCATAATGGAAAAACAAACCAAACTACAATGAGATACATTTCACATCCACTAGAATGGCAATCATTTAAAAAAAAAAAAGGAAAATAGTGTTAGAAAGGATGTGGAGAAATAGGGACACTCATTCAATGTTGGTGGGAATGTAAAAATGTTGCAGTTACTGCTGAAAATAATTTGTTGATTCTTCAGAAAGTTAAGTGTGGAAATACCATATGCCTGCAATCTCACTTCTAAGTATATACCCAAAAGAACTGAAAGCAGGGACTCAAACAGTTATTTGCACAATGATGTTCATAGCGAAATTATTCACAATTGTCAAAAAATGAAAGCACCCAAAAAATGGAAGCAATCAATAGTTGGATGGTTAAACAAAACATAGTATGCACAGACAATGGAATATTATTGAGACATTGAAAGGAATGATGTGCTGTTATATGCAACAAGATGGCTAAAAACCTTTAGGAAATTATGTTGATTGAAATAAGCCAGATTCAAAGGAAAAATATTTTATGATTTCAGTGGTATGAAATAATTAAAATAAGGAAATTCAGAAACTAGAATAGGGAGATAATACTTAATTGGTGCAGTTTCTGATTGAGGTAATGGATGGTGGTGATGGTAGCTCAACATTGTGAATGTAATTAACACTATTTAATTATATATGTAAATACAATTAACAGGGGAAATTTTAGGTGGTATATATGTACTAGAATAAAAAATCAAAACAAAACTAAAAGCAGAAACATAGGACTGTTTAATGCAAACAGTGAACCCTAATATAAACTGTGGACTATAATTAATAGTATAATTATAATATTATTTCATCAATTGTAACAAAGTTACACTAATGTAAAGTCTTAATAATAGAGAAAACTGGGTGTTTAAGAGGCTTATATGAGAACTTTATTTTCTGCATGATTTTTCTGTAAATGCATACATTCTCCAATAGAAAAGGAAAAAAAGCCCTGTTTTAATTTTGGTTTCTTATGTTGGGGTTCCTCTACCATGCACATGATTTAAGTTGACACCCTACCACCATGTTTTTATGTGCCTGGGTTATGATAATTTTTGCAGATTTTTTTTTCTTTTCCACCAAAGGCCTTGCTGCTTTTCTGACCGTTTTCCCTAGATTGGTTGACGAGGCACTGTGGCTTTATGTATGCTTCCAGATGCCATGTATCTTGCCTCTGTATGGATTTTGAAGCTCAAACTACCAGATTCAGCTTATAAGCAGTCTGGAAACTCTACCTAGACCCTGGTGCCACCATCAGTACACAGCCAATCTTCTTAACACATCTTCATTTCTGACATCCAGGTATTTGCATTTATTTATTTAAAAAGTTGTTTTCAGTTAGCATTCATATGTATTTATTAGAAGGAAAGCCCCATCCTTGTCAGCTCAATCTACAATATCCTTATATATCTTTTCTAGGCCTCAGTTTTATCATTAATTGGACATAGTAATAGTACTTCCCTTTTGAGTTTGTTGTCAAAATTAATAGGATAATTAATGGAAGAAATCATATAATATACTGCCTGGTATATAGAATTTAATTGATAAATGAATCAGGTGTGTCTTACATTCTCAACTGTTTCTTCTTTCTCAGTATAGTCTTCTGTCAAAACCTTTTGTAAACTTAATTCTGCAGTGTCTTCATTAATTTCCTCACATTCTTGCTCCATTTCATTCACATCTTAAAAAAAATTCTCCCTGTGGTTCAGTCAGTTGCCTTTTTATATTTCATACTTAGCTTTGTTTCAGAGCCAATGTTTTCTTGAATTTAAGAGAGAGCAAAGAGAAACTATTTGAAATTTACTTTCTCAGTAAATATTTTCAAAGCAGATTCTTTTTCCTTTTAGTGTTATTCTTCTTTTTCTCCTATTATAGAAATGCTCACTCAGTTCTGTGTGGGTTTCATTCTGTTTACTTATACTTGTTTTTTGAAGAATTTATCCATGGTATATACCTCAAAGGAGAATATCTAGGTTCTTCTTGGATCACTTTACTGTCCTCCAGGATCTTATTAACATGCCCTTCCCAGATATGCATGTAGTGGGTTGGCTGATGTAATTTGCGTGGCCAATTCAATTAGCCAGCCATAGTTGGAAAGACTGTGGGTTCTCCTAGAAGAGAAAGTTCTGTTCAAACTTCCATCCTATTTATTGAAGCTCAATGGTCAGATTTCCAAAGTGTTTTTTGTTTGGCTCGATCTTCTTTTTAGGGATCTTTTTCACTACATCAGCTGCCCCACACCTATCTGTTAGGGTAACCTTACCTGTGGCACATTCTCCTACAAGTAAGGAGACATAGTATAGATTGTTAGCTTTTAGTGTTTATTGAGTGAGGTACAGACCATACAGATGGGTACTATAGGAAAATACATTATTTTCTATTGGTTTTATTCTTTAGTTTCATTAATGTGCTAAAAAGACAAGTTGAATTCACATAAAATATTAACATAAACTACATTTTTTATAGTGCTTACTAACCTATCTCATTGTATTTGCTTAGACTTTTTATCAGGCTTGTAAAACTAAAAGCATTAATGAAACAAAGAAGAAAGGTTGACTGTATATTGACGACAATTCTGTGACATTCTACTATTTTAATTTTCCCATGAGGGAATCTTTGGCCTTTAATTTCCCAAGAAACAGTTTGAAAAGAGAAATACAATCAGTATTTCTTACATGTGATGAATTTTCAATGTGGGCAATGGTGCCAGTGAATTTAGAGCTGCTCTTTAGAAAAGCCGTAAGGAAATATCTGAGTTGGATATAAAAAAGTTTCAATTTTCCTGCTATGTGCATGTTGCAGTACTTGGAATGGGAGATATGTAACAGAAGTATTATCCCTTCCCTTATATACTCATTTAATAGAATAAAAGTATACATACACTTCGTTAGATAGATGTTTGCATTATTGTTTGATTTGAGTCTAATTCATGTTACTAACAATATAATTTTATAAATTCAGGAATATTAAGAGGTATTTATGGCCTACAGTGAATTGAAAAAAGCATAGAGGTCATGCTGGGGGGCTTTAATTGATCCTCGAAAGCTGGATCCATTTGAATAGGCTGGCTGCAGAGGGGCCAGGAGATAGGCTCTGTATGAGCAAAGCTTCAGAAACTGGAAATAGGGCGTATTCAGGAGATGGTAAGGAAAGAAGAGATGAACTGACAGTAATAGGTTTCCTACTATGTGCTAATGCCTATGCCAGGTGCTTTCTTCCAAACAATCTTATTAATGTTTTTATTTCCACTTTACTGTCTCTCAGGGGGGATTTGATTACTTTCTTGCCCAAGGATATCTGCTTGTGACTTATAAAGTGTTCTTATGCAAACAAATGGTCTGTACTAACATCTGCCCACTTGCTATGTGCTTAGATCCTGGTTTTAGCACTGGATCTCTTCTAAGGTATCTGAGTTGAATTTTCCTATTCATGACCAAAGTTATCAATTCCAATTTTGTGACACTTAAATAAGAGGGCATGTGATTTAAGTATTTAATAGTATAGGAGACATGCTCTAACCCCTGGGTGAATATAAGCTACAACCAGCTGTGGCTTTCAAGAATTACTGAGTTTCCTGGATCACGTTTTTGTGTCATTCTGAGTCTACAGAAGCCAGGCACCTGAATAGTTCTGAGTATCAGGATCAGAAACTGATGCTGTAGTGCTGAGGTGACCTATGTCTCTGTAGAATGAGGAGATACTGACTTCATTTGAGTCACATTTATCATTTCAGCAAAACTAGAAGGTTGTCACTTAGCATGACCACTCTCAAAGTATGCATTGGCCATCCGAACATGTGATATAATTATCCTTCCCATTGGTAGGAGGAAGGTGTGTGTGTCGGGGGGGAGTCGGCTAGATTTCAAGCAGCAAGGCAAGTCTGGATTTGTTGTCTTTATTATAATAATCAGAACGTTTTCCCGCAGTTACAGTGTCAAGTGCAGGGTGGATATCCTTGCCATTAATCATAGCAAAACCAATGTGGGTAGAAACAAGAAAGGTTACTAATGATGCCACAATGACAAGACTGTTTACTGGAATAAGCCAGGACTCAAATCTAGGGGTAGCTAATGTAATGCTGTATTTTCCTCATCCTGTGATCACCACAGTAGGTTTTGGTTTGAATTTGGTGAGAATTAAGGGAGTTAGTATTGGAAAGTTAAAGTAGAGCCAATTATGGAGACCTTAAAATGTTAAGTTGGAATTCTGCAGACCTCTTGTTCTTGTTCTGATTGATGTCTCCAGTTTAATCTCAGGGTAGTATTTACAACTTGCTTGATGATAAGAGTCACATAGGGTGCTTGTTAAACAGATTCCCTGGCTTCTCTCTGAAAGACTCCAATTCAGAATGTCTGGGGCATTTCTCTGGAATCTGAATGTTTAAAATTCTTTGGAGAATATGGTCGAGAAACCTTCTTAGTGTCTCTTTGACTATTGGGTATCTGCTCCCTCTTCAATTCAGATAAGGAACCACTTATTGAGAAATTCTTGCTAGGAATTTGGGAAACTGAGAGAGGATTAAAAATTTCGGTCTTTGCCCTCTAGAAATTTCTTTTGATAACTGATATATATGATTATATCTCTAACATCTTTCTGAACCACATGGAAGTCTGTAGACATCATATTACGGGAGGACCTCATTATGATTTGCTTTCCTTATAGTATAACAAATACATTGTAAAAGTACTACGTACTATGCACTTGGTTAAAAAAAGAGTAAAGGCATCTGTTTTCTTGGTTTTGTGTGTTTTCTATATTTAACTTGGATTTTCATTCTTCTGAATATAAAAATGTTCATATTAAATGTGTAATCATAGTATTTATGCTTCCATGTTAGTATTGGATTTGGGATACATGATTCTCTGCATTATTAAAGAAGGATTTAATTTCATTCAGAAATTGAGTTTCTAGTGCCTTACTATTTCACCAAGGTACCTGATTTTCAAAACCTTAGTTTGGGAGATATTTTAGAAAGCAAGGAATATTTGAATTTTAAATTCAAAGTCTTGGCATCATAGTTCTTACTCTCAATCACGCAGATAATATAGCATCCTCATTAAATTTTCATGCTAGCCCAACTCTGTAAAGATATCATAGTCTAAGGTTTCCACAGAGAATATTCATTGTGGGCATTCCCAACAAACTAAAATTGTTCCCAAATGAAATATAATTTGCTGTTAAGATTGTGTCCACACATGCAATTTTTAAATGAAAAATTGTGGCAATTAAATGAATATTCTAGACCCCAAACACCTTTGCTTGAAATATTCAGATAATTGAGGCAATAAACATAGATTCTAGTTATTAGAAGGAAATCACAAATCCTCTAATCCAACTGCCTCATTTCATAGAGGAGCTTACATGTATATATATATTTAATCATAAGCCAACAATATATTTTGCCTGAATTTATGGCTACTTCAGGCAAATATTTTTAGCCTGAATTATCCCAATGATTTTTTTACTTTTTACCTCATTTTGGTTAAGGTCCTGGCCTGGACTCCCATTTTAACATCAGAAATCAGCAATTTTTCTTGGCACCTGCAGCCTGAATTGGGAACACTATTTTTCTATCTTGAGAAACTGTGAGGTTTAGATTGGGCACAACTGAATATAGTGGGCCATGTGATTCAGTTCTCTGGGTGTTAAGCATCCTACCTTTAAAACTTATTATATTCTCAGCATTCACCCTCACTCTCCTGATTTGAGCACCTTCTAGTTTTCTTCACTATTGGCTTTTCTGTTCAATTTAGTTCAGTCTAATGTTCTGATTTTTTTTTTCCCTTCTAAAGGATAAGAACTAATGCTCTAATTTAGAGGATTCAAGTACCATTTTTGTTCATTCTTCATCAGAGATTGCACTATTCAAGTACTTTGCTTTTTTTAGATGAATGCCCTAATTTGTTCCCGTAACATAGACAGAGAAATCTTAGTTCTATATTAAAAAGTCTTATCACTAGACTTCCATTCCTTGGAATATGGAAAAGAAAGAAAGCAACATTGAATGAATAAAAGAGTATCTGCCCTTAAGAATGAAAGCCCAAAAAATAGAAGGTAAAAAATAACTTTTTTTGAAGAGATAATCATAAGGGTCCTCTAAAAGTAACCTGAATCATATCTGTTTGTCCAAAGACAGCTGAACTTCAAATTGCAATTTGTTAAATTTTTTTTGTAAATAATGATATGAAGGAGTATTTGGAAAACAAAAGATGTTGATAAGTAATGTGGTCAATGTTTAAGGTATCTTTTATAAACAGATAACCAAAGAAGTTCAGAAGTTCAGATGTCACATTTTAAATTATGAAAGCCTAGTTTCTTGATGCCAACTTTTTCATTGGGATGAAATAACTTTTTGTTTAATATTAGAATGCAATGTAGAAATTAGATCAGGTTTGATGTAATAAATTCAAATACATTTCACCTAACTTTGGTAAGATTTGTTTCATTATATATGGATAGAAACTAAGAAAATTTAGAGCTTTTCTTAGTAAATTCCAGTCAGAAGCAGTGAAAGATCAAGTTTAGTTCATAATAGGGAAATAAAAATTTATTATTCTTTTTTTGTTGTTTTTTATAGATATTTAGACAATGTGAGCTATAAAAATCGGATTTCTAATATTAATCACAGTTTATTTTTCCTCCTTATTATTTCTTGGACAAATTTTACATAAAGCAACATGCACAGATTTAAAATACACAATTTGACCAGTTTTGGCAAATGCAAAATCCTTGTAAGCCACACATCCATCAAGAAATAAATATTTTTATCACCCAAGAAAATTCTATGCCATTTTACCCATTGTTCTCCCTTCCACAGTCCAAAGGAATAACAGTCTATCACCATAGTTTAGAATGCTGTTCCAAGACTTTATATAATGGAATCATATTATACATATTCTTTTATGTTGCCTTCATCTATGTGGTTATATTAGCTTGCATATTTTTATTGCTAAGTAGTATTCTATTGTATGAATATACCACAATTTGTTTATTCGTTGTCCTATGGATGGACAATTGTTTTCTGTACTTGTTGTGGATATTAGCTTTATTTCTTTTGGTAAATACATAGGAATAAAACTGCTGGGCCATCAAGTAGGTGCATGCTTAAGTTTATAAGAAACTTCCAAATACTTTTCTAACATGGTTATACTCTTTTTCATGCTTACCAAATATGTATTAATATCAAAGTTCCAGTTGCTCTTCATACTTGCCAAAATTATTGTTCAAAATATTTTAATAGCCACTGTAGGGAGTGTATAGGGGTATCTTATTGTAGTTTAAATATGCATTTCCCTGGTGACTAATAATGTTAAGACTTTTTGACTACTTATTCGTCATTTGTTTAACCTTCTTTGTAAAGTGTCTGTTCAAGTCTTTTATCCATTTTTTAAATTGTCCTTTTTTGGTCTTTAATTATTATCGAGTTGTTGAAATTTTTTATATGTTCTGGATACTATTCCTTTTCCAAATATATGTTTTGCAAATATTGTTCTCAGTCTGTGACTTGCCATTCATTTTCTTAATGGCTTATTTGGATAAGCAGAAGTTTTTAATTTTGTCGGTTGTTTTATTTTATGGTTAATGTTTCCTGTTTTTGTGTGTGTGTGTAAAAACGCTTTCCATTCCCAAGGTTATGAAAATATATTCTTTACTTCCATTCCAGAAATATTAAAGTTTTAGCTTTCATATTTATGTTTATGATTTCTATTGAATTAATATTTGTAAATGGTATGAGATAGAGTCAAATTTCTTTCTTTCTTTATAATTAAAAAATTTTTTTTGTGCCATATAGATATCTACTTATTCCAGACCCATTTGTTGAAAAGTTTTATTTCTTCATGAAATTGCTCTGGCACATTTGTCGAAAATTAAATAATTTTGTAAGTATAAGAATATTCTGGAATTTTGATTTGCTTTCTCTTATTTGTCTATCCTTAAGCTAGTACCACATTATTTTAATTAATATAACTTTGTTTTAGTAAATCAGGTGGTGAAAGTTCTTCAATTTGCTCTTCTTTTCCAAAACTGATTTTGTTCCTCTGGGCCATTTGTATTTCCATATAAATTTTAGAAATAACTTGTCAATTATGCAAAAAAGCTAACTGGGATGCTGATTTGAATGGCATTATATCCAAAGATCCACTTGGGGAAAATTGTCAGAATATTTACTCTTTCAAGTCATGGTATCTCTCCATTTGGTCCTTATTGTTTTTTTCAGCATTGTTTTGTAAATTGGTGTGTATATAAATTTATTGTTATTGTAAATGATATCCTTAATGTTCTATCTTTCAATTGTGTGTTCCTAGTATATACAAATAGAATTGAAGTACTGGGACTGGGGATTAAACATGGGACCTCATATGCCAGAGGCTGATGCTTAACCATTGAACCATATTGGCTCCCCTGAGTTGGCTGATTTTCCTCATGGTGTGCTTGTTTTTTTTTTTTTTCCCTCCTTCTGCTCATTTTCTGTTTTCTTTAGGAGGCACAGATCCTGGGACTTCACATGTGGGAGGCAGGAGCTCAACTGCTTGAACCACATCTGATCCCTGCTTTTTTGTGTTTACTCGTTGGCTGTTTGTTGTTTGCTTGTTGGCTGCTACTTGTTTTTGCTAATTGTCTGTCTGTTTTTGTTTGTTTTCTTTAGGAGGCATTGGGAACTGAACCTGGGATCTCCCAGGTGGGAGGCTGGCACTCAACTGCTTGAGCCACATACTCTTTCTAGAACTCATTTTTTAAAATATTGACATTGTTAAATTGTGTTAGTTTTATATGTTGTAAACAATCATTTTGTTTTTGAATCAAGAGAATTTTACCTCTTCATTTTCAAACTTTATTGCATGGTAAGCTCACTGCAGTAAATTATTGAATAGAAGTTATATGAAGAATGATTTTTGTTTTTCTCAGTCTTAGGTAGAACATGTTCAATATTCCACCATTAAGTATGATTTTTCATAGCTGCGCTTTATTTTTTTTTTTAAGATTTATTTATTTATTTTAATTCCCCCCCTCCCCCAGTTGTCTGTTCTCTGTGTCTATTTTGTTGCGTCTTGTTTCTTTGTCCACTTCTGTTGTCATCAGCGGCAAGGGAAGTGTGGATGGCACCATTCCTGAGCAGGGTGCACTTTCTTTCGCGCTGGGCGGCTCTCCTTACGGGGCACACTCCTTGTGCGTGGGGCTCCCCTACGCGGGGGACACCCCTGTGTGGCAGGGCACTCCTTGCGCGCATCAGCACTGTGCATGGGCCAGCTCCACACGGGTCAAGGAGGCCCGGGGTTTGAACTGCGAACCTCCCATGTGGTAGACGGATGCCCTAACCACTGGGCCAAGTCCGTTTCCCTAGCTACGCTTTATGTGACTGAAGTAGTTCCCTTCTGTTCCTGGTTTACTGTGAGTTTTAAATGATTAATTGGTGTTGTATTGTTTTAAAATATTTTTCTACACGAATTGAGATGAATACATATTTTTCTATTATTCTGTTAATGTAGTAAATTACACTAAAAAAATGTGATATCCTTTATATATGATGCCAAATTTTATTTTTCTTAACAAGTATTTTGTTAAGTTTTGTGACCGTAATTTTAATGTAATATATTTAGGTTTTGGCATCACAAAAAAGAATTGTGATGTACGTTGTCATCTTCCCTTTCTTATATTTTGAAACAGTTAATGTGTAACATTTGTATTTTTTTTTCATTAAATGTTGAATAGAAGTCACCAATTAAACCTTTATGTCCTGGATTTTTCATTGTAGAAAAGTTTTAATTGCAAATATGCTTTTATAATAAATGGAGGAATATACATATTTTCTATGTTTTCATGTGTCAGTTTTGGTAATTTGTGTCTTTCAAGCAATATATTCATTTATTGGCATAGTTTGTTGATAAGATTCCCTTATCTGATTAATATCTGTGATGACCCCATTTATGCTATTGGTAACTTGTATTTTCTTTATTATTCCGGTTTACATAGTGGTTTATCAATTTTATAACTCTTAAAAAAACAGACTTTAATCTCTTTTTTGTCTGTACATTCTCCATTTCTTTAATTTCTGTTATTTATTTCATTTCTACTAACTTTGAGTTGAATTTGCTCTTCTTTTCCTACCTTCTTAGGTGAAAACTTTATTTTAAAATCTTTCTTTTCTATAAATTTTCTACAAATTTCTCAAAATTTTCTATAAATTCCATTACTATAGGTGTATCCAACAGATTCTCTTTTGATTTTGTTTTTTAAAATATTATTCATTATGAAGCATTTTAATTTCCTTTAGGATTGTTGCAATAATCCATGGATTATTTAGAAGTGTTTTTCTTAATTTATAAATATTTTGGGAGTTTTAAGATATATTTTTGTTAGTGAATTCCATGTTTTCCATGGGGTCAAATAATATTCTCTATTATTTCTGTCCTTTAAAATATATTGAGATTTGTCTCATGTTCCTGCTTATGATTTGTGTTGGTGAGTGTTTCATATGGATTTGAAAAAAATGTGCATTCTGTATTGATAGGTATTGGCCTCTTTATTAGGTCAGGTTGGTTGTTAATTCCTTCTAAATTTTATATCCTATTTTTTTGGTCTACTTGTTCTATCAATTAAAGACTGCAGAATGTTAAAATCTCTGAATGTAATTGTGGATTTATTAGTTTCTTTCTTCAGGTTTTCTGCTGTTTTTGCTTCATGTACTTTTAACCACTGTTATTGTTGCATAAATAATTAGGATTACCTTGCTTACTAGTGAACACGTCCTTTTGTCATTTTGAATGCCCCTTTTTCTCTTGAAGTCTGTTTTCCTGATATTAAAATAACTGCTCCAGCTTTCTAATGCTTATAGACTTCATGACAAATCTCCTCTACCCTTTGCTTTTCAATAGCTGTGCCTGTATATTTAAAATGATTCATTTATAAACAGTACATATTTAGGTCACTTAAAAATGTTATTACAATTTCTATCTCTGAATTGTAATGTGTAAGTAATTTATACTGCTGCAATGTTAGTCTGATTGGTTTTAAGTCAACTACTTTTACTTGTTTTCTCTGAGTCTCATTTGCTCTTTGTTGCCTTTTTCCTCCTTTCTTAAATTCTTTTTGATTTATTGAGTATTTTCTAGTATTCTATTTTCTTCTCCATATTGACTTTTAAAAAAAATCTATAACTCTCTAGAGTTTTTTTTCCTTGCTCTTTTATGGGATTAATATATACACGTAACTTAAATACTACACTGAAACAATATTATATCATTCCATGTATAATACGTAAAGCTCACAATATTATACTTCTACTTACATGCCTCTTGAACTTTGTGTTATAGTTGACATACATTTTACTTCTACATAAGCTATGAACCCTACAATATATTGTTTATATTTTTGTTTTAAATTATCACTTGCTTTCGAAAAAAGTAAGAAAAATGTCTCGTATTTTACTCACATTTTTAACATTCGGACATTGTTTGACTTTTGCATAAATCTGTTTTCCATTGATCTCTTTTACCTTCATTCTGAAGAAATTTCATTATCATTTCTTGTAGTTACAAGTCTGCTTGTGATACACTTTATTGGCTTGTGTTTAACTGAAAATGTCTAAATTTTGCTTTTGATTTCAAAAGATATTTTCATTAAACATAGAATTATAGGTTGATAGATTTTTTAAAATTAGAGAAGCTGTAGGTTTAAAGAAAAATCACGCAAAAAATACAGAATTCACCTATGCCCCCACTATTATTAACAATTTGCATTAGTATGGTACACTTGTTAAAATTATTGAAAGAATATTATAATAATTGTACAATTAACTATAGTCTATGGTTTAACTTAGGGTTCCCAGTCCTATGGCTTTAAAAAAATTGTTCTAATAGCATATATACAACATAAAATTTCCCTTTTTAACTACATTCAAATATGTAATTCGGTGCTGTTAATCACCTTCATAATGTTGTGCTACCATCACCCCCATCCATTACCAATATTTTTCCAACACCCCAAATAGAAACATTGTTTAATTTAAGCATAACTCCCCATTCCCTATATATACCCTGGTCTGGGATAAGTTGTTTACTTGTTTAAAATTATGAAATTGCTTATAATAATTAATTAATACCAGTGAGATATTTGTCTTATTTCACTCAATATGATGTCTTCAAGGTTCATCCATGTTATTTTATACATTAAAACTTACTTCTTTGACACAGCTGAATAATATTCGATTGTATATATATGCCACATTTTGTTTAACCATTCATTGTTTGATGGACCTTTGGGTTGATCCATCTTCTAGCAATTGTGAATAATGCCACTATGAACATGGGTGTGAAAATATCTGTTAGAATCCCTGTGTTCAATTCTCTTGGGTGTACCTTGTAGTAGGAATGCCAGGTCATATGTAATTCTTTCTGAGGAACCCCTAAACTGACTTCCACATTCCCATTTTACATTCCCACCTATAATGAGCAGGTGGTCATATTTCTTCACATCCTTTCTAACACTTTATTTTCTGTTTTTTAAATAATAGCCATTCTAGTTGGCATTAAATGGTATCTCATTGTGGTTTTGATTTGCATTTCTATGATGGTTAATGATTTTGAGCAGCTTTCGATGTGCTTTTTTGGCCATTTGTATATCTTCTTTGGACAAATGTCTCTTCATGTCTTTTCAATTTTTAAAAATTGGGTTTTTTGCCTTTTTGTTGTTGAGTTGTAGGATTTATTTTTATATTCTGGATATTAGACCTTATTAGATATATGATTTCAAAATATTTTCTCCCATTCTGTAGTTTGTCTTTTTACTTTGATGATGACATCCTTTAACACATATAAGATTTAAATTTTGATGAGATCCATTTATCTATTTTTTCATTTATTGCTTATACTCTGGTGTAAAGTCTAAGAAAACATTGCTTAAAACAAGATCCTAAAGATACTTTCCTATGTTTTCTTCAAGGAGATTTGCAGTTTGGGTTCTTATATTTAGGTCTTTGATCTATTTTTAGTTGATTTTTATATTAGGGCTCCAACTTCATTTTTTTTTTTTTTTTTTTTTTTGCTTTGGACATCCAATTTTCCCCACACCTTTTGCTGAAGAGGCTATTTTTTCTCCCAATTGAATAGAATTGGCACCTTTGTAAAAAATCTGTTGGCCATTGATGTGAGGGTTTATTTCTGAACTTCCAATTAGATTCCATTGGTCTATATGTCTGTCCTTATGCCAGTAGCATACTGTTTTGATTACTGTGGCTTTGTATTAGTGTTAAGATTGAGAAGTGTGAGTCCTCCAACATTTTTCTTCCTTTTCAAGATGGCTTTGGCTATTTGGAGCATGTTAGTCGTCCATATAACTTTGATCATGGCTTTTCCATTTCTTTAAAGATAACTGTTGGAATTTTTATTGGGATTTGGTTGAAAATTTCTTTGGGTACAATTGACACTAAGCAGTATTTATACTACCAATCCATGAACATGGACTGCCTTTCCATTTATTTGTATTTTCTTTGATTTTTAAAGCAACATTTTATAGTTTACTGTGTATAAGTCCTTTACATCCTTGGTTTGATTTATTCCTAGATATTTGATTCTTTAGTTGCTATTACAACTGAATTTTTTTTCTTGACTTCTTCATTAAATTTGCATCCAGCTAACGATAAAGCTGATATTCTTGAGGTACAATTGTTAACCAATACACACAAACCAAAGCATAAAGCACCTTTCACTGTCTTTGTAAATTGGCTCTACTTTGTTTGGTGGTCTCCTTCAGAGCTTAGCCCTTCTCTCAAAAAGATCAGCTCAGGCTAAAGGGAAATACAGGGTCCTTTGTCTTCTCTGAACCTGCCTGTAGCTGTGGAGCCTGCTTCTTTTCCTGGGCTTGTACTTGCTTGAGACTTTAGGAATTCCCTTATTTACAGCTTACAGGAGTTTACAGAGTTTGAATGCCTCTTTACTCCCTTTCAGTCCCTCCTGGGTGCTTGTGAAAATATAGGTAATCTTTGCCCCAGGCCACTTAAACTTAATTGTGTTTTCCACTGCTTTAACTGTCTGCAACTACTTCTCTGCCTTTAGGACAAATTCTGGGAGGGTTGAGCTTGAGAGAAGTTTTCTGGTTCACTCATACTGCCACCAGATAGATTGACACTGACATACAGTGTATGCATAGGGCTAGTCTGCCCCCTCTGGAACAAGGACAGAATCCCACAATGAGGGTGCAAGCTGGCTCCATGCTGTGTCAGCAGGAGGCTAGAGGAAGGCCATCACAGCACCAGGAGCTTCTCCCATGGTTTTTGAAGCTGCATTTTCTTGATTTGATATTCTCCCACTTACTAAGGCTTTCGCCCTTTATCTGTTATTTTATAGTTCCTCTGCCACTTTTGCTTAAGGAGAGTTGGGAAAATGGCCACCCTTCATGCCAATGTCTTGTAATCTGAAGTAGTTGATCAAAAGCAAGGATCAGTGATCAGATCCCTACCCTGGCCCCCCACCCCACCAAGGTTGGAGGACTAGGTCTTTATATCCCACCTGGCACCAGCAAGCAACACCAGGAGCCCTGGCTGCAGTCCCCATTGCTGTCTGCCATGAGGCTGAGGGATGGGGGATGACAAATGCTGCAAGGAAGGTGAAATTCATTGGTATTTACCACGTTTTACCAGCCTGCTCCTTCAACTCTTCCCTGGATTCTTCATAGAGTTCCAATAGACTCTGAGGTTTCAAAATAGTTGATTCAGACAGTTCCTGCCAGTTCAATAGTTATTTTGGTGGAGGTACTGATTCCTGGAACTTCCTACTCTACCATCTTCCCCCAATCTTTTTAGGTTGAAAGATTACCTTGAACCCCAATTTTTGCCTCATATTCTATGCAGACTGTTTATTAGAAAGCCCCGGGATAAGTGAGTTGTTAACTCAGAAATATAGCCATCTCAATGAGCCTACAAAAATGTGACTAATTCTTTGGTTTAGGTAGGAATCAAATGCCAAATGTAGAATTCCAGTGGAACAGATATCGAACAGAAATCTTGCTTATTCTCACCATCTCTGCCATGACTTACAGAAGTTAATAAATATTGTCACAGTAATAAACCACATCTTTCAATTTCATGCACTAGTTCTCTTTATTCTTATTCCTTGTCAACTTTTAAAATAATTATCTGTTAAATAAAGACATTTCCATCCTCTCTCCCCTAAGAGAAGACTCTGGGCTGATGGTAATTGATCTTTTGATTCACTTTCACCAAGGAAAACTTCCTAATTGACTAGAAGTGAGTAAAGAGCATACCTTACCTAATCTTTAACATCTGATCAAATCTAATTGATAGCACATTCCAAAGCAAAGGAAGCATTTTCATGATAAGCTCTATGGAATAGTTTGGAAAGATATAGATGCTTTGGCCTAGAGCTGTGGGAAATAATAGTTTGAGATATTCAGGGACATATGTATGAAGCATATCTACTAAGCTTTAACTCCCAAGTCGGCAGGAAGACTTGTTCAGCATAGCTTATGGTTATGTTGTGAGATCAAAATAGATCATTATGAAGCACCTGAAAATAGCTTAAACCTATATAAAAGTCATATATAGTAAACAACTGTGATTACTGGTAAATTCTAAAAAATAATATTAAATACTTTCTTCTATTACTAAGAATCAATAACTATTTTCTAGGTTTTATGATGAGTCACTCATATTTTTAAAAATCTTTGTAAATGGGCAAAATGATCGTGAATTTTTAAAAAATGCAAAAACATAGTTCTTTCACTATTATTAATGATACCTAGTCTGTTTCCATCCAAAAAGAAATTAGTCAGAAAAGTCAGAATTAGTCAGCACAGTTATTTCCTGCAATCTTTAACAAATGTTCTTATTAAATTTTTCTTTCCCCAAAGGAATGACACTTTTTATAATAACTTTCTACAACTTTCACATATAATCTTGAAAAATGACCAGTTAATGAAAAAGAGTTCTAACTTAAATGCTGATAATTGATTTGCAGTTAAAATTCTCCTTACACTATTACATACATTTGTAACCACTAGAGGGTATCTGCTTAATTTTAGATTTTAATTTTATCAAAGAAAAAAAATCCTATTTGTATAAAATTTTACTTTTAAATTCAGATATAATTTTACAAATAACTTGGTGTTTTTTTATTTCATAAAAATCTCAGGTTTGGAAAAGGATCATAAATGTAAATGTTGTTATTTTTAGTGTAGGTTTATACAACCATTAAAACGAGTTTAGGAATACCAATTTCCTCTAAGATTTGACCAAACTGTCAAGATCATTTGACCAAATTTTTTCCTACCGTGTGACTAAGCAGGTCTGCCTGGAAAAGACTAAGTGACAAGTACATTGGCACAGACATTTTGGAAGCTGGTGCAATTTGGGCAAGTTTATTAACTTTGTTCATGTTCTTATCTGTAAAAAGATGGACTTGTAATAGGACATAGCTACATAATAAAATCACTGAAACAGATTTTAGAGACTATTACATTCTAATACTCTACTACATCTCACAGCACCTGATAGATATAACAAGCAATCAATAAGTATTTGTGGAATGAATATTTGTCCTTTTGGTTAATATTCAGAGCTTAATCATTACCTGAAACTTAGAAAATAGTAGCTTTTATCATTATTATTTTTATTTCTGTTTCATTAGTCTTTTTCAACTCACCTTTATCCCAGGTGGTGAAATTGTTTCAGCAGCCTGCAGAAATTTATGGTTCAACTTAGCTTCAATTTGAATTTGGTTCAAATAAAAGATGAGGCTTTAGAGGGAAAAGGAAAGTAGAGAAGATATGTTTTCCTCCTCCAGCTCAGTGGACATAGTTGTTTTAAAATGTGAGCCTATTTTGCATGTCTCTGTGCATTGGCATAAAATGTGGAAGGTAAAACAGGAAGCATCTCACAAATAAGGACAGAGTGATTCCAGTGACTATATAGATTCAAAGCTGTTTCATCAGGCTAAAAATATGTGTTACTCTTGTGGAAGCCTGAATCATGTATACCAATAAAGACATGTTCTTTATTGTACCAGTGTACCTGGGTTATGAACCCACTTGTAAAGAAGACCCTTTGAAGATGTAATATCATTTAAAGTGTGGACTTATTTACATATAGGATCTCCTAAGATCAGTTGTCACACTGAGTCAGGGAGGGTCTTAATCTGTATTGCTGCACGCCTTATAAAGAGCAAGTCACAGCAAGAAGCCTGGAGGAGCTTCCAGGAAGAGCAGACACAAAGACAAAGGGATTGCCGTGTGACAAGAGGCAGAGATGCAAGCCAAGAACCCCCAAGAATTGTGGTTAACCAGCACCAGGATGCTATGGATTCCAGGGAGAAAGTATGGCCTTGCTAATGCCTTGATTTTGGACTTTTACTCTTTGAAACTGTGAAATAAAAAATTTCTGTTGTTTAAGCTAACCTATTGTGTGATATTTGTCAAAGGAACTTTGACAAACAAAGACACCCTTAATAGGGAAATGTACAAAATCTGTTCCTACTGCTGCTGCTGCTGCTGCTGTTTCTAGTAACAATATTAGCCACCAAGTTAAAATTGTAAAATTGGAATAAAATTCATATAACGTAAAAGTCATCATTTAGTCATTTAAAAAAATAAAGTTCAGTAGTTTTTGTACATTCAAAATGTACAAACCTCAGTATCTAATTCCAGAACATTTCTGTCATCTCCCAAAGAAATCCCATACCTGTTTGCTGCCTCTCCCAATTCACTTCTACCCAC
Source organism: Dasypus novemcinctus (assembly GCF_030445035.2). Lineage (NCBI taxonomy): Eukaryota > Metazoa > Chordata > Mammalia > Cingulata > Dasypodidae > Dasypus > Dasypus novemcinctus. The sequence goes on along the minus strand of NC_080674.1, from coordinate 111,561,940 downwards.
ATCTTTTGTTTTAAGATCTATCTATCTATCTATCTATCTATCTATCTATCTATCTATCTATCTATCTATCTATCTATCTATCTATCTATCTATCTATCTCTCCCCTTCCCTCCATTGTCTGCTCTCTGTGTCCATTCATTGTGCATTCTTCTGTGTCTGCTTCTCTTCTCTTTAGGGGACACTGGGAACTGATGCTGGGACCTTCCAGAGTGGGAGAGAGGTGCTCAATCTCTCATGCCACCTCAGCTCCCTGGTCTGCTGTGTTTCTTAGTGTCTCTTCTCTGTGGCTCTTTTTGTTGTGTCTTCTTGCTGCACCAGCTCTCTACTCAGGCCAGCACTCTGCTCAGGCAGGCTCGCCACGTGAGCCAGCACTCCGCTTGGGCCAGCTCTCTGCTTGGGTCGTCTTACCATGCAGGCCAGCTTGCCTTCACCAGGAGGCCCTGGGAATTGAACCCTGGACATCCCATATGGTAGACAGGAGCCCAATCACTTGGGCCACATCTACTTCCCCCCATGTCTTCTGATAACCACTAATCTACTTTGTATCTCTAGGGATCTGCTAATTCTGGAAATTTCATATAAGTGGAATGGTACAATATGTAACATTTATCGCTGGTTTCTTTCACTTAGCATAATGGTTTCAAGGTGCATCCATGTTGTAGCACGTATCAGTACTTCATTCCTTTTTATGGCTAAATAATAGTGCATTGTATGGTTATACTACATTTTACTTATCCATTTATCAAATGATAGACATTTGGCTTGCTTCCACATTTTGGCTTTTATGGATAATGTTTCTATACACATTTGTGTACAGGTTTTGGTAGGAAAAATGTTTTTTTTTTTTAAAGATTTATTTTTTATTTATTTCTCTCCCCCATTTCTCCCCCCATTTCTGCTCACTGTGTCCATTTGCTGTGTGTTCTTCTGTGTCCACTTGTATTCTTATCTGCGGCACCAGGAATTTGTGTCTCTTTTTGTTGTGTAATCTTGTTACATCAGGTCTCCATGTGTGTGGCACCACTCCTGGGCAGGCTGTGCTTTTTTCACACGGGGCAGTTCTCTGTGCAGGGTGTGCTCTTTGCATGTGGAGCTCCCATATGCAGGGGACACCCCTGTGTGGCATGGCATTCCTTGTGTGCATCAGCACTGCATGTGGGCCATCTCACTGCACGGGTCAGGAGGCCCTGGGTTTAGACCCTGGACCTCCTATATGGTAGGTGGATGCTCTATCAGTTGAGCCAAATCTGCTTCTGCAAATTCTTTTTTTTTACATTTGTGTTTTATTTATTTCTCCCCCTCCCTGCCATTTGTCTGTTCTCTGTGTCCATTCGCTGTGTGTTCCTCTGTGACCACTTCTATCCTTATCAGCGGCACCGGGAATCTGTGTTTCTTTTTGTTGCATCATCTTGTGTCAGCTCTCCATGTGTGCAGTGCCATTCCTGGGCAGGCTGCACTATCTTTAGCACTGGGCAGCTCTCCTTAGGGGGTTCACTCCCTGCGTGTGGGGCTCCCCTACATGGGGGACACCCCTGCGTGGCAGGGCACTCCTTGCGCGCATCAGCACTGCGCATGGGCCAGCTCCACACGGGTCAAGGAGGCCTGAAGTTTGAACTGCGGACCTCCCATGTGGTAGCGGACGCCCCATCCATTGGGCCAAGTCCACTTCCCCCTAGATGTTTTTAATTGTCTTGTGTATATATAAAGGTAGAATTGCTGGGTCATATGGTAACTCTATGTTCAACTTTTTGAGGAACTGCCAGGCAGTTTTCCATAGTGACTTCACCATTTTACATTTCTATCAGCAATGTCTGAGGGTTCCAGATTTTCCACATCTTTCCCAACAGTTATTTTTCTTTTTAAAATTATAGCCAATCTAGGGGGTATGTAGTGGTATCTCGTTTTGGTTTTGACTTGCATTTTCCTAATAACTAATGATGTTGAGCCTCTTCTGAAGTGTTTCTTGGTTATTTGTATATCTTCTTTGAGAAATGTCTATTCAAATCCTTTGCCTATTGTTCAATTGAGTTGTTTGTCTTTTTATTATTAAGGTGTAGTTGTCTTTATATATTGTAGATACTTGCCAGACTGTCACACTCTTTGTAAGTAGCTTCTTGTACCAAACTGTTGGCAAGGAAAAGAGAGGCATCTTTTACCACTTTCTGAAGAAGGGTCTCATGGTATGAAGGGTAACAAAGAGCTTTCCAGTGCCTGACACCAGGAAGAGCAGTTCTAGGGTCAAAACCCACTCCATGGCTTGCAGGTGTTTAGGTAGCCAGCAAATTACAATTCGGTCAGGCACTCATCAAAAGACGTTTACTTACGATAGAAGAGAGACGAGCAAGGCCAGCTTCACTAGAGGGCACTGGCCCCTGTGGCCAGTGGGTCCTGATCCACTGGTCAGTACGGAGAGATGATCTGATCTATGCACACCCTTCTTGTGCCATGGTGGAAGGATGCTCCTCCCTCCCTTCTAGGAACACTTATACCACTGGGGGATGAGTCAGATGTCATAAAATATGTTCACTTTAGCCTGACTGTGTCCAGCAATTGTTTATATTTGCTTGGGACAAAAGAGACAGGAATGTATGGGTTGTCCCCTATTTCCTGGGAGATGTGCTTTACCTAAAGGCACTCATGAGAAGGGAGTTAGCCCACATTTGTCATCCAGTCCTAGGAGTGAGGCTAACACTCTCCCAAGCACAAGGTTAATTTATGGGCCACAGGGAAAAGTGGCAGGTTGTGTTCTGCCTGTCACCTACCACAAAAGTAGACCTTATCAAATACATGATTTGCAAATATTTTCCTCTCATTCTGTGGTGTTTTCTTTTAATTTTCTTGACCAAGACCCTTACACAAGATTTTAAAATTATGATAAATTCCAAAGATTTATTTCTTTTGTGTTGCATGTAGTGGTGTAATATTAGGAAACTATTATATAATCCAAGTTTGCAGAAATTTACATTGCTGGGGAAGGCATGGACACATTCAAGGGCCATCTCCTAGCCCTCACCTACCCTCCTCCTTTTCCTTTTTTGCTTGTTTGCATTGAGGTATTCCTCATTTATGTTTCCATTTTGCAAGAGACTGCAAGCACCCACGGGAGACATTAAACATCAACAAACACCATCTGCTTGCCAGGGCACAAAGGTTGCTTTTCGCTCATTGGCAGGGTCCCCTCCTCCTGAGGTGTAAAAAAACCCAACACTTGGTTAGCATTGGTGTCCTTCATCTCGGATGCAAAGCGGTGTATGCCAAGCTGCTGACCCTGACCAAAGAGTTGGCCTCCCCAGGGAACCAGCAATGACGGGGTCTCTTGCCCTGCTGTGTAAGTCATTTGCTGAAAGTCTTTTTTATGCACAAGCCTGTGTTCCCACAATGTACCAAGTAACAACTTGCTCCACATTCACCTATGCTTCCTTCTAAAAATCTTACAGATTTGGTGCTTAGGTTTAGACCTTATATCCATTTTAATTTAATTTTTGTACATAATGTTAGGTAAGAGCCCAATTTTACTCTTTTGCATGTGGATATCCAATAGTCTCAGCACCGTTTGTTGAAAAGACTATTCTTTGGCATTTAATATACTTGGCACCCTTGCCAAAAGTCAGTTGGCCAGAGATGTGTGGGTTCATTTCTGGAGTCTCCAATTTTATTCTGCTGATCTATATGTCAACTCTTATGCTAATACTAAACTGTTTTGATTGCTGTGGTTTTGTAGTAGTAAATTGGAAATCCTCAATTGTGAGTCATCCATTTTGTTCCTTTTGTTTTGGTTATTTGGAATCCCTTGCTTTTCCCTATAAATTTTATCGGCCACCAATTTTTGAGCACCTATCTGTGCTATTTGCTTATGAAATGTTCTTTCAGTTTATCTTGACAACACCCTTTAAATGGTAGACCTAAAAGGTTGACTTTATTCTCATATTGCAATTTAGAAAACAGACATTCAGAGAGAAACTATGCCCTCAGTCATATAGCTGATTAGTAGTGAAGTTAGGAATTAAACTTATGTGTCAGCCTGAACCATGGCCTGTGTTCTTTCCACTGGGCATTCCATGTTTTCTAAAATGAAAATTTTTTATTAAGATTTGCATTCAAAACCCTTAATTCAGAATCTACTACACCAGTGTGTTCCAAACATTCTTGCCTAAGAATAACCAGGGAACTTTGCAAATACAATTATTCCAGTGCTCCTCTTCTTGACATTCTAATTCTACAGGATCTGACTCGGTATACACCACAGATTTATATTTAAAGTTAAAGTTAAAATATCTATGGAGTCAAAGCAGGATGAAAAAAGATTATAAACATTATCACAGAGATTTAAAAAAAATCTTGAGAATTGGATGAGCCCCCCAAAATGTGAATAAAATAAGACAGCATTGTGACCCTAAAACTAATTTGAGATAACATTAAACAAAGCTAACTCATATTTAGAAAAATAAATAAATACAATTTTAAAATCATGGGAGCTGAATTCTGTGTTGGTTGGCTAAAACCTTGGTTGATGCAGTCAGTTCTGGATAGTGGGTTTGAAGAAAGAAGTTCATTGATAAATTTGAGGGTGTTAAAATTGGCCAAGTGATGAGGAAGACAATGTAATAGAAAGAATAGAGAAGAATCCAGGCTTGTGTAGATTATAATTCCTAGAATCTAGGACTCTGACATTCATTTAGCTGTTGATTACAGCTCCTAGAATCTAGGACTTTTGCATTTATTTAGCTGTTGCTGCTGAACTCTAGATGAGACTAGTAGTGATACTTTATTTGAAAAGAGGAGGGAACAATGTTCATCTTTAGCCTTTCCGATCTCTACTTTTGGGAGTCTCTATGGCTTTGTGTCTTGAGTGGGTGCATTTTTGTGCCTTGAGAAGGTACAATCTCTTTTTGTGGTATTATTCACATTTTCTTTAGCATGTCCCTGGTCCACATCTTCTCTCAGAAAGGACTCTGTTATCTGCCATTTGTACCTTACTGTGAAAAGCATCACTTTTCTCTTCAAGGGCTATTTTCATTTTGACTCTTACTGTAGAATAAAAGACTTTATTACTTGGCAAAGGAATTTGTGGTACCAGTGTGGAGAGGAAAAATCTATCAGAGTCACTTGAATAACCATTTTTCATATGTGTAAGGTCAGAAAAAAGATGTCAAGATGTTCCTTTTCTTATAACCATGCAGGATAAGTAAATACTATTTTACTTTTAATCCAAATTTTAACAATAGACTGAGTATCAAATTTTTAATTAGTGCATAAATACCTTTTACAGTGTATTGCAGAGAACTTAGTTTTATTTCTGATATCATCTTTTAAGTAAAAATATCTTTTCAGGAAATTTACTTTCCTATGCTTCCCAGTTGGTATAGCTACAATAAGATATTTTTATACTATTTTGAAGATTATTTAATGAGCTGGGAAAATTTTTATAGCATAAAATTATGTGGAAAAGTTAGACACAAATTTGTAAATATTTTGTCTTTGTTTTCAAAAACAAAAAAGAAAACACATCAAACCAAGAGAAAATGTTAGCAAGAAAAAATGTTAAACAGTAGGAATAATAGTTGATTTTTATTTTCTTCTTTATCTTCAGCATTTTCTAAAATTCTCTACAATGATCATGAATTAGTTTCTTAATTAGAAAGAGACTTATTAAAAACACAAGCCATATATTCTTACTCTGATATCATATTTGGACATTATATTTTTCTTTTCTTCTACTTTTTTGTCATTTGAAAAATTTTCCATTTCCCCTTCTTTCCTGCCCTCCTACCTTAATTGTCCCCTTTACATTTGTGGAAATCCTCAATTTTGCTTAAGTGCCTATGTGGATGCTCTTCCAGGTACATTATCAGGTGATCGGTGGTAAAACAGTTGATGTGGAAATCCTTAGTCACAAAGACATCTTCTGGTGTTTCTTGTTAAATGACCTAAGTGATGATCTCACCTCACTTTCCCCACATGGGACATGGGGATATGGAAAAGGGCAAGAGGGCGATATGAAGGCAGGGTAATTTTTTAAGAAATGGTGTGGTGGAACAGGAGGAAAGCAGTTTGTAGGCAAATAATTTGACATTTTGAATCACTGTGCCCTCATTTTATAATGAGGAGTCTGTATCACTGTAGTTTCCTTTAACCTCTACATTCCCGTGTTTCTGGTCTGGCCAGAGCCAAGATTCAAAGTGGGCTCTGCTGGCCGAGTTGACTGAAGAGAAGCCCTCGGACTCACACTTCCACTTCCCTTGTAACAGCTGACAAGGAGGAAAACAAGGGTTTCCCTCTCACTTGGCCTTAGTAAGCCAGGGTTTTTTTCTCCAGCTTATTGTCTTGAGGGTGGAAGATGGGAGCCCTTTCCTGCCACTTTTGGGGTTTAGTAACTCACATTTGTTGTTTTGGATTCTTTGTTTCTATGTCCCTTGCCTGCACTGTCCTGGTCTGCTGATCCCCAAAGCAGATCCATTGCAGTACTTGGCCCTTCCCCCATTGTTTTTATGAGAGTTAAACCTGGCCTGCCTACTCCAATGCCATCCTTCTGCAACTGTTGTGTAGGATCATTTTGTAAAATCTTATAATAATTACAGATATCGCCTGTCAGTTCAGTTTTCCTAGGGCACCCTGCATAACACATGTTCTCATTGAAAAAAATATTGTGAAAGCATGATAATTTTTGGCATCTTTTTTGTACTGGGCTAATTATTTCACATATGTTAACTCACTGAATACTCATAACAATGATTTGAGTAAGGTAATATTGTCATAATTTTTAGTTGGGGAAACTGAGGTAGCTAAAGGAAGTAAAGTAATATATCCAAAGTCTTGAAGAGGAGAGACTGAATCCCTACCAGTAACCCTGAGTCCTGAACTTGAGTTATTCAACATTGCACTCCACCTGTCTGTGGCTTCTGTCTACATGATACCCATATTTTAGGTGTTTAACTGTATGCATGATTATTGTAGGTGTTCATGATGTATCATTCCATGTACCACCTGATTTCAGTACAGATACGGTTCCATTGCTAGAGTGGCAAATCAGGTTTACATCCCTGAGTCTCTGCTCTGCTGCCTTAGAGCTTTCTCCAAGGCAGAAGAAGGTTGCTTAACCCATAGGATGGTCAAACTCAGAGATGGCAGGGAAGACGATGTCACCAGGAGAAACCCTCAACTAATAGGGTGGAAGTTGGTGAAAGAATCCTCCAGCCTCCCCAGCCACTGGCTGGACAATTCTGAAACACGTTCTTCATGGTTTCTTTGAAGGAAGGTCTCCAGTGGGATTGAGGTCTCTTTGTTCACATTGATAACTAGCCCATTCAGATATAGTTTACTAACTTTTCTCCTTTCCCTACCTCTCTCTCCCCATTTCTTCATTTCTTCTTGGAACTTTCCTTAGAATAAGTGACTTGCATCCATGCCCTCATGACAGCCTGTACTTCAGAGGAACCCAAAGTAACACAGTGGTTATTATAGTTTATGGGTGCCTGGTTGTTAACTCTTGTAATATATATTCTAAGTAATAATCCCTCTCTACTATTTCTACTTAGTTATGAAGACTTATCAATTTTTCTTTCCAAATGTCAATTTTCTATTCCCATAACCCACTTTGTAGCCCAGGCTTTTATCATAATGTCCCTTGGGTACTGTGTTATACTTTTAGTTAGCATAGTCTCTTCTATCATTCAAGACTTCCTGCATACTGATGTCACATAAATTTTCCTCCAGTGTTGGTTTCATCTGTCACTCCCTTGCTCAAAAATCTGCAATTACTCTGAACAATTAATCAGATAAAGTCTAAATCCCTTTGCCCAAGTTAAGATGCACTTTCTTCATGAAATTCTCCAACCCTCATAAACTCTATTAATTTTCCATGTCTCTGAGTTCTTATAACTTAAAACCTTGCCACAGAATTTAATGCATAATTACTGTTGTCTTGTATTAGTCACATAATTTTATGTTAGTCCATTAAACTAGATGTCATAAACTATCATTTGTGTTTATTTTGCATTTTCAGTAATCTAGCCTAATTCTGGGCACAAAAGTATTAGTCAATGAATACTTGTCAAGTGGGTGATAATCCATCCATGGAGACTTCCTACAATGAGGGTGGTGTGCAATTGTATTTTATTTTGCAGATATGTTTTCTGAAGACCCAAAATTTGGAAAGTATTTTGATTTTTCCAACTTCCCAAAATGAGCCACAAATAAATGCCAGTTCTTTTAAATTGTAGTTCTAGAAGACCATTATTAATATTCCAAGTGACAAAGGTCAACTTTAAAAGAGATCAAGATTTGCATATGTTTGTGAATGTAGAGCAACATGAAATATTTGACTACAAGGCTATGAAAGAAAGGAAAATATAAGCCTTTTCATGGCCGTCTGAGGAATATTATACCTTGCAGCAAATTCCTTTTAGCCAAGATGTTACTATTGTTTTGTCTCTTTTTAAAGATATCTCTCTGTAAGCTTGTGGAACTCCTCTTGATTAACATAAGAACCTCTGGAGAAGGAATGATTTCACATTTCTAAACTTTCCCTGTATTCCCAAAGAAGCAATTAATTTTGGTTTAATTGTTATTTTTAAAATTTAGACTCTGTTAGGGGTTTATTTCTTTTAGGAGCACACAAAATGCATTTATTTAGGGCTGGATAATAATACCAATGTGAAAAATCATAGATCTCACTCTAATTAATATATTAATTTGCTGTAGTCATGAGAGATTATTTTCCCCCAGAAAGTAGGTGAGGAAGTACTTCTATAAAGTATCCAAATACTTGAAACTAAACTTATATTTAATTCCTTTGGGAGTCTGTCCAGGTGTTTTTCCAAGCTGGGATTTTATAATTACTTAAGTATGTTGCATAGCAAAGGTCCTAAAAGAAGTAACTAAATCTTACTGTGCAACCTAAGGGAACAAAGATATTCTCAAAAACTTGATTGCTTTCCTGTGGAAGCAGTTAGCTTTGATTTATATCACTTCTGAAAGGAGCTTCACTGAGGCTTTGAGTAATCCAATAAGGATCTTATAATAAACTCCCCTTTACATCTCGTAGAGTTGTTAGGTATGGAGTTCTTTGTTTATGATTCAGGAAATGGGCGAAAAGCATCCTAGGTCCATCTCTGTTCACAAAATTTTTTCGTGGGGGAAGTAATGACCCTTTGCATTTTAATAAGCAGTAAATCTCAAGGATCACAATGCTCTAGTAACAATCATCTTCGGTAGTATGGGCTTTTCCCTCTTTTTGGAGCTTGCTGTAATTTGGCAGTCTGGATATGAAGATTAATTCTTACTTCATCTCTAGGTTTTCATTTGAAGACATTGTATTGGAGATCTCCCCATGTTTCTTTCTCAAAATAGTTTCAGCCTCTTTCATGAGTGTCTGAAAGGGATAAGAAAAATTAAGAGAAGCTTTGTGAATGGTCAGAAGCTTAACTGGAGTGATGTAACTTCATGTAAAAAGACAAGTGTATGCTTTTTTAACTCATTTTTCCCTTTTAAACATTAATTACTTCACAAATACTTGCAGTTCATATAATATTCAATGTAATGTGTTAGGTGCTGGGGATGATATAAAAATAAATAGAATAAAATTGTGGCTTAAGAGAATCTTTATATGAAGGAAATGCATGGAGCATACCAGAAGGGACCCTTTTAGAGTTTCATGACATGGACACTTTTGAGTAAGTACCTTGGAAATTTTATTTCTTTTCAGTTGAACTGTATCCAAAGAAGAACAGATACATAAAAGCCCTACTGTATAAACCTGTCTTGTTTGAGCAATAAACCATCAAACAAAGGTGTGATTGCTATCTTTAGGAACTTCTCTTTCTAGCTCCTAGCAGGACTGGATTATGTTTACCTGATTCTTTGGCTGTATCTATATGTCTTGGCATGTCTACAGCAAATCGATATAAGGATCTTGGTTATTTTAATCTGATCTGATCAATTGCTTAACTATCAATTAAGTTGTGCTTAATTGATATCTTTAAGCAGAGTTATCCCTAAATTCCAATTTCATGACTAGTTTAGCTTGTTTAAAGCAAACTTTCTCTAATATTATGTTATTAAATTTGCTTATTTCCATTTTACTTCATGAACATTTAGGCAGCTTAACACTGCAATATGATGAAGATCTAAAATGCAGTTAAGATAGTCACATACTAGTGTAAGGATTTGTAAATAGGTATTTTCTAAATAAATTAAATGGATTGATTTCTTAGAAAACCACAGAATTTTGAACTAGAAGGAATCTTTTAACTACAGTCTAAGTTCTTTTTTACAAATAAGAAGGAGGCTCATAGAAGCAAAATGATATTCCCCAAATAGTGGCAAAGCTGAAATAAGAATATTGGACTCTAAAAGTACAAAATGAACTTCTTGAATTAATTATTTTTATATATTAAGTACTTACATTTGATTTCTTTGAGATTTTTCTTCTAAATATTCATATATTTGAATCAATATTTACTGTGAATCATAACAGAATCTCATCTCCTTTTTCCTCCCTTTCTTCCATAAATATTTATTGGGTGCCCACTACTTGCCAGTCTAGATGCAGGTGATAGATGAGCTCCCAGTGCTATCGAACCTAAATTTTGGTGGAGGAGACAACTGACCAACCAACCAACCAAACAAACAACCAAAAATGATCAAGAGAAGTATGAATTAGTCATAAAGGCTGTGCAGAGATTTTTAAGTTGTGTGATATGAAAGGAGTGCCTGGGTGGCAATTACAGACTGTGTATTTGGGAACATAACATTTATACTGAGCCATAAATGAAAAGGAGATATATACACTGAATAGGAGAGAGAAACGCATGGTGAAGGAAAAGCAAGGGACTTTGTGGAGGGAACATACCTGGCCTATTCAAGAATCAGAGGGAGAAAAAAAATTGTTAACAACAGTGCTCCAAATAGAACTTTCTGTGATGATGAGCATGTTCTCTGAGCTGTTCAATAGTAACCACTAGCCATATATGGCCAATGAGCACTTGAAATATTGTGGCAGTCTGATATTATTTGTGCACTCCAAAAAAGATATTTGATTATATTTGTAAACTACTCTGTTCCTTTGGGTGTGATACATTTTGATTGTATTAGATTCAGTTGAGATACCTTTGACTAAATTATACTAAGATTAGGGCTTTGATTCTATCACATCATTAGGGCAAGTCAGTTTGAATCCCACTGCCCACTTGTTTATATACTGGCATGTCTACAGCATGTGATATAAAGATCTTGTTTATTTTAATCTAGTGGCTATATAAATGGATATTCAATCAAGAACACAGAGGTAGATACACAGGAGAATACCAAAAAAGATACAGCAGAGACGAGAACTTAGTTTTGATGCTGGATCCCCAGAGACAGATGAGCCATTTACCTGATAGTTTACAGCTGACCTTGTGAAGAGACCAGAGCAGCTGATCCTGGAAAGAAACAGCCCTGGGAAGAGAGACAAGCCCTATGCCAACCCACAGCTGAGATCAGAAGAAGCTGAACTCACAGAGACTTAAGAGGGAAGAGAAAGGCTGTACTCGGGCAGACGTTGCCCGACATCTTGCTTCAACACATGGCGACAGAGTTTGGTAAGGAAGTAACCTTGAGTTGGACTCTTTAGGACTTCATAATTGTATGCTTTTACCCCAGATAAATACCCTTTATAAAACCAACAGATTTCTGGTACTTCACATTAGCACCCATTTAGCTGACTATTACAGATATACAGAGTAACTGAAGCACTATATTTTTAATTTTATTTAAGTAATAGGTAAGAGTTGGGCAGTGTTATGAATCTGAGAGTGAGTCAGAATGGTAGGAGGGAGTAGATCATGTAGGGATTTTAAAGTCAAACAGAAAAACCTGATTGTTATTCAAACTGCATTTGGAAATATTGGGGTATTTTAAGCAAGGCAATGGCATGATCTGATTTTTTCTAAAAATACTACTTTGGCTGCTGAGTGGAGATGAAACATCAGCTGCAAGAATAAAAGAGGAGAACTGTTAGCATGCCATATTGATAATCTGTGGGAAAGGTAAAAATGGCTTCAATTAGAATTGGACACTTTCTGGAACTGTCTTTTAGGTTTATTCCTTGATAATGGATTGGATATGGAGGAGAGAAGGATTTAGAAAAAAAATCACAGAAAACACCTAGATTTTTGTTTGAGCAACCAAATGGATAGTGGTGCCCTTTAAGAAGTGGAGAATAGGAGGGGAAGAACAAGTATAAATGGAAATTTAGGTTTAATTTTTATTGCTGTATTTATCTACTTCTGTCCATAATTAAGTTTGAGATGCCTCTGATACTTCCAAGTAGAGATGTTATCCAGGAAGCTGATATACTACTGTTCTACTCTGGAGCTTCACTGAGGTGACAGGGCAGGAGATATAGATTAGGGATTCACCATATATATATGATATATAGGGATCACATAAATGTCATAAATATGTATATGTGTACACATGTAAATAATCATAAAATCTGAGGAAAGCACGGGAAAGCAATGGAAATATTTTTTGTATAAACAGACTGATGTCAGCACAGCTGCTGAACAAAGAATTATTTGCCAATCAAAAAAGGTAGCATTGAATGAAATATCCTGACCACATTAAAGAAGAAATTTCTTTAACAGGAAACATAGTACCATGTCTATACCAGGAGATTTTTAAGAATCAGCAAGCAAATCTTTCCTATATGCTGGAGTATCATGTGTAGGTTAGAGCCTATTTAATGGAACTTTAAAAAAATTTTTTTTAATTTTTTAAAAATTAATTTTTTTTATTTTTAAAGAAGCTTTAGATTACATAAATGTTACATAATAATGTAAAGGATTCCCATATGCCCCACTCCCTCCCACTCCCACATCAACAACATCCTTCATCAATGTAGTACATCTGTCACAATTGATGAACACATATTGAAGCACTGCTACTAACCATGGACTACAGTTTGCATTATAGATTACACTTTGCCCCACACAATTTTGTAGGTTGTGACAAAATATGTAATGGCCTGTATCCATCACTGCAATGTCATGCAGGACAACTACAATGTCCTGAAAATGCTCCCATATTACACCTATTCTTCCCTCTCACACCCCTCAAAATCTCTGGTGGTTACTGCCCCCACATCAATGATAAGAGTTCTTCCATTGCTAGAATAATAATGTCTATAGTAGCATAAAAATAAGCCTACTTTAGTCTATTGTTCATTCCCCAATCTTGAGGACTTTGGGATGGTGGTGCCCACTCTGCTTCTATTTGAGAAGGAGCTTAGATCCAGTGGGTCAGATGAATGGAACTATCCTGCCTGCAGGAGCAGACACTCTCTGTCAATGGAACTTCTTATTTTCTGCCTTTATCCCTTCTCTCCCAATTTCACAATCCATTGCCTGGATATAGTGCATCTACATGGTACTTGAGAATATTTAGGTCTTGTAAAGAAGACTCCAATTGCTCTATAGGGATGATAGTAAGTGAGAGTACCCAAGGGTCTTTGTAAGTAGCCACATTATCTTCTATCTATATTATTATAGTGACATCTAATTGACTTTGCTGATGGCTTTATTTTTCCCAAGGCTTACGCTGATTAGCAGAGAGATGGACATGGTTTTTCTCCAGCAGATTCAACCTCCAGCATTTTTTGTTTATCAGAGTACTGTTTAAAATTTGCTGACTATTTAAAGACAATGTGACGCATCCCTACTTTGCTAAACACTAGAAACTACTCTGGCACCCACACAAGGCTTTGCTGTGTCTGAATTTTACAAAAACGTTAAAGATGAATGGAGACAGGTGACATTTCTATACCACATAGCAAATTAGCCTTCCATGTTATTACAAAGTCAACTGAAATTTCTGCCATGGTTAGGCTAATGTGTTTACTTGGCCAGGTAAAGATATCCAGTTGTTTGGTCAGGCAAGCACTAGGATAATTGTAATGCAAGGCTATTTCATGGACTTTAATCATCAGTGAGTTGATTGAATCTATGGCTGATCACATCTACAGTCAGCTGAAGAGATTGTCTTAAACAATGACAATCAATTGAAGGCCTTAAAAGAAGTGATTTCAGCACTCAGAGAGAGAATTCCCATCTTTATTTCAGAAAGCCAGCAGCTCCTAGGGAACTCATTCAGGACCTTCATCAGAGCTCCTGGCTTGCAGCCTGCCCTGAGGAATTTGGATTTGTGCATTGCCAAGGTTGTGAGAGACACTTAAATGAAATCTCGTACTATACAGATGCTTCCCGTTAGTTCTGTCTCTCTAGAGAACCCTAACTAATACATCTTGGTACTGGGAGTGGTTCTTGAGAAACAGAATCTAAAAAATGCTATTTCTGAGTTGGTTCTGGGGCTTTTGTGATTGGCTCTCTACTCTGAGTAGATTAAAAGGCACTAATGACTATTTCCAATAATCAAGAGGCCACTGACAATAGAGTTGGTAATAGAGATATACGAGATATTACCTCTGGATGTGACTACTTCCAAGCTTATAAGAGGCAAGGCTTGGGAAGCAGACTTGGCCCAGTGGTTAGGGCATCCGTCGACCACATGGGAGGTCCACGGTTCAAACCCCAGGCCTCCTTGACCCATGTGGAGCTGGCCCAAGAGCAGTACTGATGCGCACAAGGAGAGCTGTGCCACACAGGGGTGAACCTGCATAGGGGAGCCCCACGCACAAGAAGCGCACCCCATAAGGAGAGCCACCCAGCATGAAAGAAAGTGCAGCCTGCCCAAGAATGGTGCTGCACACACAGAGAGCTGATACAACAAATGACACAACAAAAAGAAACACAGATTCCCATGCCACTGACAACAACAGAAGTGGACAAAGAAGAACACACAACAAAATAGACACAGAGAACAGACAACGGGGGGGGGGGAGAAAAATTTTTAAAAAAGAGGCAAGGCTTATGGTGAGAGTGTTTTTGAGACTTTAACAGAGTTTTGTGAAGTAAAAAGGTACAATGATGTTATTGCTAAGTATACTAGATACAGGTACAAGAGAGGCTTCAAATTTTCAACTTAAAATGTGCATGAATGATGTGAAAATTTCTCTGTGTCCCCTGAGAGTAATATTTTATTTTATGAAGCAGTAGACTTGAGATTTCTGAAAACCAGTCCCAGAGTCTCATTGTGCAAGTAGCAGAGTTACAATGGAAACTAAAATCTCAGCCTTGCAGGGTGACAACTGTTAAAGTGAGGACATTGATTAGAAAGGAGTAGAATCCTGAGGATTGGGATGGAGACTTATGGGTTGATGATGATGATAATGGGGACATCAAAAGCCTAAATTCTGCCAAGACTTTCCCAAATAAACCTGTAATGTTCTGCCCTGAGGCAACACCACCTGACCTTCTACCTGTCCTGAGGAAAAAGTCACCTGACCTCTAGCCTGCTGCCTGAAGTCTGTCATCCAACCTCCACCTGAAAAGATTAATTCTGTCTCATCAGATGAAATTGCAGTGGAATGCTCTGAGGTAACTGGCTTATAAGACACTTCTAATGCTTCTTATTACCCACCCCTACTTCCCCTCTATTCTTCCAGACCTATAACTAAAGTCACAATAAGCCCCCAAAGGTGAAGTACAAAGTGTGACCCATGAGGAAATACACAATACCCTAAAAGAATTGCATGAATTTTCCAACTTATATAGACAGAAAGCAGGGGAATATTACTGGAAATGGATATTAAAGGTGTGGGATAATAGTGGAAGGAATATAAAGTTGGGTCAGGCTGAATTTATTAATATAAGCCCAGTAAGCAGAGATTCTGGATTCAGTATTGTAGGTTAAGGGTTCTAAAACAGTTTGTTCAGGTGCCTGGCTGAAACATGGATCACGAGATGGCTGGCAGTGCCTGAAGTTGAGATGCCAGAACTGCCCTGATATACTGTAGATAAGGGGATCCAAGGGCTTAGAAAGATTGGAATGTTAGAAGAGATTTATCATATAAGACATGTTCACCCACCCCAGGAATTTCCAGTGACATGCCTTTCACCAGGACTTTGAGGAATAAATTTGTAAAACTACCTCCATTTTCCCTGAAGGGCTCTGTGGTTGCTCTTCTCTGTAGGTCAGATATTACCTTGGAAACTGATGTCACTGAACAAGGCGTATTAAAAACTATGGTGAGGAGCCTGCCAGTAGTAAGAGCAACTCTAAGAAGAAGAAAAAGTTGCAAAAACTATCCCAGGAGGACTAGAAGCTCCATCTCACATTCCCCAATAAAGACATCCACAAAGCTGAAAAAACAAAAACAAAAAAACTATGGGAATAACTGGATCCCAGGTTGGCAGAAGCCAAATGGCAGCACTTACTCAACAAAGATTAAATGGGTGTGGCTACCATAATGAAAAACAGATTCAAAACATCAATAAAAATAATCTGTGTCAAAAGTTCCCTATAGGATACCTAGAAGTAAATAGATGAGTAGTCTACTAAATTCCTCTTGTTTTGTATAAGCAGAAATGTTCTAGTTTGAGTGAGAAAAATCTATCTCAAATTACAAATCAGAGAGATATGACCCCTTAACAATTTCCAGACTTGAGATAGTTTACAGACCTCAAGAGCCCCTTGAATGTGAAGAAGGCCAGGTCCCCTTGGAGAACGACAGTTACAATACCAAAATTTAATAATATTAATCTTCCTCCCAGGCTTTCCCAGAGAGAACTATGAACTTTTTCCAGGGTAACTTAAGTGGAGAAAATGAAATGATCAGACATTTTGAGGATTATTAGACACTTGCTCAGAAGTGACATTAATTCCAGGAAACCCCAAATGTCAATCAGTTAGAGTAGGTACTTATGGAGATGGAGTTCAGGTGATATATGGAGTTTTAGCTCAGGTCCAACTCACAGTGGGTTCAGTGGGTCCCAAGACCCATGCTGTGGTTATTTCCCAGTTCTGGAATGCATAAATGGAATAGACATACTCAGAAACTGTCAGAATCCCCACAGTGACTCCCTAACTTGTGGAGTGAGGGCCATTATAGTAGGAAAACCAGATGGAAGCCACTAGAATTACCCCTACCTAGTGAAATAGCAAATCAAAAGCAATACAAGATTCCTAGAGGAACTGCAGATATCATGCCACCATCAAGGATTTGAAGGCTGCAGGAGAGGTGATTCCAACCACATCCCCATTTAACGCTACTATTTGGCCTGTGCAGAAAACAGATGGATCTTGGAGGATGACAATAGATTATCATAAATGTAACCAGGTGGTGACTCCAACTGCAGCTGCTGTTCCAGATGTAGTATCGTTGCTTGAGCAAATCAACACCTCCCGTGATACCTGGTATGTAGCTACTGATCTGGCAAATGCTATTTTCTCAGTTGCTGTTAGTAAGGACAACCAGAAATAATTTGCTTTCAGCTGGCAAGGTCAGCAGTATACTTTCCCTCTCCTGTCTCAGGGGTGTATCAACTCTCCAGTCCTATGTCATAATATTGTCTGCAGGGACCTTGATCATCTCTTCCTCCCACAGGATACCACACAGGCCCATTACATTGAAAATATCATATTGATTGGGCCTAGTGAACAAGAAGAAGAAAATACTCTAGACTTATTGGTAAGGCATTTGGGTGTCATAGAATGAGAGATAAATCCAACCAAAGTATAGTGGTCTCCCACCTCTGAAATTTCTAGGTGTCCAGTGGTGTGATATCGAGATATCCCTTCTAAAGGATAAGCTGTTGCATCTGGTCCCTCTTATGACCAAATATGAGGCACAATGCTCACTTGGTCTCTTTGGATTTTGGAGAGAACATTTTCCTCATTTGGGTGTTATCCTCTGACACATTTATCAAATGACCAGAAAAGCTGCTAGTTTTCAGTGGAGACTAAAACAAGAGGAGGCTCTGCAAGTTTCAGGCTGCTTTATGAGTTGTACTGCCACTTGGGCCATATGTCCCAGGAGATCCAATGGTGCTGGAAGTGTCAGTGGCAAATTGTGATGCCGTCAGGAGCCTTTGGCAGACCCCTATAGGAGAAAAATAATGCAACCCTTAGGATTTTGGAGCAAAGCCCTGCCATCCTCTGCAGATTACTATTCTTTTGAAAAACAGCTTTTGGACAGCCACTGGGCCTTAATAGAGACTGAATGCTTAACAATGGGTCACCATGAGACCTGAGTTGCCTGTCATCAGCTGAGTATTATCTGACCCACCAAACCATAAAGTTGGGTATGCATAGCAGCACTCCATAATAAAGTGGAAGTGGTATATATGAAATAGGGCTTGTATTAGTTTGTCAAAAGGGTGCTGATACAAAGTACAGATATCCATTGGCTTTTATAAAGGGTATTTATTTGGGGTAAAAGCTTATAGTTACAAGTCCCTAAAGAGTCCAACTTAAGGCTGCTTTCTCTCCAAAGTCAGTTGTCATGTGTTAAAGCAAATGGGTCTCTGCGAGGGCTCAGCCTTCCCCTCTGGGCTTCCTCTCTCTCAGCTGCAGGAAGCCCTGAAGTCTCTCAGGGCTTCCTCTCTTTCCTGGCATAGGGTTCATTTCTTTCCAGGCCTTTTATATCAGCCTCAGCTGTCCTGCTCTCTTCCCAAGATCAGCAGCAAACTATCAGGTGAATGGCTCATCTCTCCCTGGGTTCCCAGGATAAAAAATGACAGAGCTCCTCTCTTCCTGTATCTTCTTGAGTGAGTGTCCATTTATATCAGCCCACCAAGGGGTCAGGGACTCAATCTGAATTATGCCTTACTGGTGTAGCCCAATCAGAAGTGCTAAATTGATTTTTTAAAAAGGTTTATTTATTTATCCTCCCTCCCCTATTGTCTGTTCTCTGTTTCCATCCATTCACTCTGTGTTCTTCTCTGTCTGCATGTATTCTCATTAGGCAACTCTGGGAACCGATCCTGGGGCCTTCCAGAGTGGGAGAGAAGTGATCTCTTGTACCGCCACAGCTCTCTTATTATCTCTCCTCTGTGTCTCTTTTTGTTGCATCATCTTGCTGCACCAGCTCTCTGCATGGGCTAGCATCCCTATGCGCAGCAGCACTCCTGAGTGGGGCAGTACTCTGCACAGGCCAGCACTCTGCCCAGATCAGCACTCTGCATGGGCCAGCTCCCCACATGGGCCAACTTGCCTTCACCAGGAGGCCCTGGGCATCGAACCTTGGACCTCCTCTATGGTAGATGGGAGCCCAATTGCTTGAGCCACATCCACTTCCTGCTAAATTGATTTTATCAAGTGAACTTAGTCAGAGACCCCTCACTGAATTTAATACAATCAAATGGTATCATACCCAGAGGAACAGATTAATTTGCAAACATAATCTTTCTTTTTTGGGAATTCAAAAATAATCTCAAACTGTCACAGGGTTCTAGCAGTCCTGAAGGCAAAAATAAGTTACCTGAGGCAGTGGCCCAAATGCCAAATGGCCCAAATGGCCATCACTCTTGCCACATTACCTTCTCTCTCCCATTCCACAGCTATGGCCTCTTGGAGAATTCCTTACAATCAGTTGACTGAAGAAGGGAAAACTCAGGCTAGGTTTACAGATAGATCTGCACAATATGTTGATACCACCTGAAAGTGGATAGCTACATCACTGCAGCCCCTTTCTGGAATGTCCCTTAAGGATAGTGGTGAGGGGAAGTCCTTCCAGAGGTGCAACTTCAAGCTTGGAAGGAGAAATGGCTGGAGATGCATTTTTACATTGATTTATAGGCTGTTGTCAAGTGTTTAACTGTGTGGTTGGGGTTTTGGAAAGAACGTGCTTGGAAAATTGGTGACAAAGAGGTCTAGGGAAGAGGGATGTGGATAGAATTTTCTGAGTGGGCAAAAAAGCATGAAAATATTTGTGCCCCACATCAATGCTCACCAGAAGATGACTTTAGCAGAGGAAGATTTTAGTAATCCAGTGGGTAAGATGACCTATACCGGTTAGCCTCTTTCCGAGCCACTCCTTTCATTGTCCAATCGTTTCATGAACAAAGTGACCATGGTGGTAGGGAGGAAGGTTATGCATGAGCTCAGCAACATGGACCCCTTCTCATCAAGGTCGACCTGGCTATAGCCACTGCTGAGTGTCCAATCTGCCAGCAGCAGAGACCCATACTCAACCTCTGATATGGCAATATTCCCTGAGGTGATCAGTATGCTACTTAGTGGCACATTTGATTACAAATTTGATTTGATTACATTGTGCCACTTCTGTTATGGAATTGGCAGCAATTTTTTCTAACTCAACTTAGACACATACTCCAGATATGGGTTTGCCTTCCCAGCATGCTGAGCTTCTGCCAAAACTACCATCCATGGACTTACAGAATGCTTTATCCACCACCATAGTATTCCACAGTCTTGCAACGGAGCAGGGCACCCACTTCACAGCAAATTAAATGCAGGAATGAGCATGTGCTCATGAAAAATGAAATTCACTTGGCTTACCATGTATCCATCATCCTGAAGCTGGAATGATAGCTAAATGGAATGACCTTTTTAGTTTTTTTTTAAAGAAGCTTTAAATTACATAAGTTATATATCAATAATATAGGGGGATTTCCATATACCCTACCCTTTCCCCTCCCATAATTTGTCTTATTGATTAGTGTTTTACATTTATTACAATTGATGAAAACATATTGAAGCTTTGCTACTAACCATGGTCAATAGTTTACATTATAGTTTATACTTTGCACTGCACATTTTTATAGGTTTATGACAAAATGTATAATGAGCTGTATCCATCATTGTGATGTCATTCAGAACAATTCCAATGTCCCCAAAATGCCTCATGTTACACCTATTCTTCCCTCTCCTTCCCCTTAAAACCTCTGGTGGCCACTACCTTTATATCAGTGATACAGTTCTCACATTGATAGAATAATCGTAAGTCTACTTAAGTCCATAGTTGCATTCCCCCTTATGTTTGTTCATTTCTCAATCTTGAAGATTTTGGGATGGTAATCCCACCCTATTTTGATTGAGAGGGGTTTAGATCCCATGGGAAAGATTGGGATGGATGAAACTGTCATGCTTGCAGTTATAAATACTCTGTTATTTTTTGCGATGGGCATTGCCCATCATCATTTTTTAGTTGTCCTGGGTGAATCCAATGAATTGGAGAGTGGGTGTTGGCTGCAACTCTGCTGAAATTCTGGGCTCAACTGGCATATAAACAGCCAAACATTCAAACCTCTGGTACATATATTTAGTGGGCATAGTGCTAATTATAGGTTTAAATAAAAGGGGCAGAAGAGCCATGTATAGGAAAATTATAAATGAGTCTAATTCTGTTACATTAGGGAACATACATTCCAAAGGCCCACTGACAGGGTGCTGAATTCCTGAGATCTTCTGCCCTTGAAATGGCCTTTTGAATTGACTAGGGGGAAATATCTTGTAGAGATGGGACAATGTTCTCCAGAAGACTGTGTATGCTTTCAATCAGCATCCACTCTATGGAGCTCTTTCTCCCATTGCCAGGATTCACGAGTCCATGAATCAAGGGGTAGAAGTGGGAATGGCTCCTCACTACTACTCTTAGTGATCCACTAGGAAAATTTTTGCTTCCTGTCTCTGCAACCTTAATCTTTGCTGGTGTTCAGGTCTTTGCTCCAAAAGGAGGAGTGCTTCCATCCAGAAACACAACAATGATGCCATTGGACTGGAAGTAAGGACTGCCACCTGGTCACTTAGGGCTCCTCATGCCTCTGAATCAACGAAGAAGAGAATCTCTGTACTGGTTGGGGTAACTGATCCTAACAATGAAGGGGAAACAGGACAGCAACTACACAAAGGAGTTAAAGAAGAGTTTGCCTGGAATACAGGAGATCCCCTAGGGCGTCTCTTAGTACACCGTGCCCTGTGATTAAAGTCAATGGATTACATTACGGTTTATATTTTAGACTGTACAATTTTCTAAATTTTTAGTTACATTATGGTTTATATTATGATTTACATTTTAGCCTATAGACTTTTATACATTTTTGGTGAAATTTAACATGTCCTATAGCCATCATTGCATGATCTTGTGGAACACTTTCCATTGTCCCCCAGTTACCCTGCTTCCTTCTATTCTATTCCTCTCTCCCCCTCACCAGGTTCCACGGGATGGAGGAATAAAATATGGATTAGAGTGGACTTACTGGTATTCTACTATAGAACTATTGCAACTAGTAATGAAAGAAATTGTATCACTGATGTGGAGAAACTGGCCATGGTAGTTGTTGAGAACAGGGAGAGGGAAGAATAGATCTATGTGGGGGCATTTTTGGGACTTGGAGTTGTCCTAAATGATATCGCAGGGACAAATGCTGACATTATATAGCCTGTCACAACCCACTGAATGTCCTGGGGGAGAGTGTAAACTATTATCCATGCGGTGCATCAGTGCTCCAAAATGTGTTCACCAAATGCAATGAATGTGCCACAGTGAGGAGGGAGGTTGTTGATGTGGGAGGAGTGGGGGTGGGGGTGGGGTGTGGATATATGGGAACCTGCTTATTTATTTATTTTTTAAAAATTTCTCTCCCCTTCCCCACTACAGTTTGTCTGTTCTCTGTTTCTATTTGCTGCGTGTTCTTTGAACGCTTCTGTTGTCAGCAGCATGGGAATCTGTGTTTCTTTTTGTTGCGTCATCTTGCTGTGTCAGCTCTCCCCATGTGTGTGGCACCATTCCTGGGCAGGCTATACTTTCTTTCACGCTGGGCGGCTCTCCCCTCGGGGTGCACTCCTTGCACGTGGGGCTCCCCTACGCGGGGACACCCCTGTGTGGCATGGCACTCCTTGCGTGGATCAGCACTGCATGTGGTCCAGCTCCAAATGGGTCAAGGAGGCCCGGGATTTGAACCACAGACCTCCCGTGTGGTAGACGGATGCCCTAACCTAAGCCAAGTCCACTTCCCCTCTTATATTTTTTGGTGTAACATTTTTTTGTGATCCATATATCTTCCAAAAAATACAATTAAAAAAAAAGAGTCAATGGAAAACTGTGGCAACCCAATCCAGGCAGAAATACCTATGGCTCAGAATCTTCAGGAATGAGGATTTGGATCACCCTACTAGGCAAAGAACCATGGCCAGCTGAGGAGTGTGCTGAAGGTAAAGGGAACATGGAATGGGTAGTAGAAGAGGTAGTGATAAATGCAAACTATGATCACATGACCAGTTACAGAAATGAGAAATGTAATGGCCATGAATATTTCTTCCTTTTGTTATGTTTGTAGACATACATAATATGAATATCTTTGTTATATTCCCTATCTTATCCCATTGCCACATGACATAAGTTGTATTAGTTTCATGTCCTAGTACTTAGAGATGTGAAGTTTAAGAGTCAATATTACCCAAGACTTGCACTGTATTTTGGAGGAATTTAGTGCATTTTTTGTTGTATGCAGGAGAGTTAAGTATTGTTAGGTTAAAAAAATATATCTGCTATTGTTTTTATTTAGAGATTAAGTATGGTTTAAAGTGATGTGTATGGGTGCCAAGTTCACAAGGGATAGATTGTGATGATAAGGCTAATGTATCAACTTGGCCAAGTAGTAGGATAATTGTAATGCAAGGCTGTTTCGTGGGCTTTAATCATCAATGAGTTGATTGCATCTATGGCTGATCACATCTGCAATCAACTGATTGTAACCTCCCCTACAGAATTTAGACACATGCATCCCCATGATTGCATGAGACAATTTTATAAAATCTCATACTATTTACAGTTATCTCCTGTTAATTCTGTTTCCCTGGTGAACCCTAACTAGTACATTTTCTCACTGGGCATTGTTCCCATGAAGTCCAGGACTTTCCCATGGTGGTCTATTGCATTTCTTTGGCTTTAGTGACCATGGATATGTGCTAATGGTGTTACTTGTGGTGAAGAAATTATGATAAGTATGCTGCAGAAGATAAGAAGAAAGGTGAGTGTCAAGGACTGAAGGAATATATGGGATATCTTGGAACAGCTGGAGAGGCAATCCGAAGTTACTGGCAGTGAGGTCAAATCATTTCTTGATAAAATGAACCAGAATCTCTCATCCAGATTCTCTCTGGTTTTGGAATAACAAGCTAAACTTTAAAATAAATGACTAATTTACTTTCATCCGGATAGCCCATTTGTATTCAGCCCTGAGAACTGGCATCAGCTGCTGTATGATTGTGACCAACTAGCTCATAATATGGTAGGGAAAAAAATCAGTAGCCTCCAAACTTCTTTTGCCTCCCTAGTGGTACAAGAGGATTAACTATCATTCACATGGTCTATAATTTCAAATTCATTCACTTCTCTTCTCTGCTTTCATGTTAGTTCTGCTGTCATCTCTTTCTCTCCAGGAGTATTGCAACAATCTCCAAACTGGTTGTTTCACTTCTACTGATATCTCTTTTCTGGCTCATTCCTCCTTTTCCGACAACAAAGTATTCTTTGGAAAAGGAAATGTAATACCACACCCCTCATAAAATCCATCAAAGATTAACAATTACAAATTGAGGAAAATTAAAACTCTTGTCTTTAACACATCTTCATTTCTTTTTTTTTTTATTGATTTTGTAAAAATATTACATTAAAAAAAATATGAGGTCCCATTCGACCCCACCACCCCCACCGCACCCCTCCCCCCCCCCCCCAGCAACACTCACTCCCATCATCATGACACATCCATTGCATTTGGTAAGTACATCTCTGGGTATCTCTGCACCTCATTTTTTGGTCACCATCATCCTACTTGCTTGGCTTCAGTTACACTCCACCTCCTTTAGATCTTATCTCCTGCCTCCACATGCCCTGGGCTCTTGACCAGTGCATGGCCCTCGCTCCTGCTAAATGTTATCTCTTCAGGGAAATGGATTATCTTACCTAAAGTTGGCTTACCACTCCTTACACCCTACTTTTCTTTACACAGCACCTTATTCACATGCATCATAGTCCTTTATATACTTAGTATTTATTTGTTGCCTTTCTATTGTATGGTCTCCATCCTACTAAATAGTCTGAAGCTCAGCGAAGGTAGGACAACGACTGTTCTCATCACCACTCTTGTGCTTAGCACAGTCCCTGGCACAAAGTACCTAGGCAATAAATGCTAGCCAAATGAATGAATAAGTAAATCAAAAGCTATATTTTAAAAGGGTTATCATAATTTGTAGGAATATATTTATGAGTTAGAAGACAGAAGCATGTGTAGTTACTCTACTGGAATAGTGAGTGTCAAGCTTTAGTTTGCATTGGAATCATCTGCAGGCATTATAGAATCACCTAGGCCTTGTAAAAACCCCAGAGTTTCTGATACACTAGATCTAAGATATAGAACATGAATTTTCAGCAAGTTCCTAGGAAATACTGAAATATTGATGTTATTGATCTGATATCACACTGTGAGAACCACCACCCTAGAAAAATCCCTTCCAACTCAGTCTTCATGCACATTTGTCTATGAAATAATGTATCGACAATCTAAAATCTGTCATATACTCAAGATGGAAAAGACTATAAATCCCTCCTGTAAATGTATCATGTGTTCTACAACGTCCTTAAGCAGTTTTTGAACTTTAAGTTTATGCAAATATTCTGAAGACAAAGCCATCTAGGAATCATACTATTTCTTTATAATATTGCTCATGGTATAGCTTCTTGTTTTGTTTTGTTTAAGACAAAGCGATACTTAATTCAAATCATTGTATTCCAGTTCTCCAGCTGGAATTTTAAAACCAGAAATGTTATATCCATTGAATCTGGTCTTTGATTTGAAGTAAAAAAGTCTTTAGTAGATAATGTTAATCCTAGCTGACAGTTTTTGTGGTGATATCCAAGCCTACCTGACTCAGTTTACCATATTTATTACAACCTGGGGTTGCTTTTGATTGAGAAACTCTTACCTAGTTTGGCTTTGTCAACTTTGATAGCATCAGAATCACCTTGAGCTTCTGTTTCAGTAGATGGAGGCTGGGGACCCCAAACTGGATTTCTAACACGTAACCAGGTGACGCCGTGCTGCTGGGGGACTTTGAGCACCTGGTTCTAATTGCTATTTGGGTAATTCCAATTGTTCTAACAGGAGGGGCCCTGCAGTGTGGGAAGATACTATTTACTTTGGCTAATGATAGAATGTATTAATAGGCTATGTGTCCTGAAATGAGAAATTTTGTTATTCTAAAAAGCAATGTAGTTATTTTGTTTTAATCTTCCAGATACAAACCTAAAATATTGTTTCCTGTATCCTAGTATCTGCTAGGTGCAGTTCTGATTTCTTGAAATTTTGTTTAAGCAGTACATGTACTTGGCATCTCCTTTATACATGAGCTCAGCTTTTCTGCCTCACTGGTTTCTCTTTGTATTATAGCAAAGTGGTAATTATTCTAATCTCATTAAGTTTGTTGCTTATTGTTATTGAAGGTATTTCCCCAGTTTATCACTGGGGCTTTATTTCAGTATGTTGGAAAGGGTATGTAGATGTAAATAAATCCTAATGAGAATTGTGGAGTGGAGATTTATTGTGGCAAGCAGATCATTTCAGTACATGTTTATTTCACAGTTCATTGACAAATTATTTTAGGACTAAGAAGATTGATTGACTTAAGTGTATTGAAGTAAGTATAAACTTACCTGAGGACAAAAGTTCAATGAAAAACTTATTTAAATTAAGAAGAAAAGAAGAAAATTAAGTATGGAAACAACAATAAAGATTGTCAACCTTTAATTGGTGTCAAAGCTTTTTAAACTTTAAACCTGCCTACAGTTTTACTTTGTTGTGATACTCAGCAACTTAAGTGCTACTTTAATTACTTTAATTGTTAGTGGCCTAGATCTCAGGTACTCTTTTCCTAAGAAAATGTTCCCTGTGGGTATCCTTAAATTCCCTCCTGCTAATTCTTTTACTTGACATTATTTAGTGTAAACCACATTTAGTGAAATTTCTAATGTAAATGGGTGTCATTTTTCTACCCAGGTGGTGGATTGGATAGACAGACAGGAAACATCTTCCTCTATGGGAAGGTTGAGGGAAAGTGTCAGGCTGGACTAATTCAGGTATATTCATGAACACTCTGATTTTTCCATAGTTTGACTTCCCTGTAGTTTATTATACTAGTAATGTTTAAAGGTATTTGTGTTATCTGCAAATCTGTCTCTTTCTCTATATGTGTGTAAAAAAATATATATATATATACACACACATACATACACATATATATGTATGTATGTATATATATGTGTGTGTGTGTATATATATATTTTT
Organism: Dasypus novemcinctus; assembly: GCF_030445035.2. Taxonomy (NCBI): domain Eukaryota; kingdom Metazoa; phylum Chordata; class Mammalia; order Cingulata; family Dasypodidae; genus Dasypus; species Dasypus novemcinctus. The sequence goes on along the minus strand of NC_080674.1, from coordinate 111,534,758 downwards.
TTTTTCCTGGATGCATAGTCTTAGTGAGTATGATTTATTGAATTTCTATAGGGGTTATTTTGTCTCCCTCATTTTATAGCAAGAACTGCTATAATTATAATTCTTGCAGAATCTATAATAACTTGTTTCCCTGAGGTTAAAAAGTGTGTTTGGGGGCTGGCTAGTTAATGAGATTGAGACAAGTTTGGAGAACTAGGGGATGAAAAGAAAAGGGTATTTGGGGATCTTGTTTTAGTTTTGCACTTTCCTATGAAGAAGTGTTTATTTTTTATGTATATGTTGTTTTTGGGGCTGCGTAGATACGCCATACATGATTCATAAGGTCACGTTGATTCAACTCTGACTCATTAATTTTACATAGAAATATGAAGTTAAAAATAGTGAAACTATTTTTAGCCTATTTCCAACTGAACAATTTATTATAGATTATCATGAGACTGTCTTATGTTTCTAGGCTGTTATGTACTATGAAATTCAGGGGTATTTATTTTATTTTATTTTTTGTAGCTAGCTTTATATAAATCTCACAAAGTCATGAGGTAAAGGAATGTGTTAGTCTAATAGTTGAGAACATAGTCCTGTAGAGAGTATGTCCTAGATATAAGACTGGGCAGTTTCACCTTTGGTTAAGAAAAATATGGATTTGTGTTACTGTTGACATTTGTCAAGGTATATGGTTATGTGCTTACTGCAAGGCATTTTGACTAGTTTCCTCCGGGCTAGCGATTTTCCTTACTTGTCTAGAAAATTGCTCCCACTCTTCTTAGCTCTCTTAATTGTAACACATTGCCTTATCATAAGATGTTGCCTTCCAAAGGAAAATATTTCCTTATTTTTTTTCTATTCCCACTTTTTTGATGATTGAGTCAAAGGCTTAACTGCAGCAGGCATTGAAGTTTAAATTTAAGACTACCTTTAGTTCTATGTTAAATATACCTATTTCCTTGTGCTTCTATTAGCATCAAAAGCATGGAATTTTCAGAAATATTAGCAGTATCAGTCAGGAAAAAGATATTGAAATATGACTGATTGGTCTCCTGCCTCCACCCACGTAAACAAATGAAATGATTGGTGGTCAATAATTACCATTTATGAAATGCCGGGGGTTAAGTGAAGACTCATTTTTTCAAACAAGAGAAAAAAAGATCCTCCCTTTTAGCTTGTGGAAACTTTTAGGATATCCTTAAAAGCCCAGATGGCTAGAAGTTGGTTTAAGAGTTTATATTTTTCTTCTTTCCTGGAAAAAAATAAATTACTTAGAGATTCAGCTAACAACCTGCTCCAAAGCAGTCAGTCATTCATCCAAGATCCTCACCCTTATGTTTACTTAGGGGTAAGAAAATAAGTTGCAGATATATTGTAAAAATTTCAAGTAAGTCATATGTTGATCAACACAATAAAACCTAGACATGCCTACCTTATTTCTATATAAGATATTGCTTCATTAGATCATTTTGGATTATTTTCATTTAGTTATTATAATGACAATCCACAACGATAAAACAAAACAAAACAAAAACAAACAAACAAAAATTGTTGTTTGAGGACTATTCTCCAGTCTAGAACAATCACTTTTATGATACAAGGCAGCAAAGAAGGAAATTTAGGGAAGAGACGCCTGTCTCTGAAGTCACAGCAGGTGCCAGGGCCCAGGTTATGTGTTTCAGTGGGAAGTTTTAGTAGCTGGTATATCGGATTGTAGAATTTGCTTTTAGCTCCCCTTTTGTGTGATAGACATTCCCTGCATAGAATACCAAGGATCATTTCTTCCTTTTTTCTACACACACATATACATTTGACCTAATCTTGTTGTTACCATGCCACAGAGAGAACAGTTTATTTTAAGAAAAGATTTAGTTTTCTTTTAACATTAGTTCAAAAGAAGCATGAGGATGAGCCATTTTGGAATGATTAATGCTTGTCATGTGTGATTATTTGTCCTGCCGATTGTAATTCAGAATTTATTCTTTTTAATGATTGATTGCCAAGCTTAAGGGAATGCCATCCCGGATATGCCCAGATTAAATTAGGTCCCATTGTTATACCTGTTCAGCTGATTTGTTATAGCAAACTTTTGAAAAATTTGGGATGTAAGAAACATTGCTAAAGCATGAACTTAAAATTGTTTTAATGGAGCTTATTGTTATTATTTTGAGGCAGGTTTCTGGAACATTCCAATAGACCAAATTGGAAAGGAAAGCCCATAATCAAAATCATGGAAAAATTAACGGTTATGGAATTTGAACTAACAAATGGGAAGAAATGGCTAAGAAGCAGAGAGAATAAACAAATTGATATTTGCCAACTGTGACCCTTAGGAGAGAGAGAACACAGAAAAAAGCAAACTCTTGGAAACCTACTGCAAAGAAGATATACAAATGGCCAGAAAGCATGTGAAATGATGTTTAACATCATTAGTCATCTGGTAAATACAAATCAAAGCCACAATGAGATACCATTTCATACCTATTAGAATGACTTCTATTAAAAAATAACAGAAAATTACAAGTGTTGGAGAGGATATGGAGAAATGAGAACACTGATTAATTGCTGGTGGAAATCTAAAATGGTGCAGTTGCTGTGGAAAACAGTTAGGCAGTTCTTCAGAAAGTTAAGTATAGAATTAGCATATGACCTGGCAATTCCTACTACTAGGTATATACTCAAAAGAAAGCAGGGACTTGAACAGATATCTGTATAATGATATTCATCGAGGCATTATACACAGTTGCCCAAATATGGAAGCAACCCAAATGTCCATCAACTGATGAATGGATAAATAAAATGTGACATGGACATACAATGAAATACTATTCAGCTGTAAATAGGAATGAAGTCCTGGTACATGTGACAACATGGATGAACCTTAAAGACATCATGTTGAGTGAAATAAGCTAGACACAAAAAGAAAAATATTTTATGATCTCACTGATATGAAATAATTAGAATAAATCAAGTCATAGAGTCAGAGTCTAAAATATAGGTTACCAGGGGACAGCATGGGGATAGGGATAGGAAATCAAGGTTTAAAATATACAAAGTTCCAATTTGAATGATGGAAATGTTTTCATCTGACTATGATCTCATGAATATCAATTAGTAAAGTTTGTAGCCCAGATTAAAGGCACATGGACAGATGGTGTTCCTACCAGTTGAAGCTTAGATTTTTTTTTGCCTTTTATTGGTTATGTTAAAAAATGCCTTTATTTACTCACCAGCCTTTTAGATTAGGATATAATCTCCCCTGGAGTCTTCACTGTTCTATTTCACCTTTATATGCCGTATTGCCATGCATCCTGACATACTTCCATGCCTTGTACACAGTAGATTTGGAATAATTATGCACTGAATTAAAGTATTATGCCTACTCTATTTTTAGAAAACAGAAGTAATCAGTGACAAATCATCAAAGTCAAGTAGTTAGTGAAGAGTTCGATCTTTTGCACTTATTTTTGTTTAATTAATAAATACTTCTAAACATGAGTGATCATCATATGTAGAAAACTTTAAATTTGAATGGACTAGCTGGTTTTTAACTTCAATCAAGATAAAGCATATTCCCGACAATTCTGCAGCTGTGGAACAGAGAAAGTCATGTCATTAATTTTTTCTGTAGTTCTAAAATCTAACTTGTGATTTAAACTTTCTTTGCTGCATTAAAGGAAATCCCTGAAGATAAGCCTGTCAGGCAATAGCCTGTTTGCCCTTCTATACCTTATGCCACTTAATTTATTAGGTTGGTGCAAAAGTAACTGCTGTTTCACAGTGTTGAAATTAGATGTTTGGTATTTGAATACATTCTTAAATAACTAGGGTTATGTTAAAAATCATTTTAATGTGTATTTCTTGCTTTATTTTTTTGCTAATGACTTATTACTTGTTGTTTGTTTTATATTTATTTTAGACTATGGAAATGATGTTAGACAAAAAACAAATTTGAGGGATTTTCTTGATTTCAAAATGGGTCATAAAGCAGTGGAGACAACTCCCAACATCAACATTGCATTTGGCCTGGAACTAACAAACATACAGTGCAGTGGTGGTTCAAGAAGTTTTGCAAAGAAGACAAGAGCCTTGAAGATGAAGAGAGTAGTGCCTGCCCCTTTGGAAATTGACAAAGACCAGTTGAGAACAGTCATCGAAGCTGATGCTCTTAAACTACACGAGAAGTTGCTGAAGAACTCAGCATTGACCAGGATATTTGGCATTTGAAGCAAGTTGGAAAGGTGAAAAAGCTTGATAAGTGGGTACCTCATGAGCTGACCAAAAATTAAAAAAACATCATTTTGATGTGTTGTCTTTTCTTATTCTACATAACAGTGAACCATTTCTTGATCAGATTGTTATGTGCGACGAAAAGTGGATTTTTTACAACTGGCGATGACCAGCTCAGTGGTTGGACTGAGAAGTTCCAAAGCACTTACCTAAGCCAAACTTGCACCAAAAAATTCATGGTCACTGTTTGGTGTCTCCTACCTGATCCATTTCAGTTTTTTGAATCTTGATTAAACAATTACACCTGAGAAGTATACTCAGCAAATCAATGAGGCGCACCAAGAACTTCAACATCTGCAGATGGCATTGGTCAACAGAAAAGGCCCAGTTCTTCTCCACAACACCTGACTGCTTGTCACACAACCAATGCTTCAAAAGTTAAATAAATTGGGCTATGAAGTTTTGCCTCATCTGTCATATTTACTTGGCCTCTCGCCAACTGGCTATCATTTCTTCAAGCATCTTGACAACCTTTTGCAGAGAAAAGGGTTCTACAACCAGCAAGATGGAGAAAATGCTTTCCAAGATTTCATTGACTCCTGAAGCACAGATTTTTACACTACAGGAATAAACAAACTTATTTCTTTTTGGCAAAAATGTGTTGATTGTAATGGTTTCTATTTTGATTAATAAAGATTTGTTCGAGTCTAGTTATAAATGATTTAAAATTCACAGTCTGAAACTGCAATTCCTTTTGCACCAATATTACTTCCATCAGGCCCAACATTTATATACATTTTTTTAGGAGGTACTGGGGATTGAACCCAGGATCTTGTACATAGTACATGGGAAGCAGGTGCTTAACCACTGAACTATGTCTGCTCCCCAACAAAAGTGGATATTTTTTATTGTTTTTAGGAGGTACTGGGGATTTCATACATGGGAGGCAGATGCATAACCACCAGAGCTACATCCCCAGCCCTATATACATTTTTTAAAAAAGATTTATTTTTTATTTATTTCTCTCCCCTTTCCCCATCAACCCCCCCATTGTCTGCTCTCTGTGTCCATTTGCTGTGTGTTCTTCTTTGTCTGCTTCTGTTGTCAGCGGAACAGGAATCTGTGTATCTTTTAGTTGCATCATCTTGTGTGTCAGCTCTCCGTGTGTGTGGTGCCATTCCTGGGCAGGCTGAACTTTCTTTCACGCTGGGTGGCTCTCCTTATGGGGCACACTCCTCTACACAGGGACACCCCTGTGTGGCACTGCACTCCTTGTGTGCATCAGCAGTGCGAGTGGGCCAGCTCCACACGGGTCAAGGAGGACTGGGGTTTGAACTGCGGATCTCCTATGTGGTAGATGGATGCCCTATCCACTGGGCCAAGTCTGCTTCCCCCTATATACATTTTTGATGTCATGTATTTGTGATGTTTTGGTTCATTACAGTTTTGTCAACTCCTTGAGGATAACTTACGTATCCTTCTATTTAATTCAGCATCCGTTGGATTGCTGTGTACATAGTAAATTCTACATATTTGATGCTTGATAAAAGTATCCATTGGAAAAGTATTTACTAGAGAGAGAAGTAGGGAGCAGTTAGGAGGGCAGACTCTAGAATTAGATCATCTGCTCTTTTTGATTGTGGTAACATATATGTCTATACAATTTCTGATTTTAACCATTTTTGTGCATGTGTGTTCATTTCAGTGGCATTAATTACATTCACAATATGTTGCTGCACACCTCCATCCTCTGTCCGTTACCAAAACCTTTTCATTACTCCAAACAGAATCTCTGTACCCATGAAACAATAACTCCAGATTCTTCTTTCTCCCAGCCCCTAGGAACCTCTAATCTACTTTCTGTCTTAGTCTAGATATTTCATGAGAGTGAAATCATATAATATTTGTCCTTTTGGCTCATGTCACTTAGCACAAAGCTGTCAAGCTTCATCCTTACTGTAGCATGTATCAGAACTTCACCTTTCTAAGGCTGAATAATATTCCAATGTAGATGTATACCGCCTTTTGTTTATCCTTCCTCTCTTAATGGGCACTTGGGTTGTTTCCATCTTTTGCTTCTGATAAATAATGCTTTTAAGAACATTGGTGATCACCTCTTGAATCATGGTTTCACCACGTGCTGTTTGTACAACCTTGAATTAATCAGAAACCCTCTGAGCAATCCACATGGACTTGCGTGAGGAGTAAAGGATATAATACAGGTACATCTAGGAGTAGTGTCTGGCCTGTAGTCAGTGCTCCATGCATGTTAGTTTTTTCTGCGTTGTCAACAGCAGAAGTATTCTTCTGACTAAACAAGTTGCACTTAGGGATTTATGAAAATCTGGGATTCCAACTTCTTTCTAGATTTTCATGATAGCAATGTAAAACTTCAGCATGAGCACCTCTGTCAGTTTCTCAGAATAGCCATGACAAATACTACACAATGGGTTGGCTTAAACAACAATCATTTATTGTTTCCCGGTTTTAAAGACTACAAGTCCAAAATCAAGATGTCAGCAAGGCAATGTTTTCTCCTGGAATTGGTAGGATTCTGGTCAGGTCAGACCTCTGTCACATGGCAACCTCTCTCTCCCCTCTGGATTCCTCAGACATCTGCCTTCTATTTATTCCTGTGGATTTCTCTGACTGACTAGATTCATGTTTTCTCTCTTTATTAACACCTCCAGTTATATGGTTTAATACCCACCCTGATTCAATTTGACTACACCTTAACTAATATAAGTATCTTCAAAGGGTCCTGTTTACAAATAGGTTCACTCCCTCAGAAATGCAGAATAAGATTTGAACATATTTTTTTTGGGGAGGGGGATATGATTAATTCCATACCCATTGGTGCCTTTTCTCTTCACACATCAATATTTAAGTAGGATAAGCAGAACAGATATTGCTACCTCTGGTTGTGTTTTTTGTTCTTAGCTACTTGATGTCCCTTTTGGTATAGGATGTCATGCATTTCCAGAAGTTAAAAAACGTGTTCGTTAGTCAAAAATTCTGATAATATTTTAATAAGTCACTGTTTTTAATTGGCAAAGTAAACAGATCTTGTCTACAATACATACCAATAAATTCAAGAGGGATTTTGGTGGCACACAGTATTATCATCAGGTAACAGAGAATGCCCAAATCTGGCCTTGTTCGTTAGTCAAAAATTCTGATAATATTTTAATAAGTCACTGTTTTTAATTGGCAAAGTAAACAGATCTTGTCTACAATACATACCAATAAATTCAAGAGGGATTTTGGTGGCACACAGTATTATCATCAGGTAACAGAGAATGCCCAAATCTGGCCTTGTCAGTCACTCTTCCTTTTATGAAGTTCTTGAAGAAACCATGTACATGAAGAACAACGAGAAATGAGAAACCATGGACTGTTTTATGTGTAGTTGAGCAGCAGTATGATCTTTAGAGCTGAGCTCTTTGGACTTCAAGCTCATGGCCTAAAAAGACTTGATCTCATCCTCTCTCGACTGTTGAGCACACATCAATGAGAACTTCCAAGGAAGTATGACTTCTGTGAGAAGGAAGAAGAGGACAAGATAGTGTGGTCCTAAGGGGTCTTGGCTTTGTTTATCAGTCCCACTCTCTGGAGACCAGTGGGTTTCTGCTTCTGGTAAATGTGGGGAAACAGTATCCTGGATCTGTCCAACTATATTAACTTTTCCTTCTTTCAGGAAAAGAAGTTGGACAAGGGAATGGGATGGAAGGAGAAAAGAGACATCTCTGGTTTGGAAAGTGAGAAAACAGATTTTCCTTCCTCTTAGAGGCCATAAAAAACTGTGATCTCTTAAAGGTATTTACACCCATTTTAGATATACAGTAGTTCAATACATGCTTTTTCAATTATTATTGATTTATAGTCTATGCACTTTAAAAAATTGTGAAACATTAAACTCCTTTTTCATTTCTTATGTCTAAATATGCTTGATATCAGTCATACTCCTTAATGTATTTGTTCTCTTTGCTATTAACTTGTACAGCATTGAAATACTTGTTAACAGAAAATACCCTAATACCCTTATATTAGCTGTAAATAATTTCCTACCTTACTTAAACATATCCTTTTTCAAGTTCTAGGAGATATGGATTTGAATGTATCTTTAAGTTATACTAATAAAGAAAACATTTCTCAATTTCATTTTTGATCATAGCCTTCCTGGTTTATTTGTTTTAAAAAATATGTTTATTTTAAGGTACTAGAGAAACTACTCATTTAATTGTGTTCTTAAATTCTTTAATTTTTACTGGTGGAAAGCCTACCTTTTAGTAGCTAATAATAGAAGAAAATTTCTTATTAACTAAATAGGGATAGATCTGATAGTTATTATTTCTTCTTCTAAGTAAGAAAAAGTAGATTTCAGGGTCCTAGATGTATGTTTTAACTTCATAATATAGCAATTATATCAAGATTTAATTCCAGGTAAGGAATATTGTGGTATCTTAGGTTTTTTATGTGGAGGGATGGAGACAAGGTAGTGACACTATTCATGGTAATAGAAAAGCAAGCTAAAAAGGCAGGGGATGGGGAGCAGATGTAGTTTAAGTGGTTGAGCACCTGCTTCCCATGTAGGAAGTCCTGGGTTCAATCCCTGGTAACTCCCTGCCAAAAAAAAAAAAAAGAAAAAAGAAAAAAAAGGAAGAAAAAGGCAGCTGGTGGTAGAAGGAAACTAATATTCTATCCCTTGACAGGTGATGGATTGATCAAATTATACATGTTACCTCAATTAATTCTTTCATTAACCCTAATTTATATGAGAGTGAATAACTTGCTCAAGATCATTTCGTGAATAAATAATGGAAACTGAATTTTGGCTCAGGTTTGTCAGGCTTCGAGTATCGTTTTCTTTTGAGTATTTTCCATGTGTATACAGATGCAACATTAGTGTGATATAAGCACTGGGTATCTCCTGTCTTGCTTTCGGGAATTTTTCTATATCCAAATGAAGTAGCATTGGCTGGCCTACTGGAGAATGAAGCCAAATGGGAAGACCCCAGCTAGTGTAATAAAGCCCAAGACCTATGCATGAGACCATCCTATACCATTCCAGGTTAGACCAGAAGATCTGTCTGGCCAGTCCATAGAACTATGGGAACTACTGAGAAATAATTATTCATCATTGTTTAAAGAAACTAGGTTTTAGGGTGCTTTGTTACACAGAAAAATCTGATTGACACACATGGATTAGTTTTTGAAATGATAGTATGATGCAAGTCCAGAGACAAGGAATATTTTAGAATTCTTATTTGTAGAGAACTGGCTAACTTGATAAGTGAAAAGGGAGAGAGAGTTAACTTTAAACGCAATGAAACAACAGAACAACAACAATGATGACCACTTTTAGAGTACATGTTATGTTATATACTATTAATTTAACATATATTGTAAATTTTTGTCCCCATCTCATGAGGTGGATATTACTTATCCCTTTTACAGATGACTAAAAGGCATTTCAGAATATTTAAATAATTGATCTAAGTTCATGGACACTTACTAAATGGTGTTGCCAGGATTTGAACCCTCCTGGGGCCAATCTGAAAGTCTTCTGTTTTGATTTTAAGTAGTCTTAAGGTAGAAGTCATGGAAAAGAGAAAGAAGTGCTATGAAGAGAGGAAGGAAACAGGCACGTTTGCTTGGCTAACGCCGTCCACTTCAGTTATGAGAATTTGTCCCGTTCTAATAGGACAACCTTGCCTCTTTGTTTAAAATTATGGGTTGCTAGGAAATTTCCCATGATAAAGTTCAAGAAGATTATAGGATTAGAACAGAGAGAGGAATAAAGTCAGAGTGAGAAGTGAAAGTGAAAGAAGAATATTAAGAAATGCGCGCAAGGAGTGCCGTGCCACGCAAGGGTGTCCCCCGCGTGGGGGAGCCCCACGCGCAAGGAGTGCGCCCGTGAGGAAAGCCGCCCAGCGTGAAAAGAAAGAGCAGCCTGCCCAGGAATGGCGCCGCCCACACTTCCCGTGCCGCTGACGACAACAGAAGCGGACAAAGAAACAAGACGCAGCAAATAGACACCAAGAACAGACAACCAGGGGAGGGGGGGAATTAAATAAATAAATAAATCTTTAAAAAAAAAAAAAAAAAAAAAAAAAAAAAGAAATGTCCACATGACAATTCTTGTTGCTGTGTTTAGTCACCAACCTCAGGAGTGGAGAGAGGCATGTGGGATGTCATTGTGATAGTCTGAACCCAGGGGATAAGAGAGAAGGGGTCACCGATGGCAGATAACAATGAAAAACAACCGCAGCAAAGAATCACAGTAGTATTCTTTCAGTTGTCTCTTCATCAGCCCAGATACCTTGTCCTGAACTGTTTATATTCTCCTTGTGCTTGAAAACCCAATTTTGACTAGCTTATTATAAGCAGATGTGCATGTCATATACTATCTATGATAAATTTGCCTTTTCCTTCTTTCCCTTCTATTTTTAGATGAATTGAAAACAGTATTGATAAAATTTAACTTAAGTTTATAGCATACAAACTATTACAAGCTTGCATACGGAAATATTTGAATTATGCAGCTAAGAGCCATCTCCATAATAAGCATCTCAAGTCAAACCTCACTCACAGGAAGAAATAAAACCATAGAGTGCAAAAACTTTGAATCATGAGTATGTTAATGTGTGTGTAATCATAGCGACTTCTCAGCTGAGAAACGCATGTGTGGAGCGTCTCTTAACCAATGAGTAATACGGCATAAACAAATTAAAAGTGGTGTCATACGACACAGTCAAGTAACCAGGATATAATTAGTTTGATTTAATCTAGAAAGTGAATTCATTATTGCCAAGGCAGTGATTCAGTGCTCTGTGTTAAATGAACTAGATGTGGATGCTTAACAGTCAATTTGCACCATGTGTTTCTATAAAAACGGAAAAAAAAATCAAACTATACTTGGAAGGAAACTCTTTAAGATTTCAGAACTAAATGGTAAATCTGGGTGGAAAAGTAAATACATAGAAGTGTTTTGTAGTCTCAGCAAGATTTAGATGAATACTTTGTGGAAATCTATATATAGTAGATTTATGTCTGTCACTACAAGTACACAGTCTTCCTTGCTACACTTATGATACTAATGATTTGGATGCCATATGGAATGACTTAATGAACTATACATGTTTAATGGAACCCCATCATTACCAGTCTTCATAAATTTTGCAATCTTATGGAAACTCTCTGCTAGCAAACCTACAGTGAAAATACATTGAAAATACATATAAAACACCAAAGATTTATAGACTATAACAATAACAATTTCTTATATTTGTACAGCTCTTCACATTATTATTTTGCTTCCATTCATGTTGTCTTGTTTAATCTTTGTTATATTTACATGAGGTAGGTAGGACAGATGCCATTACCCACATTTATATATGAAGTAACAAAACCAGAGACAAAGTGCCCTGTGTAAGGGAACTCTGCCAATAAGAAATGAAAAGAGGAATAGAAAACAAATTTTGTTTTTGAGAGAAAAATCTCTTTATAAATTTTTGTATTGCTTCTTCTCTATAGTACTAAATATGATTTTTATTCACCTAATTAAAGTTACCTTTAAGAAAAAGACTGTTCAAAGTCTTTCTCAGATGGACAATGGCTAAGAATAGTTGAAAACCTGGGGTTTATATATGCCCTGAAATGGAGTTAAGCCTTCAGTATTAATTCTCAGCATATACTCTGACATCATCCCTAAACAATTCTTATGTAGGCCTGATTCCCATTTTCAAAAATTGATATCACCTTATAGGTTGTAAGAGGTTGGGGACTTGTTTACTAAGGGCAGAGCCAAATATTTAGATCTATGAAATGTGCTGCAAAGCAGCCTTTTCTAGGAGATTTCAGTGCTAACCTCTAACATTCCCAACAGATATTTTAGAGAAGATAAATAAAAAAGCAATCTATGACTAACAACAACTTTGGACTGGTCAAGAAGTCATATTTTATGGCAGGTAACGTACAAGATTTGAATTCAAAGAAACAATACCATGAAAATGATACGAACACTGGGGAAGTTTTGCTACCAAAAACTTTGTATTCATGTTTTCAGATTTTTCCAAACACATTTGTGGTATGAGTTCCATTGACTTTAATAGGACCTGAACTATAAAGTGAGAAATCTATAATAATTTGATGATTGACTGTGATAACCATCATAGCTCTTCTGTCAATTCAATAAAATACACTTGATTCTGTTCAACTTAGACTCAGAAAAACACATGCTGTAGAAGAGACCAACTGAAATTGTTCTATTGAAGTGTTCCTTTATTTGCTTACTCACACTTGATAGATAATATAGTTTGAATAAAAGATCTAAGGGCATTTTAGACAATTAGAAATAAGAGCAAATATAATTTTTCTGAGAATTTCCCTAATTTCCAAAATTCACAAAATCAGGGTACAATCTTACCAAACTAAAAATATTCACATTCATTATTTCTTTTATTACATATTCTTTGTGTTCTACAACAAATGATATCAAGTTTAATTTAGAACCTGGAGAAATTTTTCAAAATACAAATTACCAGGTCAAAACCCAGACATGCTGAGTTAGAATTTCCAGGGCTGAAGCTGGGAATTTTTTATTAAAAGATAAGAAAAAGCTTCCAGGGGTTTCTAAAAATCTGTTTGGTTTTGGGATTCGTTGTGCTAACTTGTTGAAAAATTTCTATGCTTGATGCTGGCTCCCCATTTTTCTTTTTCAGACTTTTCAATTCTACTCAGAAACTATCCCCTACATATCCCATTTTCATTGATAATTCCCATTATTTGCTTTCCTTAGCTTCCTACAGTTTGCTCACTATTACTTATCCAAGGATCTGCAGCTTTCTTTCAATATCTGCATCTCATTTTTTTTCTTTTATTGTCTCTTTTTTATCGTATGTTTCACTTCCAGCTTTGAGCTTTCTAAGCCACTCATGCTTTCAATTTTACCATCCAGTCTTTGCAACTTGAGTAAACTCATTTAACTAGAGGCAAAAAACAGAAAGGCTCAACATCCCATTTTTTGGGAAATATGCTTAAACAAATACAAAATATACTTCGTTTCTTTTTTAAAGATTTTTTTATGTATTTAATCCCCCTCCCCCCGTTGTTCTCTGTGTCTATTTGCTGCGTCTTGTTTCTTTGTCCGCTTCTGTTGTCAGCAGCACGAGAAATGTGGGCGGCACCATTCCTGGGCAGGCTGCACTTTCTTCCGGGCTGGGCGGCTCCCCTTACGGGGGTCACTCCTTGCTCCTTGCGCGTGGGGCTCCCCTACGCGGGGGACACTCCTGCGTGGCAGGGTACTCCTTGCGCGCATCAGCACTGCTGCACACGGGTCAAGGAGGCCCCGGGTTTGAACCGCGGACCCCCCATGTGGTAGACGGATGCCCTAACCACTCGGCCAAATCCGTTTCCCTGATTCTTCCTTTCATGTAGTCCACAAACATTTATGGAGCTCACATAAAGTGCTTGGTGCTGTGTTACATTCTGAGAATTGAGTGATTAACAAAATACTCAATATAATTCCTGCCTTCCTGGGGTCTGTATTCTGATAAGATTCTAATAAGACAGACAAAAATAATCCACTAAGCAAAAAAATCTTTTCAGGTAGCAATAAGTGCTTTGAAGAAATATATACCAAGGTAAGATGCCCATCTCAGCATTTCTTTCTGTTATATATTTCTTTCTTAAAATGGCCAACAATCAAGAAAAGTTTAACTAAATTATGGTAAATCAACCTAAAGGAATATTATTCAGTATAAAAATTTATAATTATCAATATTTTGCCACTAAATATAGAAAATATTTATGATGCAATAATTATTGAAAAATAAAAGGTAAATATTTATAATCTATTATTATGTCTCTAAAACATGCAGGGAAGAAAACAAGATTAGAAGAAAATATAATGAAATAATAACAGTTACTATGGCTATTGATGAGTTATAGAAAACTTGTTTCCTTATCTATTTTTAAGAATGTGCTGTTTTTATAATTAAAATGTTATTTTATATGAATTTATTAGAGGACATGAAGTGTGAAAAATATAGTTTATTTGATGGCTTGTTAAGCAAAGAGTTATACTATCTGACCTGTCCATAAATTAGAGTACTTGATTTTTCATAAAGGTAAACTTAATGCTTTCAAGTATATTACATAAAGAAAAGATAATACTTTTATTCAGTCTAATTTCTGTGCTAAGTGTGTTTTTTTGTGGTTTAATCTTTTATAATCAGTGATACATGCATGGAATTAAGTAGGGTAATAATCTATTAACCAAAATATTTGATTAACCTAAACACATCATTTCCTGAAACTCCTAAATAAGAGTTATTTATAAGCAAAGAAAAAAAGTCCAATTTCATCTCCAAACTGCTTTTTTTTTTTAACTCTTCAATTTCTTAGTGAATGAAGGTTAGGAAATTAGAAACCTTCAGAGATATTTTGAGTGGCACAGATATCTGGCTCTTAATTTCACTTCCATCTATTAGACAGTTATTGAGTGCCTGCTCTTTTCTTGTCACTGGATATTAGGAATTAGGTATTGTTAAACATATTTTGTATCACCTAATTCAAAACATATAGGATTTGTGCAATACATCAGTGATAGCAAGATGCCTTGCTGACTTAAATATAGCTTTTGTGGAGAAAAAAACCAATATATTAAATATGCATGCTGAAATTTTGATTACATCTCAACTTAAAAAATTAAGATGTAAGTGTGTCTTAGGATAAAATTAAAAATAGTATGTCTCTGGACAGTGTTTAAAGTTTACAGTCAGGTAATTCAACTTCAATAAAACTCCATCATAGTTCCTAGGCTGTTTATGGGGAGGCAACTGTGTTAGAGAGCAGGATTCCTAAATGGGATCAATGACCTTTCCATTTTGAGGTAGAGTTTTCATCAGGGTGAGAAAAGAGAAAGGAAATTAGTCAATCTTGTCACAAAGATAAATTTATTCAATTTAAAGGAAAAAACGACTCTTCTTTAGTGAACTGACGATTATTGTAGATGGGTCTTTTTCTTTTTTTTTTACTGTGCTTAGGAAAATAAAACATTAATAATCTCGTGGGAACCTCCAAAATATTTCTGGAAAATTTTAAATCCTTGGAATTCAATGTGTATAGTGGTCTGGCAGGAATAGCAGTGGACTTACTGTTAAAATACCTGGGATTGACAAAGCTCTGTCAATAGCTTTATGTTCTTGAACATGCCACTTTATCTTTCTGAGCCTCAGTGAGTTCATTTTAAAAATAAGCCCAGGGAAGCAGACTTGGCCCAATGGATAGGTTCAAACCCCGGGCCTCCTTGACCCATATGGAGCTGGCCCATGTGCAGTGCTGATGCGCGCAAGGAGTGCCCTGCCATGCAGGGGTGTCCCCCACGTAGGGGAGCCACATGCACAAGGAGTGCGCCATGTAAGGAGAGCTGCCCAGTGTGAAAGAAAGTGCAGCCTGCCCAGGAGGGGCGCCGCACACACGGAGAGCTGACACAGCAAGATGACACAAAAAGAGACACAGGTTCCCGGTGCCACTGATGAAGATAGAAGTGGTCACAGAAGAACAGACAGCGAATGGACACAGAGAGCAGACAACTGGGGTGGGGGTGGGAGGAGGGGAGGAGGAGAGGGAAATAAATAAAAAATAAATCTTAAAAAAA
The DNA here is from genome assembly GCF_030445035.2 of Dasypus novemcinctus. NCBI lineage: Eukaryota > Metazoa > Chordata > Mammalia > Cingulata > Dasypodidae > Dasypus > Dasypus novemcinctus. The sequence goes on along the minus strand of NC_080674.1, from coordinate 111,518,881 downwards.
AAAAGCCCAGAGCTTGGCAAATAGGCAATATTATGTCAATGGCATGTTATTTGTCTTTCTCACATATGTTCCTGTACTGTAACTTCAACTAGTTTCCTTAGGTGACTGGGTTTTGTTAGTTATATTGGTTAGCTCCAGTTTTCTTGAAAGAGTGTTAGCCAGTTACTCTGGGCTAAGTTCCCTTACCCATAAAATTTCATTTGTATCTTTATTAAATCCTCAGGGTAACCTCTTGACCCTTTGCCACAATCCTATACCATACGATACTGTCATATCAGTTTATTGTCATCTGAACCTCTCCTAGCAAGCCTTCCTCCACAAAAAAGAAATTTTCCTGAGCACCTGATCTTTGAACTCCTGTACAAATTTTTATACTCCTCTAAGATTGTAAAAATTCCTTCAATTTTTTAGGAATATCTTTCAACTCTGTAACCTTACAGTCCAAGATACTGCACCAGAAGAACATTAATCATGTTGAGGATAGTATTAATACATGGAACTCTCTTGGCATATAGCGAGAAATGGGGAATTTAATCGCATGTAAACAGATACTGTTTCCCACAGTGATTTAAACCTTTTCCACTATTGGAATGCGGAAACGCTTGAGGAGGTCTACATAAGGTACTCATTTAAAAAGCTAAGTGAGGGAAGCGGACTTGGCCCAGTGGTTAGGGCGTCCGTCTACCACATGGGAAGTCCGCGGTTCAAACCCTGGGCCTCCTTGACCCGTGTGGAGCTGGCCCGCGCACAGTGCTGATGTGTGCAAGGAGTGCCCTGCCACTCAGGGGTGCCCCCTGTGTAGGGAAGCCACACATGTAAGGAGTGCACCCTTTAAGAAGAGCCACCCAGCGTGAAAGAAAGTTCAGCCTGCCCAGGAATGGCGCCGCACACACGGAGAGCTGACACAACAAGATGATGCAACAAAAGAAACACGGATTTCGGTGCCGCGGGCAACAACAGAAGTGGACAAAGAAAACACACAGCAAATTGACACAGAGAACAGACAACTGGGGCGGGGGCTGAGGAAATTAAAAAACAAACAAACAAAGAAAAACAAAAATAAAAAGCTAAGTGACAACAAATTTTGGATACACGAAAGCTATTCAGCAAAACATCTAAGCCACAACAGATATTTGGGAATACATGCTTTGACCTCTCTGTAGGATCCATGCTGTGAGTTTAGAATGAATTCATGTGGTATCTTTGCTGTTCATTGTTAAAATGTCTTACTGTAGTTGGAAAGCGATGCTGTTTGTTATTCAAATAAGTGACACATGGACACATGGCTGTTAGTGAGTTTCAGCCTCCATGGATTCAGAGTGAACATACAGCACAGCAACCACAAAATTCTCAAGGTCTGCAAATCATTCTTAGTTCAGCAAGAATGGGGAATCCTCCAGGAAACCTAAAGAGAAATAATTCTTCAAATTTGAAGGTGGAACAACTCTAATTTCTGTTTATTTTGAACCCAAAGTCTCTTTGTCTTTGAAATTTTGTACTGAAAAATAAAAATTGGTGAGTTCAACATTATTTTTGTTGAAATAAATTTTCATGTGGAATAGCAATTTATTTTTGAGTATGGTTTCTTGATAAATCTAAAACTCTTATACTTTTGAATATGATCTCTTAGCATATCAAGAATTCTCATAGTGCTCTTTTAAAATAAGATACCTACCTAATAATGGAAGCATTTATCTCAAATTCAGTATTTAAATGACTACTTTGAGTGACTGCTGAAATTAATCTAATCTCAAGTTTATATACCTTTATAATTTTTTTATTTTGTTTTGACAACATGGTCTCATAAGGCATGATTAGATCCGGGATTTTGTGGGTGTAATATACAAGATAAGTAGGTTGAAACGTTTTTGACTTATCAAAGCCACATTTTGAGAAGTAAGAAAGTGCAGCTTTCTTGACTAGCATCTCCATAATTATTTGCACACTTTTTGGACCTGTTTGATAAGTTTCCATTTGCCTTTTTTTTTTTTTTCCTTTTCTTTTAAAGGTCTACAGGGAGAATGACCTCAGACCTTTGGAGATATTTTTACAATCTTTTGTGAGCAAACGGTATTTAAGCCTGAGGGAGAATATTGACATCTTTTGGAACTTCAGGTCATAGCATAATGCTACTACTTCAAATCCACTGAAATCTTGGCTCTCAGAGACATTTTGACATCATTCCTCTGCTCTCAGAATTAACATTTAAATATTTATGCAATTATTTCAGTCAAGATGAGGAACTGTAAGTCTTCCCTGAATGAGAGGTTAAGCAAAGGTTATGATGTTACAAATTAGAACTAAACAGGACACTGATACTGGGAAACTGAAATCTTGTTAGTTAGACTATTAATGAATCAACTCAATGAGACCAAGAGTCCCTTAAGGTGAGGTTTGCTGGTGTCTGAATATAAATGCCATATTATTATGAAAGCATCCATTCATGAAAATGCTGTAGTATTAGTTTATGCCACAGAAAAGAATAAATATGAGACAGTGTGAAAGTATGGATAAAGGGGAATTATCCATACTTCTAAATTTAGAGAAAGCTTAATAAAAAGGTAAATACATTTGTCCAATTTGTAATATATTTTCCCCATGCTGAATTAGAGTTTTGCATTGTTTTTGTTTTCAATAGGAGTAGTCATATTTGTTTATTTTAGAAAAGAAAGTGCTAAAAATGTTTAATAAGTTCCAAGATCCATTTGAGTGTTAAATTGTAAGATATCCTTTTAAATAAATTATTACCATAGTCCTGGTGCATTTCTGCTTATTTACATTGAGGTAATGAAATAATAAAGACTATAACGATAACTTTGTCCTTCTACCCATGGTTTTAATGCCTGTTCTCAAGTATCAATGAAGATGGACTGTTTCCTAACCTACAATTTTGAAGACACTTCGGAGGTATGCAAAATGAAATTTGAATATCTTTACCAAATTTAAATCTGTATTTACCATTGTTTCATATTCATATTTAGATCAACCTTCTGTGCAATTAATCTTCACAGAAATGACATCCATTGATCAAAGTTGTTGGATGTTAAAGGACTTTAGGTCTGAAGCTGACAAAAAAAGCTGGCAATCGAAATGGCCAACTTCCCTTCATGTTTATTGAATGATTTTCTATCAAGCTTAAAATAAAAACAAACTTGCTTTGTCCCCAAATTTGGTTATCTTTCTTTGCAAACCTTAAGAAGTCATACTGTGCTGAGAATGATATTGTTGCAGTAACATTTAATGTTGTTTATTGAAACTTGAAGTTTAAAAATTGAATTAGATTCACACTGTTTTGCTTTAGCAAAGTTTATCTTGAGTGTAATGCCAATATAGGTCCTACAAATACTCATTTACACTTTCTGATGTTTTAGTAGATAAACCTGGGCACACATTAATTTTAATATAGTTCATATCAAGTCATTTGTTTCACTCTTTGCAAAACAAAAGAGTTTTAGATATATTTAGATTTAAAGAGAATGTACATGAGTAAACATTGTAGCTGAGTTAAGCAAAATAAATATCCGCCATATATATCTTGCACCTATTCCAAGCCAGATTTTATGTTAAATGATTGGAATATAATGGTGAAATAAATAGATGAGGTTTTTGCCTCCATGGAGCAAATATTAATCGCTTATATTATTATTGAAAACTTCAGTGGTATTAAGTGATTCTTCTGAATCCAGTCAAAACTGTTCCAACCAAGATATGGAAAGGTAAGCAGTCCTGAATAGCCAAAGTCAGCTTGAAAAAGAAATTCTTGGAGCACTCATGCTTCCTGATCTTAAAATTTATAACAAAACCATGGTAATCCAACCAGCATGGGACTGGTTCCAAGATAGACATATCTGATTTTTGATAAAGTGGCAAAAACCACTCTATTGGGAAAGAATAGTCTCTACAACAAATGGTGCTTGGAAAACTGAATCTCCACTGCAAAGAAAGAAAAGGAGGACCCTTACCTCACACCATATAAAAAATCAACTCAAATGATTCAAATACCTAAGTGTAGGTGCTAGAACTATCAAATTCCTGGAAGAAATTGTAAGGAAGCATCTTCAAAATGGTGTCTTAGAATTTACACCCAAAGCACAAGCAACAAATAGGAACTCATCACAATAAAAAACTTTTGTGACTCAAAGAACTTTATCGTGAAAGTAAGATGACAACCAATATAATGGGAGAAAATATTTGGAAACCACATATCTAATAAAGCTTTAATATCCAAATTATATAAAAATTGCCCTCAATTTAACAACAAAAAGACAAACTACCCAATTAAAAGTTGGGCAAAAGACTTGAACAGACATCTCTCCAAAGAATATACACAAATGACCAGAAAGCACATGAAAAGGTTTACAGCATTATTAACCATCAAGGAAATGCAAATCAAAATCACAATGAGGTAGCATTTCACACCCAATTAGAATGACTGCTATTAAAAAAAACAAAATAACTAAGATTGTAGAGGATGTGGAGAAATATGAATACTCTTCATTGCCGGTGGCAATGTATTATAAAATGGCACTGCCACTGTGGAAGACAGTTGGCAGTTCCTCAGCAAGCTTAATATCAAACTACCATGTTAACCAGGAGTTCTGCCACTAGGTATATACCCAGAAGAATTGAAAGCAAGGACTCAGACAGATATTTGCACCCCAATGTTCATAGTGGGATTATTCACAGTTGCCAAAAGATGAAAGCAATCCAAGTGTCCATCAACCAATGAATGGATAAATAAAATATGATATATACATACCATGGAATATAATTCAACCATAAAAAGAAATGAAGTCCTGGTACATGTGACAATGTGGATGAACCTTGAAGGCATCATGTTGAATGAAATAACCCGGGTACAAAAAAGAGAAATATTGTATGATCTCACTGATTTGAAACAATTAGAATAAGGAAACTCATGGAGTCATAATCTAGAACATAGGTTACCAAGGGATGGGGTGGGAATAAGGAATGGGAAGTTAAGGCATAAAATGTACAGGGTTCCTATTTGGAACTATGGAAATGTTTTGATCATGAACGGTGGTTATAGTAGCACAAAATTGTGAATGCAATTAAGAACACATAAATATACATCTGAATATGATTAAAAGAGGAAATGTTAGATAGTATATATGATAAAAGACTAAAATTAAAAAATAAAATCCATGGGACTACAATGCACAGTGAACCCTAAATTATACCATGGATTTTAATTAATAGTACAATTATATAAATGTGCTATCATCAGTTGTAGTAAATGTTCCACACCAATGCAAGGTGTATAGGAATCCTGCAGTTTATGCATGATTGTTTGATAAACATACAACTTCTCTAATAAAGGGGGAAAAAAGAAGAAAAAATTGCAATCTCCTTTACAACCAAAGTTCTTTTTTATTCTTTCATTTCAATGCTGTACTTATAGATATCATATTTCAAAAGACTTAGCTAATAAATAAGATTGCCTGGGATAAGAAATAAAATTTCCTATTAAAAAATTAGCAAGATTATATATATATTATACAACTGAAAAATAAATTTTCAGTCATTTTATGGTAGCCATTTTAACAGTTTGAGATATAATTGATGAGGAATTTTCTTGGACATTTTGGAATTGTTAATAAACTTTGAGGGATCCCAGATTAGACACCACGCAATAACTAAATGTTGATTGTATCTACTTAGACTCTTTGTTGGATTCATCTGGCTTTATTAGACGGTGCATTTAGATTCTCACAACTCTGATTTAGAAATATGGTATCTCTTTCCTGAAATTTTTTCACTTCCCAAATATTTACTAATTAGTTTCTGACTTAGCCATTCTCTAAACTCATAATCCAATCTAAAGGGAAATTTTCATTCCCAAGCCTTTATTTATTTTTTTTAAAGATTTATTCATTTATTCATCTATCTATCTATCTATCTATCTATCTATCTATCTATCTATCTATCTATCTATCTATCTATCTATCTATCTATTTCTCTCCCCTCCCCCCCCCGGTTGTCTGTTCTCTGTGTCTATTTGCTGTGTCTTCTTTGTCCTCTTCTGTTGTTGTCAGCGGCATGGGAATCTTTCTTTTTGCTGCATCATCTTGTTGTGTCATTTCTCCATGTGGGCGGTGCCATTCTTAGGCAGGCTGCACTTTCTTTCACTCTGGGCAGCTCTCCTTATGGGGCGCATTCCTTGTGCGTGGGGCTCCCCTATGCTGGGGACACCCCTACGTGGCAGGGCACTCCTTGCACGCATCAGCACTGCACATGGGCCAGCTCCACACGCATCAAGGAGGCCAGGGGTTTGAACCGCGGACCTTCCATGTGGTAGAACGGACACCCTAACCACTGGGCTAAGTCCGCCAGCCGCTCCCAATCCTTTATGACCCAGCTGCAGGGCTAATACAATGGGCTACCACTAACCTCTTAAGAATTCCTCTTCATTTGATTTTTGCAGCATCATTTTCTCCCATTTTTCCTTCTCCTCTTTCTATTTTTCCTTGATTAATCCCTATTCCTCTTGCTCACCCAAAAATTGTAAGTTATTTTTCCCAGAGAAATCCAAACTTAATCCACTTCTATTTAGAGCTTTTATTCTCTCTTTAAATAACTCTCATAGGCACCTGTGATGGCAAACAAAATTTACAATGCCAAAGGACTAAGAAATCAACATTTCCCATCTTCCTGGTTCCAGACCCGTGTTCTTCACTGCTTGCTGGATATATTTATATGGAAATTGTGCAAGTGCTGTTCTACTACACTTTCTTGCACTGGTTCTCTCTATTTCCCACAAATATATTTAAACATATGTATGCACAATCAAAACTTATCGTCTCTCTCTCTCTATATATATATAGTGCTCTAGAAATTAGTAGTAAATTGTATTTAAGTCATCATTCTCCCTAACTTCCCAGATCCAATCATCACAAAGTGTCATTAAAACTATCTTTTGTATCCACTGTTTTTTCTACATCTCCTTAAATTAGTTCATCTCATTCCTTTCTTCATTTCATGAACACACCTTTAGCTCCTACTACATGTCAGATACTGTTCTAGACCATTGAAGGGGGAAAGACATCTATCTCACTGAGCTTAAAGTCTAGGGCTGGTTTACAAGACAGTTATCCTAAAAAATAAGAAAGATACTTTAAAGTGGTAGTAAATGCTACTGTTAAAAACAAAAACAAAACTAACAAAAACAGCATCTTATTTTCTCTTTCTTGGACTTCTGTAACAATGTCCTACCTGTACTTGATACCCTTTACTCTGTTCACTCGGGGACAGGCCTTTATAGCTCGGTAATAGCCTACAGAACTTTGTATCATAAATGATCCGTATACATGTCTGCCTCCAAAACCAGTAGCTCTGCAAAGACTCATGTCTACATTCTCAGAACATGATATGAAGGCTGGCAGATAAGGGGCTTTCATTAAATGTTTGTGAAATGAGTTAACTTTCCAGTCCACAAGCAGCAAACTCAAACAGCAACTCTTTAAGGGGGGTGAATTTTGGCTTGTCTACTCTAAATACCACAATGACAAGTAAGGAGGAGTTCATTGGATTTAGATGTCTATAAATATAACTTAAAGGATTTGTTAGCTCGGGGCTTTATGACAATAAGAAAAGCAATAATTAGTATGACTGTACTCACACTCTAGAATAAAAACAATGGAGGAATGCTAGTTATCTATAGAGTTACTTGTTTATAATTTTCTTTGTTTTTCCCATCATGAATTGCTGGAATTTTAGTCAAACTAAGTTTAGTTGAGCATTGTCTCTCCTATAATCTTGCCTTGTCTTTCTTCTTGGGTAGTTCCGGTATTTTTTTTTTTTTTAAGATTTATTATTTATTTATTTATTTCTCTCCCCTTCCCCCCCTCCCCCAGTTGTCTGTTCTGTGTCTATTTGCTGCATGTTCTCTGTCCGCTTCTGTTGTTGTCAGCGGCACAGGAATCTGTCTTTCTTTTTGTTGCATCATCTTGTTGTGTCAGCTCTCCATGTGTGTGGCACCATTCCTGGGCAGGCTGCACTTTCTTTCGCGCTGGGTGGCTCTCCCTATGGGGCGCACTCCTTTCGCGTGGGGCTCTCCTACGCGGAGGACACCCCTGCGTGGCAGGGCACTCCTTGCATGCATCAGCACTGTGCATGGGCCAGCTGCACATGGGTAAAGGAGGCCCAGGGTTTGAACCGTGGACCTCCCATGTGGTAGACAGACGCCCTAACCACTGGGCCAAGTCCGCTTCCCGGTAGTTCCAGTATTGATCATCATCTTTGGTATGTCTTGCACAATTTGCTCCTGCTATGTTGATTATAAAATATTCTCAGAAGAATTTGGTTATGTATTTGCTTAAATTTTACTCCAGGTACATGATTTTCTTTGATGGCATTTCCGAGTAGCCTTTGTTTCTTTTCAGTATTTAATTAGCAGTTAAAAAACTTAAGTAGGATTGGATTTGATGGTTGTTTGCTCTGTGGCTTTTTCTTTTCTTTTTTTTTCTTCTTTTTTGACGGTAGATGGGACACGATTAGCTTGGCAGGAAATGTAACTAAAATAACTTCCACTTGAGAGTTAAGCTGAAGAAGAGTCCCACATTGGGGAGAAATGTGGGCCTTATGGTAATGTGTGTGTCTGTTGAAAAATGTCATAGGACCTCTTTGTGCAAGTGTTTTCTGGTTTCTCACAGGTGAAAATGCATGCCTTTCTCCCCTCAAAGTGTGTTGAATGAGAAATAAAAACGAACTTGGAAAAGCAAAGGAAAAGTTATATAAATGGAAATAGTAATACTATTATGATGGCATATTTAGAAACAGATAACTGAGTGAGTTTGAAGACATAGCTTGATTTGAATTTGTGCCCCAGAAACCATGTCTCTTAAACTCACTGAATTTGTGCATTTTAAGAACGGGAGCAAGGATCATGGATTTTTTTTTTTTTTTTAATTTTGAGTGTACCCAATCTGCCAACTTTGTTTCTGAATATTTTTTTGATCCAGAAATGGGGTCAGGAATATAAAAGCACACCAGAGAGGTGGCATGGAAGGTGGGGGTACTGAGCTGGTTAAATAAAGCTGATATAAGGGAGAGCAGGAAGAGAGGAAATTGTGAGGGAGCAGAAGAAAACGTGCTACTGGAGATTTGTAGGATAGTTGGGTCTGAGGAGATTGTGATTTACAAAATAAATGGACCTTGGAAAAAGAGAATTGGTTAAGTATTTTTGTAAGCTAAAAATTGGATTCCCCTTAGCATTCTTTTAAATCCTGAAATAAATATTGGATTTTCTTTTAAATGATTTGACAGCTGGATTTTGCTTCCTTGAATTCTACTCCATGTATGGACTGGATAATATAGGAGCCACATTTTCAATTTTGGTTACAAATAAATAGTAAACAAAGAATAAGTCTCTTCCTAAGGATCAGGATGTAGAGTCTGGTGTTTTAATTTTTTGATATCAGCTTACCTAACTTACTGCGCTCTAAAAGTTGGTAGGCAAAGCTTTGGATAATGATTGAAGTACAATAGGAAATACTGATATTAGGATTCCAAAAATACTGGTATTTCCCTCATTTCTATTTAATGAGAGGTACTGAGTGAAGAAATGTCTAGATGTGGATTCGGGGATTTAAGAGAAACTTTTTTTCTTCCAGGCCACTGGGGCATCATTTTAGTAAATTGCTTCTCCAGCACTCTAACTGGAGTTGCCAAATATCTATGAATTTAGGATTAGAGTCAGAAAAGGAATCCAATCTACTCAATTTTTTAGCCTAAATGCTGTATCAGTCTGTGCTGTTGTGAAGAATGGGTTTCCTTGTGCTGAAGGCCGCCTTGGAAAATGGGCCTTCTCCCACCAGCTGTGTCTACAGGACCAAACTTGAATATATGCAAGTCCTCCAGACTGACTTTCTTTTTTTTTTCTCATTTTTTAAAATAAAATTTTATTTACGTATATCATTCATACATGAACATGCATAAAAAGTAAGTGTATAGTAAAATTTGTGAATTTACAAACAAAACATCCATACCATCATACAGGGCTCCCATACATCTCCCTACTACCACCTTGCACTTTTGTGAAATACTTGTTACAAAGTATGAAAGAACATCATTAAAATATTACTACTAACTATGGCCTATATCTTACATTTGGTGTATTTTCCCACCACTCCACCCCACCTGATTATTAATGCCTCGTATTAGTATTATACATTTGTTACTGTATATTGTTCATGAGAAAATATTTTCACATTTCTTCTGTTAACCACAGTCCATCTTCCACTACAGATTCCAGTATTTCTTAAAATCAACCACTGGCTATGATTTTTATATGGCAGTACCTTTCTTGAGCCAGAAATGTGACGTGTCTGTGAAAGTGGTCTGAATTACATATATATCTATAGTGTGAACTGGAGAGTACTAATGATCTTTTTTGCCCTTAAATTTCTCCCCTCTTAGACTTTTGGAGACTCCCAAATTTTCACCATTATACCCTCTTTGGGAGTTTTGGCCTCTGATAAATGTAATTAAATGTTGTTGGAGCAACAACACATTTTGGCATTTCCATCAACAATGTGATGCATCAGCCTGAATTATTTATCAAATTAGCTGGCATGCATCAAGGTCCTCAGGAAATGAGATGCTGAAGTGATAAGTCTGGGTGTGTGAGGAAATGGGGAGGGAGCAAATCATCAGAGAAAGAGGAGCTGAGCAGAGTGGTTAGAGGAAAATGATGTAGAGAGGAGAAAGATGGAAAGAATGGCTGTGGGGAGCGAGTGAGGATGCAATGGGAAAAAAAGTCATTTCCCTCAAAATTTGATTTAGGATCAACCCTATCTGGAACAAGTGAGGTGGAAAAAAATCAGTTTTTAAAAAATTAATTACTTGGAGATTCTGTTTATTGCACTACTGCAAATACTTTTAATCAAAACATTTCTATTGATGTTAATTAGGCAATTTCAAGAAGACAACAAAATGAAAACACAAAAATGAAATCCTTGTATTTCATATTTAGTTAATTTAGTGATGGATTTTAAAGAATTTAGTTTAGTAATTCCTTACATTTGTAAAATACATCTGAAACTAGTTTCTGATGTTTTAGAAGAATGAGTGGAAAAACAAAACATTTATTATTTGTTTTAGTCATACAGAGTTCATTTTATTCATACAGAAATACAATGTTAAGCTCTTTTATTCCTATTGAAAACAGTATCTTAAAATGCATGTTGAGAAGACCCCGAGCATTTTATTTAATTTGATCTGAAATCCATATGCTGTCATTTAGAGAGATCAAGTATAAGGACCTGGTGGGTATAAAATGTGCTCCGCATGGTCCTATTTAGAAAGATGCCTCAAATGTGAGTTTTCACAAGTTCCATGAAACACATTTTCACACTAAATTTGATACAGTCATGTATTACAAAATTTCCCTATTGCCATTTGAATATAGAATGGAAAAGTTTCCCTTGAGTTTGCAAGTGTGTTTCCAAGCATAGATTGGGGAAAGTACAAACTATATAAATATCTGCTGGTTGAAACTGCATTGTGACATTTAGACTTTCAGAGAGATTGTGTTGAAGAATATATGTTTCCTTAACGTAGATGCAGTGGAATGTTTGTTACATATATAAAGGAGAGCCCTAAATGGGTTTTCTCATTAATATCCAAATTAAAAATGACTTAAACCACATGGTCACTGTTATCTCTTGGAAAAAGAATTGGGAGGGGTTTGGGGGACTGGATAGATACTGTGTCAGTGTTTCTATTTGTTTAAGTTGTGTACTTTTCAAGGGAACTACATCTAGGAGTCACATCGTACACATACTTTTAACTTAAATGAGAGTATGAGGGCAGTCTCAGTGATTCTGGGCTTCTTGATTGAGTGCTGGAGCAGGGGACGAGAGCCCAATGTCAGAAGACTACACAAATGCATGCTCCTTGGCATAATGATGTTGGGAACAATGGCTGCTCCTTGTTCCCACTGCACTCCAGACATCACCTTACCACGTATGTCATTAAGGCTGTGTAAGACACCTGAATTTTGTTTTTTTTTTAATCTTGAGAAAGGAGTGCCTATTTTAAATCTACATAAAGGCACCATGCAGGGTAGTGGCAGTCCAGGGTGAACGGAGGGAAATTTTATTTTTTCTTTATATACTGCTGTACTGCTTATTTTTTAAAAATAGCATTTCACTGCTGCATTTTTATATATTTTAAAGACAAGAAATTTAAATGTGTTAAAAACACAACTGATTCTCTAAGAAGTACAACATAATATCCTCACACATTTAGAGTATCTTTCTGGAAATCTTGACATGAGGCTTCTTACTGTGATGCCATCGAAGTCTATTTTATGGAGAAATGACTTTGTTTGAACAATGTGCACATGAATTTTGGCTTAATGCAGCTTGTGAATGTAAGCAATACTCTGTTGTGTGGTTCTAAAAGATGGACCATAATTACTGTGTCTCACTGATACCAGACTTTGATCAGGTCTGACTTGAGCCATTCAGAGCTGAGCATATATGGGGATGCAAAGCATGCGATTGTGTCATGCATGGGCAGGTGCCTGTGAAATCATGCAGCTCTCTAAGGCATACTGGTGGAGAGGTACATCTGTTGCAATGTCTAAAGTTTCTCCAATTACATCTTGGTTAAATAGTCAGTCATTCAGCAAGTATTAATTTAGCATTCACCGGACATCAGGGGAAGAAGAACGCATTGGCCTTGATCCAGATCTTTTGCCTGGTCTTGCACTGTGTGTGTTTCCCAGCATTGTCAGTAGCAACATTTCCCTCAAGATTACCAGATGAGCATGCTCTGCAGTCAGCCAGCTGCTACTTCCCCCACTGCACAGTTATCTCTAGTTCCAGCAGTAGATACAAGTCACAGGAATATGAAACCAAGAAGGAATCTGCATTCAGCGTGGGCACTTAAATGGATTCCTGAGACATTTTCATGGTGCAGCAATCAGGCATTTCAGTGTATTATGAACTTGTTTGCTCTGGGAATTTGAATTTCCAAAGTTCTTGGACAGCTTAGGTTAAACTGATATAAAGGTTTATGGTTTTTACTGCATTATATAAATATGTTTGTATATTATTTCTACAAAGTTCACATATAAGAGAGAAAGAAAATGAAAAAAAATCATTAGATATGTCACCTCTAAGAGATAAGAGCAGTTAATAATTTAATGTGTACCCTTCTAGACTTTTCCTCATGTTCAAATATATAACAAATATATTTTAAAAAATGTGACTCTAATATGCATGCTGATCTGTAACCTCTTTTTTATACTTAACAATATATGATGTGTCACATTGATAACTTAAATATCTACATTATCAATGTAGCATCTGTGTGTATGACTTCTATGTTTGTCCTTTGAGTTTCTTTAATGCTTACATTTCTCTAAAACTGAAGTTTACTCTTTAGATTAAGAGAAACCAATTGTGGATTTTGTGAGCTGTTGTTAATCCATAATCCTGGTTCATATATTAATACAAAGTGCCAAATTTTATTCATTAGAGTTTTCTTGAGGGTAAAGTCTTCTGTAACTTAGATGAGTAATCTAAAATTCTATTTTATATGCTAGGCAGACCCCATACACTATTTATATTAAAATATTTTGCATGTATATCCTTTAAACACTGCAACTCTGACCTGTCCTGTCATTCTGAATTTTACAAGTTTGGTTTTGTGGCAAAAAGGATGTTCTATAATCCAAGTGAGCATTTTCTATGCCCAGAATCAGCAACTGGGTGACTAGTCCTCTTGCATCTCAAGCAATGAAAGTCCCTGGAGACCTGTGGCCCTTTTAGAGTAGCTTGCTTCTGTTGAGATTTGGTGTGCAGCAGGTTCGGATTGCCCTGGTCTCATATATTCTTTGTAATCAATACCTGGCACAACTGTAAATGGCTATTCACTTGCTTTTTAATAAGGCACATTTATGTTAAAATGGTAATGCAATTTAACTTTCCAGAAGGAATAACACTGGTATGTTCCCAAGGCATTCTGTGATAAAGAATTGAGTGGAAAGAGAGAGACCACTTTTTCTTTCATCCTGGGAGCTGTTCATATTGAGAGAGTAGATGTTCACATTATGGAATTTCCCTTTACTTGTCCTAAGACTGGCAAAAACCTTATGTTAACAGGCAGGTTTCCTGAACCCAATGTCTCAATCTCTAGATGAATGACTACGCCATGTCTTAATGTTGTTAGAAAAGCAATCAGCTATTTCTGTTCCACATTTTATGCTCAGAGTCCACCAACTGACTCTCTCTTGGACCCAGAGATTCTTTGTCTCAGAGGACTTCTGGTAATTATCTTCAGACTGTTTGGAGTGAAATTATTATATTCAATATATAATAATATGTATATGGGTACATATGCATATATTGAACATTAGGTATATAATTAAAACCATAAACCTACCACATCACACATAATCTGTAATGGATTTTCATGACACTTAGAAAAAGATCCAATATCCATAGCAGAGCCTGCAAAGCCCTGTATCATCTGGCCCCTATATACCTCAATGGCTTAGCTTCCTACCTCTCTCTCTTTTGCTCTCTCGAGTACTTACCATTTATTCTGAATGCGTGCTATGCTTCAGGCAATGCTTTAAGTTTTTTCTTTTTATATATTTACTGACTCAATCTTCAAAATAACCTAATGAAGTATTACTATTATTAGTCGTGTCTTGCAGATGAGGAAGTTGAGGGGCAGAAAGCTTACAGAAATTGCTCTGGTCCCACAGCAAGTAAATGGCAGGCTAGGATTTAAACGTGATACTATTGCAATTATGCTACTTCTAAGTAGCGTTACTAAAGGATTTCAGAAAGATGGGGATCTCAATGGCCTCCAGAGTTAAAGTGGTAGATGCTTGTGGAGTCCTACAGGGCCCTTGAAGGTAGCAGGTTAACAGAGAAGTGACTGTCTTCTAAGTAACTGAGGGAATGCCAACATTAGCAAAGCAAAGTTGGGTGCAGCTTGGATTCTTTCCTCCATGCCTGACCATTCCTTCACTCACAGATCATATCACATTTGAACATTTAAATAAGTGACTATCTGAACAACATGTATTAGGCTTGGAAGGTTTCTCCTATTGCCATCTCCCAAAGACTGAGTTTTGAATAAATATGATCATGGGTTAATTATGAAGCTTCTGTTTAAGCTATCCAGGGCTGGATTATGCAGTGGGCAAGCTAAGCAAACATTAAGGGCACTAGCAAAGCAGGGGCACCATAAGATAAGAAAAAAATATTTTTTTGAATAAATTTAATAAAGAGCAACTCAGAATGGATACAAACCTAAAGATGAGAACCAGAACTACAAAACTCCTAGAATAAATCATAGGGAAGCATCTGCAGGACCTTGTTTTCAGCAATTGTTTCTTAGATTTTACACCAAAGCACAAGCAAAAAAAGAAAAAGAAACAGTTGAATGGGTCCTCAACAAAAGTAAAACCTTTTGCACATCAGAGAACTTTATCATGAATATAAAATGACAGCCTACACAATGGGAGAAAACATTTGGAAACCACAAATATAATAAAAGATTAATATCCAGAGTACATATAGAAATCCTATAACTCACTTACAAAAAGACAAACAACCCAATTAAAGAATGGACAAAAGACTTACGTATTAGTCAGTGTTCTTTAGGGAAACAGAGCTGACAAGAGCTATCTGTAAATAGTATGAGATTTTATAAAATTGTCTCACGCAGCCATGGGGATGCATGAGTCAAAATTCTGTAGGGCAGGCTACAAGCCAGGAGCTTGGATGAAGGTCCTGGATGAGTTCCCCAGGAGATGCTAGCTGTCTGAAGTAGAGATGGGAGTCTTCTCTCTGAATGATGAAATCACATCCCCTTTTAAGGCCTTCAACTGATTGGATGAGATGTCACTTATTGCTGACGGCAATCTCAGTTAATCGTAGATGTGATTGGCCATAGATACATTCAACTCATTGATGATTAAAGTCCATGAAATAGCCTTGCATTACAATTATCCCAGTGCTTGCCCAATCAAACAACTGGGTACCATTTGCTGGCCAAGTAGACACATTAGCCTAACCATCAAATTCTACCCCGTCTGAACTTGGCAGCCATACACATCACCTTAAACCAGGGGTTCTTAATCTTTTTTTCTTTCATGGACCCCTTTGCCAGTCAGGTGAAACCATGGACCCCTTACTAAGTCCACACTATACTGTACATTATTTTAAAAATATATCACACCAACACCAACATGTCCCCACAAGAACAATAATTTTTGAATTTCAATTCAGACTCATGGATACCTTGTTACTAACCCCTTCCTTAAACCAAACTTAATCTCTAAATAAAAACAATAAAAAATTTTTTTTCACTTAGCAATACTCAATTGTCTTGCACACAACCAGAAACAGAGTAAATCCCTCCAAAATAGAGTGGAAGTCCTCGGGTAATATTGACTCTTAAACTTGACATCCTTAAGTACTATGACATGAAACTAATACAACTTTTATCATATTCCAGGCTGACAGTGGTTTTGTTCGTACAGTTCTCTTAAAAACCTTGTTGGCTTAGCATGCAGGAAGCAGGGGTCCAAGCCATCAGAGAGTAAGACTTTCCATAAGTCTTTCCTAGATAACTGCATCATCAATCTTGTTTTACCAGTTCCAAGTTTAGTTAAGTCCTCCAATGGGGAACTTTCATCTGGGATTTGATTTCCCAAAGCTTGGAATTTCCAGAATCAGTTTCTGTTTTCTTTGTACCCGACAGTTCAGTCCTCAGCATCTCTCTCTCATCTAGCATTTTGCTATAAGCTGCAAGCAGAAGCCAAGCGCATTTTCCAGGTTTATCTTGGAAATTTCTTCAGCTAAATGCCCAGACTCACCATTTTCAAATTCTGCCTTCCATACAACACCAGGAGTTAATGTGGCTAAGTTCTCTGCGACTTTAAAACATGGATTGCCTTTCCTCCAGTTTCCAATAATAGTTTCATCGTTTACTTCTAAGGCATCACAAAAAGTCTCTTTAGCATCCATATTGCTATCAAGAGTCTCTTCAAAGCATTGTACATCTTTTCTTCCAAGCATCTCACAATTCTTCCAAAAAATGCCCCTTACCCATGTATAAAACCATTCCAGCATTTTAGTAATTGCAAAAGCACTTACCCATTCCTTGGTACCAAATTCTGTATTAGTCAGCCAAAGGGGTGCTGATGCAAAATACAAGAAATGGGTTGGTTTTTATAAAGGGAATTTATTTGGACTAGGAGTTTACAGATACCAGGTTATAAAGCATAACTTCCTTCCCTCACCAAAGTCTATTTTCATGTGTTGGAGCAAGATGGCTGCTGATGTCTGTGAGGGTTCAGGCTTCCTGGGTTTCTCCCTTCCTGGGGCTTGCTTCTCTTTCCTCTGTGGGCTTACTTCCTGGTGCTCCAGCTTAAGGCTTCAGCATCAAACTCCAAAATTGAAAACTCCAAACTCTGTCCTTTGCCATGCCTTTTATCTTTAAGTCCCTACCTACCAAGGGGCGGGGACTCAACACCCTAATGACGTGGCCCTGTCAAACCCCTAATCATAACTTAATCATGCCCAGGTACAGACTAGATTACAAACATAATCCAATATCAATTTTTGGAATTCATAACCATATCAAACTGCTACAATGACCATTACATTCCTTGTTTCTGTAACTGGTCACATGGTCATAGTTCATATTTATTACTACCTTCTTCCATGTTCCCTTTACCCTCAACAGGCTCCTCAGCTGACTATGGTTCTTTGCCTGGTGGGGTGAACAATTTCTGTCGTAGTTTTCCACAGGGCAGCTGATGCAAAGTATGAGAAATGGGTTAGGTTTTATAATAGGAATTTTATTAGGGGGAAATCTTCTAGTTATGAGGTTGTGAAATGTCCAAATCAGGGCACCATCAGAGATGCTTTCTCATGAAGTCAGCTACCAGTGATCCTGGCATCCTGCTACATGGTGAAGAAAGACTGTTGCCCATCTCTACATGGTGAAGAAAGACTGTTGCCCTGCTTTCCCCTCTGGGCTCATCATCTCCTGGAACTCTGGGTGACCAGGCATATAGCTGGTCTCCTTTCAGGCCTCCTCTCTCAGCTGAGGCAATCAGGCATATGTCATCTCTGCAGTTTTGAGCTTCTCCTGGGCTCAGCCTCTGTGCTCTATTGATTCCAGACTCCAGGACCTCTCTCAGCCTCTCTGGGCTTCTCTGTAGTTGTCTCTGACACGTGACAGGATCAAACTGGCAGCTTCCTTTCTCTGTGTCTATTCCTCTGTGTCTCTGTTCATATAATGTTCAGTAAGTGGGCAGAGATCCAACCTGAGTCATGCCTCACTGATGTAGTTCCATCAAAAGTCACATACATGATTTAATTAGGATCCCTTAAACAAATACAACCCAGTCAAAGGGTCACACTCACAGGAATGGATTAGTTAAAAAACATAATCATTTTTTTGGATTCACCAAATTTAAATGCTCACAACTTGAATAGAAATTTTCTAGGGAAGATATCCAAATAACCAAAAATCACACGAAAAGATTTTCAACATCTCTAGCATTCAGGGAAATCCAGATCAAAATGCTGCAATGCCATTTACACACACTTGAATGGCTACTATTTAAAAAACTTGAAAAGCATAAGTGTTAGAGAAGGTGTTTAAAAATCAGAACACTCATTCATTGTTGGTAGAAATGTAAAATGGTACAGCTGTTGTGGAAGACAGTTGGGAAGTTCTTCAGGAAATTAAGAGTAGAGTCACATATCACCCGGGAATCCTGCTACTAGGTACATTACCCAAAGAATTGAAAACAGGGACTTGAACAGATATTTGCGCACCACATGCTTATAGTGGCTTTGTTCACAATCACAAAAAGATGGAAGCAAGCTAAGTGTTCTTCAGGGAAGCAGACTTGGCCCAGTGGTCAGGGTGTCTGTCTACCACATGGGAGGTCCCCGGTTCAAACCCTGGGCCTCCTTGACCCGTGTGGAGCTGCCCCATACACAGTGCTGATGCACACAAGGAGTGCCGTGACACGTGGGAGTGTCCCCTGTGTAGGGGAGCCCCACGTGCAAGGAGTGCACCCAGTAAGGAGAGCAGTATATGGGAACCCTGTATTTTATACACAATAATAAAATAAAAATATAAAGTTAATTTCAAATAGATGGTTGAAGGAATCATCATCATGGGAATTCCAAACCTTGTTGAGTATCCATACTGTTATTTTATGACTGTGTATGGGTATGGGCAGGGGTGGGGGTGATATGGGGGTGGGTGTTCTGCTTACAAATGAGATACCATAAATTTTTCCATGGTTATGACCTACAAAGTCTTAATCCCTGCCCCTTGTTTAGGACTGCACCTTGATTAGAGGAATAGATTCAGGGAACAGAAAAGGTTAGAAAGGTTAAAAAGAATCACTTGTATAAAGCGGCAAATGGTGGGCATGATTCTGATAGAAAAGATTTGTCAACAAATGTATATGCTTAAAGATGCCACAAGAGAAGGCAGTATTTGATTTCATGAAGCCCTTCAAAAAAGGAAACCATTATGGCCATACAAATGACATAGCATGTGTAGCAGTCTGAAATTGTTTATGATTTCCAAAAATAGATACTGAATATGTTTGTAAACTGGTCTGTTCCTATGGGTATATTAGATTGTATTAACTTCAGAGGTTTCACTTTTACTTGATTAAATTATGATTAGGACTTTGACTGAGCCATGCCAGTAGAGAAAATGACAAGGCAGAAGAGAGAGTCAGAGTTTTTTATGCTGGAGCCCCAGGAAGTAAACACACAGAGAAGCAAATATGTGAGGAAGGAGAGAAGGCTCCATTAGACATGGCAGAGGCCCCAGGAAGAGAGATGAGTCATTTGCCTGACAGTTTACAGCTGGCCTTATGGAGAGAGAGCAGAGCAGCTGAGCTCAGAGAGAAACAAGCCCCAGGGAGAGAGATTAGCCTTATGCTAACCTACAGCTGAAAAAGAAAGGATTTGGTACCATGGGCCATAAGAGGAAGAGGAAGGCTGAATCCTTGCAGAGAACAGCAGCCATCTTGCTCCAACATGTGGCAACAGACTTTGGTGAAGGAAGTAACATCCTTTTTATGGCCTTGTGACTGTAAGTTTCTATGCCAAATAAATACCCTTAATAAAAGCCAACAGATGTCTGGTATTTTGCACCAACATCCCTTTGGCTGAGTATTAGAGGATACTTCATCACATTTCTTAAATATTATACTTATGTTAGCATCAAATTGAGGTTGAAACAGCATAAGAAGAGAATGGTTAGAACAAATTGTTAAGTTAAAGATATATAGGAGGTCTCTTCTTGAGAGAAAACATTTATTAAATTTGCCAGGAAAATTTATTTTATACAGATGTGTAATGTGACACTATAACTCATTCTACCTTTATAAGTAATGAGTGAGACTCATTCCTGAATATTGGGGGTAATCTATTTTGGGAAGCTAACTAAACCAATCTTCTTTTATCACTGGCCTGACTGAAAATTCCCCTGTGAAGTTTATCTTGACAAGGGCTATCTGAAAATCTTTCATGTGGAAAATTTTTTTACTTATTTTTGTTACAACATTAATAATGCATGCTCATTTTTAAAAACTTGTAAAATAGTCAAAAACACCTCAGGTTTCGAAAAAAATCCTTCAACCAGGTAAAACCTGTCCTGCTTTATACATACATCTATACACATATTATTATTTCATTTAACAAAATTGGGAGCACATTGCCCCATTTTGTTACTTCTTTATTTATTTTTATTTATTGAACATTTTCCCATTTGTGGTTTGGAGCTGTATTTACCCCAGAAAAATATGTTCTCAAACTGAATCCATTTCTGTGGGTGTGAATCCATTGTAAGTTAGACTTGTTGATTAGGTTACTTCAGTTAAGGAATGACCCACCTCACTCAGGTTGGGTCTTAATCTTATTACTGGAGTCTTTTATAAGCAGAATGAAATTCAGAGTAAAAACCATAGAGAGAAACAAGAAGCTGACCTTCATAGGAACCCAGAAAAGAAGGGAGAGGCCAGGAGAGGCTGCCATGTGATAGAGGAGAGCCCATGATCAAAGATTACTAGCAGCCTTTTCCGGAATGTCAGTCTTTGGAAAGAAAGCAAAGCTCTGATGATACCTTGATTTGGAATTTCTCTTAGCCTCAAAACTGTGAGCAAATTAATTCCCATTGCCGTATAAACAAATTGTGGTGTATACACACAATGGAATATTATGCAGCAGTAAGAAACAATGAAATTGTGATGCATATGACAACATGGTTGAATCTAGAGGACATTATGTTGAATGAAGCAAGCCATACACAAAAGGGCAAATACTGTATGATTGTGCTATTATGAACTAAATATACTATGTAAACTGATAAAGTTAATAATTAGATCATAGGTCTCCAGAAAATAGAAGAAAGGTAGAGAATGGAAAGCTGAAGGTTAATCTGTACGGAATTGGTAAAAAGGCTGTTTTTAAATCTTTGGAAATGAGTAGAAATGATGAAACCACGGTGTTTGTAACTAGCAGAGCTACTTTATGGGTACCACAGTGGTTGAAAGGGAAAGTGTAAAGCCGTACATTACTAGAAGGAAAGATAAAAAGATGCAACATGGGACTGTATAACATAGTGAAACCTCATGTGAAATATGAATATGGATAATATTGCATATATAAGATGTTTTCACAAAATATAAACATAAAATAAACTAGAGAGATAGAAACAGAATTGAAGCTTTGTATGGCAAGGGAAGCATAGATTGAGGGGTGATGAGTTGTCTTTTTAAAAATTATTGGAATAATGAAAATGTTCTGATAATGATTGAAGTGATGAAAGCACAACTATGCAATTATACAAAATACCACTGATTATACACTTTGGATAGATTTATGCCTTATTAATATGTATCAATAAAATTGATTGTGTTAAAAAATATAATACACAAGAAAATTTTAACCGCCTTCCATACTTTATTTACTGTGATCCACAGTGCTTAATGCCCTCTGACGTAATATATATTTGATGTATTTTTATATTATGTCTCTTCCCACTTGGTTGTAAGCTCAAGGAGGGCAGGAAGTTTTTAAGTTTTGCTCACTGCTCTATTCCCCAGTCCCTATCAATATACCTGGCACACAGGAGACACATTTGCTGAATGAATTCACTGCCCTCTGGGAGCTAACAACCCTTCTGCCTGAGGGTACCAAGAGAATCAGCATAGGTAGGTGTGGGGAGGTGTGTGAAGCCATGGGAAAGCACAGAAGAGGAGGCTACTCATTGACAAAGAGAAATTAAAAGGCAACACACAGTTAAGTGGGGCAAAAAAAAAAAAAAATTCCATTGTTTAAGATGACTCATTGCACGGTGTTTGCTTGAGCAGCTAAGGAAACGAAAACGTCATGTAACCAAATATTCTTCCCTATATCATTTAATGACTGCAGAATATGCTGTTGTTTCACGTTTATATAATAAGCACATATTGTTGGGAACTTAATTGTTTCCCGAAACTTCACTATTATAAACATGCTTAAATAAACACTTCTACAGAAAATCTTTATACACATCCATGCTTATTTCCTAGCAATGTATTTTCTGGGTCTAGTTATGCTTATGTTTAAGGCTTTGGATCCCATCTGCTAAACTGCCCACCACAACAATTTAGCATAGTCCCTGATTACCAGGTGAATTTGTTTTCTTTTTTCAGTCAACAGAAAGATAGAATTTTTAGGGAAATGGCACAAAATTTAGGTAGACATGAAATTAGAGGGAATGTAAAGAATTCAAAGGCTTTTTAGAAGCATTGGCTCAGTTAGTATGAGCTGTAACAAAACCTTTTAACGTTTCTCAAGCATTCACTATGTGCCATTCACTAAGTGCTTCACCTATATTATCCCAATTAATCCTCATAAAATTATTTGGTTTTTAATGATGAGAAGTTAAGGCAAAGATAGGTTAAGTGACCTACTCAAGGTCACTGTACATTGTTCAATTTGGACTGGAATTCAGTTTTAGTTTGAATATGCTCTTTAATATAAGATGCACTTTACTCTCCTGGCTATGGTAGACCAATTTATAGTAATGGGGGCCAATGGCAAGCTTGATCCACACAGGTTAAAGCCAATCTTTAAAAAAACAAAAACAAAAACAAAAACAAAAACAAAAACCTGAATTTATAAGCCACCAACTGGGTTGCTTACTACTTAAATTATTACCCTGACCACGGTGCCTACAATACAATGAGTAAATTTTAAAGTCAAAAAGCAAATAATAGATTGTATACTGATGTGCACTTTACATCTCAATTCAAATGGAATATTTTGGAGGCCAAGATGAGACACTTCTGCTTTTATCTATGGTCTGCAAGTCTTCTCCAAGGTGTTGATTAGAATGTGCCACTTATTGAAAGGAATGTTCCACCTGGTTTGTGAGTTGAGTTTTATTGGCAATGGAAGTTAATTCTTATCAAAATTATTCTCATTAAGGTTGCTGATAACTGACATCTCATGAAACCTGCTAATATTCGTATGAGTCTGGCAATTCCATCATGGTTTTCAGAGCTTGGCGTTAAATAACTGCTCTTTCTTTTCCTCTGTCTTCTCCCATCCTTCCCCCTCTATTCCCACTTCTGTCTTTCAAGAATATATGGATTCCTTAGAGAAGAGTTTACATTGCTTAACCTGAATGACAAATTTTGAATTTGACCGTAGTAAAATAGCTATCTCACTATAAGTACATACCATTAGGAAAGCTACTTAGAAACAGTGAAAGTTTGGCATGAAATAAAAATTTTAACCAAGAAACACACTATGCCTCCTTACCTGCTGCTACTCCATATGCTTTTAAAATATAAAACAGACACAGAAAATAAAAAATCACTCAAGTCTTAAATTGCTGTTGGACACACCATCTCCTAGAAGATAATTTGTGCTCATTTTAGTTTTAAACTTCTTAAATTGTAGCTTGAAATGTATTATTAGTTCTGGGCATCTGAGAGTCATTAAGTGCTTCAGTTACCAACGTTTACAAGTCTTTAAACCTGCCTTTGAATTCACTAATCATTTGTATCATTTGATGGCAGCAGCATTACAAAGAAAAATATTTGTTATTATGAAAGAGTTTAATGTGCAAAGTTTATCTCAGCGACTACAGTTCTATGTGGACAAAACATGTTCTGAAGCAAATTGTTCTCCCCATGTGTTCTAAGTAACAAGTCTGTTGATTTTGGTTGAATTTTTAAAAGTGGGATGCAGTTGAAAGTTTAACTGCACATCACTACCTTAACACTCTCAGACTCATTTTTCCCTCTTGCAGTGCCTGTGGATCTACGTTCTGTTATATGGAATATCACCTTTTCGGGATTACTAGAAGTCCTTTGTCTGAATGGGAGAGCTTGGCATGTGCTTGAGGGCTCCAGTCTTTTATTTGTAGTAGGAGGGAATTATGTTAGCTCTAGCTCAGCAGCTAATCATCCTAGGTATCATAAATGCTAGGGGGACTTTTGGGGAACCAACTTTTAGGACGGTAAATTTTATAAGAATAAAGTGTTTATCTTTCCTTTCCTCCTCCCAGTTTATGTACTTAGCACTGTGTCTGTCACTCAATATATAAATGTAGATGAATAATTATAATTTATATAAACATTGATAATTATGATGCTACTTTTAAATTTTTCTTAGTAATTATACCTTTTCTAGTAGCAGCAAGTTGACTTATCTTCATTTTAATGCCTTCCCCTGAACTTCCGACTTGCCCAAGAACTTCAGGGGCTTATTTAATTGGGTTGGGAAGTAAAATTTTGCTTCTAAAAAACAGAATGGGGAGAACAAGAGCAACTACAGCGAATGTTTTCTGCTGCTACATAGAGTATAGAGAATAGTCCTGCACGGTTCTGGGAAGAAGACTTTTCTTTGCTGCTGCTCAGGGCGCAGTGTTGTCCCATCCTACATGCCAGGATTATAGCTCCATTTATTTCATATTCCCAGATTAAGCTATTTCTCCTCTAAGCAAAATCGTTTTATCAAGGTGTCTAGGTCTATGAGAATTCCATAATCAGCCACACAAATTATCACTATGTTGCCTGGGGGTCCCAGGTCCAGACCAAGTTCCCAATTTCCTCTTAATAGTTTCTGCATTCATCATCTTTGGTTCCCTGCTCTGCCAGAGAGCATTATCAGGTCACTCAGGTCCACGTCCTGGTCCCCTTCATTTGGGTCACTGAGATCAGTCCCTCCTCTCCCAGAAGGCCTTGAGCTCCTTTTGCAAATTGACTAACAACCATCTGTCTGTCTATCTTGCATACCATCCTTTCGTCGGAAAAGACTCATTTTTGGCACAGCAAAGAAGTTTAAACATTTGTAAATGATCCCTGCAATAGGAAACCTGTTTAATTTCTCCTGTTTCAGTTGCGCAGCTAGAAAATGCATAGGGTATTTCAGAAGGATCTTCTGGGAAGGTGTCTCTCTTTGCAAAATTGTACCAAAAAATTCAGAATGCAATGCTTCACATATAAAGGGACATGTTTGAAAAATGTTCCATTTTTCCCCAAGTCTCACCCTCTGTGTCTCTGCTTCATTATTGGCATCATTCTCTCAGTTATTTCCTCCTTTACTCTCAAATGCTATCTGTCCCTTCAGATAGCGACCTCATATTTAAAGCTATTCTCTTTTGTGCATTTCCCATGTCTACAACTAGATCTAAGAATACAACGACAGGAGTTTCCTCCTGCTTCTTTTTGGCTTGTGTTCTTACTGTCACTTTCTGTACCTGGGAAGTACTGAATATGTTTGTTAATGGTGACTCTAATGGCACAGTTTATGTATTTAGCCTGAAGAGACTTTGTGGACAGAAGTGTTTTGGAAAGCTTGCTGAGAGATTTGTAGAGGGCTTCTCCAAGATTCATAAGGAATTGTGAAAACTCTGGTACTGATCTGGAAACCATCTATTTCAAGGATCCAGATGAGAACCCCTGGTCCTGTTTAAGTGGTAGTTTGAATAGGCTCATACCTAGTTGAAGTTCACTGAATGGTGAAAAAGTGATTGAAATGGTTATTCTTAAGCACGGTCCAGAGCATTGACCTCATCTGGGAGCTTGTTAGAGATGGAAATCTTGGATCCTCCCCTACATCTATGGAATCAGACTCTGAAGTTTAGTAAGACGCCCTGGTGTTTCTCATGCACAATGAAGTTGGAAAAGCAGTGATCTAAATATCCTATATACAGCCCTTTTCCTCACTTTGGCCACTTGTACTTAGTTACTGACCCTCCTTCATGCTTGATATTTGGGGATTGCTTTGTAAGTGTCCTCTATTTAATGGAAGACTTTCTACATGTCTTTCAAACATAGCATGTTCTTTTTTCTAGGGACTCATCAGGATAAAAGGGGAAAAATGAAATGCAATATAGCTCAAATAATATGAAAGAAAGTTATTGCTGCTTGTACTGTGTTTCATTCTACAATTTAATATGTTACTCAAAAGCTCAAAGAATATGTCTAATACGTTCCTTAATGTTCTGAGGAATGGTAATGAAACTGTCCAGAAAACAGTTTGAATGCTGTCTGCTGCCATTTAATCAAAGAAACTTAGATAAGGTAACACTTTGTGTAATGGAGAGGCAAAACATTTCATATTAAAATTTCATTATCTGCACAAATTAGCCAAATGCCTTCATTCATGCTTTTTAGCACCAATTTAACTTAAAAAAAATTTCCATAGTGATTTTCTTTACAAAGGTGAAATTGGGGTTTTTCATTAACTTGAGAAAAATGATTTGGGAATTGTTTTCCAAAGACTCTCTTACATGGTATGGCTCACAAAGAAGTAAAATTGTTTGATCACATTCAGAAACATTTTCCCCTAAAATGAGTTGGTGTGTTATAAAGTTTTATAATAGCAATTTGAACTATAGTATCATAAAAATAGCCTTGAAATAGAATCATCATCCCAAGTAATATTTAAACTTCCTATATACTACAAGTTAAATCTATGATGTCTGTCCTCTGAAAGATTGTACTTAAATGAAAAATTGTTGTAGACATATAAACTGAAGGGCCGCATCTCCTAAAATACTGCCAACTTCCCTTTTCTGAAGAATAACACCTTTTAAAGTGAATTAATTTTATAGATTGGAACATGTAGGTCAAAAAAGGTGTTTTATAAAATAGATGTCATTCCTCAGACTCCTCTTTATATTCAGTAAATAAAGCTAAAAATCAGTTCCCGAAACAAGTTTATTTGTGTGTGTGTGTGATATGTTATAGACACATCATAATGAAAATTTGGATAAATCTTCAATCTCAGTGGCCAGATATTTCCATGGAACTTGAATGAAAGATAGCTATTGATGTACGATTATCTAGTTTCCCACTAAAGTGGTAGATTTTGAATATGTATTTTATATGCTCTTTAATTAATGGCTTGAGGATTTTTGATGTAACAAACCCTGGCACTGATACTGAAATAATAGCATCTCTTAAAAATTCATTTGTTCACTTGGTAATGTGCTCCTACTCTGTGGCAGGCACTGCGATAATTTTAAACTGTTGGGTCAAATTTTGATACCTCCATCTCTTTTTGTTTGTTTAAGAACTTTGTGATATACTGCCCAAACTGCTTTTCATTCAGGCTGTTTCAAGAAATATTCCCACCTTTAGGAATCAAAGGACCCTAATTCTCAGTACTCTCAGTAACATAAGTTTGAAAGAGAAAAACATGCTAACTAATTATTGTTTATCTTGCAGTTAAATATTTTAATTTCTTCACTATTCATATTTTAGTGGAGTATTTGTTCTTACCCTTCGCTATTTTTTGTGTAATATTGATATTAGGATAAGATTTATTTTTATTTGTTATAATTTTTCTGAATCTCTGTAATTTTTATAACCAGTTTAGTAGATATTAATTTTTTCATTATAATTTTAATATTCAAGAGTTTAAAATTTTTATATTATAATACATAAATACACATTTCATAAAACATGCACATTAACTTATTCAGCTGATTTTTTTTTTTCCTGTTTTCTTTTAACTAGTAAAAACAAAAGTCTTCAAACTGAATACTTGCCATCAGACAGAATCTGATTGATATCTACTTGGTCAAATCTCTTTTTTCTATTTTTAATTGAAGTATAAAGCAAATGTATTCAGCTCCAATTTCCCAATAGCTAGATAAAATTTTTCCCATTGTGACTCTGCTCAATTGGAGAACACTTTTCCTACTCTACTGCAGGACCCTCTGGACCCAAAGCCTTTTCCTGGACCTACAGAGTTTTCTTTGGAGGATGGAGCAAGCATAACGTTGTCTCTTTCTTGCCTATACTTCCTTGATCTTATATGTGGAGATTTCAGTCTCTGATGAAATGTTTAAAGAAGTTAAGGAGGAGTCTGATCTTTTTGCCATTTTATGGGTTATTGAGATCCTGGGTTTCTGAGATAACTGGGCAGAACTAAAATACCCTATACTTTCCCTAAGGCTACCAGACATTAAGCAAATAAATAAATGAATGACATTAACTATAACTGTGGTACATTTTGTGAAGACAAAATACAAGGTATTGTGAGAGTATTGAATATAGGGATTGAATCTGAAATTTGACTCCAATGTATTCTTAGCATATTGGCTTTTGACCTCTGAAATTTACAAAGATGCCTTTCTGGATATCTAGGAAGTTTGGCATTCTTATTTAGTGCAATTATCATACTGATTTTGATCATCTGATGAGGGTTTTGCTGTAACTGGTGTTTAAATAAGTTTGATATCAATTAATAATCCCATTTCCTTATTTTACTTGAATATGTACTCATCATTTACAGAAAGTATTTTATTCCTAAAATATCTTTAAATAATCTGCTCTAATTAAACTAATGTAAACAAAGAAAGTTATGAGGGCCTACCTGAAAGGTATGCTGATAAAAGAATGAAGAGCTATAGAAACCATTGATATGACACATCATATGTATCAATAACTCCAATAATCTAGGAAGAATGATTAGATAAAAATTTTAGTTGGCGTTTATGGTAGCTAGAATTACAATAGCATTATTTCTAATCTCTGTTCACTTTGATCATATATAATTCACATATTTTCATTATTTTGCCCTTATTTACTGTTAGAATTTTAAGTATCAAACTCCCATGGCTACTTGCTTTTCCCATCTTATATTATTAAGGACTGGTGTTGAGTTTATTTATTTCCTATTCCTATATGTGATCAATATTAAGTCCAGGTGCTGGTCATCATTTTTGGAAGAGCATTGTCCTATTACTTTAACATGAGTATAAAATATTACAGTAATTTTCTTGCTATGCTAAGGATGTTATTTTCACTAGCCCTAGCTCTATACACTCAGTACAGTATATATTATGAATGAAAGAAAGAATGCATTTCTTCATTCCTTGCTTTTCCAATTTGAAAGATATTCCAATAAAGGTAGGCCAAGGTAAAAGCAATAGATAGTTAATGTTTAGAGTATTGGAAAAATTGATGCCACACTTTAAAAGTGTTATTTGCTAAACTGATTCAAATTTAGAGGAGATGTGAAAAAAGTCATACGGATTCAAAACTAGCTTCAAGACCATAAATAAAGCATAAGAATAAAGTGACAATGAAGCAAAACTGTAGGAGGTGTTTAGGGGGTTGCAACAGAAAGTGGTGCTAGGGCTGATCATTTTTAACTTTTATCATTTATTAATGATTCAAAAAGAATCTGTGAATAGCACATTGGGGAACTTTACAACCCAATCTAAACTGAAAGGTGTTGCAGGCAACAGAAAATGAGAGATATAATTGACCTAACTAAAACAACATAATTATGATGTACTTTATTATTATAAGGATGTATATGTTAGAAGTAATAAAAAGGACACCATTTTTATAAACACTCCTAAACAAAGACCAATGGATAGCTGGGAGACATATGGCATTTAGTATTTTTAAGCTGAGGGCTCAGTGGTTTTCGTGGTTACAAATTCTGCACACTTGTCTTCCTTGTCATTTGGTAGTATGGATGCTTGTCTCCAATTGCCCCCTTGATTATCACCTATCTGATTCTATTTTTCTTAACAGTCAGTTAATCAGAAAGGAAAAAGTTTTGGTACACTAAAAAATATTTGTCTTCAGGCATCTAGAGTACCGTGGTTAAGTGTATAAACCCTGGAGTCAGAGTCTATGTTTTACTTATGGCTCCATCACATAGTAGCTGTGTGATCTTGATAAAGTTGCTTGTTTTCTCTGTGTCTCAATTTCCTCCTATTTACTATGAGATACTAATACTGTGTACTGGATTGTTGTGAAGCTATGTGAAGTGCTTGGAACATCTAAACACTGTATGCATTACTGTTTTAGATTGTCTGAGCTGCTATCACAAATACCACACAGTGGGTTGGCTTATATAATGGGAATTTATTGTATTTGTGGTTTCAGAGGCTAGAAGCCTTGCTTCTTCCTGGGGTCAGTAGCATTCTGACTTGCCACAATCCTTGGTTTCTTCTCTCATGTCTCTTCCTAGTTTGTGCTGACTTCTGGCTTCTCCCCGTGGCCTTCTCTGATCCTGGTTTATTTTCTTTATAGGCCTCCGGTAGTACTAAGGCCTACCCTGCTTCAGTTGGCTGCACACTAACAAAAAGTAATACTTTTAAGAGGTCCTATTTACAATGGGTTCATGCCCACAGGGGCATGGATTAAGATTAAGATCCTGTCTATAATGGGGTACATAATTCAACCTATCACAGTTACTAATAAAGCTACTATTAATTTCATCATCATGTTAGTATGTCTTCTGGAAAATGATTGAGCAAACAGGATGTATCAGGAGTTCATGTCTAAGGAGAAAGTATGTGACAGGTACTGACTTTTCAGAATCTCCCTTAGTGAAAGGTTCTCCTGGGTACCAAGCCTTTTCAGTGAGGTTTTAAATTATATGCATGTTGAGGCTCTCTGGCTGAATTAATTTTCTTTTTAGAATTGTGATACTTTAAACATCTAGTTCTCTGTCTCAGTTAAATACTATTATTTAAGTAGGTGTGGAATTGAGGTTATTTTTTGACTCCCCGAAAGAGAAAGATTACATGAGTAAACTAATCTATTCCTCTGGGTGTGTTATCCTTTGATTGCATTAAATTCAGCTGAGGTGTCTTTGATTAGATGTCCTGTTCAGATTAGGCCTTTTGATTGACTATGTCAGTGGGTGTGACTCTAGCTGAGTCCCCACCCCCTTGCTGGGTCTAATATAAACAGACACTCACTCAGCCGGACAGGAAGATAGACCTCTGTCATTTTTATTATTTTTGAACCTGCCTTGTGACAGAAAGGAAAAGGCTCAAACAGCTGAGGCCCTGGGGAGAGACTAGCCATTTTGCCTAATGGCTTGGAGCTGAATTTGGAAAAAGAGCAGAGCAGCTGACACTGATATTGAGAGCCCAGAAAGAAATAAGCACCCATACCATTTTGGAGCTGAAATTAGGAAGAAGACGGAGCAGCCAAGCCTGAGAGAGAAAGCTGGGAGGGGAAGGCTGAAACCTCGTAGAGATGGGGGGTCATCTTGCTTCACCATGTTGCAACATACCAGGATCAACAGTAGCTGACTTTTGTGAGAAGCATCTCTGCTGATGTCTTGATTTGGTCTTGGGACTGTAAGCTTCTACCCCCAAATAAATTTCCATTATAAAAGCCAAAAGCTTTCTGTAATTTGCACTGATACTCCTTTGGCAGATTAATACAGTGGGTATTGGGTTATGTTGCCAGGATAAAAGTCAGAGTTTATATCAGACCTAGTCCTGGAGGGTCATAACTTAAGGTGCCATCAATCAAGTAGGCAGGTACACTGACATTATGGGTGTTGGGTTGAGAAGAGAGGCAGAGTTCTCTCCTTATGAGAATTAGAGGAAGAAAATCCAAGGAATGACGTGCTCTATTAAGTTATCACTGCTCCTAATTTAGCTAAGTGAAACCATAAAATAAAATTAAAACTAAATAATATAGAATGTTTATATACCCTTACCTAGTGTGAATTGCTATCATATAATAATAATAAAAAGTAATAAAGGTGAGTCAAATCTAGCATCATTTATTTAGATATGAATGTTCATTTTGTTACCTTTAAAAAAAAAATGAAGGTGTCCATGGAGTAACTATAATAATGTCAATGGAAAGGAAAGGTAATATTTCTTCCCCTTCTGATACTAATGAGAAATGCTTCATTGAGTCAGTCATCCAGGATCCAAAATGTACAGATAAAGTCAGCTAGAGATGTGATTAAAGAGATAGATGATGGATTTGTACACAGAGAGCTTTGTAAGGGATGAGGAATGAGGAACATGAAACCAGACTAGGCTGGTTAAGGAATGCTGATGCTAGAGCAGAATAATTTAAAGGTAGGGAATAGGAAGAAAGCAAATGAGTCCTGATTATCAAGAAAACATCTTGACTGTAAGGGACATTTGTACTGAAAGTCTTTCAAAGGAAATTGGGGCAACTTTAGAAGGTGGGCAAATTAAAAATAGAGGGATGTTCCCTCTTCACTCAAATGGAACATGAATAAAACAATAACTTCATGTGCGGATTTGGGTGGGAAAGGAGGGATGGTAACACACATTTACCATGAAGCTGGCAGAATTGATAGTCTTTTCACATTTTGATTTACCTTGACTGTAATTTAGCAAAAAAGAGGAAGAAAGATATATTAGGAGATGAATATATTAAGATTGGCCCAACCTGGTACAGTAAAAGTTTGATTTTTATTAGATTGTTTCTTTATTCTGTGAATACTACCTTACCCTTCTGAAACAGAAAGTAACTCTCTTGAACTTCTGGCATTTACTTTGTTTTAACTTTGATTCAGTCCAACCATCTGTCTTCAAGATACCCAAAATGTGGAACAAATAATATAATTAGGCAGACTGGGCAACCAGAAAATTTGGGAGGCATTGATGCTTATATAAATTCTATAAAGTCAAGGAAATTCTGGATAAAAAAGAAAACTCTTCAGTATTTAATTCCAAGCTACTTTTCTTCAAAAAGACTTTCAGACTGGTATACTCCCATATTAGTCCATCATAGGGGTGCCAATGCAAAGTATCAGCAAGCTTTTGGCTTTTATAATGGGAATTTACTTAGGGGTAAAAGCTTACAGTTCAAGGCCAAATCAAGACATCAGAAGAGATCCTTTCTCACCAAAGTCAGCTACTGTTGATCCTTATATGTAGCCATGAGGTAAAGCAAGGTAGTGGTGATCTCTGTGAGGTTTCAGCCTTCCCCTCTTGGCTTCCTCTCTCGGTCTCCTCTGCTCTGCATTCTTCCCGATTTCAGCTGAAAGCTGGCAAGGTGCTTGTTTCTTTCTGGGCCTCCGATATCAGAGACAGCCATTCTGCTCTCTTCCTGATTTCAGCTATAAGCTATCAGGCAAAATGGCTCATTTCTCCCCAGGGGAGAGCTGTTTGAGCCTTATCCTTTGTGTCACAAGGCAGGATAAAAAGTGACAGACCTCTCCCTTCCTGTCTATTTACATCAGATCCAGCAAGGGGACAGGACTCAACCTGAGTCAGACCTTACTTACTCAGTCAAATCAAACAGCAATATAAGCAGTCTTACCAGGTAATCTAATCAAAGGCCCCTCAACTGAACTTAATACAATCAAAAGTTAAAATACCCAGAGGAATAGATTAATTTACAAACATACTCTTTCTCTTTTTGGGATTCATAAATAATCTTGAAAGTCTGGGAGGAACTCATGCTTGTATAAATTCTATGAAGTCACAGAAAGCGGAATAAAGAAAGAAACTGTTCAGTATTTAATTCCAACCTACTTTTCTTTAAAAAGTCTTTCAGACTGGTATTTTCCCATGGCAAATAAATGGTTACCTTCTTAATAGAATTCCCCAATTTTAGCTAGGCCACCCAAGAAAAAAATTGAATTTCTCAGCCTCCTTTAGTGCTAAGTGTAGCCATATAGTTGTGTTCTGACCTTCTCTAATTGGAATAAGGTCAAGATGATGGGGCAAGAGCATCCATCTTGCACAATGAGTTGGAAATTGCATTTTGAAGATGACAGAGAAACAGGACAGAGGAAGGCTAGACCTTCGGCAAATTTGTGGAGAACTGCCATATCTTATACTCACGTGATAGAGAGTAATATTCTTTTATCTTGTTAGTTTGGCCTCTCTTCTACTTCCAAACTGATATAATAACAAACACACATCTGTAAGATCCAATGAAGTCTGTTCTCTCCACTGTAAAACAGGGATAATAAAATTACCTACTTAGGGTTGTTAAGATTAAATGATAAAATCCTTTAAAATACTTACCATCATGTCTAACACATTATCCACTGAACAAATGCAACATGTGTTCTATTTCATTTTTTATATATGTTTTTGTGTCAGCATCCTCAAGAGAATGAAGAGCCTCTTGGTCTCTTGGCCTTCTGTGGATTTACCCTGATAGCTCCTAACTTTGAGTCAGTCTACCCATCTGCCTTTGTGACACAATGAGGAACAAATCATAAAAATTATGGAGACTGGACAACCAGAAATCCATGGTCTCTAGCGATAGTTATGTCTTCTGGGCAGCTTGGCTATATGTCAGTATCTTTAAAATATTTTTTTCTTTTATTATAGAAGTTGTAGGCTTATGGAAAAATCTTGCAATGTCAGTATCTTTACATGTTCCTTGGTCTCACGATTCTTTCAGGTGTGCTCCAAGGTATGTCTACCTTGCTAAAGGCATTTATATCAATGCTTCCCCCAACAGTTAACGTTGAAGATAGCATGATAAATCCCTCAATTTCCCGTACTTATTCATACAACCTAAGTAAAACCGCTCTCAGGTTAGCCTCTTTTCTTCTAGTGTTAGAGGAGGAACTATCTCTCTCTCCAATCCTGTTTCTTATGGCTACTGACTTCTTCCACGACTTATCATTACCTTATATTTTCAAATTTTTTATCCTTGAGTTTCCTTATGGCTTCTTTTACCCTCTCTTTTACTCCTGTCACCTTATCTCTTTCCTCTTTAGAATTATGCTGTCTCTATTTTGCCTCCAATTCATTCTTCAATCCCCTTCCATCTGGTCTCTGATTTTACCTCTCTAATAAACTCTTCTAGCAAAGGTCATTAATGGCTAATATAACCGACAAATATAACGATTCTTTTAAGACCTCTTTGCAGCATTTGACAATTTGAAAATTCCCTTCCTGAAAATGTCTCTTTTGATACCCAAAGTACCGATTTGCTTCCGTTTTTTTTTTTCTTTTCTTTTCTTTTGGTTTCTTCTGACTTCTTGGTTATTCATCACAGGACTGTTTATCTCTTTCCTCTCTGTGTACCTTTCAAATATTGATGCTCTCCAAGTTCCTTTTGGCCATCTTTTGCTCACTTGCTTTTCTTCTAATGCTATATGTTGTCTTTTACTGATATCCATTACAATTTCTCTAAACATCATTTTTGTCTTCATGCCTCCATTCTAAAACGTGGCAGATTGACTCAGTGAACACCTCTGCAGTCCCCATGTACCAGGCAGTTGTCGGTTTAGAAGATGGAAAGCTAACAACTAGATTTTCTAGATAATCTTGCAGCCCTTGGAATTTGCTCTAGCTTCTGTGAAGCAAATACACCACATGAGAGTTGCAAGGTCGAAGTGAACACAATAAGGCAGAGTTTCATGGCACTTCTGTCAAGCAAACTTGCTGGGGACTTTGATTTTCCTAGCAGATGCCCTGATGGCTGGCCCCTTACTTCATGGATGTCCCGAAGCAGGACAAAGAGAGCCTATTTTGCAAAAATGAATGTCATCAGATTTGGTATTATCCTGAATCAGGCAAATATGCTGGTAACTTTCTGATTCTATTGCTTCCTGATCTTAGAAGATGCAGCAATCCCATTGGCAGACCAGGTTTTTGGTATTGCTCTGGGTATTGTTTCTGGAAGCTTAGAATATAGGTTCTCCGTGTCTGCATTAATTCCTCATATGCTCCATAATCCTTAGTAGATTTCTTTTTGCTAATTGGAACTAGAGTGGTTTTTTTGGTTTGCAACTAAGAAACATGTTACTCTATTACTTAAAAGTCTTCTCATTGTCTAAAAAATAGAGTATAAAATCCCCTAGTATGGTTACAATGTCCTCCATGATAGTACATGACAGTTTGATCCCTTTATGCACTTCATTTCTCAAATGCTAACTATTTTGAACTTGTCACGGCAACTGAACATACCTCTCTACCTTCCCTGCCTCAGCTTTCTCTCTCTACCTCACCCTGATGAGATGGCAAGTGCCAAATCAACTTCCTTCAAAGATAGGCATTCCTTTTAATGTTGGAGGGAAAAAAATTAACTATGCAACAATTAGATTCAGGAATTATACAGTTTAATTTAAAGATTCATAATTTAAATGTCTTTCTTAAGGTTGTTCAGCATGGAATAGCCAGCCTGGGTCTTGAATTCAGGTTTTGTCTAAGCTCAGTGCTCCTTTCTTCACCATCACAGAAATACAAGGGCTGTCAACAGAATCAGGGAGGTGGTTGGGAAATAAATATGAGAACAAGAGGTCGATGACTACACCGATATTAATACCTCCAGATTTCTTATAGAGTAGTATTTCTAAATCTCTCCCAATAACAAGTTGAATAATTTCTGTCATTCAACTTTGGGTTTTTGAAAAATCTTAATTACTTCCTCAAAAATATTTGAAATAGGCTCCTCCTTTTTACTACGAATTAGAGAATTGTAGTTATTTCCCAATTGAAATGCAAGAATAACTATCGAAAATATGTTTTATATTCAAATTTTCCTACAATACCAAAAGTTATTTTAATTCAAGGACAGATAGCTAGCTAGTATGTTTTCTTTTGTAGAGATGGAGAAATTGTGGTGGAGTGAAGTGAAATGATGAGGTCAAGGTTACAAAGGTGCGGTGGGCAGTCAAATTACTCTTCTTCAAGAACAC
Source organism: Dasypus novemcinctus (assembly GCF_030445035.2). NCBI lineage: Eukaryota > Metazoa > Chordata > Mammalia > Cingulata > Dasypodidae > Dasypus > Dasypus novemcinctus. Next base: position 111,481,925 of record NC_080674.1, on the reverse strand, counting down.
TTGCTATTTGCCTTGATCTTTAAAAAAAAATTTTTTTTTTTTTTTAGTGAAATCAACAGCTTCACATCAGCCACTGATCAGGTACCAGATGGCAAAAACTTTCAGTCGCTACCTCCTAGGGCTATATTCAAACCAATGAAAGGCCTGTATCTCATTAACGGTCCCCTGAGCTCTCCATTCTCCCACATGGTACTGTCTTTTCAAGTAGAAAAGTGACATTATTATAAAAACTGCCCTTGTTTCAGATAACCAAAAGATTCTCATAATTTAAACAGGTTTGTCCTTTTAGTTTTTATTTTGCATGACTTTTTTTGAGATTGCACTGAATACCCCTACAGCAGAAATTAACAAAACAAAACAAAACAAAACCAAATTAAACTATATACCAACACCCCAAACTCTTCATGTCAAGAACTACAGGTGATTGAATAGCCTTGTCAGGCTTAGCAAAGAAATATACAGAACACCCAGTTAAATTTGCATTTCAAATGAACAAATACTTTTTAAAGTATATATATGACCCAAATATTGAATGAAACAGATTTATATTAAAAAAGTTATTTCTTGTTTATTAAAAATTCAAATTTGACTGAGTGCTGTAGTTTTTCTGATGACCCTATGAAGTATAGACAATTCAAATTATTTTTATAGAACTGAAAACATAAGAGAGTATAAGTCATTCATAAAAGTGTGTTATGATGCTCACTGAAGTCACTTTATACTCTGTGGAACACAATTATATCTTGTTAACATTATAATAAAACTGAAAGTCTTAGAAGAATAAAATAGGAAAGAGTAACAACTGTTTTGGCTTGAAAATGGAATTATATTTTGCTAACCTGATAAAGAATCCTGCAAAACAAAGGCGATTGTGTTTTTTAAAACCTTTCTCATAGAAATAGAACCAAAGAAATTGTTCAGCCATTGTTTTCTATTGTTCCAAATAAGAAAAACACGCTGCTCCTGTTGGAAAACTACCAGGTAAGTTTTACTTTCAGCAATGCTGTTCACTGCATAATAAGCTCAGAATCATTGCATATATTGTTCAATTATTCTCTGTCAGGTAAGTCTGTGAATGTAAAGTACAACTCTTGCCATGAATTGTAATACAATGGGTCTATAATTAAAAGCTAGCACATAGATAAAAGGAAAATATGGAAATATTTGCCTAAGTAAAGTTTTCATATTTAATTTTTTCTTTTAGTTCATTGTAAGAGGAGTGAAAGAAATGTTGCACCTAATATTTTACCTTTCCATATATGTATATGTATATGAATACACAAATCATATAGCTGTGGTAAACAGGGCATTTCAGGTAAAGATAAAGATTATGTTAGAATCCCTTTTAGGTGTATGTTCTTAACTTGATCCATGGAGATTTATACATTTTATTTCCTTAGATATTGGTGAATATAAATCTCAGGTACTAAGGAAAAAGCATAAATCCTTGTAATTCAAGATGTATGAATCTCTACCTCTAAGGCCTTCTGAAAGACCTTAGCCTTATGAAAACCAACAAAAGCAATGAAATGGAAAGTTCTGGGAGTTAGCATTATGCTCTTAACCCAAAATAATTTAATAGAGCTAGTAAAGTCTTCTGAATTGTAAGCTGTGCATTCTAATAATTACAACGTGAGTACTGACCTCGTGCACTATGTTATAACTGTGGTTTGTATTTTAATACAACTTGAAAAATGAAGCTATTTTATTGTACTGCCTACTGTTTTTTGAAGATTAAAGGGAATAAATCTATCAATTAGTATGCTACCAGTCATTTTGTCTTCTGAAAATCTAGACATTTGAATACCTTCAGTGAATCCTATTTCCCTCCAAATAATATAAATACTTGGTGACATGAAATGTCATGAAGGAAAAATACAACAGCAAGGAAAGAAATATTTTCAGGGCATTACAATATAAAGTTTATTTTATGGACACGTATGTTTGTTGATTTCTGAACTTGTTTTAAACAAGCTGGTAGTGCATCTTGCTTTGTGATTTTAAAAATTTTCAGTTGTGTCTGTAAATGTAGGCTGACCTTAGGCATTCATATTGTGAAGTAGTTATTTTTTTCCCAGAAAGATATGTTCTTTTGGAAAAAAGTGATCTTTTGCGGTGGTAGGGATGGTGGGCAAGGGGGAGTTGTTGCTTTATGTCAGAGAACTGCAGAACCAACAAAGCTGAATTCTCAGTGACATATAAGAGAAAATGAGAAGATCCAGGATGACAGGAGTTTCATGGACACTTCAAAATAATGAAAAACAGTTATTGGGAAAATGTCATGTACTTACGGCTCGCTCTACATGCTGCTTCTAATCTTATTTGTACAAGTACAGGCACAAATCTACTAACAACAGAGATCCTCTCTTTCCCTTTGTTACAATTTAATATTGATTGCTGTGCAGGAAGGTTGATGTGAATCCAGAATGGGTTTAATTACAAGTCTATGCAAAAAATAATTGGCAGAATAAGTAAAGGATTATTTAGCAAGTTTCTTTTACAGAACTACAATATTCTCTACCAGCAGTAGTAATCAGGAAAGAGAAATAAAAAAAAAAGTGACTCTCCAGTCCAATTTGGAATTAATTTCTCCTTTTCTCCTTTAGCTAATTCCCACAAAAGCATCTCAGTGCCATCTTTATTATCTTGATACACCAGTCACTGCTGGTTCAATATATGCCAAATGGGAAAATTAAAGTAGGATGAGGCATAGAAGATAGAGTAGACAGTATAGTTTCCCTATTAAATAGCATGAGGTTGCTGCCTCCCAAAACTTATCATAGTGTGATGTGAACATACTATAACTCTACACAACAACATTTTTCACAGTCTTCCAATAGCCCTGGAAATTTAACTTAGCAAGATCTCTACTGATGATTTTTAGGCTGTAAAGGGAATACATTTCAGAAACAAGAATCCGAAACTTCATTTCACAATGTTTCTTTTCTCATCAGTCGATTATGTTTACATTAGTCGACTTTGTTCTAGGGACGCAAATTGGTTTCTCAGGTCATGCAGTTATTAATATGATTTTTTAAAAGTAACTGAATTTAACTCAGAGGCCGGTTGGGAAAACAGGCAAAATGAAAATGATAATTCTTTGTGTGAAAACATCAAAAAATGAAATACAACACAATGGTTCAAAATGTCTAAGCTACGTTGGGCTTATTAATGGTATAATACAATAGAAGCAGAGCTCATCAAGGCATTGCAGTTCTTGAGGTGTGACTGGTTCGTTAGAAAATTTTGGTAGCCAGGAAATATTTCATCTGAATTTACTTAGTTTTGGTTTCTTCTAAGTTCAGTGTTTTCTTCCTATTACAAAATTATTTTCTCTAATAAATTAATGTGATATTTATTTGCTACAAATTAATAATAAAACTTCTATTTATTTGTTACTAAGTTTCCCCTTTCCTGCCATTATGGGTTTCCTGTTGCTTTATGTGAAAAGCCATTTTCTTTGAGTCTAGCCAGTTAAAGATGAAGTGATTTGTAATGAATAAGAGTGATTATAATTTGTATGTTGCAAAACTAATTTAATTTCTGTAATTTTAAGAAGGTGATTAGTATTTTAATTAACCATTATCAAACCCAGTCATTTTGTTGAAAACATATAGGTTAAATATTACTATTAAATACTAGTGAATGTAACTGATAAAAATGCTAAGCAGAGAATATTGCTTTGACATTTACCTGTGTAGATATGATTAACTAGGAACAGAGTAAATAATAACATTTTGTAAACAAATTGTCTTTTTATTTTTCTTTGGAAATTTTTCTGAAAATAAGTCTAAAGAAATGTAAATGATGATATACTATTAGTTTTTTTTTTTTGGTCAAATTAAAAATTATCACTTGCTTAGAGATCCAAAAAGTCCTCATTATGATTGGTTTATATTAGCATGATTAGCAGACTTTGATTCAAAGAACTATAATAGCAGAGTGTTGTCTCTTAAGATTCAGGTGCACTGACATAAAAGGAACAAATCATATCTGCCTGTGTGATTCAAACCAGTGAGATGGGCATCTTTCTATTTGAACACTAAGTATCATAATGCAACATAAATAAAGCACAGGGACAATGCCTGGTTATAAATAGAAAAGACTTGTAACAAGAAATTTTCCCCGAAAGGGATTGGCATTCACATGACAAGCAAAATGTAAGGAAGTTTATGTCCTTTTACATTTTAGGGAAAGGAAATTATAGAGCAGTGATTTTATTGTATGTCTACATGTTCTGTGAACATGGAGTGTGTACTTAGGCTGAAAAGGTATATTCAGTAGTATGCTTCGATTTTACATATTAAAACTGAAATTACGAAAATTCAAATGTGCAAAAAGTAAAAAATGGACGTAATGTTCTTAGCTGGTGGTGTAACAGTTAAAAAAAGTTTTCAAAATACAGTTCAAAAGAATGTGGGTTAAATCAAATGGCAACAGCTTCCTGAATTGATCAGAACAATGAAATTTTGAAACATAACTAAAGAACAAATGATTTAATCTGATTCTCACAGTACTGGTACACAACTCAACAGGAATTGTATTGAACAAAAACAACCTGCAATGTGAGCTACCAGAAATTTTTTTTTTAACTATCTCAGGCAATTAAAAAAATGGAAGAACACTAGTAGTTTATTTTTTTTTTTGTAAGTAGAAAAGTCAGGATGATTTGAATAAACTAAATGATACAGAAATGTAACATGTAAATCTTACTTGAAATATCTTCATTGATAGAACAAACAAAATCCCTCCAAACAACAACAAACAAACAAATCAGAAAAATCAAAGAACGAGTCCAAGTCATTTAAATTTTGCCCCCTCTAGGACATTTTAAAAGAATGATTTCATATGATCTTCTTAGGAAGGGAAAATTTAGGTGGTATTATAAGCTGTTTTTGTTTTCAAGGACTGTTATAACAAAGCACTACGGATTGGGTGATTTAAGATAATAGGAATTAGTGTCTCACAGCCCTGAAGGCTAGAAGTCTGAAAACAAGGTATCAGCCGAGCCATCTTTCTCTGGAGGCTCTAGGTGGTGACTTGTCTGCAATCTTTGGCAGTCTTCAACTCTATCGCATAGCCATCTTCTATTTGTCTTCCTGTGTCCAACTTCCCCCTTTTTGTAAGGATACCAGCCATATCAGATTAGGAACCATCCTCATAAGGGATTCCTCTTAAGGGATTCCCATATGCCCTCTTCCCACACCTCCCACTGTTCCTCACATTAACAACTTCTTTAATTAGTGAGGTACATTCATTGGAGACAATGGCCACTGAAGGTTCTGAGGGCAGGGAGAAGGAAAAACAGGTGTAATACAGGGGCATTTTTGGGACTTGGGAATTTTCCTGAATGTCATTGCAACGAAAGATACTGGCCATTATATATCTTGCCATAACCTACAGAATTGAGTGGGAGAGAGTGAAAACTACAATGTAAACTATAATCCATGCTCAGTGGAAAGCTCCAAAATGTATTCATCAATACAATGAATGTACCTCACTAATGAAAGAAGTTGTTAATGTGAGGAAAAGCGGAAGGTATGGGGAGTGGGGCGTATGGGAATCCCTTATATTTTTTATGTAACATTTTATGTGATATAAATATCTTTTAAAAATAAAAAAAATGTTAAAAAATAAAATAAAATCTGAAAAAAAGAAATAGACTTGGTTTTAGTTTATGAGATGTGAATATGATCAAGCCTTTTTTTTTTTTTCATTTTCTCCATTAGGAAGGAGAGCTTGGTCATGTCATTTAACAAATTTGTGCTTATTTATTCATCTTTCAGAACACTGGAGAAACATTTGAGTTTAATTTTAGGGTTAAATAAGATAAATGTGCCTGGACAGGATTTTTTAAAGTAATGTTTCCATAATGTGTTAAGCTGTCTTTTGTCTGTTATTTAATATTTTGAAGTTGAAATAAAATTTTAAAAAACAAAGAAATAGTGACTTGGAAAGTTTGGAAAAACAATAACATGAATGAAACTGGAATGGGTATAGATGTAATCAAACCAGAAACTGAGTCCAAGACTCTTCAAAGCTCCAGTCCAAACTTTTTATTGCTAAAGCCAATCTGAAATATTGATTCTTCCAATAACCTAACCACTGACCTTGACCAAACTGCCTAGATCATGTTCTTGTGACAGTAGAATGTGTATATTTCAAACTAAGTTTTAAATATAGTAATGAATTCCATTATTTCAAGGGACTTTACACACACATACATACAACCTTTAAAGGCAAAAAAAAACCCATATGCAATATAAATAATAATATTTCAAAATGGTGGAAAATACTCTAAAGTAACCTGTAAAAGACATAGGTTCTAACCCCCAACCTGACAGTAACCAAGAGTGGACTTAGGCTTCTCTCTCTCTCTCATTCCCTTCTGCACAAATAAATAGTTTGGATCACATGATTTTTGAGACACTTGGCAGTTCTAACAGTTCACTTAAGGGCCATAATAGGAATTACAATGATCCCTAAAAATTGTCTACACCCTGGATTAGGACACTTAATTTACTATACACAGTCCTCCCCGTCAATCTGAAAAAAAGGAAAGGTGGTTTTTAGAATTGGAATCCTTAATAGAGACCATTATAATGACTCTTTTCTGAAGCATTATTTTGTCCTACATTTCAAAGGATTTATGAGATGTACCTTATCAAAATTCTGATGGAGAGATACATCTCAACCTTTCAGTAGAATATGGTATAATTTATTGCAACTGCTAAATGTGATAAATATTGGCAGATGGAAAGTGAATATAAAGCAAACACACACACATCTTTTTTCATTGAGGGAGTAGGTGAAATGGTTAATCCTTTGAGCATACACATGAATCTTTTAGCATACTTTCTATTTTATTGGAATAACATGTACTGAGTTTCTTAATGCATCTAGAGATGGAATGAGATAAACTCACATCTTCCTTTCTTATCGGGCTCAGTAAAGGAGAGGCTCCTTTGTGGGAAGGAAATGAATGAGCTGTCTTGCATTTATTTTACATAATGATGTACAATCATATATTTATTTTCTCTTAGGATGTATAGGTGAATTTTTAGGATACTTAACATTTGGTGGCTGTTACTTGCTCTTTGATACATTTCTACAACTTTCCATCCATTTTTATACTTAGGAATGTACTTTTAAGAGAATGCTATAAAAATTGTTCATCTCATGCTCACTTGACATCCCTCAAACTTGGGAGACTAAAACAGTTAATTAAAATTAGCAGGGAAATATTGGAAAAAGTATGTATTAAAGGTGAGGTTGCCGTATGGGATTTAACACTTGCCACTGACTTGGGTCCTCAAACACAACCATGTCAAAAGAAATGTTACTTTCAGTTGTAATTTTTAGTTCAGCCATCTCATTTTTGGGATAATTTATAGCAGCTTCATTTTATCACAGATTATTTCATTCACTCAATAACGTTTTGGAAAGTTAAGCATAACTATGTGCTGCTCAGGGGACAATAAGAAATATTAACTATATATTTGATAGTGTATCACCATTAGCAAAATGTATTTATGGGCACAGGTGCCACTTCAGATAAGGGAAAGCCCTATCTGGATGTATCTTCCCTTGAGTACTTTAAGGATATTCTTGGTTTGGAATGAGTAAAGGCTTACTGAGATATGCTAAAAAGGGGGGATTTCTGATGGCCTTCCTAGATGCTTGAATCCTTTTTTATACAGTTATTTTTGAATAGAGCAATTATTATAAAACCTTTTATTGAACGGAAAATCATCCCAGTTCTTAAAAAAGTTATTAAAATAGGTAAAGCCTTGTACAAGTGACTAGAAATGCACAATTGGAAAGTTGCTATACTCTTTGAATTGTTTAAGATCTGATAATAATGAACATAGAGGAAATAATTTTAGGGTCTTTGTGAAGACTGAAAGGGCAGATGTAAAACTGTAATAGCTCTCTTGTTTTTAAAATGTAGTATCTTAACTGCACATTTATATATGACTAGTAAGTATATTAAATGAGTGTGCCTTAAATGAATGGGAGGTTTTTGTCCAGGAATAACTACAGAGTCAAACTAACTCAATACATAAAATGGAAAACATCATCTTTTGAAACATGATGGAAAAATAACTACATTGTGATTGTGGTAATTTAGCTAACACTTTTGCCTTTAAAAGGCTTTTCATCTGTTTCTTTATCTAGGAAGAAAATGGTGCTCACTTGGGCCTACTGGATAGAGAAAATTATTGGTGAATGCATTTGGAATTATTGATTATGTTGAGGCATAGTATGAGTTGTTAAAAGGATACTGAATCAGGGAAATTGAGCTGAATTTTCTCCCCTGGTGGTTCTGCACTTCTGTCTCCTAATCATGCCTCTCCCCATGAGAACCTTTAAGATTACCGGTATACACCTAATCAAAGAATGTTGTTGAAAAGAAATTTATAATAATGTGTGATAATGAGTCAAGAGAAGAATAACATAAGGCGTATTTATCAATCCAATACTATGCCTTTACATTGATGTGGGAGAAAGGACTGGAACACGAGGTTAGTGCCAAATCACAGATGACAGTGTGAATGCATGATAAAGAGTTTTGACTTTATTTAGTTTTCAGTGAAGTAACAATAACAGAACTCCCAAAGTTTCTCTTCTATATTTCTGCTTCCATTTAGGCAACTGTTTTCATCCTCGTCCTCAATAAACTGTGATATTCTTTTCAGGCTTTAATTCTCTTATCTCTTTGTTCCTTTGTCTTCTGTGTTTTTCGTGTGTTTCAAACCTAGTTCTAATCTCTCAAGGTGCACATTGTTGGGCATAGCACTGGAGTATCTGATTTGAGCAAATCCAGGATATTTGTTCCAATTACCTTTATGGTATTTATTAACTGGATAAAATTTCAAATCCAGAAATCATATATAAAATATAAGCCCACAGGTCAGAGCAGGGACTCTCTTCCTCAATGATTCAGATAAGCTGAAACAGCTAACTCATGCACTTGTGAAAGATATTTAGGATGTCTTAAGAGTGAGAAAACATTCTAATCGTTACTGGGGCAAAGTAGGCTATTTCCTTTCTAAAGGAGTTTAAGTGGAAAGATATGTGGAGCTAAAGCAAGGCAAAGTAAAAACCACACTTTAAATATGTCTAGCTTTATATAAACTCTAAACATGGTTTCTAATACTAAGAAATGCAGATACCCATTAAAAATTGACAAATAGCCATTGCAAGATTGAGAAGCACAACTTGGGACCAGACCCTTATCTTATATAAATCTGTAGGGATTTCCTCAATAATTTTAAGGGAGCGTATATTTTATCATGAGCTGAATTTGCTTACCTACTGGTTAATTCATGCTCAATGGACTTTTTTTTGAGTGTGTTTGATTTTTGCATGTGTGAAACTCTGTAAAGTAGCTGGAAAACATTCCACATCATCTGGTAGGTAATGAGTCTGGGCTGGATCAAATCTTGTCAGGTTCATATTAGAGTTGACCCTATCTTTAGGGTCACATTTTCCAATCCTCACATCACTTTACAAGCTTCAGTGTGCATGAAATTATGAAACATTGAGCATGAGAAAATATCTCCCAGGTTGTTTTTGTGGCAAGGGAGCACAGAGAAATAAAGTGATTTTCAGCCCTTTGGGTTTTATTACTTTCTGAAGAAAGAAAATTTGGTTAGGGTCAGTTTTCAAGTTTAACAGTTCATCAGCCCATAATTGCACTCATTATTACTATAGCCAGGTTTATATTGGAGTTTGATTAATAATGATAGGCACTTCAGTAACGCTTTCCATTAAGTGGCACTAATTACACTGTAACTGCTGTTCAACAATCAAGCAAGTGTAACTACAATGTCATTTTTATGGAGCCAGATTTGCTCATCAGGGTACTTCGATAATGCTAATGTGGGAGTGGAGTGGCTGAAAGTGTAGTGACAAAGTTGCTGTATTTAAATCTATAGACTTTAAACCATGGTATTCTGGGGTTCTTATATTAAGAGGAGCTTTGAATATGGACTAGGTGAACGCCTTTGGAATGTAATGAGTAAGCGTTATCTGCTTGAAACTACTCTGGATACTAAGAAGCCCACTTACCAAATATAAGATCATAGGACTGAACTGGAAGACTGGGCTCTATTTCTACCCATCTACAAAGTACTTAACCTCTCAGAAATGACCATATATGTATATTTATGCCTACTCCCATATTTATCATGTTAGGATTAAATAAAATATTGTATGTGAAGATGCCTAATTGAGTGGTACATAGTAAGGGCTCATTCTATTATATGTTCTATTATTTGTTATTATTTATTACTATTTGTTTCTAGGGACTGGATTCCTGTTTTCTCAGTCAGCTTTCTACTTGAATTCAATTAAACAGATTCAAATGCTTTGAAAGTATGTTTGTAAGTAGCAAGGAACAGAGTAAACTCTCCTTAGAAAGATTATAAATTGATGACCATTGTAAAAGAAGTTGAAGAAAATATAGAAAGTAGATAGGGAGTTTAAGTACGATTCAGAGTGGAGTATAATATCGGAAGGAGGTTCGTCTGTATTTAGGAGGGTTTTAAGGCATTTCAGCTATGTTTCAGGGATGAATAAATACTGGAAATAGCAAAGCAACATGGAGAGGAAAAGAGAGAAAAGGGACAAATGTTACTTAAGAGGTTTTAGGTTTTTCTGTACTACTTCTGGTTCTTCAGCTGATAACTAGACTTTTTTTTTTTTGCCTCAAATATACTGCTGAAGAAAGCAAATTAGAACTTGTACAGAGTAAATTATTGTATTTCACAGAGTAGGAGCTAGGATTCCTTTTTGAGCAGCAACCACAGAGAATGGGCACTGTTCCAGTGTCTACAATGGTATGGTTTGCTGATAATGTGTTTAATAGTGAGTGGTGACAGACCAACTGAATTGGAATTCTTGCAAGGAATCAGAAATATTTGGGAGAGGGAAGGTCAGATGATCAAAGTAAGAACACGATATCTTTATATCCTCATTGATTTCTCCTTTGTTCAAAATCACTTTATAAGATATGCTAAAAAATGTAAAAAATGTATTTTGAAGCTTGGTGTGAATGGTAGGATGCAGAAAACATGAAGAGAAATCACATAGATATGCTCCTATAGTTCTGGGTTATTGGAATATACAGAAAGGGAATAAAAAAGAAAGATCAGAAGAAAAAAAAAAGGAAATCTCGAGTAATATTTCTTTTTGAAACTATGGGTCCTTTCATTCAGTTTTCTAATGATATGAGTTGGTGTTGGTGCCCAACTAGATCATACTATAACTAAGCAACAAGCTATATGTCACATCCAGTTGAAAAGGGTATGATCTATTTGATGCATGCCAAAGTTAAAGAGATTTGGGTATAATTAAAAACCTTAAAGGATGGTGAGCATATTGACAGGGCTGGGCTCTTTCTGGAAGCTAGAATTACTGATTAACAGCTGGTGAGCATGAGTAATTATAAACATTTGACTCTGTCCTTCTTGGCTGTAATAAACTTATCTTTTTATGTCCTTCAAAAGGTTTAAAGGGGTTTTCATATTTCTCTTCAAAGAATTTTGTGGCTTCACATTTAAAAAAAAAAAGATCTGGAGGAAATTATAGTTTCCTATAAGTTTTGTATTTGATGAGAGTTACATCAGCTTTGTGAGGAATAACAACCTGAATCAGGTGGCAATACTCCAGGGAAAGAGGAATCAACACCATCTGGGGCCAAAGGAGGGAACTTGGATTTCTGATCTTTCACATGGAATATTTAATCAACATTCTGTTTTAGTAGTTTGTAAGTATATTAAAATATTTTACAGAATTTGGAATTGTTCAGAATAATGAATTTAGTATTCTCACTAATATATTAATTTATGAATAGAAGTATGTGGGCTACAAAGATGGTATAAATGTCACCTTTTCAGTTTTTGATTTTTTAAATTGATGATATTTTAAATAAAACTTGAAAATAATAAATTTTCACTCATGGTAACTAGTTTCAAAATATGTTTCTGTAACTATATTTATGTAAAATAATTAATTTATTAGAAAATTGTGAACTGTGACTGATGGGAAAATGTCTGAAGGGTTTCTCTTGAGTGTGAGCTCGCAACAAACTTAATATGAGACATCTGAATGGAAGAGAACATGAAGGAAGGGGAATTTATCAATTTAGAATAGAGCATAAATTAATTATATGATTGTTCCTTTATCTACTAGCTATAAGTGGGCTAACATAGGTTCTTTAAAAATTAAAAAGAATAAAAATTAATAATTTTACTATAGTTAGCAAGAAACCTATGTAAAGTATACTTTTTTTGTATATAAAAACTATGTAATGACATTCAACTTGAAAATACTACCTTTTTCTTGTGTGAAGACTGGTTTTAAAAATGTATTCAGATATTGTTAAAAACAATCTATGATCTACCTATTTCAGATTTTGGTACATCTGTTTTCTGTGACATGATAAATTATTACCTTGGACACCTTTAGCATGAGTTATTAAACATTTCTAAAAGTAAAGAGTCATTCACTTTTTACCAACCCTCTTGATGCTGAACAGAAACAAGAACGTAGAGTGTTGTTTCATATCTAGAATTGCCACAGATGCAAGGTATATGGCAAATTTCCCTTACAGTCATCTGACTGAAGTATTAGGAAGGCCAGTTTCCCAGCTCAACCAATATTACCTTCTAGTGGCTGTACCAAGGAATGTGCAGAAAATTGGCTGGCTTGAGAACTTAATATTCCCAGAGTCAACAAATACTTTTTAAGGTTGATATTGAGATTATTTGCATTTTCAGGTTATATTGTCTCTTTTGAATAATACTATTCACAATCTATGTCATTTTATTTATTTTAACATTTTCCATAACTAATTGGTGATCTTTAAAATCAATTATTTGAGATTTTTTTTGTAAAATCCATATACATCTTAAATGTATTGTTTGTAATAGTTAGATTTGGCTCAACTTTTTTATGGCTCCAACAAAATTCTGTTGACCTTGTAACTTGTCCACTCTTATTTTTCTACTTTCATCATATCATCTTTTTAGTTCTTGGTGTCTGAACTATAGTCAGAAAATTGTAATAAAACTTTTCCTTAATTCTTATTTTGTTCTTGGGGGGGGGAGGGGTTTCCACTATGTTTGGTTTCAAATGTCTAATAGATTATCTGAAAAATTTGACAAGATTGTCTAAAAAGAAAGTTGAAAAATCTCTCAAGACCCTTACATGATCTGTAATTAAAATTCTACATTTTCAGTTTTCTTCCCCATACATCTATTCATTTCTTGATATATTTATTTGTAAAACATAGATTTAATATTTTATTATCTACTACAACACATATACAAATACATGCATGTATAATATTTTGGGAAATAGAAGTAATATTTTACATTCATGCACAGTATTTAAACCACCAACTTTTATTTATGCAAGAATCAAGAATTATTATTTATTACCTCTAGATACCATTTACCTTCACCTACAGATTTATCTAAATCTACATCTAAATTTTTAGAGTTGTTTGAAATATTGTGGTGGGAAAATAACCAAGGCCCATCAAAGAAACACATTTTCCATACACACATATGCACACACATTCTCGCACACATACCTTTGTGTATGCCTCTGTACCTAGATATTTTTGGAAGATTCTATAATTAAACTTCTTTAAAGAAAGATGTATTTTATTTTACTCTACAGTCCATGCATCAAAAATATCCAGGACGGGGTCCATAGAAAATATAAATGTCTTGTACTTTATTTTTTAGTACCCACACTTTTCCATTTATTAATGAAGATAGTAGCTGTTTGTGTGTGTGTGTGTGGGGGGGGGGAGGGTGATAACTACCCAGTATTATTTTAGCTTTATTTTTCTTAAGTTTTCTTACTGACAGAAAGATTTGTTTATTTTAAGAGAAAATCTTGAACTATTATGAAGGTATTCTTATATATTCATATATAAGAATATATTTATTCTTAAAATTTTCTTATACATGGGAAGTGGATGTGCCTCAAGCCCTTGGGCACCCACGTACAACATGGGAGGTCCAAGTTCGGTTCCCAGTGCATTCTAAAGAAGACTAGCAAGACAGTGACCCTACCCGAGGGGCTGGCAGTATAAGCTGACCCAACAAGATGATGACCCAATAAGATGACGACAGATGCAACAAGATGACAACATGCACAACAAGATGACGGCATAGCAAGATAACACAATGAAAGACACAACAAGCAGGGAGTGGAGGTGGCTTAAGTGATTGGGTGTCTCTTTTCCACATGAGAGGTCCCAGCTTTGGTTCCTGGTGCCTCCTAAAAAAAATGATGAGCAGACAGTGAGTGCAAAACAATGAGGGAAAAATAAATAAAAGAAATCTTAAAATAAACATAATCCTCTTAGACAAATTGAAAATTTAAATAAAAACAGCACGATAGATAAAAGTTGTATCTACAGGAGTAAGGATTGTACTGGATACTCTTATTCTATGTTCAGATTGTACTGGGTAGTCTTATTCTAGGTCCCAATATAATTCTCCTGTCCATAATTTTGGTCTATTTATCAGACACTTCTTATATATCCTTTCACATCCTCTTAACCTTCTGGGTTGGCTTTCCCTCTTGCATCGCTGGAGAATCAGACTCCTTTTTCTTGGAAACCATGTAATAACCTTACTTGAGGCAAAGGCCTTGCTAAATGATGCTTGTTCTCCTCAAGACTTGTGCCACAACTCCTCATTGCCTTCAAGACAATGATCACGGTCAGATACCTCAGCACAGCCTACTGAGTGGTACTGCCATTGCTTTGGAAGGAACTTGGTTACTAGCTTAAGGAACTTCAGGATCTGGCTAATATGTACAAGCTGGGGGAACACATGTGAATAGAACTGAGAGTATACATCCAGGGAATTCAGAATATACTGCTAGTAAGTGAGGTGTTTATTGAAAGTAGAGCATTCACCTGTAACATGTTACTCAACAGTCTGGCAAAGACTCCAGGATCTAGTCCTAATAATCTTCTGGTTTGGCTCCTTTAAATTTGGGTATAATATTGCCCCATTATATAGTATAATTTGCTTCCAAAATCCAAAGTGGCCCAACAAGCAATGTGTCTCTATTTTAGTAGTAGGTGGCACAAAGTAGAACAATTTGTTTTTACTTTAGAGGGGATGTACAGCCTGCCTCCAGCCATTGGACCTTAAAAATTCCTTAATATGGGATACCCTGAGCCTTTTTTGGCTGTATCTTCCTCTCACTGACAGAAATGTTTTATTCGGACTGTCAGAGAATTTTCCGCTTCCTGATCACCAGATCTAATTGTTTGATGCCATCAATAGAGTGGACCAGCTGATGTTCTGTAGAATGTCAAGATGATCTTGGCCTTATGATTAAATTCCTGCAGAAAATAGGAAAGATGAAATAGCATTGGGGCAGCACATTGAATGTAAATCACTGTGCCAGCATTGTGAATGCAAAATTGCTTTTCTCTTCCCTCTTATTGTGGATAAAAAAGAAAGCATTTGCTACCACATCAATAACCATATACAAAAAGACAGAGTATGAATCTACTCCAGGAAAAAAACTCATTTAGCATGGAAGCTATGCTTGTTTCTACCATGTAGTTAAGTTTCCAGTAGTCTACTATCATTTGCCACAGTCTTTTTTTTTTTTTTCCCCCAGGGCCAGAGAGATGAATTAAATGGAATGATGAGAAACATCCAATAAGAACTTGATAGTGGCACAAGTTTTTGCAGCACAGTCCCTACTGGTATGCTCTGTTACTTATGACTGAGTAATTTTGCCTAGGTAAAGTAGTGGCATTGGGTAGTTTCAGAAACTTCTACTCGGTCCTTCCTTCATAATGATCATTATGCCACAGATCAGGGAGGCCATGTGAGAGCTCTGCCAGCTACAAAATATATTTAGCCCGAAATTATTTAGGGCAGGTAAATAGCCACAGGAGGAATCACTGTAAATAGACTTTGGTTCAAACTATATTTAATGCCTTGCATCTGTGAGCCCCACGTCTCCCAGAAGAACTTGATGACGTTTTACGTCCTCTAGTATCGGTGTCATCTCAGACCCTGTATCTTCTAATGCCCAGTTTCCCCATAACTTGTACATAACCAGCCTTGCAAGTAACTGTAGTGGAGGACTGTTGAAATATTTACTGTGTATTTATAAGAGAGCTGTCCTTGAAGAGGTAATTGGTAATGGGATCCAGTGCACCTGTAGGAGAAGCATTTGCAGTGACTTCATGGTATCAGGAGGAAAGGCAGGGATAGGATACAGGGCAGCTAACCTGGGAGATTTGGAAGGGAGAAACTGGGGGAAATTCTCTTCTCTTCTAATGGTTTTTTTAAGTTCAGTGAAATAAGAATCAAGATCATCAGCTGAGAATGAGGATGAATGAGGTATAGTAGATGTAGCCTTGTTGCTTGAATTTCGGAGAATTGTTGGGGTGACTTGTTGAGAGTAAGAGTTTCTAGATTTGGGTGCTTGGGGTTCCACCGAGGCCTCAGGAAAGGTGACTGACTCACTATGCTTAATCAGCTTTCATATGGATTTCACAGTTTATAACAATTTGATATTTATTTTATTTCATCCCTACAACAATATTGTAATGCCAATTTAATAACTGTCTCTATTTTTAACTTGAGGAAAATGAGTCTCAGAGAACTTTAGTTCAATTCAACAGTTATGAGTGGCCTGTATTTATCCAGGTTCTCTATCAATTATACCAATTGAGCCTTGCCCCAACCCACATAAAATCATACAAGGTGAGCAAGTCACCCGACTGAGAGTTTGCACTCCAAATTCTAATCTCTTGCTATTACACCACTATTTTCCTGCGTTGGAAGAGAGCATTACTATCCTCAGTATCCTCTCAGTTGTTCATGTCAAATATTATATATAGCCATCCTTAGTCCCTCATTTTCCCTCACTCCCACATTTAGTCCATCAGTAAATTTGGTTGACTCTATCCTATACATATCCAAATCCTGCTTCTCTCCATTCCTATCTTTTTAATGCAAGTAACTTTTCCCTGTGACTTGAATTTCCATAGTGGTGTGATATCTAGTAGCTCCTACTTCTGCTTTTACACATTTTCTACTCAGTAGTCAAATGATCTTTTAAAAATAAAAATTATTTCATATCATTCTTATGCTTAAAATTAAACAGAGTTTCCCACCATAGGTAAAGTACATCTCAAATGCCTTACCCTGGCTTTCCAGGCTCTTCAGGGTCTCCTAGATCGTGCCCCATCCCAATTTCTCTCCACTATGTCACTTGCCCAGTACTGTCTAGCCACACTGGTTTTCTCTCAGTTCCTTGACCATGCCAAACTTACCCTTGTCTTAGGCCCCTCTACTTTCTTCTTCCTTTTTCTTGCATGACTCATTTTATGATTTACATGTCTTCACCTTAATTAAGGTTTTCCTGAACACCCGATATAAAATAGCCACTTAGGCATCTGCTATCAATCTTTACAGTCTTTACTAAGAAATTATCAAACTACTAATGAAGATTTTACTGGAGAAGGATGTGGTCAGAGGTGTGACAGCTAAACACTAGGGCAGGACTGTTTAGTGGAGCACAAACAAAAGAAAAGGCAACAGTAGGTAGCTCATTGAAAAAATGTTTGTTGTCTCCAGAGATCTTTGAACAACATCTAGGTTATAAACAGGAAAGAGTATCCAGTAATTAAATGTGAGCCTCAGTTTGACATGGAGGGAAATATATGTGGGTTTCATAGGTATTGCTACCAGGATCAACACTGTCAATATGAAATGCAATGTTCAGAGCCAATCTTTGGGTACCGATGTGCAGTTTTGCCCTATTTAATGACATTGTTACTTGAAAAGCTTTGTTATCTAAATACCACATTAGCCAGAAAGATCAAGTGTTGTGCAATGATATTATGAGCATTAATAGAAAAATTATTTTTAAGCTAATTTAAAATTTTTCTTGAGTATTTGTTGAGCTATTTCATAATACCCAACTACTATTATCTATATGGTCTAACTTCATTACAATGCAATATAACTGTAACAGCAGTCAATTTTTTATGAATCAGTGGAAACATCTGGAAGGTTGACCTCCTTTTGATATTAAAAGGACTTGGAGCACTTGCTATATTTCAGTATTACTACCACTTCAGTTATTATGTGCGCTGCCAATGTTTTATGTAACTGGACCAATTTCCTTCTGCCTTATAAGGTTAGTTGGCCTTGAAGAGATTGTGTTTGCACTGCCTCCTATGTCTATATCCTTACTGATACAGTGCCCAGCTAACTAATGCTTACACCCATTGGAAAACGGTGCTCTAGCATTATGTGAGGATTGAAAGGATAAACTAATTTATATTCCTGTACCATTTTATTTTCCTGTTCTTTTATATTTCTTATGTTTTAATTTTTGATATATGTATATATCTATATATGCATAGATACATATACTTATAATTTCACAGTCCTCATTTGTATCTAAAAAATTTGCCTTACCCACAGGTAGAATTTATTTTAGCTAGTTAGAAAAAAATAACTTCTGTTTTTAATACCAATTTTATTTCTGTTGTGCTTTCCATTGATATTTGAGATGGTTAAAATGAATGTGCAAAGGCTGATGATATATGGACCAAAATATATCATGCACATATATGTCCTCTTAAATATGCAATTCCATCTCTGGCAAGACAGAGATATGTAAATAGGTGGATGCATCTTAGTTAGATTCATTCTAAACTGTAGCTAATCAAGTTATTTGTATTTGGCTTTGTTGTTTTTCTGCCAGAAGATTTCTGTCCTAATTCATTTTGCTTAAACTTAGTTTCACCCATGGAATATTTATTGTGCATTTTCCATGTATCAGACATGATACTAGACATGATAAAAATGATGAAAAAGAGATAGCTTTTTGTTCTAGTGTGCTTCAGTTTTCACTTGTTCTCTGAATACAGAGCAGCACAACACCAAGGGGTTTAGGGGACATAGATGGGAGATAAGAATATCCTTTTGAGATTAAAGACAAACACAAACAAATAAACTATCATGATCAAAACAAATGACCAGTTTTATTCTTAATCTGATTAGTTTACAAAGCACAGAGTTTTTGTTGTTGTTTTTTTTAATTGGAGTGGCTCAATATAAATATTGAAAGAACTGAGATGAAAATAGCAGAGCAAGTGATGTGAGTCCTTAGAAGATGCCATGTAAGGAACTCATGTGGAAAACCAGTCTTTCTAATTTCAATAGAAAACAAATGCTTGTGAAGGCAAATTTCTTAAAGGTAAGCAGGGAAAAATGTTAGCATTGGGAGGACAAAGCATACTTTGAAAAAACAGGAGGTAAAGTATACTACCCAGGGCCCACCTTATACCCTTATCAAATTTCCAAAGCTTTTTATGCTCTGGCTGCCATGTTTTGTGCCACATTACCCCACCACTCTGGCTATTGATGATCTGATTAGTCCTAATAAGCAAGCACTTGCTAAATTGAGTGTGATTGACTGACCAAACACACCATTTCTCTTGGAGTGTTTAAATGTGAGATATAAAGACAGAGGCAAACAACTAGCAACAGTAGGGTGATGCATGAGTTGAGAGTCGTATTGAAAGAAGACAGTATGCTGAAGCCGGATAGCAGAATCAGTATGATTAAAAGCCAGAAGGCAGTAAGGTCAGGGGGGTGGTAGAATTATAAGTAAGTAAGATCCATGAAGTAGAAAAAAGGAGGTAGGTTAAGATTATTTGATAGAGGCAGGAGCAACAGAAGCAAAGACAGAAAATAGATGAGTCATCATAACTGTGGAGCTCTGGAGCAGTGACCAGAGCATGCCGGCTTCTGAAAAGGCTAATCATCAAGTATCCAAACACTAACCAGGTGGTGCTAACTTGAATTGACTAGGCATGAGCTTGAATTACTATACTCGGTGTTTCTACACCAATAGGATAAAGATATCACGTCTCTTTTCTGCATTAGGGCCAAATACTTAAGTGCAACAGATCTTTGAATAGAAGTTAAGGCACAATTTCCAAAATAGGTTAAACTTTTCTCTGATTAATTTTCTGAGCAAAACTCATTATTCATAGAGGTAAATCTTGGCCAGAACTTTGACAAATTATCAAGATATCTTAAATACCCCCGTGTTTAGAATCAGAGAAATAGGTTAACAAAAGACCCATGTGGTCAGGCTGTAATCACTATCCACAATATGGAATCACCTCATTCAATTCCTTTCCACTACAGGAGAAAGAAAGTCTCCAAAGGACCCTAAGCTTTTGGTTTGGAAAATATGTAGCTCAGCAAAAATGGCTATAAATCCATTCTCTTTAACGATAAACTCAAAACTATGCTTTTTAAAGAAAAGATAAAATAAACCTGCTTTGACCATGTGGAAAAACACTGCTCATAGAAACATCAGGCAGGAAGAGACTCACAAGCCCTACTGTGCCACATGGTTGCACACCCTAAAAAACGTATGATGTTGAGAGCACAGGCCGAGCTCCATTGTGGGATCCCACCGCATACTTTTTTTCTTTTCATCTGTGTGGTGTCTAATAGAGTTGGGCTCTGCCACAGTTCTCATCTTCTATCTTGCATAAATGAATTTTCACAGCACCACACCCAAGGGCAACACATTACCTTTAACGGGAGAAAGTAAGGCTCTGCATACTAACCACCAGGGTCTCAAGCAAGGAATGTAAAACCAGCATTCCCATTTACACTTAATAGCATCTTCTTTTCATTGAGAGGCCTAGCTTAGGACTGCTAGAATGGCTGCTTCTTCTCTTCTTTCTTAGTTTCTCTCATTAAGCCCCAATTAATAGGCAGGCATAGGTTTTCTGCATTCTGTAGGAATCTAAGTAAAAAGGCAAAATGACAAAGACTCAGAAATATTTTAGGACATAAAGGAAGGAAACTAATGGCAAGTTGCTTTCATTTCTGTGTAATGTAGGTGAAGTTAGCCATGCAAAAGAAAGATTGGGATAGAAATGGGTAATAAAGTTTGGAATTGCTCCTGTGAAAATAAGGCAGGGAATCAACTAGAGATGAATAAGAAAATTGCAATAAGTGTCTAAGAGCTGATGGATAGGATGCCTTATTACAGTGTTTTTGAAGGTCTTTTTCTCAAGTCATAACCAAATGTCCTCTGGCAGGAGTCCATGACTGAGGGTGGGAAAATTTACATCTTTATTTTCAGTAACCTTGAACTGAAATTTACATTTCTTTCAATTGTGAATATAGGCCAGAAACCATATGAGTTTTTAATAGTTCTTTTGACACATTGTCCAACTGCAATATTAGATATTTGCATATCATATTAGAGTTGTAGAATTTCAAAATATCAACTATTATAACCCCATGATATTGCTTTTTATTTAATGTTTTAATAGGGAAACATAATACTATATTACAATTTCAAAAAATTTTTGGTAACAATTTCAATATAATTGATTTCCCTTGCATTTTATAATTTTTAAAAATTAAATATTACTGTGAGAAGAAATTCATGGGATCCATAGACTCCGTCAAATTAAAGTTAAAAACAAATGTTTTTTGGTGTCTCAACTTTTGACAACACATAATACTTATTCTTGTGAAGAATAAGATTTAGTGGGATAAAATTGTTAGTGAAACAGGCAGAAAATCTGAGCAATTCCCTATGTTCATCAGCTAATTTTGTCAAATTTTAATATTATGACCTAAATGGTATTTTTCTTTTACAAATGCTCAGGACTTTTTGTTACAGTCAATTAATCTCATTAATCCTCTCTAACCTTCTGTCAGACTTGCACACATAATGTAACATTCATATTTTAACATGTTACATACAACAGCATGATTTAAGACTGATGAAACCTTTCCTATATGGATACTTTATGTGCTGAATATCCATGACTGACATTTACAAGTTATATTGTTGCTTACATGAGGGATTTTTGTGTGTGAATATTGATTGCATACTTTTGATTTTTTACTGATTGATAAATCAGTGCCTAAATGAGGTGACTGAAGAAGGCTGACAGCTCAGCATCAAAGTAAGGATTACAATACTATAATGGGTATCTGTTTTTTTAGATTCACATTATCAATACTCCTCCACCCAACCTTTTTTGTAGTAAAGCAAGCAGCTTTTTATTTTATCAAAACATTTCACACTTTCTCTTAATTCATGATTCATGTGGAGCTGACCCTTTCTACAGCTTCAGGAGTGAACATGTGACTCAGGTCAATCAGAACGTTCTGTTCTCTTTTCCACAGTGATTGTCATAAGCAGAGGCATACATGATCTAAAGATAGGTCTTTTGCTGGGAAACATTCATCCAATTACTGGTAAAGAGGTGGGATGTTGGGAGATTGGTATTAAGCCTGGAGCTGCTGACAGCCATCTTTCCACTAAAGGAGCAGACCTTACCAGAGAATGAAAGCTATAAAAGTAAGCATTGTTCAGACATGGAGAGAGCCATAGGTATTCCAATGACATAATGAGAGCCCTGCTCCAGCTGTACCTGAAGTCAGCATGTGAGTTTTCATTTCTGTGCACCTATGTATGTGAATCTATGTTGTATTGTCACTTTGAGGTTCAGTTATTTTTAACAAAAAGAGTCTGGACTAACTCTTTTATTCTAAATTCTGAATTCTAAGTAGTCTGGAAAGTTCTATTCACTGTGAAATTCTTATAAGTCATGCACGAAATGGTCAAAATAAGAACACTAACAAAGGAAAACTATCTCATTCATTTAAAAACTCTTGTTTTAAATGAAACCATGACTAAGAATGCGAGAAGAAAACAGCTGTATAAGTCAGGTGATCAATAAACCATATAAATATGAGTAAATTATTTGAGGGGATTCTTCATCTCTTCACCAAGATGTCATAACTCCTTATCATGCTTTGATCATTTGCAACTTTGAAATTAAAGAATCTAATGAATGTTCCTCCTGGATTTGATTCTTATAGAAACAACGGAGTGTTCTAGGACAGCTACTACTGTCTGGCCTATTGTACAGAAGAATAAATGCATAAGAGTCTTGATTACCTTACAAATAAATCTGGTTAACAGTTATATTAATTAAAATGCCTGGTTCTACGGCTATTCTGAACTATTTATATGTGATTTAATTCATATCAGCAGCTAATTTGTATTTAATGCAAACTAATGGGTTTTATGTAAATGGAGCATGTGGCAGTCTATTTAAAAAACAAATTATCTCTAGTTTCATTTCAGTTATTTTAATTAAATTTAGAGTGTGTGTGTGGTGGGGGAATGAAGGGGACAGGGATGTATTATATATGAAGTGATGATTAAATCCAATTTAAGTATACAGAATAAGAAACAAGTAATTCTCTCAACAGATGCATTGGCCCTTTCATAAAGTTCGAAGAAATCAAGATGCTTAGCATAATGAAAAGCCTGTAAGAAAATAGAGGGCATGATTTTCTTAAGATGATGCTTTTTACATTATATATCATATCAATTTGTAAGGGCATGTGTAAATAAGTTTCTTTATTTTTATTATGGCTAGGAATTATTTTAGATTTTAATGCCCATAATGTGTGTGTGTGTATTTTTCTTTTTTTCCTTTGGAAATTTTGAAACCGTTGTAAAAATGGGGTAACTTATGTTTCTTTATTTGACTTTCTTTCAATAGCTCAAACCAATGAAATCACTTTTATCTATAATAAAGTTCTCCCCCAACTATAGTTCATATTTCTCTAAATAATCTTTGGTATACTTTTTTGAATTTTTAAGTTGTGTTTAAGAAAGACATTTTTCTCCTAATCCTGATATATACCCTGGGGCCAAACTTTTTTTGGCACATTTACCACAGTTTCCCGACCCCCCAATTGGTTTAGTCTAGAACCAGTTTTTAGTTTCCTTAATTTAGTTAACTTTAGAGTTAGTCTACATCCCATTCTTTTTCTTTCAATATGATTTCTTTTTATGTTTCTACCCCTGGCTAAGTCCTAAGACTTTTAAAGGACAGGGATTAAGTAATTTATTTCTATACACTCAATGTGCTTTTCTTTCCTACGGTAGACATTCAATAAATGTTTCTTCAATAGCATTTCCTCACCAAAAAAACCCCACAGAAAACAAAACACACACACACAAAACACACATGAAAACCACTAAAAGATGTCTTCTAAACCTTCCATTCACAGCAAAAATAGAACATAGGTGTTTTCCCTCTTATGCTACTACTTATAGGATGAAAAATAAACTCAACAATTTGATCATTCTAGTTTTCCATGCATAATTTCCAATATTATCTATAAAATAAACATACCATTACCTCCTAGAAGTTTACTAATGTTATGGGAGCATAATGTAGGATTTTCTATTAGCCTTCAGGAGCTGGGAAGGCCTCCTAATAGAGGCAAGATTGAGTTTAGGCTTGAAGTAATTTTCTAAACTAACAGCACATATGTCCTTATGTCACAAGGTATAGTGTTAATCCCAAAGAATGCTTTAGGTACTGGCATTGAAATCTGCCCTTGAGACAATATTAACTTGCCATTTACCTTAAACGTTTCCAAATTTACATTTGTAAGATTGCAGGCATCCATAAGATACTCTGAATTTTTCCTTCTAAAATGTTTTAGGGTGACCCAAGCTATAATGTCAAGCACTAAAATAAGTTTAGGAAATAATGGCATTGGTATTTATTCACAATTATAGTACATTTTAATGAGCTTGTACAGGAAAAGATAATCAATGTTTAAACTTCATGTTTCCTTGTCACCAGAGGCAGACAAAGCAAATCCAAACAGGTGTTTGTGGATGTTAAACCTGGTCAGATTGATCAGCTGACAGCTTTTCCAGTTTCACTGGTTGTCCGGGGAGCACTGACTTTTCCTACATAGCAGATACAATGACTTCTGTTTTAATGCAACTGGCACCAATTTGGAGCCACATGCAGCAACCCAACTCCTCTGGAGAAACCTTAACAAATACAATTAGCCATATTTGAAATGCAAGAACATCCACTCAGTCAAAATGATTGGAAATCCATTTTTTAACAATTGTGTAAGAGTCCAACAAGTTATTTAATTAATTTAATCATAATTCATTTCAGAAACATCACAACTATTCAGAAATGCTTTGTTCAGTACTGTTAGGTAACAGATGCACCAAAATAGGGTAGTTTCATTCAGTTTTCAAAAACAGACAGACCGTGGAAACCTGGTGTGTTACAGAGCAGTGAATCCATTTCAAATAAATCCACTATATATACAAATTATAATTTATAGAAATAATGCCTCAAAAAGATCTGGTTCAAGTAAGAAGTACAAGCAAGAAAAAATACATTTCAGAGAGCTCACTGCTATCTTCCTTTTTCTAAAGCAAGGAAGGAGTTACTAAGAATTATTGTGTGGTTGCCAAATCCCTCTTTGCCCATCGCCCTCCTTTCAGGTCCTCCTCCCTCTCAACTTAGCTGCATTATCCGTCTACATTGATTCAATTGGCAGGTGATCTATCAGGGTAACATTTCATCTTCTCTACAAAGCCAAAATGTGCCCTGTTTCTGGGTGCTACAAGGAGGAACAGACTGATATTCCTTTGATGCTACAAGGGCGCCAGCCTGATAAAATTCACTCTTGCATTGAACTTGACATGGAGGTGGAGTACTTTAACTTTTAAAAGTCTGTTCTGCAACTCTCAGAATAACTGATGACCTTCATTGATATTCACATTTCAAATTCAGATAAATCCAAGAGTTTTTAAAAATTCCTTTCTTTGATTCTGGGTCCAAGATCTTCACCTTCTACACACAAACCCTGTTATCTCAAACTGACAAAATCTCTACCTGCTGAGTCACTCACTCCATCCAGCTATTTTTCCATCCATCTGTCCACAGGCAGTGAGATGGAAAAATATTGCTATTTAAACCAAAGTCACCTGCACTGGCTTCCACACAACAGAGAGTAAGACAAATTTACAACAGAGAGATGGTTCTTTGTTTAGAAAAGTACAATGGTCCCCCATCTCGTCCTTACTGATGTGGAACAATAAGAAAAAATACATAAGGAAATGAGAAGAATCTCATTTGCAAAGGCACCTTGGGAATGAAGAGGGGTAGTAGCAAGGCCATTTCCAGTTGTGTGACTTGTACGGTCCCCAGCACCTACACGCAAAGGGCCCAGCCCTTGGTTTGATGTTCTCTGAAATCTTTAATAATTTTTTAACAAGAGGCCTGTGTTTTCATTTAGTGCTGGACACCACACATCATGGAGCCCATCCTGGGTAACAGCAGTCCATTCTCCTTATTAGCTAAAGTCTTGAGTTAGACATGGTAAAGTGTTGCCAGTCAAAAATGTTAGACCTATTTAGAAGAGTGCATCAAGGTGCCAAATATTGTGTAAAGCCACTTAAAAACAGCAATGACTTATACCCCTTCACTTTCCAGAAAGCTGTTTAGTTTACAAATTTAGCACTTATTTAATCAGACTGAGACTTATATTGTTTTCCTTTGAAGAGCATTTTCAATGGTCTTTTGAGGAAACTTTTGAGGAAACTGAAGCTTGCTAGGGCATGGATGAACTTAACATGGGTTGTTTTACACCTCAGTGTGGTTATGTCCTTTTAAAAGATGAACGCTCCCTTGGCATCAGTATGAAGAAGGCTTGGGCAGGCACTTAAAATAAGGTTTTAGTAATCTTGTGGCAGATAGCTGTTCCCACCCCACTCCTATGACTTTTAGGCTGGAAAAGTCAGTCTTTAAATACAAGGCCTCCAACAGGCTTTTCCCCTAATCTCCCATTACCCAGGAATTGATCAATGTTATTGTCCTAGTTTCAAAAGAAGCTGGTAAAAGGAGTATCTAGCATTTTGAGCTTTATATAAGCTACAAGTTGACTTGAGATTATATGATTATTCACTTCATTGTCAAAACAGCATTACAGCTGCTTGAATGATTTTTCTTATCTGAAAGAGAAAACTTGGAAAAAATAGAAATATCAGCTGTTGGCCTCCGCTGCGGCACTGCAGGCGGGTCACTGCAGGCGAGTCGCTGCCGGGGATCGGGCCTACGCCATGGCCTGACCGGGGCGGCAGCAGGCGGCTCAAGGCTTGGGGGACGCGCGGTTTGATGGAGGAAAAACCACGGAGACGAGGTCTATGCGCAGGTCTGATTTTATTCGGGAAGTACATGGGGTTTTATAGTGTCATGGAGGCGGGGAGGTTGTGGGAGGGGCATGTCCGCGGGGCAGCTGAGGATTGGCTGCAGAGGCAAGGGCGGACCTGCGGTTTATGACGTAAGCCATTGATGGCAGAGGGGGTTGTTTCCGAGGTTGTGCCGGGGCGGATACGGGATGAGGGCGGTTGAAATGAGGCGGGGAGAACAGCGATCGGCTGGGAGGGGGAAGATAACAGTGGCTGGGAGGAGGGGCAGAGGGAGGCAGCAGCACAAACTGCTGCTGAGAAGGGCCATAATACAGGGAGGTTACGAGGAACAGGCGGGCAAAGTGTAAGGAAGCGAAAGGCAGGGTGGGATCAGGGGACAATCAGCTATAAAAATGAGATGAATGTTGGACATATGAAATTTCTTCAGAAATTTAAACCATCATAGAATTTGGTTGCAAGATTATGGAACTTGATTCTAAAAGTTATCTATCACGTCTCACCATAGCTCCCATATTCTCACTAACGCTATTTGTTCACTCTCCTGTAATCACAGCTTGACTTATGTCTACTTTGTAGGATTCCTCACTGGTTCCTCTTTGTCTATAGAAGCCATCTCCAAAGTGGACTTGTGCATTCCAGATATTTGCAAGATCATATTTTGAGATTCAAGGAGAAATACTAAAACTTACATATTTATT
The DNA here is from genome assembly GCF_030445035.2 of Dasypus novemcinctus. NCBI lineage: Eukaryota > Metazoa > Chordata > Mammalia > Cingulata > Dasypodidae > Dasypus > Dasypus novemcinctus. The sequence goes on along the minus strand of NC_080674.1, from coordinate 111,454,110 downwards.
GAAAAGCAGGAAATAAATCTTTACTTATTTTGTAATACATGGATTGACATTGGTGTACTAAAGTGGTCTACATATTGGCAATTAGCATGGCATATGTGATTCAAGAGCTATCTTGAAGAAATAATGAAAGTGGCACATTGGACAGAGGGGCCAGTGGACCTTCCATTTGTTTTTTTGTTGTCAGTGATTGCTCTATACATATTTTATTTGTGCCAAATTAAGTGGAGTTTATCTGGAATATGGATTTATATCCACTAATTGTGTTGATGACCCTACCCTTAATGAACATTTGCCTTGATATATTAGCTAATGACAGTTATATGTATATCTATAACTATCTACTGTCTGTATTGTATGCACACATACATGCACAGTACACACTACTTTTTTTACTGATTTCTAAAATTTTATTTTGCCATTGATTTTATTCTTATTTGATGTTCTTACTAATAAAGAATATTTGGTCAAAAGAGAGTTTGAAGACTATTGACTCATTGAATAAAAATTTCTTGGTTTTCATCCTAGGATTTCTGGGATCTGAGCCCAATCTGTTTTTCAATCATTTTCCTTTTCTCTTTCTTTAGGCTTTATATGTTTCTGCTAGACTGAACGAGCTGTTTGTGTTTCTACACATTGGGCTCTTCATACTTTCTGGAACTAATCTCAGCCAGGAGTCACTTTCACTTTCTCTGAATACTCACTATGAGAGTTGGTACTTATTAGCCTTTTTAGTTCTTTAAGGCAGAATTCATTTTACCTCCTCCGTAATACATAATATGCATTCCAGGAGAATGTGTTAGAAGGAAGGAAGAGAGGGAAGAAGGAATATCAACTTTATGAGCAAAAATATATTTTTCCACCTTTCCAGTCTGAAGTTTTAGGCTGATTTGTCCAAGCCATTCAACTTAATTCCTTTAATCATCTCATTTTGAAAGTGTACTTTTTTTTTTTTAACATTATGTTTCATGACTAGAGAAAGTTTAAGAAATAGCTTGCTTTCTGTCATGTAGTAGTGTGTGAAATATTACTTAATTCATAAGGCCATCCCCAGATGACAGAAAGTCAGTACTTTCTTTTCCTGAACTATCACAAACAAGTAAACTTGAGGGACAGTGATGTGTGGATTGCAAGCATTTTACTCTGTCATACCCAGGTGAAAGTCCTAGCTCCGTTGCTTACTCTCTGTGCATGTACCTCAATTCTCCAAATGCTTCCTTTTCTAGATTCTCCTCTTTAAAATGGCAATATGAATACAAATAAATGGTACATGTAAGGAACTTAGAATCTTGCCTGGACTTAATAAGTGTTCTATATGCTAGCTGTTATTATTAATTACTTTTTCCATTACATTTGCCCTTATGGCCAAATTATGATAACAAGTAGACACATTTATTTTAATGTATTTTATTCAAGATCTAAATTCTAAGGTTAATTCATCAGCAACAATTATCTTCTGAAGTCTTATTTACAGATTATTTTCACACTTTAGTATTTTCCCTGATTTTTCAACATGAATCATTTTCTATAATCAAAGATATTGATTCTACAGCTTAACAGTCCTCTAATATTCAACAAATTATAAATATTCAGAAAGTGGGAAAGCAAGTATACAAATGTGTAAATCATAAGAACTATAATAAAAAGAGAACAGTAAAAATGAAGGGAACAATATTAAATAAAAAAACAAGAATATTCCCACAAATCTCAAAGATATAAGCCTTTGTATACAAATCCAACTAATGTCCAGTAATATTAAGAAAATGAAAAACACACTTCTACTAATGCACATCATTGTGCAATTTCAGCACACTAGAACTAAAGAGATCACCCTAGAAGATTCAAAGGGTTGTGTGAGGGGGAGGAGGGAACCAGTGCCTGAAAAACAGAAGAAAATCAGAATTAATCCATCTCTCATTGATACTGGAAGTCATTGAAACATTGCCTCTAATACTCTAAGAAGGATGGCTTTCATCCTGTAATATGATAAACTGTTCACCAGTTGCGAGAGGAGGAATAGAACACAGTCTCAAAATATTAGAACCCAAAAAATTTAGCTGTCGTGTGAAGTTTCTAAGAATGCACATAAGAAAGAGGAAGTGGCAAACTCAGAAGAATAAAAGTATGTTATCCAGGGAAAAGGCATTCTAACGTAGGAGAATGGAGAAGGATAATTCTAAGGTGACAGCAATATTTCCAGACAGCAGCAATTAGTCATATTAGAGCAGATGGTTAGAAGGCTGGGTGGAGGAACTTTCAGAAGTTTTCTGATGACTTGGGTATTTTGGAAAACTATTACTAGGCATTTGACAACTTTGATGGAACATTTGAACAAATACTGATAATAGGTATATAGAACACAAAGAAAATCTAAGAAGCAAATATGTTCTTTAAGGAAAAAATTTTGTATTGAGAAGCAAATATGAACTTATTGCCATAGGAGTAAACAAACAAGTTTTACAAGGCCATAATGATAGAAAAATTGACTAATGATTTAACCAAACAGTATAATGTCACAATATTGGAGTGTCTGGAAGGGAAATTTGGGAGTGGTGATGGTGGAATAAGAGAATTTAAACCTCAACTAATTAACAGGTAGTCAATACTGTAGATGTAGTCCCAAATCAATAAAGACACACAAGTTTTAGGTATTTTATTTAGATAAATGGTGATAAATACAGAAAAAAACACCTAAAAGAGTTGAATGCCCCTGGGGGAAAGAATTCTGGAATTGATAGTCTCAGTTTGGCTCCACTGTACTCTCAGCTTAAAGCTACTTGCTTTCCTGAGTCTGCCAGGCAACTCTCCAGGTAGGAAGTCTCTGGCTTTGTTTAGGGCTTGCCTGGTGTTCTGGCTTAGAACTCTCTTCTCTTTGAGGCAAGCAGTGACCTAGACAGTGATAGTCGAGACCAGGGACAAGGCCCCAAAGGCAACAGATCACAGAAAAAGCTTTGCCTAAGCCAACTGTTGACCCAGAGAGAGGGCAGTATATTTTGAGTTGCTTAAGGGAACCAGGTGACTCCGATTCCCAGAGAGTTGAGAGAGGAGTAAGTCGGAGTGGGCTGAGCTTCCTCTCCCCATGAAGCCATGAGACCATGAGTGACTGGAGAGCAAGTGGCTTCTTTTAGCTGCCTGTGCTGTGGCTTTCCATGAATGCCACTTTACCTTTCATCATTATATACATCTAATGGAGTTTCACCACTTAGAATATCAACAATGAGATCTACACTCCACTGAGCTGATATGAAAAAACAGCCACTCACCTGAGGCATCTAGTAGACAGAGAAGGATCAGGTTGAAACACCTGGATAGAAGCCCAATGAAATAGAATGTCAGAGATATCTAGATACCCAAATTAAGATATTCACTTTAAAAGATCCAAATGTACCACAGACAATACTTCCTGGAACTTACAAATATGATTTTTTTTGGTATTAAAAAATTAATATGTGATTAGTATGTGTAAAATCAATGCCGAGACTCAAATTAGTGCCCTTGACAAGGTAATACCAGAGGATCTCACAACAGAAACAAATGACACATGTGACTTCTGCTTACAGCTCATTGGCCAGACCATTGTCAGAGTCTCATTGAGTTGCAAGGACTTGGGAAGTAGAGATCCTGCCATGTACCTGGAAGGAAGTGAAAAGGTCCTATGGGTGAACACTAAATGTTGCCGTCACCATCGGATGTCAGGAAAAACAGATGAGCTGAAAAACAAATGAACAGAGACCTCAAAATGAAGAATTAGTGAGCAATGGAAATTGGCATAGAGATCAAGATAGAGATATCAATACAGAGATAGACATAAAATGAGTAAGGATAGAGTGTCTGGGAAAATGTAATGCATGTGCTAAAGAAGATCTCTTAAAGTAGAAAAGACATTCTGTGAGAGAGATTGTAGTAACCACCTACTGAAAACCTAGCAGTTGGAGTTTGGGGAGGAAGGGAATAAAAATGTTCCAAAGGTCTGAGTCATCATGGGGAGAGGAAACAAAAGGGAAAAGAGAGAAGTTAATTTATTCAAAGGTTTTTTTTTTCCTATGGGAGAATAGAGCAGAGTAAAAGAAGATGGAAATGAAAGCATCATGACAAAGAGGCAATGAGTTTTGGTGAAGGAAATTGTTTGGCTTACAAATAATAATAGAGTCTTATGCATGTGCTCAACAAAGTAATGATATGATGAACAGAAAGGAAAATGCAAAAATATTTAAAAATTTGGAGAAATTTAGAATGAAATCAAAATTATCAAAATAAAAAATCAGCAAAAATATGTGAAAGAGGGAAGCAGATGTGGCTCAAGCAGTTGGGTGCCTGCTTCCCATATGGGAGATCCTGGATTCAGTTCAGGCACCTCTTAAAAAAGCAAAAACAAACAACAAGCAAAATAGATGAAAGAGCCAATGCAGGGGAGCCAATGTGGCTCAGTGGTTGAGCACTAGTTTCCCATATGCATGGTTCAATCCCCAACCCCTGGTACCTCAAAAAAAAACCCAAACAAACAGTGAAAGAGAAAAGAAAACCTAACATAAATAATAAACATAATAAACATAGAGTGAGCCTATATGCCTCAAATAAGAACAAGGCCTAGAGCAGCACTGTGCCTGGGAATTTCCTCCTGACAGCCTTCATGTTACTCAAACGTGGCCAGTATCAAAGCCAAACTCAGTATGTAAATGCAATGCCTTCCCCCCAGCGTGGGACATGACACCCGGGGATGAGCCTCCCTGGCACCGAGGGATCACTACCAAGTACCAACTGATGATGCAACTGGAAAATGACCTTGAATTGAAGGTTCAATGTGGATCAGCAGAATATCCCTGTCTACATATAATAACATGACTTTAAAATGCTGTTTGACCTAATGTAAGGAGGAAATGGAAAGGAGAAATGAGTTTATATGGCTACGAGTCTCTAAAAAAGAGTCTGGAGGCTTTCAGAAGGATTGCCCTTAAGCACAACTGAGCAGAGTCTAAGAGACAGATAAAGTAGATACAACCCCAGGTATTCGTGCCTTTGAGGGCTGGAGAGACCCACGGGTTCTATGGTCATGGCAGATGGGGTTTACTGCCATATCAGATGGCCCTTCTTTGGAGCTGGTGTTTCTGCGTGATGGAGCTGGACTCAGATGGGATCTCTTTGCACAAGACTTTCATGCTACTTTACTGGAATTGTAGTTGGTGTTGGGGTTTAAGATATATTTAGGGGATTTGAATCTCTGGACTGACAATATGATAGCCAGGCCCTGAGCCCCAACATACTTCAGCTCCTACAATCTGATTTATTGGACTCACCTCACTCAGCTAAGATGGAGTTGAAGAAGGACAACCACCACACCATGGAGTCTAGGGCCTACAACTGAAAGCAAGAGGATTGCATCCAGTATCCATGTGGAATCTGAGCCTCCTCTTGACATAGAGGTGCAACGGATACAACCAATCCAAGGTCCACAGAGAAAAGGTGGCATTGGAGTGGGAAAAGTGGACATGGTGGCTGATGGGTATGGGGAATGGCAGGAAGAGATGAGAGGTGGAGGCGCCTTTGGGACTTAGAGTTGCCCTGGATGGTGCTTCAGGGGCAATCACCGGACATTGTAAATCCTCCCAGGGCCCACTGGATGGAATGTGGGAGAGTATGGGCCATGATGTGGACCATTGACCATGGGGTGCAGAGAAGCCCAGAGATGTACTTACCAGGTGCAATGGATGTGTCATGATGATGGGAGTGAGGGTTGCTGGGGGAGGAGTGGTGGGGTGGGAGTGGTAGGGTTGAATGGGACCTCATATTTTTTTAATGTAATATTTTTACAAAATCAATTAAAAAAAAACAGAGAGTAAATTTAAACAAATAAAGTTTTAAAAATCTTAATTACAGCAAATGTGAAGGTACTGAGAACACATCCTTTAAAAAGCAGAGACACTTATTGGAATAGAAAGCAAGACCCAGATTTATGTTGTTTTTAAGAAATACACTTAAAAGAAAATGATAGTAATAATAATGATAAGGTTGAAAAAAAGGGAATGAGCAAAAAGATACTAAGCAATTGAAAAACAAAGAAATACTAGGCAATTGAAACCTGCCCCAAAGTGCAAATACTTTGTCTAATGTCACACTGAAAGGAATGGGTAATTCAAGCTCCCTGGCTACCCAATTCCATGAGGTATGGTGCTGAGAATGGTGTTTTCCATCATTTGGAATATGACCGTTTTGGATGATTTAAAACTTCACAAAAGGAAGGTGGCAAAACAGGGCATTTATTTGCTCATGATATGGAAACAGACTGAATAACAAATACCTCTTTAGCACCCATGTGTGACAGGCACAATGGTACATCCTGATGAGAGAACCAAGTCTCACAAGGTTTCTAACTTCATGAACCTTTCACTCCAGCAGAGAAGACAGATGGTCAAATATTAATGTGCAAATTGATGTCCAAATACAATTGTCAATGTCAATGACAAATTCTAGAAAGGAGGGAAAGGGCATGTGACATCACCAGGGCAGGCTCCCCTGTGGAAATGATGCTTTAGCAATGAGCTCAAGAATTTTAAGTGTTCACTTTACCAGGAGAGGAAGGAAGAGATTTTCTGGGTCTGCTGACTTCTCAGCAATGTGAAGTTAAGTGAATTACTTAGTCTTTCTAAGGTTCAGTTTCCCTATGTATAAATGGGGACCCCAATATTAGCTACCTCAAAAGATTTAGCATGCCTTCCCAATAAAGGACTGGGACTTTTGAGAGAACAACAGGGAACTCAAATGATATAGACACAAGTCTTGAAGTACTCTTAGAGTTTTCAAATTACAATCATATATTTTATAAGTCTAAATATTAATTCAAATCCATGTTGAAGAAATAATTATTTCTCAGAATGTCAGAGGCTGTTGATTTTATAATGCTGTATATTTTCTGGAGAGCATTAAAATCTGTGCCATCCTCTGTTTTGTTGCTCAGAGTGGATTAACTTTGATTTTCATTATTCATATTTACTTGCAAATAAATATATAGACTTTATAAAAGAAAATGGTTGAAATTTTGTGAAAGTTTGCATTAAGTTTATTTGAAATTATAAAAAAGGTGAAGATCAATTTTTTAAATTAAATTAAATTAAATTTTATTTTATTATTATTTTGTCTTTGTTTTTTTAATGTTAAATTAAAAAAATATGAGGTCCCCATATACCCCCCACTCCTTCACCCCACTCCTCCCCACATAACAACAACCTCCTCCATTATCATGAGACATTCATTGCATTTGGTGAATACATCTCTGAGCACCGCTGCACCTCATGGTCAATGGTCCACACCATAGCCCACACTCTCCCACAGTCCACCCAGTGGGCCAATGGAGGACATACAATGTCTGGTAACTGTCCCTGCAGCACCACCCAGGACAACTCTAACCCCTGAAAATGCCCCCACATCACATCTCTTCCTTGTACTTCCTACCCCCAGCAGCCACCATGGCCACCTTCTCCACACCATTGCCACATTTTCTTCGATTACTACTAATCACAATAGTTCATGAATAGAATATCAGTAAGTCCACTCTAATCCATACTCTATTCCTCCATCCTGTAGACCTTGGAATGGTTGTGTCCACTCCACATCTATATCAAGAGGGGCCTTAGATTCCACATGGATGCTGGATGCAATCCTCCTGCTTTCAGTTGTAGGCATGCTTGGCTCCCTGGTGTGGTATTTGACCTACTTCACCTCCATGTTAGCTGAGTGGGGTAAGTGCAATAAATCAGAGTGTAGGGGTTGCAAGTCTGTTGAGGCTCAGGTCCTGGCTATCACATGGTCAGTACAAAGATTCAGGTCCCCTGGGTATACATTAAACCCCAGCACCAACAACAGTTCTGGTAAAAGTAATAGGAGAAGCTTGTGAAAAAAGACCACATCTGAATCCAGCTCCATCACACAGAAACACAAACTCCAAAGTAGGGTCAACTGACATGGCACTGAACTCCATCTGCCATGGTCTCTGTAGCCCACAGTAGAACCAATACCTGGGGTTATATCTACTTTATATGTCTCTGGGACACTGCTGAGATGTGTATAAGGGCAACCCCTCTGATAACCTCCTGGTTCTTTTTGGAGACTCATAGCCATATAAACTCATTTGTCCTTTCCATTTCCCCCTTGACTCAGGTCAAAAGGCATTTTTAACTCCTAGTATTATATGTAGACTGGTCCAAGTTGACCCTTTTATTCAAGGTCATTACATCATCAGCTGGTACTTGGTAGTAATCCCTTGGCATCAGGGAGGCTCATCCCCAGGAGTCATGTCCCACGCTGGGGGGGAAGGCAATGCTTTTACATGCTGAGTTTGGCTTTGAGACTGGCCACATTTGAGCAACACGGAGGCTCTCAGGAGGTAACTCTTAGGCACCCTACAGTTCTAGGCCTTGTTCTTATTTCAGGTGCACAGGCTCACAAGCATAGTCGTTAGTATCAAGGGCTCATTGTTGGACCTTCCTTCTTTTTTGGTCTTTGCTGTTGCATTTGGGTGATTGTTGCTGTTCCTTTAGGGACTGTGATAGAGCTCCCGTGGCTAGGAACTCAGGACTCCCTCAATTGTTTTTTTAATTGTAACCACTATGAAAATATCCAAACATTTTATGTACCTTGGATATATGCCCTGGAGAACTCCCTGCCAACCCTGTGTCCCCTGTCAATAACATCCCACACAAGTTTTCCTCCCCTGCCATGGTTGAACCTCTCTGTGATCCAAAACTTCTTCAGTAATGAAGCCCAATATATTGCCAGGTTCCATTAATAGTAAAATGGAATATAGTGATGAGTTTAAAGGTTAGATATAGAATACATACTAATTTAGAAAAATTAAGGTAAAAATAAATTGGGGTGTCAAAAAATTAAAAAGTGCAAAAGCTTTGTTTTGGATGTTTTGCCTTCCATCTCTGCAATACGTGTTGCCCTGCATGCAAATTGGCAAGGCAACTTATTCCTTCTTTTCCTCAGTGTCTATGTCCTTCCTTTTTCTTTTTTCTTTTCCTAATTATTAATTTTATCTTCACGAAAGTTTTAGATCAGAGTAATTCATATATACAATATACAGTACTCCCACATATCCAACATAAAACCCTTTTTCCCTTCCACAGCAATAATCGTTTTACATATTCATACTATATTTACTGAAACTGATGTACAGATATTGAGACAATAGCTGTCAAACTAGCTAATATTTGGGTTTACATTGTGGTTTATATTTTAGACTATACAGTTTTCTAAGTTTTTAGTTATCTTATGTTTTACATTATGATTTACATTTTAGTCTATCAGCGCCTATATATTTTTGGTGTAATTTAACATGTCTTATATCCATCCTTGCATAATCTTGTGCAACACTTCTATTGCCCTCACAGTTACATTGATTCCATTTATTCAATACCTCTCTCCCCCTCCCCTTAGGGCCCACAGTGGCAGTCAATCTTCATTGTTTGAAGAGCCATGTTCAGAGATACTTGCAACAGTGTTGAGGGCTTGACATGCTCAACTTCAATTCAATTTATGATAAAATATTAAGCAACCATATTTAAGCTCATTTCCCAATAAAACATATTTTTCCTTCCTTAGTAAAGGAATATAAAATGTCATTCATTTAAAAACTGTCAGTTATGTTTGGTTTAAATTTTTATCTCTGTGGGCAGAAATCTCTCAAAATCTCTCCAAGCAGCAATAAAATTCTGAACCTGTTTCTACTCACTGCATGCTATTTTGTTAATGCATCTCCTTAAGCAACTAACTTTTCCCTGAAGTAAACCAAGTAGATAGAAAATGGATGAATTGAGAGAAGGTCTAGAGCATTTTTTGGTCTGCTTGCCAGGGCCCAATTTAATCACAAGCTTTTCCACATTCCTTTTATGAGATATGTGGATGAATTCGAGGAAATCTAATTTGATTCCTATTTCCCCTTACATCTTTTCTTTTTCAAAATTCTTCCATCTGTTTTACATAATAATTTTTAAAAATGTAATTTTATCAAGTTCAAACTGATTTTATGAGGATGTTAATTGGGATTATGTTAAACTTGGCCTATTATCATATTCCTAATAATCGTTATTATAACCAAAACTTTCTATATTTCTTCATATAGCGAAACCTGATTTTATATTTCTTAGCAATGTTTGATACTTTTCTATATATATGGTTCATAAATTTTTTATTTCCTTATTTAATTTCTGGATTTAAATTTTTGCTTTACTTGTACCTTGTTTATTGTTATTGCCAGTTTATTAGATATATTTTAGACATGTCATATTACTTTTTCTGCCTGTTAACTTAATAAACTTGCCTTATAAATCTAATCATATTTTGATTTTTTTTTTAGATTTTCTAGATAGACCATCAATCTTAAACATAATGCAAATTTTGACTTTCAAAACTCTGCATTTATTAATTGCATTTCTTGTCTTATTACATTGGATAGAATGAATTTAAAGAGTAATTAGTACAGCAGACATCCTCATTATGATACTTTTTAGAACCTATATTATTGGAAATTCCTCCAATACTTGTTCATTAAATGTGTAGTAGTTTGTTCATTTAAGCCAGATATTTTATATAGTTTTTAAGGATTACTTGCCTTGCTCTTTTAATAAGAATCATTCTTAGTAATAGTTATTTTTCATCAAACAACTTTTGAGCATTTGTAAGAAGATCATATAGTTTTTCATCTACACTAATATTACTAGAAAATTTGCATTTCTGGGTGCAGAAACTGGATGTTGTGACAGTATGAATTTTGTGAATTCCAGAAAAAAGATTATGTTCTTCAATGAATCTATTCCTGTGGGTGCAGTACTGTTTGATTGCACTAGATTCGCTTTAGATCACTTATTAGATTGCTTTTGATTGGACTACATCGGTGAGTTATGAATGAGGTTGAGTCTCTGCCTTCTTGGGTTTTATATCAACAGTCACAGAAAGAGAGACATACAGCAAAATGGAGCACTACCATTTTGATCCAGTCACGTGAGAGAAAGGACTCCAGGTATGCTCACAGCTGAGCTCAAGGAGAGAAGCCCTAGAGCCTCCCCTTAGATAAAGCCAGTACACTTCTGGTACTTTACATCAGCTGCCTTTTGCCAAACTAAGACAACTGTGGTGAATTAAGTTTTAATAACTTATATGGCATGCTATTTGAAATTTCAACATATGATTAATGTATTATTTTATAATTCTTCTCTGTGTAAACTTTGTCTATTTTTTTTTTATATCAGGGTAAATAAATAAATTTAATCCAACTATATATTCTGGAAGAAATTATAAGGAGTGGGAATGATCCACTGCTTAAATACTTGTGAGAATTTACCAGTAAAGTGGTATGGATCAAAATATTATTTTAGGGATAACTCTACCTTAGGTTTTGTAGTTCTATGATGATTTGCCTCATTTGATTTTCCAATTAGGATATAAATACTTTTAACTATACCTTATAATGATTTTAAAACTTGTTATGTTTATAATAGTATATGGATATACTATTTGATTATATTATTAATTAGTTGCTTTAATGAAATTAAAAGTGATTTTATATCATTTTATTTTCATGCTGTTCATTTATGTTTAGCATTTATGTTATGCTTAGTATTTATATTTATGCAGTTCATTAATGTTTAGCATTTTGACTCAGGTCAAAAGGCATTTTTAACTCCTAGTATTATATGTAGACTGGTCCAAGTTGACCCTTTTATTCAAGGTCATTACATCATCAGCTGGTACTTGGTAGTAATCCCTTGGCATCAGGGAGGCTCATCCCCAGGAGTCATGTCCCACGCTGGGGGGGAAGGCAATGCTTTTACATGCTGAGTTTGGCTTTGAGACTGGCCACATTTGAGCAACACGGAGGCTCTCAGGAGGTAACTCTTAGGCACCCTACAGTTCTAGGCCTTGTTCTTATTTCAGGTGCACAGGCTCACAAGCATAGTCGTTAGTATCAAGGGCTCATTGTTGGACCTTCCTTCTTTTTTGGTCTTTGCTGTTGCATTTGGGTGATTGTTGCTGTTCCTTTAGGGACTGTGATAGAGCTCCCGTGGCTAGGAACTCAGGACTCCCTCAATTGTTTTTTTAATTGTAACCACTATGAAAATATCCAAACATTTTATGTACCTTGGATATATGCCCTGGAGAACTCCCTGCCAACCCTGTGTCCCCTGTCAATAACATCCCACACAAGTTTTCCTCCCCTGCCATGGTTGAACCTCTCTGTGATCCAAAACTTCTTCAGTAATGAAGCCCAATATATTGCCAGGTTCCATTAATAGTAAAATGGAATATAGTGATGAGTTTAAAGGTTAGATATAGAATACATACTAATTTAGAAAAATTAAGGTAAAAATAAATTGGGGTGTCAAAAAATTAAAAAGTGCAAAAGCTTTGTTTTGGATGTTTTGCCTTCCATCTCTGCAATACGTGTTGCCCTGCATGCAAATTGGCAAGGCAACTTATTCCTTCTTTTCCTCAGTGTCTATGTCCTTCCTTTTTCTTTTTTCTTTTCCTAATTATTAATTTTATCTTCACGAAAGTTTTAGATCAGAGTAATTCATATATACAATATACAGTACTCCCACATATCCAACATAAAACCCTTTTTCCCTTCCACAGCAATAATCGTTTTACATATTCATACTATATTTACTGAAACTGATGTACAGATATTGAGACAATAGCTGTCAAACTAGCTAATATTTGGGTTTACATTGTGGTTTATATTTTAGACTATACAGTTTTCTAAGTTTTTAGTTATCTTATGTTTTACATTATGATTTACATTTTAGTCTATCAGCGCCTATATATTTTTGGTGTAATTTAACATGTCTTATATCCATCCTTGCATAATCTTGTGCAACACTTCTATTGCCCTCACAGTTACATTGATTCCATTTATTCAATACCTCTCTCCCCCTCCCCTTAGGGCCCACAGTGGCAGTCAATCTTCATTGTTTGAAGAGCCATGTTCAGAGATACTTGCAACAGTGTTGAGGGCTTGACATGCTCAACTTCAATTCAATTTATGATAAAATATTAAGCAACCATATTTAAGCTCATTTCCCAATAAAACATATTTTTCCTTCCTTAGTAAAGGAATATAAAATGTCATTCATTTAAAAACTGTCAGTTATGTTTGGTTTAAATTTTTATCTCTGTGGGCAGAAATCTCTCAAAATCTCTCCAAGCAGCAATAAAATTCTGAACCTGTTTCTACTCACTGCATGCTATTTTGTTAATGCATCTCCTTAAGCAACTAACTTTTCCCTGAAGTAAACCAAGTAGATAGAAAATGGATGAATTGAGAGAAGGTCTAGAGCATTTTTTGGTCTGCTTGCCAGGGCCCAATTTAATCACAAGCTTTTCCACATTCCTTTTATGAGATATGTGGATGAATTCGAGGAAATCTAATTTGATTCCTATTTCCCCTTACATCTTTTCTTTTTCAAAATTCTTCCATCTGTTTTACATAATAATTTTTAAAAATGTAATTTTATCAAGTTCAAACTGATTTTATGAGGATGTTAATTGGGATTATGTTAAACTTGGCCTATTATCATATTCCTAATAATCGTTATTATAACCAAAACTTTCTATATTTCTTCATATAGCGAAACCTGATTTTATATTTCTTAGCAATGTTTGATACTTTTCTATATATATGGTTCATAAATTTTTTTCCTTATTTAATTTCTGGATTTAAATTTTTGCTTTACTTGTACCTTGTTTATTGTTATTGCCAGTTTATTAGATATATTTTAGACATGTCATATTACTTTTTCTGCCTGTTAACTTAATAAACTTGCCTTATAAATCTAATCATATTTTGATTTTTTTTTTAGATTTTCTAGATAGACCATCAATCTTAAACATAATGCAAATTTTGACTTTCAAAACTCTGCATTTATTAATTGCATTTCTTGTCTTATTACATTGGATAGAATGAATTTAAAGAGTAATTAGTACAGCAGACATCCTCATTATGATACTTTTTAGAACCTATATTATTGGAAATTCCTCCAATACTTGTTCATTAAATGTGTAGTAGTTTGTTCATTTAAGCCAGATATTTTATATAGTTTTTAAGGATTACTTGCCTTGCTCTTTTAATAAGAATCATTCTTAGTAATAGTTATTTTTCATCAAACAACTTTTGAGCATTTGTAAGAAGATCATATAGTTTTTCATCTACACTAATATTACTAGAAAATTTGCATTTCTGGGTGCAGAAACTGGATGTTGTGACAGTATGAATTTTGTGAATTCCAGAAAAAAGATTATGTTCTTCAATGAATCTATTCCTGTGGGTGCAGTACTGTTTGATTGCACTAGATTCGCTTTAGATCACTTATTAGATTGCTTTTGATTGGACTACATCGGTGAGTTATGAATGAGGTTGAGTCTCTGCCTTCTTGGGTTTTATATCAACAGTCACAGAAAGAGAGACATACAGCAAAATGGAGCACTACCATTTTGATCCAGTCACGTGAGAGAAAGGACTCCAGGTATGCTCACAGCTGAGCTCAAGGAGAGAAGCCCTAGAGCCTCCCCTTAGATAAAGCCAGTACACTTCTGGTACTTTACATCAGCTGCCTTTTGCCAAACTAAGACAACTGTGGTGAATTAAGTTTTAATAACTTATATGGCATGCTATTTGAAATTTCAACATATGATTAATGTATTATTTTATAATTCTTCTCTGTGTAAACTTTGTCTATTTTTTTTTTATATCAGGGTAAATAAATAAATTTAATCCAACTATATATTCTGGAAGAAATTATAAGGAGTGGGAATGATCCACTGCTTAAATACTTGTGAGAATTTACCGGTAAAGTGGTATGGATCAAAATATTATTTTAGGGATAACTCTACCTTAGGTTTTGTAGTTCTATGATGATTTGCCTCATTTGATTTTCCAATTAGGATATAAATACTTTTAACTATACCTTATAATGATTTTAAAACTTGTTATGTTTATAATAGTATATGGATATACTATTTGATTATATTATTAATTAGTTGCTTTAATGAAATTAAAAGTGATTTTATATCATTTTATTTTCATGCTGTTCATTTATGTTTAGCATTTATGTTATGCTTAGTATTTATATTTATGCAGTTCATTAATGTTTAGCATTTATGTTTCATGCTGTTCTGGACCTTCTGCTTTGTGGTAAAAAAAATGTGTTCACATGCTCTTCTTTTGATTCATTAAGATTTTTTCTCCCATGTGATTCAGTATATCATAGATTTTATTTTATTTTATTTTTTATATCATAAATCTTAAAAAATGTTTCAGGGAAGCATATGTGGCTCAAGCAATTGGGCTCCTATCTAATATCCAGGGTTCGATTCCCAGAGCCTCCTGGTGAAGGCAAGCTGGCCTGTACAGTGAGCTGGCCCTCATGAAGAGCTGGCCCATGTGGCATTCTGGCCCACATGGCGAGCTGGCTCAAGCTGAGTGCTGGCCCGCACAGGAGTGCTGACCTGTACAGGAGTACTGACCTGAACTGCAAGCTGGCCCGAGTGGAGATCTGCTGGAGCAAGATGATGCAACTAAAAGAGACACAGAGGAGAGGTAATAAAAGATACAGCAGACCAGGGAGCTGAGATGGCACAAGAGATTGAGCATCTCTCTCCCACTCTGGAAGGTCTCAGAATTGGTTCCTGGTGCCACCTAAAGAGAAGACAAGCAGACACAGAAGAGCACATGGTGAAGGGATACAGAGATCAGACAACAAGGGGAGTGAGAGAAAGAAATAAATGGATCCTTAAGAAAAGATTGATATAACTAAAATGTAGTGTATTCTCTATTTCTAGAATGTATGTGTGTATATGAATATATTTATCAACCAAACCTTATTGTATATATTATTTCATGTTTTCTATGTGTATTTTCATATATATTTTTTATTATTTACTGAAAATGTGGGTTTAAAAACCACAACAATTTCTTTTGCCTCAATTTTTTTTATATTATAAATATTTCATTTTAAGTTATATTATTCAAACTACCTATGCTAAGAGACGTTTATTCTCACATGTCTACAGGGATTGTAGTAGAAAGTCAATAATTGTTGAAAATGTAGGAAAACTATAATAAGTGGTAACTAATATTAGCAACATTAAACTGTTGAGATAAATTCAATTGTTCTAAATGTACAGAAAAGACAGTTTTTATTTTGAAAGGAATATAGAATAGAAATACTTTCAATATGGAGCTGTGCAAAGCTAACATTTTACTCTGCTCCAAGAACTATTTTCTCCTAAGTATCAATAGTAAAATGATATACATATTCAGAAGTTATTAATACCAAAAATTCAAATCAATATGTGAAAGTCAAATAAAAGTTTGAAAGGTTTTTTAGAAATATTTTTACATCTTAAATTTTTTACTCAAAAGTTAAGTTGCATACTTGCTGAGGATTCATTGCTTTCTGGTAGAGAGGAAAGAGGAATTGTTACCAATTTTCAAAAATTCCAGAGAAGATTTGAAAAAGAGAATAATGTTTTAAGAAGAGAGAACACTGTTGAAATAGAGGCATGCCTATTTTCTGATAGCTTATAGTAATGATATAAAAATTTCAACTCTGTCACCGAGCTTATAAGATCTTTTTCTTGATTGTCTTTCTACATCTTACTGTTAATTTCCTCTTTGTCTCAGTGAATGACTTTAAAAATTTTGTTCGAAGATTGATTTAGTTATGCCACAAAGCCTGCTTCTTTGGTTACAATTTGATGCTGACCAAATGTTCTTTTGGAAAGTAATTCCCACATCTGCCAAGTAAATTCTATCATACATCAAATTAGATGTTAGGACTGTTTCTTGCCATCTGTATTCTGAAAAGTCCTGAATGAAAATTTGCCATGATTATACAGAATATATTTTTAAGTGAGGAGTTCATTTTGCTTAATCTGTGATGGACCTGTAATTTGTTATCAAGCTAATTATGAATGGTTTTCTGAGTTTAAAAAAAAATCAAATGTGGTATCCCTTTGTAGGCTCATAAAAAATTATACTTTCCAGCACCCTGCAGTTAGGTGAGATAATATAACCAGTTCTAGCCAATAAAATGTGTGATAAAGTGATGCTAATCACTGCCAGGCTAATGAAATTGAAAACCTCTTTGCTATTACCCAGCATCTTTCTTTTTCTTGCTTCTGATGATTATGGCAACTATGTGCTGAGAGGTCAGGATTACAGAATTAAAGCATCTTGGATCCCTGAGTCATTACATGGAGGAAAGATACCCTGGGAAGCCTGGACCCATATGGATTCTATAAGAATGAAAAATATACTTTTGCTTTCTTAAATTACTGATATATTTGTGTTATTTGTTATTGTAGAATGTACCTTCTGACAAATACATCAAGAAATATTCCAAATTGAGGCTTTCCTTTACCAGCAGGGAAATTATAAATGTGTGCTTATACTTATAATTATGCCAATTGATTGAGTCTGCTTTTTAAGAAATTACTTCTCAACATACATATGGTAATGTAATAATTTTTCTTTATAGACATTATTTATATTTAAAAATATATTTTTATGCATAATGTTTCATTTTGCTTCACTGTTATTACATGTGCAAATGCATGGTGGCAATTATATTTGACCCAGAAATGTTGTGCTCATCCATTTTATTTGTAACACTTGTCTTAGGACGTGATTGATTATATGAAAATGTGCTCCACCCGCTGAATTTTGTTGTTATATTTTGTACTTGTCACAAAGAATGCTTAACATGAAATATTTATGTCTCCTGAGGAGTCTTAAATATGCTCCTCAGCAATTGAAGTAGACAATGGTGGTAGTAAATATTTATTAATTGTAAAGCATGACACCAAAATTTATGAGATGGACTGCACGCATATGGAAATTCATGCTGAATGCCAATGTATACATTGATGTGTAATGGATAATAAGGCTGCCATCTCTTAAAATGACTGTGAACTTGTAAGAAAAGGATCCATAAATATACTGAAAGACATTACTTAGCCTTTTCTTCTCTCTTTGTTTTTTTTCCCAAGATTTTGAGGCATTGAGAAGTAATGCCCTTTGTTCCATTGTGTTCACTTCCCTTGTGCCTATGAAGGAAATGAAAACTATCCATCCATGTATTTAACAGCTACTTTTTGATTGCCTACTCTGTGCCAGGTACTGCTCTAGATGGTGAGGCAGACCATTCAAAAGACAAAGTTGCTACTTAAGGAATTTCTATTCTAGTGGGAACAAGATAAAAAACAGGTGTGGTGATTTCATATGACCATGACTTCTGTGAAGTTTATGTGATATGGGGAGTGATCAAAGATGGTATCTTCTTTGATCTAATACTTGAATGATGAGATCCAATCCCTATAAAGACCAGGTATTTCTTCATTTTAGAATCCATGGAGATCTAAATAAATTAGGACAATAGTTATCACCTGATATTTTCTGGTTAACTCCTCTATGCTGGAGAAGTATATATTCTTTCCCTTTGGGATTAAGAGGCTGAAAATGTGTTCCAATGTCTGCTCTTGGTAATAAATTTCAACTTTTGATGCAGGATGCAAGAATCATTGAGTCTCTAGATCAGACCTATTTATTTTTGTGTAGTCTTCTCCTTCCTCTTGTGAGTTTATTATTATGTATCAAGCTTGACATCTATATCTTACTGAGTTTTTTTCTGCTAACCTTATCATATTTCTTACTCATTATTTTTCTTAATCAACTGGAATACTGCAAAGATTTTTGAATGATATCTCCATACTCACTGGCTCCACTCCAGTTCATTTCTTACACTGCAACTAAATTAAACCCTTTTAAAAATGTCAATCCTATTGCCTACTTCAACTCCATACACACATATCTGATATTCTCTATTGGCTTCTCATTGCACTTAGAATAAAACCACCAGCTCCTCAAGACCCCATCTAGTCCCTTCACATCTCTGCCACATGTGGTTGCTCCACTCTAGAACTCAGAATTGTTTAAATTTCTTGTATGTGTCATGCTCCATCCTGCCAAAAGTTCTTTGCACATGCTTTTCCATCTGTAATGATCTTAACTCGAATCATATCCTAACTATTTGCTTGCAGTTTTCAAATTCTGAATTATTTTAAATACTTGGAAATACACATAGAATAACACAGGAAACATTTTTTACACAATATTTATACAATTAAATGTTTTGCCAAACTTACTTCAGAATTTTTTAAACATTGAATGTGTTACAAAACAGTAGAAGTCCTTTGAATAGCTATTACTTCATTCTTCTTCCTAACCAAAGTTAATCACCATTTTGAATCTAGTACATTCCTTTGAATGATTTCATATAAAAAGATTCCCTCTCTATGCAATTATAATCTTTACCTGAATTTGGATGACAAGAGTTTGGTTGGTGGGTTTGGGAGTAAAGTACCTTATTTGGATGTATTTGCTTGATGAATTTCAATTAGGAAGTAGTGAGAGTTTAGAGAGAGAAAGATTTAGCCAAAAATGTATTTGCATCCATTAGTTCCTAAGTTTCAATAGCAAGAATTTAGGTAATGAAGGATCCTTGAATGTAGGTGTCCTGTAATATTTTGCATTTTTTGAAATTTACACTACTGGTTTGTACAGTTATCCATGTTGATCTGGTTTATACACTTTAACTGCTTTGTAATGTGTGATTTTATGGGTATGTCATAATTTAGTCATGCATCCTTTCATTGTCTCCTCTTTCTGTAATACAAATATTGCCTCAATGAATATTCTTCTATATGTTCCTTATACCCATGTGTGAGAGTTTTTCTAATATTATTATATACCTGTGAGTAAAATTGCTAGCTTGAGTGCTTGAGCATCGTCAATTTTACTAGACATTGTCAGATTGCTCTGTAACATAGTTTTATCTATTTATACTCTGCTCATTATGAATAGAGCACCCATTTCTCTACTTGCTTCCAAAAACATGGTCATATCAATATATGCTAACTGAAGAGTGTGAAGTTGCATATATTTCACATTGGTATTTCTTTGAACTGTAGTGATGTTGGCATTTTCATATTTTGTTGGTCATAATAATTTTCTTTTCTAAGACCTGACTATTCATATAATTTATCCAAAATTCTATGGAGTTGTATTGTTTTTTCCTTATTGGTTTATAGTATTTTATATTCTGGATATTAAACATTGTGTGGTTATATGTGTTTCAAATACCTTCTCTCTATCAGTCACTCATCTTTTAACTTTATGTTTATGTTTTTTGTGGAACAAAGATTTTTTAGTTTTCATGCAAATGAATTTATCGGTTTTTGACTTACAGATTGTATTTTTTTATTTCTTGCCTAAGAAATCTCTCCCTATCATAAGATTACAGAATATTCTCTTGTTCATTCTTCTCAAAGATTTGGAGCTTTCCATATTTATATGTTTTATTGTTATATTTAATGCCTGTGTATTATATGAAAAAGAAATATATTTTTATTTTTATGATCATAACCAAATGTCTCAGCATCATTTACTGAATGCTCCATCCTTTCTTCCACTCATGTAAGAGGTCAAATCTATGATATGTCAGTGGCAAGTGCGAAATATATGCTTGCATGCATAAGTCTGTTTTTGAATTCTATGTTTGACTCCACTTATTTATTTATTTATTCTAATATCAATGATCACCATATAATAACATAGTATAAAAACTTGGCCCAGTGGTTAGGGCGTCTGTCTACCACATGGGAGGTCCGTGGTTCAAACCCCAGACGTCCTTGACCCGTGCGGAGATGGCCCATGCGCAGTGCTGATGCGCGCAAGGAGTGCCCTGCCACGCGCATGGCGTCCCTCGCTTAGGGGAGCCCCACGCGCAAGGAGTGCGCCCGTAAGGAGAGCTGCCCAGCGCGAAAGAAAGTGCAGCCTGCCCAGGAATGGCGCCACCCACACTTCCTGTACCACCGACGACAACAGAAGCGGACAAAGAAACAAGATGCAGCAAATAGACACAGAACAGACAACGGGGGAGCGGAGGGGGGAGGGGCGGGGGGGAATTAAATAAATAAATCTTTAAAAAAAAACAAAACAAAAACCCCACTTGGATATTTTGTGGAGCAAGTTCCCTTCTTATTCAGTGTATTTTTGCTGCTCTCAGCCCTATATTCTTTCAGATGCATTTTAGGGTTAACTTATCAATTTCAATGAAAAGCCCTAATTGATTTTGGATGGAAACAGCTTTGCATTTAGAGTTTGGAAGGGGGAAATTGACATCATTTTGATATTGAGTTTTCAGGTTAATGGGCATTTTTTCAAGTCAAATCCACTGTATAATTTCTTCCACAAATTTCTTGCACAATTTTTAAATGAAACACTACTAAATTTATTATAGTTTTGGTTATTATCAGAGATAATATCTCCTATTAAAATGTATGTTCTAATGTTGCTAGTTTAAATGGATGTTATTGCTCTTTGAACACCACTTATGTTTCAGATCCCCACTCAAGTGGATAACTTCTTTAGAAATTATCTGACTTTCTACATTTTTTTTCCTAGCTCTGGGTACCTCTCCTTCATGTACATGCTGCAGATACTATTTACTTTTGCTTTTATGATTACTGTATTCAAGACTATCTCCTCCAGGAGACTTTATGCAATAAGTTAGGACAGGCAGTGTCTGTTTTTACTTATCTTTTTATCTCCTATACTTAAGAATAGTGCCTCACATATAGCAGGTACCTAACATGTGCTTTTTAACTAAGTGACTATATGAATGAATGGATTAGTTGTATTATATTATTTTTAAAAGCAAGTTATTGTTCATGCTTAGATCCTCAGAGTCTCAGAAAAATTAAAGGAAGCTACTCTTCAGACATATAACAGTTCAGTTCACACTGGAGACAAATCAATTAAGGTTAGCAGTCTTTAAAAGACTAAATATGATCACCATTAGAGGCTTAAAATTATTTTTACTAGCTCCTGTCTGCTGATCATAACAACCTTCTTCAAATAATACATGAAATAAAAAATTGCATAGAAAAGAAGAGAAATAAATGTTGCACTTCATTTTAAGTGTCCTTTAATAGTAAAATGCTGTGGAGCATTTATGTAAATCAGCATGAATAACAAATGAAATTGTTCAGATCAAGACTACTAAAAGAAGGCTCAATGAATTACTTGTAAACAAAGTACAGCTCTTTACAATACAACAATTCTTAACTGAGTTGCAGTTTGATGAATATAAAGAAAATAGCTTAAATTTACTTTTATATACTGTTATACTAACTAAAGTTTTAACCCTAATTCTTCCAATTTGGATCACAAAGGAAGATGAGTACATTAATTTCTGTCAAGAAAATTATTTGCTTTTTAAACTATAGGTTTTCCAAGCAAAAGGAGACTTTGCTTTTAGAAATTGTCTTTTTCTCCTAACTAAACTTCCTTTCAATATTCCATAATGTTAAATACTTGGCATAGATTGTACTGATGGACACAGTATATTTCCTGATCATTCTTGCTTTTTTCTTCAGGCTAGTTCTTATACAAGTCCTGAGAGTTGGTGAAAGGTCAGGAAAATAGCTAAGGGAGAAATAATTTTTGCTTTCCACAAGAACCCCCAAATTCAAAAGCTACACACCATTTGTGAATGGTTAAAGACACCTTAATTTTTTTTTAAGGTACCTGGGACCTCAGATAGTGGGAAGCTGGCACTCAACCACTGAGCCACATCAACTTCCCTGAGTTGTTTTTTTTTTAAAAGATTTTAAAATTTATTTCTGCTCCCTTCCCCCCTTCCCCCACCATTGTCTGCTCTCTGTGTCCATTCGCTCTGTGTTCTACTGTGTCCGCTTGCATTCTTGTCAGCGGCTCTGGGAATCTGTGTCTCTTTTTGTTGCGTAATTTTGCTGAGTCAGCTCTCTGTGTGTGCAGAGCCACTCCTGGGCAGGCTGCGCTTTTTTCGAGCAGGGCAGCTTTCCTTGTGGGGTAACACCCCTTGCGAGTGGGGCTCCCCTATATGGGTGACACCCCTGTGTGAGGCACAACCCTGCATGGCAGGGTACTCCTTGTGCATATCAGCACTGCTGGTGGACCAGCTCACCACACAGGCCAGGAGGCCCTGGGTTTGAACCCTGGACCTCCCATGTGGTAGGTGGATGCTCTATCAGTTGAGTCAAAGCCACTTCCCCTGAGTTGGTTTTTCACATTTGTTTTGCTTGTTGTTCATTTTTGTTTTTTCACAGGCAGCACCAGGAACTGAATCCCAGGATCTTCCATGTGTGAGGCAGAAACTCAACCGCTTGCACCACATCTGCTCCCCCCAAAGATACCTTATAGAAATGTTTCACTAGAAAACCACAACCATTGCTTTAGCCAAGATTGGCTACATAATCTGTGTGACCCAATGCAAAATGAAAGTGTGGGTTCCCTTGTTAAAATGTTATTAAGAATTTCAACCTGGTTATAACCAAGCATTATATGCAGTGCTTTCTGGGCCCCATTGGCCACACACTCATGAAGCTGGACCTTTTGCATCTGCTCTTGCAATCCTATTAATTGGTTACCTTGTGCTCCTTCCTTCATGAATCGGTGCTAATGAAGTTCAGATGACGAATGCATTAGTTTCAAGGGAAAGAGTATCAGTGAGCCCTAGAAGATGGACTTCAACCAATTCATTGTCCTTTACACAGTGATCCATGAGAACATGACAGGCCTTAGTGAGTAGAGGCAGCAGAGACTGTCTTTCTGGGATATGAATCAACAGAATTACAAAATTCCCATTTCCCCAGAATATGGGATTTAGTTTTATGAGATATGAATACGATTAAGCATTTTTTTCTTCATTAACAAGGAGACCTTGGTCATGTCATTTAACCAATCTGTGTTCATTTGCGTATCTTTCTGAACACTAGAGAAACTATTGAGTTTGTTTTTAGGATTAAATGAGATAAATGTGCTTGGACAGACTTTTTAAAATAATGCTTCTATAATTAGTTAAGCTGTCTTTTGTCTATTTTAATTTTCGACATTGAAATAAAGTTTACTTAAAAAAAATCCCACTTCTCCTTTTGAAAACATTTAGCATAAAATAACAGAAAATAGCAACATTGTCCAAATTAAAAAGACTTTAACCCAAAAATGTACAGTGCAGGTTTCATCTCAGTTCATCTTAGTTTCTCTTTGTGTTGGTGTCATACTGCTCCAGACTGCAGTACTCTCCTTTTATACTGGACCATATCATCTACCACTTCGACACGATTTGTCATTTTTTTTCTTTACCACTTTTATGTATGAATTTCATCTCCTACTTCCCCCTTCCAAAAAAAAGGTAAAGAATTCATGTACTGGGCCTCAGACCTACTTAAGTATTTGGTAAAACTCTGAGACAAAAGCAGATGCTCAAAAGTGGTTGTTTCTTTTGCAGGAAGCTGAATTGCTTTGATAAGCATAAGATAGAACTGTGGTCCTTTGGGAATGATTTGCATTATGGCTAGATATGAAAAGTTTAATCCAGAGAGGAGAGTTAGGCAATAAGTTTTGAAGAAAAGGGACAAATTTATATCCTGAATCAGAAGTGATTGATATGTTCATAGCAGGGTCCCTCCACTTAGCAGAATCCATGTGGAACAGGGTTTAGCCTTAAGAAAGGAAAATTGAGAAAAGGAAATGACAAAAACAAGGAAGGTTTAGCCCATGTCAGGTGGGCTTGGTCTATGGCAAGGCTTCTGTCTTAGTAGGAAATCTGAAACAGAAGTCCAATCAGAAGAACTGCTGTGTGTGTGTGTGTGGGGGGGCAACGTGATGGCAAACGTGGGGGCAAATAAAGACTCAAGTGCGGAGGGCAGTATGGGAGTTTTTAGGTCACTGGGAACACTGACCTTCAGAACTAGGAATGTTCAAACAACATTTACAGCACATCCTCCAGCATTCAATGGTTCTGGTTGGGAAATTCAAAGATACATGCCATGTCTGCTCTTGCCTTTAGGTGCTCTGGATCTGTAGGTGGTTCACTAAGATGCTTAAAAACAGGCCTAGAATTACACCCACAGTAGGTGTGGAATAGAGGAGCACAACACAGTCTGAGATTTCAAAGAAAATGTTTGTGAGCTGAATCTTGAAGAATGAGCAGAAATTATTTAGATGAAGAATGAGTAGGAGGACCTTCTAGGTAGTTGAAATGACATGAGTATGTCAGGGAATCAGTGTTTTTACACCATGAAACAATAGGTAACTTAGCACCCACTAGAGGTTAACCTTCTATGCAAAGAGTGGTGGGAAATGAAATTGGAAGGATTAACATGCCAAGTCATGGAAGGCATTGTATATCATGCCACAAGGTTTGACTTCTCTTGTGGGAAGGGTTTTTAAAAGGAGGACCAATACGGCAAAATTGCATTTTATATTATCCATGGAAGAGAGACCAGTCAGGAAGCTGCAGCAATAGCTTGGATGAGAACCGGCGAAGGCCAGGACTAGGAAAGTAATCATAGTTTCAGAGAGGAAGGGACATATGTGGGATATATTTAGGAGGTAAAGTTATTAATTATTAACGAAAACTGGTTTATGGTTTAATAATGAGCCTGAGGGGAAGGAAATAAATAACTGTATCTCATGGCATTAAGAAAAGCAAGTCTAAATATACCTTTTAGGAAGTATGTGAATGAATTTTAGTGGTATGCAGCGTCTTACCTGGACAGGCTGTTATGATGCAGTAAAAACCAGCATAACTTTCAGTGGTTTAAGAGCAAGTTTATTTTTCCCTCATGATGCACACACCACATGGTTTGTGAGAGATCTTTGTCCCACATAGTCACTCAGGGCCCATCCTGCCTCAGATGTTGACATTTTGTACTTATAGTCACAGGGACCTATCCCAGTAGCTGGGACCTATCCCAGTAGCATGGTGTTGGTGGTGGGGAGAACCCTGGAGAGCTGTGTATGGACATTTGTCCCCAGTCCAGAAGGAACACATTTCTTTTACTCACATTTCTTTGGTTAGAACTATTTGTGTGTCCTCATCCAACGTGCAATTTACCTAAAAGCTCAATAAAGGTCATCTTCAATATGCCCATAGGGAAAGAACCAAATATTGATGACAAGCAGTGAATTATAGTGAAACCTCAAGGTAATGCTAAACTGTTAGGGTGTGAAGTTATATAGCATAAGACATGCTAACCTTGGCCATAGGAACAGCCAGAATGCTCCCTGTGTTAAGCTTGCCCTGAGCTTGTCCTTTAATTTAAATGCATAAGTTAATATTCCATTGTGTGTATATACCACATTTTATTGATCCACTCATCTGTTGATGGGCATTTGGGTTGATTCCAACTTTTGGCAATAGTGAACAATGCTGCTATGAACATTGGTGTACATACATCGGTTTGTGTCCTTGTTTTCAGTTCTGCTGGGTATATACCCAGCAGTGGTATTGCTGGGTCATATGGCAAATCTATGGCTAGTTTTTTGAGAAACCGCCATACTGTCCTCCAGAACGGTTGGATCCTTTTGCATTCCCACCAGCAGTGGATGAGTGTTCCCCAAGACTTTCATGCTAAGGTGATGGAGGTGCAGTTAATGTTGGGGTTTAAGATATATTTAGGGGATTTGAATCTCTGGACTGACAATGTGATAGCCAGGTCCTGAGCCTCAACAGACTCCAGCACCTACAATATGATTTATTGGACTTATCACACTCAGCTAAGATGGAGTTGAAGAAGGACAACCACCACACCATGGAGCCTAGAGTGATTACAACTGAAAGTGGGAGGATTGCATCCAACATCCATGTGGAATCTGAGCCTCCTCTTGACATAGAGGTGCAATGGACACAACCAATCCAATGTCCACATAGAAGAGGTGGCATTGGATTGGGAAAGTGGACATGGTGGCTGATGGGTATGGGGAAAGGCAGGAAGAGATGAAAGGTGGAGGTGTCCTTGGGACATGTAGCTGCCCTGGATGGTGCTTCAGAGGCAATCACTGGACATTGTAAATCTTCACAGGGCCCACTGGATGGAATGGAGGAGAGTATGGGCCATGATGTGGACCATTGACTATGAGGTGCAGAGGTGCCCAAAGATGTACTTACCAAATCCAATGGATGTGTCATGATGATGGGAACGAGTGTTGCTGGGGGTGGGGGGGGGAGAGGTGGGGTGGGGGGGTGGGGTTGAATGGGACCTCACATATATATTTTTAATGTAATATTATCACAAAATCAATAAAAAAATAATAATAAAAAAATGCATAAGTTAAAAGAATTCAATTCTTTAATCCTCACAATCATTCTATAATGTGGAAATAATTAGAGATTTTAAAAATTTTAAACTTGGAAGAGAACTGTCAAATGATCACTCTAGAACAAACTATTTTGTAGATAAAGAAACATATCAAGAAATGTGAAAATATTTGTCTAGAGTAACACAAAAAATGTCACAGAGCAAAGAATCAAATTCAGAAAAGACTTTAAGTCCAGTGTGTTTTTCTTCTATCACACTATTCCTCATGCTTCACAATTTGAACCCCAGAGATTACACAAAGGCTCTGCAGCATTTAGGCAGCTGGGCAAAATTACTGATATAATCCTCTCGGTTTTGAGTAAGCATAAAGAAGCACTTAAATATTATATTTTATTCAATATTTGTATAATCTCTTGTGGCTTGCTTAAGAAGATATGGAGGTTATGAAGGTTTTTTAAAGATTCCAAATAACAATGCATCATTTGTTTAATTTATGGCCTGTATACTACCACTATTGAAAACTTTATGGTTTGGTGGCATGAGAGAAGGAAGCAGATTTTCCTTTATTACTCTCATAAATGTCCATTGATGAGCTCTCTCTCTTTATGAATAGAACTAATATTTTACACTTTGTTACATCAAATTCTGGCTAGCATGCATGGTAGGAGGTGACCAACTCTTTGTTAAATGATGGCCTACTTCTATGTTCTTTTAACCTAAGAATTGCCACATTGGTGGTGGGGTTGGGAGTGGGAGCAGCTAACTTCCTGGTTGAAAATTGCAAAATAAAAATGAATTTTAATTACTAAGAATCCAAATGAAATGAATTGTTTTTTTTTAAACTGACATTTAGGTTGAGTTACATGATCACTGGTATAAGAAGAGTTAATGAATATTAGTCCATTTTCTGTTTATAGAATTTAAAACATCATCTTAAATTTATAACCAAGAAGGAGCCTTAACTCACCTGTGATTTACAATATAGATAAGAAATAAGAAAAGTTAGGAAATTAGGGAACAAAGGACTTTTATGATTTTAGAAAGTTAAACTGTACTTTTCAAACTTTGGCTCTTACTTCTGAGAATTAAGTCAGGGAAACTTAAATGTATAGACTAAAAGTGCAAAATAAATGCATTTTATCTTCCTGGAGAATCTATTTCTCAAATGTTTAAATGATTAAACCATTATTTTTGTGTTACTACAAACATTGATGTATTATAGGGTAGAAGGCTAAGCTTTCAAGACTTTTAGGATGAAAACTTTTATGTATTTTCGGATGAAACAGGTCACTTAGGTCTCTCCCAAGGGTATGCATTGGTTGTCTCTGTCTTTAGGCAGTAAAGTGTGAGAAACAGATGGAGGGAGTTTGCAAATGGGAATAACACAAGTTTGTGGTTTCATCATGACTTTGGACTTCAGAGTAATGGACTCAAATTATCCTTCAGTAGGTAAAGAAGCAAGTAAAAGCCAATTATTATTATCTTCCTTTGAACTGAAATGGAGAACAATGTGGATAAATGATGAGAGGTTACACACAGTTACAAAGTTGGCAGAGCATCTAAGAAACTTTGATTTTTATGTTAGAACAGACGGTTGGCTGAGCTCTAGGCAACGATGCTCTTAAGACACCTATCGCCATGATGATTTTACTCCTGCCTCCTTTTATAGAATCTATGTCCCCATTTCTTTTGGCATGGATTTGAACTGCATACTGAAACTGTGAAATAGACAGATTTAATAATCATTCCACTTAGTAAGTACAGCTGGGCAGGTAATTAAACAGGTTTTCTCTTGCCAGCAGGCCTAAAGCAATGTATCTCAGAGTCTCAGTCACACCACTAGCTGAGATGGAAGCTAACATTGAACAGGCCTTCTCTAGGAAGGTCCGCGTCAGCGTCGCTGTTCTTAGTAAGCAGAAGTTATGAAACGGGCCTGCTCAGGCTGCCAGAGGCCTGCCAGAACTTCAGTCTCAAGAATATCGGATTTATAGGCTGAAAAACGAAAAGGGACTAGAATAACTTAGTAATTATCATCATCATTGAAGAGGTTTCATTTACTAAAATAAATTCATTGTTATATTAGTCAGGGTTCTCTGGGGAAACAGAATCAACAGGAGATATCTGTAAACAGTATAAGATTTTATAAAATTCTCTCACATGACCATGGGGATGCACAAGTTCAAATTCTTCAGGCAGGCTGCAAACCAGGGGCTCTGATAAAGTATCTTGTTGAGTTTCCAGAAGACGTTGGACCTACCCCAAGTCAAGCTGTAAAATTCTCTCTGAATGCTGAAATCACTTCCCCTTTTAAGGCATTCCACTGATTGATAAAACCTCACTCATTGCAATCTCCTTGGTTGATTGTAGATGTAATTAGCCATCTATGCAATAAATTCATTGGTGGTTCAAGTCCATAAATGTCCTTGTTTTATAATTAACCCAGTGCTTGCTTGACCAAACTGGGCACAATTACCGGGCTGAACTGACACATTAGCCTAACCATCGTAATTGTCAATCTTGGATATTTTCATGATAGGAATAACTATTCAATCATTGGAGAAATGGTTCCTTAATTTTTCAATATTTCTAGTTATCTTTGCATTATAAAAACATAGAATTTAATTGATGGATGACATAGTAATCTAATTGTATTGGGTGAATTATGTCACAAAACACTCAGAAAGGGTATCAAGATTGATCTTAGAAAAACACTTTCAAAACTTCGCAACTTATAATAACAAACACTTCATTATTCTTCAAAATTGGGTTAAGTAATCTGAGCAAAGCTCAGCGGGGTAATTCTTCTGCTCCACATTGTGTTGACTGGGTCATTGGGTTGTATTTAACTGATGGCTAGTGCCTTGGTGGGGACAAGTGGAACTTTGGACTCAGCTGGCCTACTTTTTTTTTTCCATGGAATTCAGGGCCTCTCCAATGGTCTCTTCAGCAGAGTAAGCAGATGGTCACTTTACAAGGGGTCCAGGGACTCAAGAAGAAGCTACAAAAGTAATAACTGTCTGGGCCCAGAAGTAGAACAAAGTCACTTCCTTCCTATTTGAATTGGGTCAAGCATTCATAGAGCTTTCCCAGATTCAAGAGGAAGGGGACATAGACACTATTTCTAAAGTATTTGTAATAATCTTACTAGTAATATTTTTCCATTTATATGGTAGAATATAAAACTGGGCTTAGATTCTAAGAAAAAATATTATTAATATTTTATTCAGGAAATATTGAAAAGGTACTTGCTGCATGCCATTAAAAATTTTCTGATATGTTTGGTATATTTCATTATATGATATTTAAAAATAAATGAAGACTCCTTAAATAAGGTACAAAATGTTGCAAAAATGTTTAAAGATGGAACCCATCATATATTTATTCAAACAACAAATATTTATGAGTTCCTACTATGACCCAAGATATAGAGAGTGAAAAATGAATAAAATACAGGACCAGCCTTCAGAGGATTTATGGTCCAGTGAGAAAACAGACCAAGAAATAAACAGATACAATCATTGTGGCTGTATTATAACAGGCATGTGTAAGGAGGCTTGGGGTGGGAATTCACAAGATAGCACACAGGATAAGGATGTAGTGGAAATAATTTTTATACTTATTAAGTACTCAGTGCATAGTTCCAAAACACATTTATTTAAACCCCATAACAAATTTAAGAGTTTGTTGCTTATTATATGTTCATTGTAGAGATGAGAAAAGTGTCTGGGAGGTAAATTAAATTATCCTAGTTCACATTACTTTTAGATGGTGTAACTAAATTTTACCCCTGTGACTCAGAACAAGCACTTTTATGGTATGATGACAGCCACATATAGTCCCTTCCTTTGTACAAATGCTAACAGACAAAACCCAACAAGGATGGAGGGTGTCTTATGGCCTTATATTCTTACCTACAAGTTTGTTTGTTTATTTATTTATTTATTTATTTTTATTACATTCAGAAAATATGAGGTCCCCATATACCTCCCACCCCTCATCCTGTTCCTCCCCCCATAGCAACAATTTCCTCCATCATCATGAAACATTCATTGCATTTGGTGAATACATCTCTGAGCACCACTGCCCCTCATGGTCAATGGTCCACATCATGGCCCACACTCTCCCACGTTCCATCCAGTGGGACATGGGAGTACATACAATATTCAGTAACTGTCCCTGCAGCACCATCCAGGACAACTCTAAGTCCCCAAAACACCTCCACATCTCATCTCTTCCTCCCACTCCCTACACCCAGCAGCCACCATGGCCACTTTCTCTGCACCAATGCCACATTTTCTTCGATTACTAAATCACAATAGTTCATGAATAGAATATCAGTAAGTCCACTCTAATCCATATTCTATTCCTCCATCCTGCGGACCTTGGATTGGTTGTGTCCAATCCACATCTATATCAAGAGGGGGCTTAGATTCCACATGGATGCTGGATGCAATCCTCCTGCTTTCAGTTGTAGGCACGCTTGGCTCCATGGTGTGGTGGTTGACCTTCTTCATGATATCCGGGAGTAGAGGAAGGATGTAAACTGACACCTACATGGGTGAAATCCATGATAAGCTTACCTACAAATTTTTCGTTCAAGAAGAACTTACAGCACTAATATGTCTAGGAACTAACCCTTATAGACAACTCAAATGTTCCCAATATGGTGTTTTTGGTCCTTCTGTAATGTGTATTAAGGTAGGAAATTGTGCTAGTGATGGGCTAGAGGGAAGTAGTATGCTACAGCTCCTCATACTAGCTGGGGAGAGAAGACTGTAAGATATGCTGGACCTTTTCATGTGGTTGTGAAACTTTGTGCCTTGAAATTGACTGTGGTAGGAGTATTTATACCACAGAAATCCACGAATGCTATAATTCAGGCTTTTTGTTGTTGATATAGACTCCCTAAGAAAGTACACTTGTATTGTGCTAACTATAGGCATGGAGTTGATCCAGAAGAGAGGAACAACATTCATACTTTGGTGGACAGGAAAACATGGGATGCATAAGTAGAATAATGAACAGACCAGTAGACTTCTGTACAGTTCAACATTCATACTTTGGTGAACAGGACAGTAATTTGAGATGAGACTGCAAAGATAGATATTCTGTTTGGAGCATGTTGTGCTTCTGCATATTTATATGGACATGCATATCTATTTATTTCATAAGAGTTGGGAAATTCTCAGTCATCATTTCCTCACATATTCTTTCTGCCCTCTTTACCTTCCTTTCTCCTTCTGGGACACCCAAGACAAGTATATTTGTGCACTTAGTGCTGTCACTCAAATCCCTGAGACACTGCTCGTTTTTTCTCTATTCTTTTCTCTGTGTCCTCTTTTGACTGTATTTTTTTATCCTGTCTTCTAGTTCACTGATTCTTCCTTCTACTGTTCAAATCTGCTATTGTATGCCTCTAGTGTAAATTTAATCTCTATTATTGTGTCTGTCTTCCACACAATTTCTTCTTATACTTTATACTTTTTATACTTTTAAATTCTTCTTCATGCTCACACATTGTCTTCTTAATATCCCTTTTCTCGTTATATATATTTTCCTTCATCACCTTGAGTTGATTTAGATTTGTTTGAACTTCTTTGATTATGTGTTCCAAATTCTCTCTCTCCTCTGAAGTCATAGTTTGTTCCCTTAACTGAGCCATCTCTTCCTGTTTCTTGGTATGGATTATAATATTTTATTGATGTCTAGGCATCCTATTATCTTAATGACTTAACTCTGAAAGTCAGTTTCTCTTTCTTCTTCAGGATTTTATTCTTGATAGGCTTTGTATTAAGGCTCTTTTTCAACACTTGGTCCAACTTATTTGAGACTTTTAGAATAAACCATGTTTAACTGTTCGGATTTTCTCAGTTCTTCTTCATCTCATTCTTGCCCTAAATATGTGGTACAATTTTTAAGATTGTAATTTTTGTGTAATTGCTTCACCTCTAGGAGAAAGCTTCCTTTTCTCTGTTCTTTCTCCAGGAAAGTTGATCTGTTCTGTGTGTGTGTGTGTGTGTTCATGTGTGCAGAATTTTCTCCTCAGGTACAATGATTTGTTTAAATTGTCTCCCTCACTCAGTCCCCCTTTTTCCTTACACCTTTCCCACTTTTCTGAGACCTTTCTTGTGTTATAGCAGTTCAGTTTAAACTCATCTCCCTTTTTTCTGGGAGGCTTTTTTACCTCCAGTTTCTTCCCCATTAGGATATCTTGTCTTGAGGAGCCAGATGAGGTCAATCCAGAAAGGTGGGTCACTCCAGAAAAGTCTGTTTTGCATTAGGTGGTTGAGCCAGCAGAAATTGGATTCAGTGAGCATACCTCTTGCAAAGAGTTCTGCCAAGGTCTCGGCCTCTCTCCCACTTCCCCCAGGGGACGTTTTGTATGCAGCACACAACTGGATTTAGAGGCTTGTGTTCCACCCTGGATCTCTGCAGACTTGGGTCACTGTGCTTGGGTTAGTGTGGGGTTCTATAATAACTCACTACTGTGAGTAACTTTATAGTCTGTGTCCACTGCACCACTGCCTCTGTGTGACTTCCAAGCAGCTTGGGACTTAGTGAGTGGTAAAGGAACAGTCCAGTAGGTCTGGGATGGAAATATCCCCTCTGATGTTTTTCATTTTCTTTGATACCGTATTT
Source organism: Dasypus novemcinctus (assembly GCF_030445035.2). Classification (NCBI taxonomy): domain Eukaryota; kingdom Metazoa; phylum Chordata; class Mammalia; order Cingulata; family Dasypodidae; genus Dasypus; species Dasypus novemcinctus. Next base: position 111,420,276 of record NC_080674.1, on the reverse strand, counting down.
GTGGAGTCCCTCACCAGTCTCTACTGTCCTCCAGACTTCTAATCAAGTGGGATTTTGAACAATCACATCTTAGGCTAAGCTGTCAAGAATGAAGCAGTAATTTGTAGAACAATAACAATATTGCAAAACTCTATTCTCTGTTCTTTTACTGTAACTTAGTTATTTGAAATGAGAAAAAGAATGTACTTGATGCTGTACCTATATGGGTTTCTAATTCAGAAACATTGCCCTAATAGTAAATGATATATGACTGAGGAAAAGGAAAATAATAATAAGAGAACTTTAATACATAGTTTTCATTTTCTATATTTTATAATCAAAATGTGAAATAAAAATATCCTAGTGATCTTGTAACTAATAAAATGGAAGCTATTTAATTTCTTTAAACTTTATCTTTAATAATCACTTAAAAGTTTGCATGCATCAAGTTTTGACCATTTCAATAATTTGGCAGTATATGTTTGTGTTTATTTATTTATTGTTTTGTGTGTTAAGCAAAGAACACTGTATTTCCCTTAAGTATCTATCATTACTCTTTTCATACATCATACCTTTTAGAGTGCTTCTGGGAAAATAATAGCCTTCTGGGAAACAGTTATGAAGGACTATTTTGAAGTGGCCATAGAAATGCAGATCAGGAAAGATCATGTAAAGACATGGCTAATAAAACCTGATGCTGAATCAATGTGGGAGAGTCACAAGAAAGGGTGATTCTTTATCTAAGGCTACAGATTTTATTATTAGTACAATGATTGTACCATCTCTCTATATAGGTTCCTGTTATTTAAAATCTTGCTCAAAAGTTCATTTTTGTTGATTATCTTATAAAGGAACTGTTTCTAAAATCTTTTCTTAGAACAGACAAGTGTATGGTCCTTAGAAGTCAGTTGATTGTATATCTGATTAATCTCTGAATCTATTTCAAAGGAATCCAGAGAGATCCAGTTTGTACTTTTTGTAAAACAAGAATGATTTGGTGGCTGCCTTCCCAGATGGTAGCCACAGATGAGAGTTGGTCCCTTTTATAAGCCCTGGTGATTATGAATGTGTATTTATCACAGAAGTCTACGCACAGATGACAGTTTAAAAAGAGGCTATGAGGAGCAAAATAGCGTAGGGTCATCTTTCTAAAGCAGATAACTGTTCATATCCCCTCTACTAATTATTATGTTCTTGCTGAATATGCAGCAAAGCCCAGACTCTTAGCTCTGCTTTGCTGGAACTGTGGTATAAATAGAGCATTTCTACTGTGGCCTAACGTCCTGGCTTTGCTTTTATGTGACCTTGGGCAAGTCAGTTGACCTCTATTAACCCCAGTTTCCTCATCTACATTATATATGTGGAATAAATTCAATCCAATTAAAAATATCTATAATTGTTACTCTTCAGATAAATCTGCTGTTACAAAAATAATCTTTTTCCACTTTATATGATGCATTTCTTCTTTCAACAAACAATTCTCTATGATATATATTGGATAATTTCTGAAAGTAAAAATATTGAGAAAGGCAAAATTTCTTCTCCTCGATAGCTTATGGTCTAGTATGAGAAGAAGTCTGTAATCAGGCTAATCTCTATATATAGAGAGGCTATGCTTTTTTAGGGGTAGCAATATATTGAAATCATTAAGAGGACAAGGCAGGCCTTGAATCCTATGATTCCCCTTACCAGCTGTCTTATAACTTTGGCAAGATACTACACCTATCTGGGAAGGTATCAAATCTAAGTTACTTGGACCCCTTTACACTATCATTCCACTTCCAGCAGAGAGAGAGAAAACAGCATGATTATCAAAGTGCCTATGTAGAATGAAGATGGGGGAGGCAAGGAAAGGGTCTCAATGAAGCAGGCTTTTCAAAGAATTCTCAATATTATGTGGTTTTTAAAAATTACATGTTCTTCTTTTAAAATATATTTTTTATTTATTTTTAAAAGATACATCGATCACACAAAATGTTACATTAAAAAATATAGGGATTCCCATATGCCTTAATTCCCACACCCCCCACTTTTCCCATATCAACAACTTCTTTCATTAGTGTAGTACATTTTTTGCAATTGATGAACGTGTTTTGGAATACTGCTACACTGCATTGATTGTAGTTTACATTATAGTTTACCCTCTGTCCCAGTCCATTCAGTGAGTTATGGCAGGATATATATAATGTCCTGCATCTGTCTCTGCAATGTCATTCAGGACAACTCCAAGTCCTTAAAATACCCCCATATTATACCTTTTTTTCCCCTTCTCTGCCTTCAGCAACTCCAGAGGTCACTGTCTCCATATCAATGACATAATTTCTTCTATTGCTAGAATCACAATAGTCTATAGTAGAATACTAGTAAGTCCACTCTAGTCCATATTTTATTCCTCAGTCCTGAGGACTCTGGAATGGAAATACCCACTCCACCTCTTAATTGAGAGGGAACTTTGATCCCACATGGCTGTTGGATGGAACTCTCCTGCTAGCAGGTGTAGACTCTCTCAGTTCCTTGGTGTGGTGGTTGTCCATCCTCACCTCCTTGTTACCTGTCATGGGTGAATCCAATGAACTGGAGAGTAGGTGCTGCAACTCTGCTGAGGCTCAGGGACCAGCTGTCATATGGACAGCCCAGAGATTCAAGTCTCTGGGACATACATACACCAACCCCAGCATTAACTATAGGTTCAATAAAAGGAACAGAATAGGCATGTGTTGAAGAGTCACATCGGAGTCCAATTCCATCATACTTGGGAGCACAGACTCCAAATTAGGGTCCACTGGTAAGGAACCAAACTCTGGAGCCATCTGTCATGACCAAAGGACCTGGCATCCCCATAGCCCTCAGGAGCCTCACTACCTGGGGTAGTATCTACTTTGGCTCTCTATGAGATCCTGCTGAGACATGCATAAGCTCCACCCATCTGATGACCTCCTGACTCATTATGAAGTCTCTTAGTCATATAAACTCTTTTGTCTTTACCATTTCCCCCTTTTATTCAAGGTCTTTTTCCAATTGCATCACCAGCCAGTGCTTGGTAATAATCCCTTAGTGCCAGGAAGGCTTATCCTTGGGATTCATGTCCTATACTGGGGTAAGGTAATGCATTTATATGCTGAGTTTGGTTTAGAGATTGACCACATTTAAGCAACATGGAGGCTCTCAGGAGGTAACTCTTAGGCACCCTGCAACACTAGGGCAAGCTGAAGTTTCAAGCACAAAAGGCTCATAAACATAGTCATTAGTATCAAGAGCCGATCAGTGAACCACGCTTCTTCACTGATCATTGCCCCTGTACTTGGAGGATTGTTGCTGTTCCATTAGAGAATGCAGTTGAGCCCTCCAGGATGGGAACCCAGCACACCCTCAGTTATCACATGAATCTCTACCCACTGTGGCAATACCCAATGAACAACCAAACATATCTATACACCTATATGCATGCCCTGGCAAACTCCCTGCCATGCATACCCCATCAATGACACTCCACACCAATGCTCCTTCCCTGCCATATTTGAACCCTTCTAAAATCCAAAACTTCTTCAAAAATGAAGCCAAATATATTGCTAAATTCAATTAATCAGGAAATGAGATAGTAATGATAGGTTTAAACATAAGAAATAAAATACATAGTAATTTAGAAAAACTAAAACAAAGTTAAAAAAATTGGGTTATTAAAAAATGAAACATTAAAATTTTAAAAAAATGTTTTGACTTTCATTGCTGTATTTCATGTTCTTTGTTGTTTTTTTGAGGGGGATGACTGGGTGCGTGCTGGGAGGGCTTTGACTTTCATGATTTAAGGAATTGTGTTCTACTTATGACATTAAAACATAGAAATGCTATTATAATTAAAGTTATTTTATTAAGTGTTTTTAAATGTTTAGATAAGTTTTTCCAATCAATATGAATTCAAATTACATTCTTCATGTTAAATATAAAACATTTGGATCACTGTGTAATATGAGATATCTACCATTTAAATTAGATGAGAACAGTTTAGAAATAAACACCAAACTGGAACTGTTACTTGAATGCTTAAAAATAGAATGAAGATGTAACTCTAAATCAATTACATAGATTTACTAGGAAGCTAAGATTCAGATATGTTCATACACTATTAAGTCAATATTAAATATTAAAGTTTTTAACATTATTAAAAAAATTTTACTAAACAATGTTTTACCTATAAAATCTTATAATGATATATTAAATATAAGTTATAGAGAAAAAGATTTTCCCACCTCTGTTCTCCAGTAACCCTGGTCTTACCTCTGCCTCACGGAGAACCATTACTAACAGTTTCTTTATACATATACAAGTAAATCTGAATAAGTATTCTCATTTTTTAATTTTTACAAAAATGTATTCTATACGTACTATTCTGTACCCTGTTTTCTTCACTTAATAAATCTTTCCAAATCCACACATCAAGAGCTTCTTCATTTTCACAGTTGCATAATATTGCATTATATGGAAGCACCATAATTTAAACAGTCTCCTGTTCATGAATATTTGGCTTTTTAAAAATATTATATAATTAATAACTTGGTTCTTATATCACATAAAACACAAGTGTATTTGTAGGGAAATTTTCCAGATTGAAATTACGCTGTCAAAATGTATATGCATTTATAGTTTTCATGGATATTATCAAATTGACTGCCATAAAAGCTGTGAATTTATACTCAATCCAGAATATGTGAGACTGGCTTCCTCGTAACTTTACCCATGATGTAATAAAACTTTATCATATTTTTCCAAACTTATAGATCAAAAAAGTGATATGTCTGTGTTATTTATGTGCAGTTATTTTGTATTCATTCATCTTTTGCTTTGCTTTTCATATTATAAAGAGCATTTCCTTTCCTGATATATCTTTTGAACAAAATTCTATTGGTTTGTTGGCCTTTTCCTAATTAACATTTTGCTGCACTTTATTTATTAGAAAGTTGAGATTATTTTGCCTGATTTGACAAATACTACTTCATTTTTTATTTGTCTGTTGATATATATATATATTTATAAGTTCTTGATGTTTATGTAGTTGAATCTATCTAGATTTTCTTTTATGACCATTGGATCTTCAATTTCAGTAGAAAGGCTTTTACCTCTCCAATTTTATAAATTAATTTTCAAATTTTATAAAGCAATTTTACTTGTTTTCTTATTGTACATTTATTATTATTTAGTTATTTGATTCTTTCGTTTGATATAAGGTGTAAGTACAGTTTGCTTTTCTCTACTTACCCCATTATCTTTCATTGAGTGGTTTCTCTTTTACCCAGTAATTTGAAATGCCAACTTCATAATATACCAATTTTTTATATACATTTGTTTAGATTTCTGGATGCTTTAATCTGTGCCAGTGACCTATTTATGAACCAAGACCTCATGTTTTAATTTTGAAGCTTTACTAAAATATATTACAAATAGGTCATAAGTGAATTATTATCTCCTAGAAGCTAGGCTTCCTTAATCTTTTTCAGAGTTTTGCTGGGAAATATTTATTTTTCTATTTAAACTTTATACTTTAAATTTTAAGCTTGTTTCACAAAGTTACTTTTATTTATATTTTGTCACATTTATAAATTAATTTAGAGAGAATTGAAATATTTATGATATTGAGTATTCCTATCCAAGAACATAGCATAGCTTTACATTTGTTTATGCCTATAACTTTTCATTCAATAATGTTTTAAAGTGTTCAAAAAGATTTTTTACATCAATGTTGTACTTAGTTCTTCCTTTTTGTAAATAGGACTTTTTCTTATATTGTATTTTCATATATTTGTATATTTGAAAGCTGTTAGTTTTTGAACGCTTGTTTAATTTTCCCTTTTCTTACAAATACTATTGTAAGAGTGTTCCAGTTCAGTCTCTTATGCTTTCCAGGTAAACAATCATATTTCAGAAAATCATGATAACTTTGTATCCTGCTTTCAAAATGTTATACTTCTGATTTCCTTCTTCTTTCATAGTGCAATGATTGGTAAGCTGAGATAGATCTATTTCTATCATGTCCCCATCTATTATATCCTATTTCAGGATTAGGGTGAACTATATGAAATTGTGAATTCTTTCCACCTACAAAAATGACATTTTATTTGGTTCAACTAAATGTCAAGATTTGTTGTTAAATTATTTTAAAATTATTTTATTCTATGTGATGGTGATTTTTATTGTTTATATTAATAGATTTTCTAATGTTGAATTATTCTTTCATTTGCATGACAAAAAACTAGTCAGTCATGGTGAAATTGTCCTTTAATTTTGCTCTATTCTCTTTTTCAATATTTTATTTAGGATTTTTGCATCAATATTCATAAGAGATTGTTCCATAATTTATTTTTTAAGTACAGACTTTGCCAGTCTTCAGTAGCAATGTCATTCATTTTATAAATTTTCTTTCTTTTCTATGCTTAAGGCTGTTTAATAACATTTCAATAGGCTGATTGTTAAATGTTTGTTGAAATTCTCCTGTGAAACTCTTTGATCCTAGTGCTGTTTAGGAGCATTAGTCTTTGACTATTTTTTTTCTTACTGTTTTGTGGAAAGTAACCTCTTGTGATTTGCTGCTTTCAGTAGCATTTCGGCAAATTGATGTTCTTAGAAAAATATCTATGTTATCCAAGTTTTCAAATTTATTTTCATAGTATTAATATATCATTTATTAGTCATCTAATTACCTCCCTTTCTGTGTCTTTTTTTACATTATCACTTTCTATTGTATGTTTCTTTCAATTATTTTTGATTTAGCTTAGCAAATGGGTCCTATGTTTTGTTGTTTATTATTTTCTTCAAAGAAACAGTTTTTGGATTTACTGATCATTTTTGCTGTTCACTTTTTTATTTCATTGAATTTTACTTTTATTTTTATTAATTCTTCCATGTTTGTTTTCTGTATATCTAGCTGTCTGAGCTACTTAGTCCATTGTTTCTTTTTTAGCTGATAAAATATTTTAGGCATTTTTATTACACTTGTTTTCTAGAAGTTTAACCTAAGAGTTGTTTAAATGAGGATTTACTTCTATATCCAGATTTATGTATTTATTTATTTTGTTAATTTGCAATTTTACTGCATCGTTATTAGGAAATATCTTCTATACCACCCAACATTTTAGTCTAAATTCTCCAGTCATTATTTTGCTGGCTGAATTGTGCAGTTTTCCTAAGATAAGCTCATGGGAGCAATATATTCTACAGTTGTGCATGGTTAAGGCTATATGTCTCCAACTTTCATGACGTGCACTTACTATAAAACTTACAGATGGTCTTTTTAAAAATTTTGTGGTATTTTGCAAATGTTATTCCACTGTCTTCTTGCATAGTGTTGCTGGTATAAATATGAGGAAAAACATACTTTTCTGCATATATATATATATATATATATATATATATATATAATCTTTTATCATTGGCTGCTTCAAATTTACTCTAGTGACTTGACTAGGATATGTCTGGATATTGAGCATTGTGCTCTTTGCTCTGACATGTATATGCCCTTGATATGTAAATACAAAAGGATTTGCCATTTACTAGCTGAATCTTTTTTTTTTTTTTTTTTTTAATTTTTTTATTTTTTATTGACTTTGTAATAATATTACATTAAAAATATATATGTGAGGTCCCATTCAACCCCACCCCCCCACCCCCCCTCTCCCCCCCCCCAACAACACTCGTTCCCATCATCATGACACATCCATTGGATTTGGTAAGTACATCTTTGGGCACCTCTGCACCTCATATACATTGGTTCACATCATGGCCCATACTCTCCTCTATTCCATCATGTAGGCCCTGTGAGGATTTACAATGTCCGGTGATTACCTCTGAAGCACCATCCAGGGCAGCTCCATGTCCCGAAGACGCCTCCACCTCTCATCTCTTCCTGCCTTTCCCCATACCCTTTGTCCATTATGTCCACTTTTCCCAATCCAATGCCACCTCTTCTATGTGGACACTGGATTGGTTGTGTCCATTGCACCTTTATGTCAAGAGGAGGCTCAGATTCCACCTGGATGCTGGATGCAATCCTCCCATTTTCAGTTGTAATCACTCTAGGCTCCATGGTGTGGTGGTTGTCCTTCTTCACCTCCATCTTAGGTGAGTGTGGTAAGTCCAATAAATCAGATTGTAGGTGCTGGAGTCTGTTGAGGTCTAGCTGAATCTTGATTGAATTACTTAAATTCTCTGTGCTTCGGTCTCTTCATCCATGAAATTGGGAAAAAATTGTATTTGCCTCAAGGAATTGTTATGAGGATAAGATGTTAATATTTTTAAAGGGCTTAGAAGTGTGCTTGGTATATAGTAAATGTCATTAAGTATTTAAAACATTAATAAATAAACAAAAATAAATTTCTAGTGATGTGGAGAAGGTGGCCATGGTGGCTTCTGATGGTAGGGAGATGGAAGAAGAGATATGGTTTGGGGGCATTTTCAGGATTTGGAGTTGTCCTAGGTGGTGCTGCAGGGACGGATGCTGGACATTGTGTGTCCTGTCATGGCCCACTGGGTGGACTGGGGGAGAGTGTGGACTACAATGTGGACCATTGTCCATGTGCTGCAGTGGTTCTCCAGAATGTATTCACTGGGTGCAGTGGAAGTGCCACAATGATGGAAGAGTTTGTTGATGTGGGAGGAGTGGTGTGGGTGGGGTGGGAATTATAGGGGACCTCATATTTTTTGAATGTAACATTTAAAAGAAAATAAAGAAGGAAAAAAATAAATTTCTTTCAGAAAAGTCTTGATTTTTGCCTTTCAATATTATTTAAAATTTCTCCTTACATGATTTCAATTATCTGTTTGTTAGATATACTTTGCCTGACTTCTAAATCTTAATTTTCTCTCTATTTCGTAAAAATAAGAGAAATTATACCTGTTTATGAGGTATAATAGTTAGTGTAACTGTGCAGTTCCCTGAGTTTTTGTAAATGTGTGCAGCCGTGGAACACCCCTATTGTCATCACTTCCATCACTCTCTGAACTTTCCTTATACTCCTTTGCAATCAACTTCTGTGCCTACTCCAGGCCCCAGGGAACCTCTGATCTGCTTTGTTGCTGTTATACTTTTTACCTTATCTGAATTTCACTTAAATGAAACCATAAAGTATGTAGTCACTTGTATCTGTTCCTTTCATCTACAGTGTGTGAATGGATATAGAATACTGTATTGGTATACCCATATTTTATTTGTTCTAATCTGTGTACAGAATTCATTTCCATTACTTTTTTTTTGTTTTCAGTTTTTTTTTCAGTTTTTTTTTATTATTGAAGTATACCATTCATACATGAACGCACATAAACAATAAGTGTATATGTAAAGATTGTGAACTTACAAAATAAACATACATAATATCACACAGGGGTCTCATAAATCACTCCTCCACCAACTCTTTGCATTAGTGTGAAACATTTGTTACAAACTATGCAAGAGTATTGTCAAAATAGTACTACCAACTATATTCCTTATCTTACATTTGATGTATTTTTCCCCCAACCACACTATTTTTTTAAATGTATTTTTGTTACAGGTACTGTGAATTCGCAAAATAATCATACAGATGTGTAGATTTCCCATACAACTCCACACCCTGGTGGAACATTTGTTACAGATTATGAGACAATATCATCAGACTATTACCACCAATCATGGTCCATAGCATACATTTGGCACACTTTTTCCATTCACCTCTATTATCAACACAGTATAGCTTGGCATTAATGCAAGAATATTGTAGTATTGCTGTTAACCACAGTCTATAGGTCACACCAATTGTAGTTTTCCCATATTTCTCCATATTCCCATCATTCTGCAATAGTGATGTACATCTTCTCTAGCTCACAGAAGAACTCTCTTGCATTTGTACCCTTAACCACAATTCTCAACAGCCTCTGGGTTTACTGTGTTATTCGGTCCCTAGATTATTCTTTAGCTTTCTTTCTATTGACATTTACTTCCCCAGACTACGTTTTTCAGTCACAATCCCATTTATAAACCAGTTGTTACTCCCTATAATGTGTTATTATCAACTCTATCCATCTACACACTTTTACAGTCAAGTTAACTAAAACTTCTATGTACATAAAAGCATCCATAGTTCTTCTCATCTCTCCTCCTATCTCCTTACAACCTATGCTCTAGGCTCTAATTCCATGTGTTTATTATTTGTATTTAGTTCATAGTAATGATACCATGCAATATTTGTCCTTTTGTATCTGGCTTACTTCGCTTAGAATAATGTCTTCAAGACTCATCCATGTTACCATATATGTCCTGATTTCATTTATTCTTATTGCAGCATAGTATTCCATCATATGTATATACCACATTTTGTTTATCCACTCATTGGTGGATGGACACTTGGGTTGTTTCCATCTTTTGACAATGTGAACAAGGCTGCTATGAACATTGGTATGCAGTGTCTGTTTATGTTATAGTTTTTAGTTCTTCTGGGTATATGCCTAGTAGAGGAATTGCTGGATCATATGGCAGTTCTATATTTAGCTTCCTGAGGACCCACCAAACTGTCTCCATTACTTTTTGATTGTTTTTTCCTCATGTTTGTCTCCTTTGTCCCTTACTGGGTTTTATAGGTGCACCATTCCCTTTGCACTTCTTTAAATCTCATCTTTCTATCTGTGGATATTTCTGTTTTTCCTACTCATTTCTTTGTTTCATCAGTTCTTATTTCATCTTTCCCTTTGGTCCCCAATTTCTTCCCCTGAGTTCTTTCATTTGTCCTCTTTAAAATTTCCTCATAGATGATTTAATTCAGTTTTCTTAGTTCTTCAGACATGCTTAAATACTCTCTTTATCTGCCCTGTGGAAACTTTTTCTGAAATTCGTATATTCATTCATTCATGCATTCAGAATATATTTTCTGCAAGTCTGTTGAGGCTCAGGGCCTGGCTATCACATGGACGTCCAGAGATTCAGGTCCCCTGAGTATACACTAAACCCCAGCACGAACCACAGGTCTGGTAAAAGTGACAGGAGAGGCTTGTGAACAAAGATGACATCTGAGTCCAACTCCACCACACTCAGGAACAGAAACTCCGAAGTAGGGCCAACTGACATGGCACTGAACTTCATCTGCCATGACCATAGAATCTGTGAGTCTCTGTAGCCCTCCAAAAAACCAATATCTTGGGATGTATCTACTTTAGCTGTCTTTGGGACTCTGCTGAGGTGACCTCCCAGCTCTTTTTTGGAGACTCATAGCTATATAAACTCATTTGTCTTTTCCATTTCCCCCTTTTATTCAAGGTCAAAAAGCATTTTTAACTCCTGATATTACATGTAGGCTGAAATATTGATGATGGAGGAGGTTGTTGTTAGGGGAGGAGTGGGGTGAGAGGGGTGGGGGTATATGGGGATCTCATATTTTTTGAACGTAACGTTAAAAAAAATAAAGACACACACAAAAAGAATATATTTTCTGTACGTACACTGGAGCAGGCACCGAGGATATAGCAGTGAAGAAAATAGAAGAAAGTAAGAAATTTGTGCATATATGTACTATGTCAGATTGTTAAACATACTATATAGGAAAATACAATTCAAAGAAGAGGGATAAGGGCTTTTGGAGTGTTGGTTTCAGTTTTAAATAGAGTGACTTGTGATGGTGAGTCTGAGGAGATGGTATTTGAGTAAAACCTGGAGGAACTAAGAGAGGTATCTATTAATATATTGATATCTGGAGAAGAATATTCCAGGCAGAAGAAAGAGCAAGGTAAAGTGTTTTTAGGGGGTAACTGTACCTGGAATATTTTTGGGGGAAAAAAAAGCAGGGGTGAGCAGAAAGATGCTGGAAAAAAGAGGTAACCGCAAGCAAGATCATGTAGGGCTTTGTAGGACTTTGAAGTGATTCAATTTTACTTGTGTGAGAGGGAGCATATGGATTAACTTGTGCTACAAGAGTGTACAGAGTAGACAGAAAGAGAACCTGAGTATTTTTCATTTTTCAGTAAATTTGGTAATCCTTATGACATTTTTTTAGTATTATATGTGTATATATATATATATATATACACACACACTGATGTTGTGTCATATCCTTTTTATTACTTTTTGAAACAATCTGAATAAATACAATTTTCTTGAACCAGCTATTTGTGGATGCTTCTTATGAAACTGGAGTACGGAGGGACCTAAATAGTGTTTCTGATTTCTCAACCTAAATGCTCTCCTCTAGCTGCTACAGAGACAGACTGCTTCTTAACAAATGTGGCTCCTTTGTGAATTTTATTGTAGTCCCCAGAAGTCCCACTCCTGATGCTCTACATCACACCTAGTGGAAAGGCTGTGCTCTTTCCTTTTCAAAGGATGTAGCTTTTGTATATCTGAGTGAGCCCCTCATGTTTGTTGTGGCCATCTGAGAACTGCCCCAGCTGGGCCGTGTTGGGCTGTCTGCATTCTTACCTTGATTTTCTCTTGTTTGTTTCCTGTTTCTCTCAGCTCATTTTGGGAGCCCTCACTGTGTGAAGAAGGCTGCTTATTACACCTGCCTACTAGTTTCCCTGAAAATTGAGGTTGTTGGTTGTGATTCATTTCCCTTGTTGCTTTGAGATAGTTTTTCAGAAGGAGAAGGGGATAGAGCCTGACTTAGGTAGACATTTTTAAAGTGAAAATTTAATACCTAATTTGAAGGTAACAATTGGGGTATATATTTTTAAAACAATAGTTAAATAATTTTTGTAGTTATTCAGTATTTATATAAGTTCAAGGTTTTCAAAGTTCTATTTAATATCACACACATAACTCCATAGAACATTTTTTTGAAACAGTAGTTTAACATGCAACATAATTCAGTATTTTACTTCCAATCTTACTATAGTGCTTGGAAGCGTGATGCTAAAAACAGATGGGTTGATTAGCTAATGTCGTAAAGGGTTATTGTTTGGGAAGATTATGTCTGTTAGGATCACTGATTGGGTATGTAGAGCAGGTCACTTTTTGAACATAGGATGCATTTTATCTTTGAATAGTATAACATTTTCAATATCTTTCCTACTAGGAACATCCCAATTATTTTGTAAGGTATTCTTCAACTACAATATGCATTTCTAACCAAAAATGTATCAAAAAGATATAGATTCTAAAAGTAGCATTAAATGTGGTAGATACTCAGTATCTATGTAAATAAATACAGAAATGGTGGTGTTCATTTAGTTATATATTTCTATGTATAAATGCAGGTCTCTATTTTAAAAAAATTCTTCGGCATTCTTGCTAAGGTCATTAGAGCAAACTAGAAACCTTAAACTTAGATCTAGCTTCAGAAATGATCATAGGAAAAATATCTATACCTTAATTATTAGAAACATAATAATTGGAGAATACATATTTTTATCTTTCATCATTTTCTATGATTTTACATTAATGTTATGATTACAGGCCATGACAGCATACTGAATAAATATGATATGTAAAAATATGAACCAAAATTTTTGAAAACATAACTGGAATGACTATAACATAGAAAATTATTAGCTGCCATGACCAATGTGAAATATAGTTACAAATGTACAGGTAATTCTACTGAATCACATTTATATCATAGCATATGATATGAGAAATGTGTATTTGTGTTATCAGAATGATAAGACAACATCCCACATCCTTGCTCTTAAAAAAAAAGAATACTTTCTTACATAAAAGGGCACATAGCCTTGGAAAGTTTCATATTCTGGAAACTGTTCTAGGTTTTGTACCTCTCGCTGGCCAAATCATTTACATGAGTGTTAGTTTGCCTAACATCTTCATTGTTTTTATTCATAAAATGCTTGGTGACTGTTTTAGTTTCCTAAGATGCTCAAGCAAATACCATGAAATGGGTTGGGTTAAACAATGGAGATTTATTTGCTTACAGTTTTGAGACTAAAAGAAAGTCCAAATCAAGGTGTCGACAAGGTGGTGCTTTCTTCCCAAAGACTGGTGTTCTGGGGCTGGCCGCTGGCCACCCGTGGGCCTTAGCTTCTCTTCTGGCAAGGCATGTGGTGATGTCTCTGGGTCTCTCCCGTCTCTTTCAGATTGTTGATATCCAATATTTAGCTGCTCTCTCTGTGGCTTTCTCTCTGTCTGTATGAATTTCATTCTATTTATAAAGTACTCCAGAAGTAGGCTTAAGACCCATCCTGATTGTGATGGGCCACAGCTTTCTTAACTGAAGGAACCTCATCAAAAGGTCCTACTTGCAATGCTCACAGCCACAGGAATGAATTAAATTAAGAACATGTTTTTCTGGGGTACATATAACTTCAAACTATCACAGTGACCCTGAAGTGAATTTGTGGCTTTTTAATTTAACGAATGACCAAATCAAGGACATTTAAACACATATCTGGAAATGACCTGTTTCTGAAGATCAGTGCGTCATAGTCTGAAAGATTAATTAGATGAAACTTTCTTTGATGTAGATTGTCATATAAATAGTCAGAACAAGTTATTCACCTCATAGGCAATATGCTATGGATAACTGACTCCCCACACAAAAAAGGCATCCTATAGGGATGAAATGAAGAAAACAAGGACATAAGCATGAGTTAGCTAAAACATTCAGAATATTTGCCCTAGATTTATAATATGCTGGATCAGTTTCAAAGAGATCCTATAGTCTCATGGTCTTATAAAGAGAAATCACAGTCATATACTATGAGATTTTGCCAAATAGTTTTTAGTCATTTATTTTCTTCTCACATTACACCAGAGGAATCCACTGGAACATGTAGCCATGTGCAAGTCCTTTAATAAATTATGAAAGTTACCATTTGGACAAAAATGAAAACAGCATCCTCAAAGGTTCTTTTAGTTCAAATTCCTGAGCCAAAAAGTTTGTCCTCTTAACATTAACTTAATGACAATTCTAAAGGTGAAGTAATCAAATGACAGTTTAAGACTGCATGACAATAATCCATACATGTTGTAAATGGATGATAATCCTTTTTACTCCAGCTGAAACAAAGAAGAGCTTCACTCTTTTAAGTGACTCCACAAACACTGATTTACAACACCAATATCCCAAAGGCTGACAGGATGTTAGAGACAATCTATGGAATAACTATAAATAATAAATAAATAAAGTTTATGGAATAACTATAACCCAAATGGAACCTGAGTTCACCAGTAGGAAAGAACATTGGCAAACTATTCAATCACAAAGTTTATACTTTCATTGTTAATGCTAATGAAATGTTTGTCAAAACTATATTTTGACCTCTTTCAGACTCAATCCTGTAGATAATATTTAATTTATTTGTACTTTCATCTACATGCATTCATTTTGCAACATTTAGCATTAGTTAAAATCTTAACATGCAGACCTAATATGAGGCATAGGTAGAGAGAAATATTCTTGCCTGATTTCATCTCAGCATTGGTATCTTAACCGTAGTAATCACAGTCTAACCAGCTCATGTTTTTACATTTAACAATAGTCAAAATGTCTCTTAATTTTGAACTCTCCAAAGATGGAAACTATGCTCTGCAATGATAGGCTATATATGCAGGACAATATGCATTTATGTAAAATGTGCCGTGAAGAACCTATAGTGGTTTTGATATCAATTTCTGACCCTTTTAAGTGTGTAGCTAACAAAATGTTTTATCTTGGTTTGATCTGCTCTGGATGTAACTTTATGTGTGTCAGGGTGATCTGATCCCTAGATACCTTTCTCAGGTATCTGTTTTCTTGCTTCAGAGCAGGTAGTGCTAGTTATACAAACATATTTATGTTTACTTGTGCTAAAGGCTCTCAAACCTGGCTATAGATCAAAATTTACTAAGAAGGTGTTTTTTTTTAAAATGTACAAACTCCATTCAAGGAGATTCTCATTCATTAGTGGAATGCACAAAGGTATCTTGAAAATGTCTACAGCTAGTATTTATAATAACCACTGGCTTATGCTTATCTGAAAGTTCAGTTTTAACTATCAAATCCATTAATTACTTCCAGAAGCAAGAAAATGATTGTAAAATATTGGCTGCCTGATATATTGCTTAATACCAGGAATAACTATGTGGCAAAAAAAAAAATCATCTTTGAAAAAATTGATTGTAATATCATTTTTTCTGAGGTGTGTTCTCTAATTGAGTCTCCCAGCACCACGGCATGACCCTGTCCAGGCTATTCAACAACATCCTCCTATCCCTCCTATGCTGCTGCCTCCCCACACCCCACTCCCCTCCAGCAGCTCAGCGTGTTTACTGATTAATCACTTCATGCCCAGTAACATGTGGGCTGTACTGAATGAGGCTTGTAATCAAGTGATAGAAGTCTACTTGATTATCATTCACAACAGTCGCCCAATACAAGATTTTTCTAATTATCTCCCCTGTGGTGGACATTAACCCCTGTTTGGTTTTCAATTATAACATCTACATGTCTTATTTCCCAAACATTCCTAAGGGATATACTACCAGAATAACCATGGAGAAGTTAGTGAAAGTTCCAGGAAAATAGTCTCCTTCAAAGATGACTTACTTCTCTCTTCAGAATACATAGGACTATTGTTATCAGGAGAGAGGCAGAGGGAACAAAGACGAATCAAAAATGTTAGTTTTTTTTTCAGTTAAAACTAATTTTCAGACGTTTTCCCCAACTAGTAACTAAAAGTAAATGCCATATTAGTTTCTCTTATGTAGTTTTCAGATTCTTAAGCATCATTCCCCTTCACTGAAGGAATGTTCTAAATGAGCTTGTTTGTTTTCAGCAGTCATTTAAATTATGTTTAGTAAATTTTTATTTGTTTAAGTGTTTCAGGTACATAATTTCTAAGGGGCTGAGTCAGACTTGATCACAATATATTTAATATTATGTTATAATAACATTTGTGTTTAAAGCAATCAATGTTGAAGTTCTCTCGGGAAGTCTTGAGTTAAATTTGGTCAATGCATATTTTGTATTTTTACAGGTAATATCATATATCCATATTTTCTAGTATTTTGCAGTTTTCCTGACAAATTCATAAAGAAGAAACTAGTATCTTGCAAAATATTGAATTTGGCAAAATATCAATATTCTTCTCGTGTTCTCTGTCCCAAAAGGAGATACTGTAGAGCCATTTTGGTTGAGTGTCAAGTTTTATTGATGACCTTAGTGAGAACCATTTACATTTTGCAGTTTCTGTGCATATGTCATTAATAGGGAGCTGCTTCCTTGCTTGTGTGAAAGTTTGATTTCTTTTTCTAGTTAAATAGTGATCCAAATGCAAAACCTAATGCTTAGGGTAATCATGTGGATTTATGACCATCACTAGGACGCTAGGCTTTCAGAAATGAAATTGAATAGATCATATTTCTCCATAAATGTAGGTTTTATAGCTGAGATAGATATAATATTGATAATATCTTTATTTAACTGTTTCAAAATGCCATATGTGACTGAAGGCAACAGAATGGAAATAACTGTGTTTATAGCAAATATAATAGGAAATGAAAGCATCATATGTAGAAAGCTTCTCACTGAAGTGAGTAGCATATTAGTGGTATAGTGTGACAGCATTAGTGGTTGCAATCAGCAGATTGAGGGGAGGAATTTGAGTACACTCAGATGCAGGATGAGGAAATTAAAATGGGGAAATATGATAGTTGTTTTCTGATGCTCAGTATCTCCCAGGAGAATTAACATGTAGACAAAGTTAAAATGGGGGAAAATACCTTCGATTCATTCATTCAAAATTTTTTGAATGGAGCATCTACTAGTCACATTTTCCCTCAATCTATCATTGTCACCTCTATATTATGGAAAAAACAATGCTCAGGTTACAACAAAATTTCAATTTAAGAGACATTACTTATGCCAAAATGGATTCTGAATTTGTCTTTTCCCTAATCTGTATTCATTTATTTTCCCCACATGGTCCTTGCAAGTGAAATTGTTCAAAAGGATTGCCTACTCATTCTAAACACATATCTGTGTTCAGATGACAGGACAATTACTTACCATTTCATTTAGTTTCCTCACTGTTTCTACATTACTTCGGTGTTTTAGCAGCCATGGTGCTGTCAAACCCACAAAAAGGTTTTTGGAAGACAGTATTCAGTCTGCATTTGTTCATTATCCAGTACTCATTTGTCAAAATTTATAGTACATAGAGCAATACAGCAGTGAAAAACAAGCAAGCAAGCATATCAACAATCTCAATTAGAATTAAACTTAGTTACTTAAGTTAATTTTGCACAAAATATGTAGATATAAGAAATATTTGAACTTTAGTCTGCCAAATTTAAATTCTTTCCTTATCCTAATCATAATATACTATTTGTGAACCATGTCCAAGAACGTCTGTTTCATTCTGGAAAGGCCTGAATGCATACTCTTTTTTATTTTTTTTTAATTAGAATTTTGGAAAAGGATGTTTTTATCTACCAAATTCATCCAAATGTGTATAAATGTGAGTAGATCACTTAGGACAGGTAAAAGAAACACCAAATTTTTAAACTCCAGATTTAATTCTGAAACTATCATAAAATTAATAATAAAGCCAATTATGAACATTTTTAACAAATCTAGATACCACAACAAATGATCAAAGAAAAGGTCTATAAATTATATAATACAAAAGAAAAACATGCTTTTAAATCATTACATAACTTTGTGATATCACAAAAGGAAAAAGAAAACCACTTTAAAATACATTCCAAATCCTTTTTACTTTCATCACATTAACTTAACGTTTTCTATGTTTCCTCATATATTCATTTATCATATACTTTAAATATCTGATGTGTACCAGCCATATTGTTAAGGTTTGGACATAAAAAGAATGTAAGATGGCATTCCCACCTTAAAGTTATATATCCAAATAATTGTTCATCATTCTGTGATTTGGCAAATTGAAAATTTGCATTCAAGAGAGTCATAGAGATATTGTTACAAAATGCATTCAGTTGTAATTTGTCCAGTTGAATTCTTTAAGCAAATGGCATACTATGAAATTAGAAAGCAGGTAATTCTTTTAACAAAAAAAATCTATAATAGATTATTATTGGCTCCAAGAGCAAATAAACACAGACTTTCTCCTGAAGATCTTGCCAACAGTAAGCGAACAGTAAAGAAATGATATACTATATCCATAAAAGCAGGATTTTTCCAAAGTGATTGCCCTTTACTGCCTCAAGAGATGATCTTTGACCTTCCTGAAGGACTCATTAATAGCTGTTAAACATGGGAGGAAGCTAGAAGAAATGGAGAAGCACTGTTCTTGTTCTTCTTTTCATTGTCCCACTCTTTTTGTTTTCTTCCTATTATATGTTGGGGAAGATTTGCTTATGTAAGTAGCATGGAAATTACATCGTGGTTTTCTGTGGTTTATGTGTACCATCTATTTAGTGTTCAGACTTTGACCTCTCTCCCCAGCTTTGTCTCTCCTTGTCTCACTTTATCCATCCTGTTTCTCTAGTGGTTTTTTAGTAAGTACTGTCCTGGTTTGAATAGAATTTTTTAATCTATCAATTTCTTAATCTAATAAAGCATATATATTTTCAAGTGCATTCTTCTATATCAGTGTACAATCATCTTTAGCAGTATCTAATATTTGCCAATGAAGTATTTGTCATGTATCTATGTGGTATACAAATTGATTTTTATATAAACGTCTATACATTATTTTAGTCACATTTATCAGATCCAACACTTTGATGATTTAATCTATTATTGCCAAAATCAAGCTTATATATAACCTATATTTAGACAGAATCATTAAATTTAAGTTTCGCAGTTCTTCGGTGCCCACCTAAACTTCTTATTACATATTATTATAGCCGCCACACTACTCAGTTATATTGCAGTTCCCGTAATTCTTCTAATGTGTACAGATAAATCAGCCATGATCTGTTCCTCAAGGATCCTTATTCTCCTGTTCCCTTTGGCACAATTTTTGGGAACTGGTTTTGCACTATGTGATGGGACAATATATGGGAACATTGTTAGGAGGCTCAGGGAAAGATTGGCACTGAATTCACAACCCTATATTTATTACCAGCAGGAATGATCTAAGCTATTGTACTTGTTGACCCCTAAGTACTTTCTAACTTTCTGGTTGTTTTCATCTCTTGGCTTATATTTTGTTTACTTGGAAAGTAAGCCATTTGGTGAAGATATTGAAAAGCTTGCCAGCGGTGTAATCTTAGTACTGGACAAAGGGGCTTGTGTAATAGCTGTCCTGGGTTCTTGTCATCCTATGGGTGCTATCTATATCATTTGAAGAAACCCCTTCTGCTTCCTCACCTGTCATAGTGATTCTAGAATAGGTTCATGACAAACCACACTTTCTTGACTCCTCTCTTCCCATTTTCCAAGAGGAGTTAGAAAGAGGCAACCTTAACAGTTCAGTGTAAGGTTTGTGGCAATTTAGAGAGATTCATTCATCAGACTTTGTGGAAATAGTCAGCTGGTATACCATTGTTCATTTCACTCCACAGTTAGTAAAATAAAGTTATTATACAAATTCTTGAGGATTTTTTTAGAAATAACATTTTAGATATCAGAAGTAAAGTAAAAGATGTTACAAATTCAGAAATTTCTTATGGTTTGGCTTATAACTGAACCAAGTGTAAGGATATGATTTTCTATCTTCACCTGCATTGTTTGGAGTTTAGTGTACATACTTACTTTTCACCTGTCTACATTCAAATTTACCAAAATCTTTGTGTGGCTCTTCATATTGAGCAATTTTGGTGCTATTTGAATCACCTTCATTTCACTTTTTTCTTGCTTATATTTAATGTAAAGGTAAATGGATTTTTGGGAGAACATTTGTTCATTTAATTTTTACAGGATAGAGTTTACTTCATTGTTTTTCTTCCCTCAAATTAGCAAAGTACAAAGAAAAGACCACAGTGGATCATTCTAGTTTCTTTCGTATTCGAAATTGAAAATTGAGGTGACAAGAATATTATTTTGTGTGTATATTTTAATGTTACTGCATAATTAATACATCCCAGTGAAAAAGGAATATAAGAACACAATATCCCACTAACCCTCATATTGTGGTAAAAAACAAGCTTTCAATAATTATATTCTTTGTGAAAGAGAAAGAAAAGAAATCCAAGCATCTACTACTATTGAATTATAAAACAACAAACTATCTCTTTCTCTGTGGCTTTCATCCATATAATTTACAGTGCAAATGCAATTTTTTTTTTCATACACAAATGCTTCTATATTGAGAGCTGTGTGGAAAATAGAATGCCTACTCCCAATTTTCTGGCCAAACAAAGAAAACAAAATCCTTCCCCATCTTCTGTATTATGTGAGTGCCAATAACGCCTCTTTGATGGTAGCTTTGTGTTGTATTGTGTTTTTGCTTTTAATTAAGATATATTGGGTAAAATAGTGCTTCATTGTGTTGTACAAAATACTGAAGCATGGGCTAATTACAGCCTTCAATGGGATTCAGGATGAACTTCATGTTACTGTCTCAGGCCTATTTTTTAGTTTAGCAAAGGGTTCTAATGCTATATTTTCTCCTGTGATTTTCTTTTAAGCTTCTCCTCACCCAAATGAAAAGCAACGACCCCTACCTAAAATGTTAATTAAATGGCTACTTCACTTGTTATAAAGTTTTTATTTAAAAATATTCTTACATTTCGGATGCCAAAATTCAATTTTGCCCCACATGGTCCTTTTTACAACACTCCTTTTTGGAGGGCACAATTTTCACAGAAGGCAGAATTCAAAGTGAGCAGAAAGCAGGTTGGGAGCCAGACAAATATGGAAGAAATGTCACCCTCATCTTTATTTAAACCTGATTAACCTTTTTAATTTAGTCATTAAGTTTTATTGAAAATGAACCAAATACAGTCATTAGTTGTGGAAAGAGAATGGAATCAATTTAGACATTAAATTAAAGGGCAAAGTCTCTAGATCTTCCAGGTAAAGATAAAGTGTTAGGTTGTTCTTTGCAAAGCTACTGTAAAGGAAATAAAAATAATATAGTGCATATTGAAATTGTAATTTACCAAGATGCCAATCTATTTCAGCATTTGCAATAATATGATAAAATTCAAATAATTAAAGTCTCATATATATCTTTTCAAGAAAGTGATTAAAATGTCTTCATCTATAAATATGATGTAAGAGGTGTGTTGCAGGAAGAAAGTCCATTGAACAAAAAGAAACATTTTAAAAGGAATACATTTTAAAAGGAATAGTATCAATAACTATGAAAGGTTCTGTTTTATATTCTTTCTCTGACCCTATTGTTTCTGGACACCTGCAGTTTCCTATTGTGGTGAATTTTCTGAAAACATTGTTAGTTTTCATACAAGTATCTAATCTTTTGTTGAACTGCATTGGATTGAAATGGTAATTGTAATTGCTGTAATTGTCGTTTTCTTTCTGCATGCAGAAAACAGTGGAGTCTATTAAATTATTGCCTGAAAATGCATAATACTTAATAATGTATTTAAAAAGTTGGTTTTGCCACTTGTAATAGTGATATTCAAATATCATGCTATGGCGTGCTTATCATGTGTGTTTATGTGGATTATCTCATTAAATCCTTACAACTACCCTATGCTGCTATCACATAGATAAAAACGACTTCTTATTCTGTTCCAGGACTATCTCATGTGCTTTTCACAAAATTTCACATTTAATACTCACATCACATTCCCCCTAGGAAGAAGGGTTCATTATTAATTCCATTTTACAGATGAAGAAACTGAAACTTTGAAACCAGTAAATGCTGAGAAAGGCTGCAAAGCCATTCAGCTAGATTCCCGAATCGATGAGTTTAGCCAGTCTATAATATGTCTTCCTTATAGATATTTCTTTACTTAAGAGAATGATAGGTTGGTATTGTAGAAAGTCAAAGAGTGACACAGGAAAGTGCTTGCATATCATTTGGTCAAATAGAACTTTGGTTATATAAGAGGTAGTTGGTCATGGTTCCTGTGTAGGGTTCATTTTTAAAATCTAAGGTAGATCAAAATGCAAAAATGACTCCCCATTTTATTCAAAATGAAAGACTACATCCTTACAATGGCCTTCAAGGCTCTGCATAATTTGGCTTCCTGTTCTTTCCCTGACTTCACCTCCTACTACTTTACCTTTGCACATTCTGCTTCAGCCACTTTATCTTACCGTTTTTCTAGGGTATGCTAGGGATACTCCTATACTTTAACTATATTTTCTACCTGGAATGCTCTTGTTCTAGGTATCTGCATGGTTAACTCCAGCACATCTTCCCTTTCTTTGTCCAATCTCATCTTTTCAAAGAAACCTACTTAGCACCCTATTTAATAAAGCAGTTTCCTGGACCTCCACTCCAGCAATTTTGGGATAGTTCAGAACTCTGCTAATCTTCCTGAAGAAAGAATACGTTCTGGATAGAACTACTTAAGAATTTCTCCCCTAATATGGAGAAAACTTTATTTTCTGGATCCTGTGGGAGTGCGAGCCACCGTTGCTAAGCCGACCTGGCAACAGGCGTGTGCACAGCCTGAAGCCGCAGTTCAGGGTGGCTGGAACGGGCGATCACGCCCTCAGCCTGGTACGGGCGAAGCGCCCTCAGCCTACCCGGGCCAGATACATCAATAACGGTCGCCTCCCGCTATCTCCCCCCTAGCCTAACATCTGGTCGGCTCTCATTTCCCCTTTCCCCTCCCCCATTCCAAACCTCTCCGCCTGCCCTCTGCCTAGCAACTGCCTACAACCACCTATCAGAAAGCAGTACCCGCCTGCACCTATCAAATCTCTCCATGCAGTCCCCAACCAATCCCCGTCCCTATAGATAGCAGAGCTAACCTGATATCTGCCCCCGTCTGTAGTAACTGCTTATGGCAACCAACCACAAGTCGCCTTTAGCTTAAGCCAATCAGAACCCTCTACGCCCTATAAAAGTGTGTACCCTTCCGGAATAAACCAGACTTGTGCAGTTCCCTGGACCTCCACTCCAGCAATTTTGGGATAGTTCAGAACTCTGCTAATCTTCCTGAAGAAAGAATACTTTCTGGATAGAACTACTTAAGAATTTCTCCCCTACTATGGAGAAAACTTTATTTTCTGGATCCTTTCTGACTTCCATTGTCAAATTTTCTTCATCTGGTTGTAATCACCGATCAATGTCTTCTTTATCCTGGCATTTACAATTGAACCAGGCATGTTGCTTATCATTGCATAGCACTAAGAAATAGCTATTTTGCTGTCAGATGGAAAACCAACTGATAAAACATTATGTTTTAAAAATCCTAGTACATATGTCTTATGTCTGTCTGAGGTAGATATGAATTTTCTGAGGGTAGCGTTTCAAAGAAAAAATAAAAAAATATTTCTTTGAAGACATATTAATTCAGACCCTGATGGAACTCTGGGCATCATCCCTCCCCCCTTCTTTTTCATTCTCTATCCTTTCTTTTTTTAAACTAAAACTTGCAGGATGTATATTATCTCTTAAAAATAAATTATTGTATTACACCCAGTAGTTATGAAATTTTACCAATAATAATTTACATGCTAGAATTGTTTTGGAGCTTGGTGCTTGAAGAACTTTTAAGAAATCATTCCACATTCCTTGGCTACAAATTTTCACCCTAAAGTATCTTACTAGGGGGAACCTTCTATCATTTTGTCTAACTCAAGATATATGGAATTTTTTCCTACATGTGCTTCTTTATATGACATATAATAAACATGTATATGTTTACCTCATAGACCTGCCTGACAGCTTTGTAACACAAAGTGCCCTCCTGATGCTCAGACAAGATACACAAATCAAGCATTAAAAAGATACAAGGCTTATCCTGCCTAAATCAGAAAGGCCACATTGTTACTCTTGTATATTTCCAATTTTATTCTGGAGGAGGGGAGGTAAAGATGGCTAGTTATTATAGCAAAATAGTGTAATTGTATAAAAACCATAATGTTTCATAATGGAAAAGGCCCACTAGTCAGATGTACCTGGGGACCAGTTCTATTTCATTCCGTCCTAACAACTGTCTTTAGTATTGCCATTGGGCAAGACAGACCAGGACTAATCCACCAGATCTTTTCACATCAAGTGTATCAATATCCATGTAACAATGTTTGGGGAATGTGTTTCCTCATCAATAAGTCTAATAACCTCTAGGTCTTTTATGCCAAAGAGCCATATGACTGAATATATTATGGCCAAGCATAGGCATGTGTTATGTGGATTTGTTGGTTTCTCTGCTCTGCCTGAATCTTTGTGTTGTGTCCTATGCAGCAGACATCAGTATTCCCCCTACTTTAGTGACAGGAGAAAGGATTAAAACTCCATATGACAAAATGAGTTATTCTTCTTGTTGTCATAGCTAAAAATAGCACTTGGTACTGACTATAAACAAATATGTATGCCAAGAACTTTTCATTGAATATTATTAAATATTATTAAATATTTCTTCTGTGTCATTCATTTACCTCTACTCCTACTACAGCTAGCTTAATTCTTACTTAATGATTCCTACTAATTTGTAGGTTACCTAATTAAACAAGTGATTTTGTGGGAAATTATTCATTTCACATATAATAAAAAATATGCTGATTATACTGCTTATTTTCTCTCTATTTCATTTGTAAGAATCATAAACCTTTTTAAAAATATATAAAACTTTAGAGCAAAAGGTAGCTGCAGTCACTAAAAATAATAGCTTATAGTTATAAGCAAGCTTAATGCACTCTTTTTTTTAAATGTAACTTTCCATTTTCTTTTTTTTTTTTTAAGATATATTTATTTATTTATTTCTCTCTCCTTCCCCCACCCTGGTTGTCTGTTCTCTGTGTCTATTTGCCGTGTCCTCTCTGTCCGCTTCTGTTGTCAGCGGCACGGGGATCTGTGTTCTTTTTTGTTGCGTCATCTTGTTGTGTCAGCTCTCTGTGTGTGCAGCACCATTCCTGGGCAGGCTGCACTTTCTTTCACGCTGGGCGGCTCTCCTTACGGGGCGCACTCCTTGCATGTGGGGCTCCCCTACGTGGGGACACCCCTGCGTGTCAGGGCACTCCTTGCGCACATTAGCACTGCACATGGGCCAGCTCCACACGGGTCAAGCGGGCCCGGGGTTTGAACCACGGACCTCCCAAGTGGTAGATGGACGTCCTAACCACTGGGCCAAGTCCGCCGTCTTAATGCATATTTGTAACCTGTTTATTTTCTACATGGTGGATTATTAACATGGCATATGTAAAAAATAAATAAGGTCAAAACCATTTTAAATAAAAATATGATAGTCAGATATCTTATACTTAACAATTTTTCAGCCCAAACAGTTCCAGCTTGGTGCCTAGTACATAATCATCTCTCATTAGATGCTTTGTAAATTGATATACTAAATTAATTTTTTTCTGAAAATCTGTCAACTTTCTAAAGAATTATAACTCATTTCTTATATTATGACTGATGGAAAGATTGCCCAAATATAGTTATTTTTGTATTCACTAGGCTTATCAAGGAACAGTTCTGTAGAATATCTTCAATATATCTGGATACAAAATTGTATTACATTTCATTTCATCAGTGGTATCCTTACCTACAAAAGGATTATGAAATGTCTACTCTGTACAAAGTACAGTGCTAAATGCCAGAGTTCCAAAGACAAGCGCTACACGTTCCTTATCCTAGAGGTATTGTCAGGCTAATGATAAAGATCTCAATAAATGTTTGGGAAAAATCAAAGGAGGAGAAGAGTTCCATGGAATGAGATGATAGGAAAAGATTTAAAGATGAAATGAGGCTTGAGCTGCATTAGTAAGGAAAGGCAGATTTTAGTTAAACATGGACAAAGTTAAAGCACATTCCAGAAAAGACATAGAGAGTAAGCAAATATGAAAATGAGGACACTTGTAAGAATATTTTCAGGAATAATATATTAACAGTTTTCCTTGAATAAGCCGTTTGATAAGGATAGAGGTGAGAGAGAAGCTTAGTGAGGTAGGCAAATTTAGACTGCAAGGAGTTTGGACTTGGCCCTGGAAGCAATGGGAACACTGAAATACTTGAATGCATAAAACAATATCTTATATTATTTCTTTTAGCCTGAACCACTTTTCAATTAATTGAAGTCCTTTGCATGCATGATTAGTTTTGAGAATGCTCATCCTTGCTTGCTTTTACATTATGTTTTCTGTTATCATTCACTCAATCTTATACTTTGTTTTTTAAAAAAATCTCTCTATACTTTATGTTATTTGCCCTTTACCAACTTGCAGACCACATAGAAATTCTAATTCGTTTGCTAAAGAACGAAGGGAAAATGAGCCTCTCTTTCCTACATAAAGGAGAATGACAAATTGAAGTTGACTAATGTGAGCTTACGAAAAGAGGTATTATTTAATATATTAGGTTTCATTTCAAGGAAAATTTTCTGTCTCAGAGACTGAATGCACATTTGATGACACAAGGAAAAGACAAAGAAACACAAAAAGCCAGAAATATGGAGCTTGATATTTGGCTCTTCCTACATAGCTGTGACCACTCATCAAAATTTCATGTGCAGACTCTGAAGTCATTTGGAGGTCACCAAATCAAATTACCTCTCATATTACCCCTTTGCCTATCCTAATATGTTGTTCTCCCTGCAAACATGATATGATCAAATTTCCTATTGTCATACTTGTCTGGAGAGAGATATACATTATATCCAATCCCTTCACCAATTGGTATAAATGAATATAATAAATGGTTTGCCCCTCTTCATGATCATGGGATAATGTTGCTCTTAGTCAGAACTTGTCTTACTTTTTATCCAGAGATCAAGTAAGCTATAGTTTCTTTAAAATGTAATAAATTGAGATAGCCTTTCCCTTTTCTTTTAGTGTCTCAGTATAAAAGCTATAGTTTTAATGATTTCTTCTTCCTTCCCTGAAAATTGCAATAATGTTCTAAAATATTTCACTAAAATAAAGATAATTCAGTAAAAAAGCAATAACTTTCAGAGTTTAACTGCTTTTTTCATCCAGGGTGACTAATCTTTAATAAGCAAATGCCCACAAGCCTATTAGACATTGTTTGGTGAACTTCTGTATGTTGACAATGCCACAGTAACACTTTCTAGTATCTTCCTTGGTTATTAATGTAATCCTAATGCATTAAATCTTTTAGTTTTACTTAATGTTTATCTTGCTTGAAGTATGTTTGAAATGAGAATACTTCCTACTTGTTTTTTAATTTTAGAATTAGCCTGTAACTACTATTTTGACTCCTTTTGACCTAGGAAAACTAAAACATGTATGAGGAGACTATATATATCCAAGCAGAGTTCTATTTTGTTATTTATTTTAGTACTGCAATATTAATTGTGAAATATGATTGCCATATTTTCTGATTTGTAAATCATCTTTACCAGTAGTTTACGTCTGCTACTATTGCATGTGAAATAATACACCCAGGAAGAAAACAAATAGTTGACATATTACAATGCAATCCTAAAATACTCTCTGGTGATAAAGACATTTCTGAGATAATAATAACAAAAATAGTAATAGTTGTTGTATGTTTTAGTTTGCCAAAGGGCTGCTAATGCAAAGTGCCAGAAATCTGTTGGCTTTTTAAATGCAAAGTATAAATCCTAACAGGCCTACCCCAAGACATATACTTACCCATAAAGTCTTAAAGTTAGTTGATATTCATTTATCCTTAAAATGTTTACATAAGGCTCAGGTGATATAAAACCGACCAGTTCAACATGTTAAAAATTATTCAAGAACATAAGAATTCACATTATTATGTTACAGTTTACATTTTGCTTGCTTATATTTATGATTTCTAGGATGAGTTTTTGACTCTAGTCTGGGTGTCCTTTCAAATTAAAACTTATTGAACAAAACATGTACTGTTAGTTGTTTGACATAACATAGAAGACCATATGCTATGGACAAATGCATTTATAGAAAAGGAATGATATAAAAATATATAATAGTAATTCAGTATGTGAGGAGACATAAGAATAAAAAGTAAAATATTTTGACCATTAACTAATAAATGCCAGAAGACATAATTGAAAGAAAAAGGAAAGAAGAAAGGTATCTAGTGTGAGACTTGTTTAGTAAATGGTTTAAAATAATGCAGAGTTGGAGAAAGAAAAATGATCCCATTATTACTTAGAAGTGACTGTAAGGGCTCCCTATATCACGGAGCTGGAGACAATGGGTACTACTCTGAATAGCTGTCCAGAGTGAGCCTGGGTTGCCATGTTCAGTCTAGATATCTTATTATTGAAAAGTTGTGAATACATGGAGGAACATCAGAAAAGAGCCCTGGATAAGATTATGGGAAGCAGTGATTTATAGAGAAAGATTAAAGGTACAAAGACTGTATTTTCTAAGGAACAACAATCTTAAAAAAGAAGTTAATGGTCTACAAATAAGTACCAAGTGGAGTCAGTAATTACTGAACACATTTGAAGGGGATAATAGAATGAAATTAAATTTAAGTCGAATATAGTGCCTTTGGAGAATCCCTTTTTATGAGGTGAATAATAGACAAAAATATGTAAACTGATTATAAAATGTCAAGGAAAGGTTATCCTATATTGAAGTCTCCATGACAATTTGGGATTAACATTAGTAATTCCAGGTCCATAAATCTCACAGTCAGTGTAGAGTTAAACTGTAGCTGCTGTTGAGTGAACTGGATCTGTCATTCTACCACTAATAACCAGGAAACAGAGGCAAAAGCATGTTTAGTATTTCTGGCCAGACCAGCTAAATAGTGGCAGAGCTCACTAGCAGGTTAGTCTTATGAGAAACTTATTAAACCTGTGTGAAACAGAGGCTGAGGACCCATGTTTTTAGCCAAAAAGGAACTTGGGGAAAGATGTATTGTTGGGTAGGTGAGGGGTATATTCTGCCAGAATTAGGTGGGTTCCAAAAGACACTGGCACAAAGCATTGGCACTGAATTGGGTTTTCCATGTGTAAAAAGGAGGTTTTATAGGAGAGAAATGCTTTATCTAAGAAAACTCTAGAAAAGGGTTAGAAAATAGAGCAGATACTGATGTAGCACAAATACAGGAAACAGACTCGCTCTTAACTGTAACACAATGAAGATGAGAGAAAGAGAAAGAAAGAAAAAGAAAAGCTTGGAATGAAAATTTGCAAGTGACACTTTGTGTCAGTATAAAATAAGCCCCAAAGAGAGGCAGATTTATGGATGCACAACCCGTTTAAATAGGAAACACTGTTGAGATACATTAAATTATTGCCACCTGGTAATATGAACCTAATGTTGCCATATCTAATGATTTTCAAGAGATAAAAATATGAATTTTTAAATATGACAACTAATTAAAGAAAAAAGTAAGCACTGAATAGGCTGTTTATGTGAGTTTAAAGAAATGGCATTTAGATATTTGGCTTTATCATCTTCTACTATATATATATATATATATAACTATTATATAGGTTCCTAAGATGAGAAAAATCACTTTTCAAGTTAACAAATCTACCTTAACAATTTCCTCACCCTCCTTATGGAGGAAAACAAAGGGGGTGCAGAAAGCACACTCTTAGCAAATGTAAGATCTTACTGATGTTGGATACGTACATATATTAATATATTCAGCTAGTTTGAGGGTACCCTTCCTAATACTTTGAGTAAACACTTCTGCCAAGTGGATTACCAAAATTAATTTTAGAAGAAATGAAAAAATCCCTGAAGAGCCCAATAAGTAGTAAATGGAATTGGCAATCCAAATTCTCCTACTTCATCCTACATTAATTAGGCACAGATGGATTTACCAGAGTTTTTACCAAATCTTTAAGAAAGAAATAATCCTTATTTTCTATACACTGTATTGGAGAAACAAAAGTTTTAAAGGCACCAAATGCATTACAAAAAGCTAATTCTGATGATAAAGCAACATAAAGGGACGATATTTTAAGAGCATTGCTAATGAAGGTTATTTATGAAACCAGATACCAAAGTCCTAACATTAATCTTAACAATAAAGTTAATTAATGTATTAAAAATAATGCCATATCCTAATTAATAATGCTTAATCATACATGATGATTAAAAACCAACTAATGTTTATTGAAACATATCATATTAAAATATTCAGTGAGAAAAAATTCACTTCAATAGAAGTAGGAAATATATATTCTAAAATTGAGTACTCATCCAGGATAATAACTTTAATCAATTGAGGAATAGAATAGAATAGTCATAATCTGATAAAAGGTATTGAGCAGAAATCTAAAGACATTATCATAGTTGATGAGAATGTAGAAATACTGGCATCAAGTTTAAAACAGGACAAGGGTACCTGCTACTTCCCTGTTTTCTAACATAGCCCTGGAGGCTCTAAACAATGAAATCAGATAAGAAGAAAAAAAGAAAAGAAATAGAAATTGGAAAGTAACCAACCAAATTGTCCTTATTTGTAAACAAATCATCTACTTTGAAATCCTCCAATCTACTTAGAAAATATTTACAAAGAGAATTTAGTAAGGTTGTTGAATATGAGTTTACATCAAAATTAATAGCATTTCTATACAAAACTAATAACAAATTTAAAATATAATAGAAAAATTCTCCTATTCACAATGGCAACAAAGCCAAGAAGATTTGTAGAACAAAACCTAACATAAGACGTAACTGACCATTATATACTAATTGAGAATATATAAGGAAACTTAAATATTAAAAATTATATAGAATGGCCATAGGTTGGAAGGATCAATAATAATAACAAAAATATATATTCTCCCCCAAATTAATTTATAAATATCATTTCCAATTAAAACCCAAACTATTTAGGGAAACTTACAAGCCGACCTGAAATTTCTCTGAGAAAGAAAAACAAAAAAGGGAGACAGTTTTGAAATGTATGAAAGACATCTAATATGAAAGACAGCTACCATACATAAAATTTATTTAGTGCCTTAGTTACTAATATAGAACAGTACTAATGTAGACAGGATTGATAAATAGACCAAAGAAATAGAATAAATAAATAATTTGCACATATACTGAAATAATAGATGACAGAGATAGCATTGCAAATGAATTTTAAAATGATGGGATAGTTAATAAGTGGCACTGAAAAAAAGATAACCCATATACAAAGAACATAAATTTGAATCCATTCCTCATACAACAAAAAGATTAATGTCTGGCATAGTAAAACAAATGACAAAAACAAGTCCTTAAAACTTTGAGAAGGAAATATATCTTTAGGACCTTTGTAGAGGAATAGATTTTTTATGTAAGAAACAAAAAAAGCCCATGCATGAGTGATATTTATTGAAATTAAACATTTATTCAAGTAAAACCTATTATAAACAAAAGGAAAAGACAAGCTTCACACTAGAAAAACACATTTTCAAGGCACATAATAAAGTACTTGGAAAATATATGAAGAATGCCTACAAATTCATTTTTAAAAGACAGAATCCAACAGACAAAAAACAGCGAGAGATAAGAGATTTAAGAGATTTCTTTTCACAGAAAAGAAAATCAAAATGGCCAATAAGAAATGAAAAAAGTCAAATATCATTAGCTTTCTAAAAATACCAATTTGTGCCACAATAAAATAATTCAAATCCACATCATAGGAATGGAAATACAGAGTATGAGAAAAACAATAGTGGACAAAGACAGATATTCAGGATCTCCATTGACTCTGAACAGAAAGTAAAGGAAGAAATGAGACAATTTTTGGCATTTTCAAGCAAAGTTGAATATTGTATTAGTCAAGGTGCTCTAGGAAGGCAGAATTAAGAGGAAATATCTGTCAATAGTATGCGATTTTATGAATCTCTCACGTGACTATGGAGATGCACAAGTCCAGGTTTCGCAGGCTGGCTGCAAACCTGGGACTCCGATGGAAGTCCAATGTAGTTCCTTGAGTTTCCGGGTGATGTCAGCTGTCCAAAGACAAGCTGGGAAATTCTCCCTGAATGCTGAAATCACTTTCCCTTTTAAGGCATTCACCTGATAGGATAGAGAGTCGCTTATTGCTGACATCAATTTCCCTGATTGACATAGATGTAATCAGCTATCTATGACTGAATCCATAAATGTCCTTGTATTGCAGTAAGCGCAGTGCTTGCTTGACCAAACAACTGGGCACAATTACCTGGCTGAATTAACACATTAGCCTAACCATCACTGTCCACCCCTTGTCAACTTGGCAACCGTACACATTACCTTAAACCTTACTTAATCTCTGAGTAAAAACAATAACGGACATGCATATATATACAATTCTGCCTAAAAATGTTCAACTCTTCTATGTACAAACAGAAACTCATTAATTCCCTAAATTTTGCCTAACAATTTTCAACTCTTCTATGTACAAATAGAAACACATTAATTCTCTACAGAATAGGGTGCAAGTCCTTAATTATATTTACTCTTAAACTTGACATCCTTGAATATTATGACATGAAACTAATACAACTTATCATATGATAAGTTGGAAAGGGGAAAAGGATTCATGACTATTACAATCCTCATTTTTGTAACTGGTCAGGTGGTTGAAGTTCATATTTGTCATTACCTTCTTCCATTATCAATTCCATGTTCCCATTATCTTCAGCAAACACTTCAACTGGTTGTGGTTCTTTGCCTGAAGATTCTGGGACATTGTTAGTCCTGCTTGGATTGAGTTCTTGCAATTTTCCATTGACTTTAATCACAGTGCATGGTAGTACTAGGAGATGCCCTAGAGGATCTTCTGTATTCCAGGCAAACTCTTCTTTACCCCCATTATGTAGATGAAGTCTTATTTCCCCTTGATAGTCAAGATCAATCACAGTAATTCCTTCTTTGCCTGTTGATTCAGAGGAAAGAGGAGCCCAAAGTTGTCAGGTGGTAGTCTTAATTTCCAGTTCAATGGAATCATTGTTGTGTCCCTGGTGGCAGCATTCCTCCTTTTAGGCCCAAAACCTGTAGACCAGCAGAGTGTTAGTTTGCAGAGACAGGAAGAAAAATTTTCCTAGTGGTCACTAGGGTTAATAGTGACTGGTGCCAGTTCCATTTCCACCCCTTGATTCCTACCCATGAATCCTGGTTATGGAGAAAACAGTACCATAGAGTGGACATTGATTTAGAGCGTACACAATCTACTGGAGAACATTGTCCCAACCTTGCAAGGTATTGCTACCTAGTTGGTGCCATAATTGAGTCTTCAAAAGGCCATTCCACTGTTCTTACCATGGGGAACATAGTAAGACCAGTACATTTCAGGAGTATGTGCCCATTCCCACACATCATTTGCTGCAAAATGTGTTCCTTGATCAGAAGCAATGCTGTGTGGAATGCCATGGCGGTAGATA
The DNA here is from genome assembly GCF_030445035.2 of Dasypus novemcinctus. Classification (NCBI taxonomy): domain Eukaryota; kingdom Metazoa; phylum Chordata; class Mammalia; order Cingulata; family Dasypodidae; genus Dasypus; species Dasypus novemcinctus. The sequence continues at coordinate 111,386,054 of NC_080674.1, read as the reverse complement.
AGGCATCCAATAATCCCATGGATGGTAGTTTTGGAAGAAGCATTGTGTGCAGGAAATGTAAACCCATATCTGGAGTATGTGTCTATTCCAGTTAAAATAAATCATTGCCCCTTCCATGGTGGAAGTGGTCCAATGTAATCAACCTGCCACCAGGTAGCAAGCTAGTCACCTTGAGGAATGGTGCAATATCGGGGGCTGAGTGTAGGTCTCTGATGCTGGCATATTGGATACTCAGCAGTGGCTGTAGCCATCAGCCTTGGTGAGGAGAAGTCCATGTTGCCCATGCATAACCTCCATCCCTATCTCCATGACCACTTTGTTCCTAAGCCCATTGGGCAATGACAAGAGTGGCTGGGGAAAGAGCCTCAGCATTAGCCACAGAGCAGGTCATCTTATCTGCTGGATTATTAAAATCCTCTTCTGAGGTCATCTTCTGGTGAGCATTCATGTAGAACACAAATGTAATTCATGTTTTTTGCCTACTCAGAAAGGTCTATCCATGTCCCTCTTCCCCAGATCTCTTTGCCACCAATTTTCCAATCATGTTCCTTCCTCGTCCCTGACCATCCAGCCAAACCTTTAGCAACAGCCCATGAATCAGTGTACAAACACATCTGGCCATTTCTTCTTCTAAGCAAAATGAACAACCAGGTACACTGCTTGAAGTTCTGCCCACTGGGAGGATTTGCCCTCACTACTGTCCTTCAGGGATGTCCCAGAAAGGGACTGCAGTGCTGCAACTGTCCACTTTTGGGTGGTACCTGCATATTGTACAGAACCATCTGTAAACCAGGTCTGAGTATTCTCTTCCTCAGTCAACTGATTGTAAGGGACTCCCCAAGAGGCCAAGGCTGTGGGCTGAGAAAGAGAATGTAACATGGTAGGGGTTGTGACCATGGGTATTTGGGCTACCTCCTCATGTACCCCTCAAGCCCTATCTCATATTTATCACTTCCTTTATTATGGAGTGCTGCTGTGCACACCCAACTTTATGGTTTGGTGGGTCAGACAATACTCAGCTCATGGTAGGCAACTCAGGTGTCAGGGTAACTTAATGTCCCATGGTTAAGTATTCAGAATCTACGAAGGCGCAGTAGCAGGCCAAAGCTGTTTCTAAAAGGAGAGTAGTTATCTGCAGAGGATGGCAGGGCTTTGCTCCAAAATCTTAACGGTCTGTGTTGTGATTCTCCTATAAGGGCCTGCCAAAGGCTCCTATTTGACGCTAAAACTTTCAGAACCATTGGATCTGCTGGATCATATAGCCCAAGTAATAGTGCAGCTTGCACAGCAGCCTGGACCTGTTGCAGATCCTCCTCTTTTTTTCTGGTTCCCATCAAAACTAGCAGCTTTTCTGGTCATTTGGTAAATGGACCAGAGTAGCACACCCAAATGAGGAGTGTGTTGTCTCCAAAATCCAAAGAGACCAAGCTTTATGCCTCTTTCTGGGTCATAGGAGGGGCTAGATACAACAGCTTAACCTTCACTTTAGAAGGAATATCTTGACATGCCCCACACCACTGGACACCTAGAAATTTCACTGAGGTGGAAGACCCCTGTATTTTTGTTGGATTTATCTCCCATCCTCTCTCACATAAATGCCTTACCAATAAGTTTAGGGTCTTAGCTACTTCTTGCTCACTAGGTCCTATGAACATGATATCATCAATATAGTGGACCAGTGTGATGTGATGTCTTGTGGGAGGGAGAGATGATCAAGTTCCCTGAGGACAATATTATGACATAGGGCTGGAGAGTTGATATACTCCTGAGGCATGATGCAGAAGGCATACTGCTGGCCTTGTCAGCAAACTGTTTCTGGTGGTCCTTACTAATGGCAATTGAGAAAAAGCATTTGCCAGATTAACAGCTGCATACCAGGTACCAGGAGATGTTTGATTTGCTCAAGCAATGATACCAAATCTGGGACAGAAGCTATACTTGGAGTCACCACCTGGGTAAGTTTACGATGATCTACTGTCATCTTCTAAGATCCATCTGTTTTCTGCACAGGCCAAATAGGAGAGTCGAATGGGGATGTGGTGGGAATCACCATCCCTGCATTTTTCAAATCCTTGTTGGTGGCACTAATCTCTGCAATCCCTTCAGGATTTTGATTTACTTTTGATTTACTATTTTCCTAAGTAGAGGCAGTTCTAGTGGCTTCCACTTGGCCTTTCCAACCATAAGAGCCCTCAGTCCACAAGTCAGGCATCCAAAGTGGGGATTCTACCAGTTACTAAGTATGTCTATTCCAGTTATGCATTCTGGAATTGGGAAAATAATCACAAAATGGGTCCGGGGACCCACTGGACCCACTGTGAGATGGACCTGAGCTCAGAGTTCATTAATCACCTGACCTCTTTAAGCTCAGATTTTGACTGGTGGACCACAGTGATGTTTTGGGTCTTCTAGAATTAATGTCACTTCTGACCCAGTGTCTAATAATCTCAAAATGTCTGATCATTTCCTTTCCCCCAACGCAGCTACTCTGGCAAAACATTGCTTTAGCTGTATACCACATAGTTTGGCAATATTTGTTTTATTATCATCCATTTTTAAATGCTTTCTAATTTGTCTTGTGATTTATTTTTTGATCTGTATGTTATTTATTTGTTTGTTAAATTCTAATATTTAGGAATTTTTTGTTTTAGAAATATCAGTTATTAATTTCTAATTTAATTTTATTTCAGTCAGATAACATGCTCAGTTTTATTTCAGTCCTTTGATATATACTGAAACTTATTTTATGAACCAGCATGTGGTATAAACAGGTAAAAAATATTATATGTACCTTAGAAGAAATGGCATATGCTGTATGTATTTTGGGGATATAATAATCTTTAAATGCAAATTATGTCAAGTTGGTTCATAGTGCTGTTCTTTACTTTTACTAACTCTTTTTCTCATATTCTGTCAAATACTGAGAGATGCCAGTCTTTGCAATGATGATTGTGTTTGTCTATTTCTTCTTTATGATTTGTCAACTTTTGCAATGTATATTTTGATGTTCTCTTATTAGGTGCATACAATTTAGGATTTTACTCTGTTCTTGGTGAATTGATCCTTTTATCATCATGAAATAGTCCACTTCATTTCTAGAAACATGTTTTCTTTTGAAGGTTTTTTTTCAGTTGTTTGTTTTTGGTATGATTTCCTGTCATTTTTCTTGAGTGTAGTGTTTGGAGGATATATCATTTCTTAACTATTTTACTGGAATATTGAAGATTTTTTGCTTTTCATATAATTTTTTTTGTGACTTGTTTCAAGAGAATTTGATATGCTGTATTTTAAATACCCTTATTGAGGTTAAAGGAAAATATGGCCCCTGATTCTAGGTAAACAAAATGTGTTGTTTGGGGAAATAATGTTTTATTTCTCCATCTGTCAAAAGGTTTAGGATTTTCTCCTCCAGTGCTAGACTCTTGGGTTTATGATCCTTCCCCCCATGTGCCTTTCTACTCTGCAATGCCACCCTCACCACAGGGCATCTATTCATGTAGGGTTACCCACCATTTCTCCAACATATCAGCTGGTGTACTAGACACCATTGGAAGTACAAACTTTATGAAGGTTTTGGAAGTCATGGGTGGAAAATTTTAATATGATTCAGTCCTATTTGACAAATTAAAATACAGCACAACTTTTAACCATTCTTCTTCCTGTTTCACTCAATTAAAATCTCTAGTCTAAACCTAAAGGTAGTTCTGTATCATCTTTAGTATGGAAACTTGAAGGCAAGTGTTTCTATGGGCCTTGCCTCAGACACTTTCTTTACTGATTTGAACTGTGAATTTTGTCTTCTCTCTCCCTATAGTCCTTACTCCTAATCTTTCCACTTGAGCAGGTCATTCTGTAATCGACTGTCTCTGTGTTCTTTTAATTTTTTAAACTGATTTTCAATTTTAGGATAGAGTTAAAATGACTTTAAAGTTGAGAACTTAGTACAGAAAGTTCCCAAATACCCCCACTCAATTTTTTCTACTATTAGCATCTTCAATTAATATGATACAATTGTAACAATTAAATTGATACATTATTATTATTTACTAAAGTTCATATTTTATACAAATTTCCTTAGTTTTTGCTTAGTGTCCTTTTCTATTCTGGAATCCCGTTCAGAAAACCACATTACACTCAGTAGTTATTTCTTCTTAGGCTCCTCTTGATGGAGACAGTTTCTCAGACTTTCCTTGTTTTTGATACCCTGGACATTTTTAGGATTACTGGTCAGCTTTTTTGTAGAATGTCCCTCAATTGGTATTTGTCTGATGCTTTTCTCATTATTATACGGGATTTATAGGTTTGGGGGAGGAAGACCATGAAAAAAAGTATCTTTTTTATCACATTAGATCAAGGGTGCATGCTATCATGTTGATATTAACCTCATTAACCTGCCTGAGAGAGTATTTGTCAGGTTTCTCCATTGTAAAGTTACTCATTTTCCCACCCACTCCCTTTTCCATGCTGTGTTCTTTGGAAGGAAGTCACTATGAGCATCAGCGCTTAAGGAGTGGGCAGTTATTCTCCCCCTCTGTATGGGTGGAGTATCTACATAAATTATTTCACATTTTCTGACCAGGAGATCTATCTCTTTTATTTATTTATTAATCATATTAATGTCAATATGGACTCATTTATATTTATTATTTTATGCTACTTTATATTGCTCAAATTATTTCAACTGTGGCATTGGGAGTTCTTTCAGTTGGCTCCTGCTTTCCTTTGACCTATCATATGTTTGAGCATGTTCTCATTCTCTGGCACCACACTATGCTGTAGGCTTATCTTCTATATTTCCTGCCCCAGTTCTGGAATCAGCCTTTCTCCAAGGAACTCTTGCTCCTTTCATTGGAGAATGGTATTAGAAACTAAGGTCTTCCACTAGGTGTACTCATTACTCCTAGGGTGGTGGTGTTAATATTTCCTCCCAAATAACAGAGCAAAGGAATATATGTTTGCATGCACACAAACACATGCCTATGTATAACCATCTGCATCTACATTAAGCTTAAAATGAATTTATAGTGATGTCTCCAACTCTAATTCACTAGTACATGGATCATTCTAGCCTCCTCTCCTTGCTTGTTTATAACCAACCACTCTAATATTGAAAGGCTTGACTCCCATCACCCACCATCCATTTACCTAATTGTGCATTTTCAGTTTATTCAGAATTGTTAACCCATACTACATAGAGAAATTCTTTTTATCAATTATTGGGCAGTTCTTATGTGCAGTTCTTTTGCCTTTAGTCTTACAGATGTCATTAATTTCCAGAGTCATTTAGGTCAACACATTTTCTATTACATATATTTGTAATACAGATATTACCTATATTTGTATATACAGTTGCATATATTTTCATATGTTTGCAATATAGTTAAATGTATTTTGCCACATTCTGCATTCTGTCCTGGTATTGCAAAATTTCTAAATTATTTTTAAAATTTTCATTCATTAAGGATCACTCTTGCTGTCCTAAAGTTTTATGGAATTTATAAATACAGTGTCACATATCCAGCATTAGAGTATCATACAGAATAATTTCAGCATCCTAAGAAATCCTGTCTTTCACCTACTCAACCCTCACTCCTTTTTCTCAGAACTCTGACACTACTGTTCTGTTTGCTGTTTAGTTTTACCTTTTAAGAAATGCCAAAAATTGAGTCATACTGATATTACCACTTGAAAGTGGCTTTTTTTTTGTACCTAGCAATATGCATTTGATTTTCTTCCATGTCTTTGAATGGCTTTTTCCTTTTTATTGTTGAATAGTATTACATTGTGTGGATATACGACATGTTTATCCATTCACCCTTGAAGGACATCTTGGTTCCTTCCAGTTTTTAGTGATTATAAATAAAGTTGTAATACCTATTCATGTACAGATTTTTATGTGAACATAATTTTTCAAATCAGTTGGCAAAATCTAACTGCAAGATTTCTTGTTCACATTGAGAGGCTATATTTAACTTTGTAAGGAACTACCAAGCTGTCTTCCATAGTGGCTGCGCCATTTAGCATTTGCTTTGGCCAAGAACTAGAGTTCCTATTACTGCACATCCTAACCAGTAATTGGTACCACCAGATTTTGGGATTTTGGCCATTTTAATTGGTATGTGTTGGTATCTCATTGTTGTTTTAGTTTACACATCCTTAATGAAAAATTAAGTTGACCATCTTTTCATATGCTTATTTGCCATCTGCACAGCTCCTTTAGTTGGATGTTTAGCTCTTATTCCCAGTTATTAACTGGGTTGTTTGCTTTCTTAATGTTGAAGTTTTAAGACTTCTTTGTGTATTTTGAATCCATTTCCTTTATCAGATATTTGTTTCACAAATATTTTCTCCCTGATTTTGGCTTGTTTTTTCAATTCTGTTACATTGTGCTTTGCATATAATATATTTTTAACTTTAGTATATTTCAATGTGTAAAATTTTCTTTCATGGATGGTGGTGTTTTTGGTGTTGTAGATAAAGACTCTTCACCAAACACAATGTCACATAGATTTCTTCTAAATTATTTTCTAGTTTTATATTTTTGCAGTTTACATTTAGGTCTATGATCCATTTTGAGTCAATTTTTGTGAAAAGTATAAGGTCTTTGTATGTTTTTTTTAATAGATGTTAAATTTTACAGTACTGTTTTTTGAAAAGACTATCCTCTCTTCATTGAATTGTCTTACTGCTTTGCAAATATTAGTTGGCTGTGTTTAAATGGGTATTTTTCCAAGTTCTCTATTGCGTTTAATAGGTCTATGTTGTTCTTTGATGAAAACCATTTTCTTTTTGTTATGTTAGTTTTGAAGTAGGTCTTGAAATTGGGTTCTGTGAATTCTCTAATTTTGTTCTGCTTCAGTCTTGTGTTGGCTACCCCTGGTCTTTTGCTTTACCATTTGAACTTCAGCATCAGTTTGTTAATATCTAAAAAATGGCTTGCTAGGATTTTGATTGGGATTATACTGAACCTATACATAAAATGGGGAAAAATTTGTTTAACATATTGAGTTTTCCAACTTATGAGCACAGAGTATCTATTTATTTAGACATTTGATTTTTTTTTACTCATTTTGTAGTTTTCCACAAATCATATGCAAATTTTATTTGATATACACCTAAACATTTAACCTGTAGTGGTATTATAAATGGAGTTTTTTTTTAACTTAAAATTTCAGTTGTTCATTACTGGTATATAGGAAAGCAATTAGCTGATTTTTATATATGTACCTTGAATCCAGTGACTTGTGCTACTCACTATTTTACAAGAGGTTTTGTTGTGGTGGTGGTGGTGTTGGTGGCAGTCGTGGTGGTTGCCAATTTTCTTTTGTTTCTACATATACATTCATGCCATTTATGAATAAAATCAGCTTTATTTCTTCCTTTCCAACCTCTTTAATTTAATTTTTATTTCTTTATCTTGTTTGATTTCACTAGATAAGACTTCCACTACACATGTTGAATAGGCAGAGTGGTAGGAGACATCCTGGTCTTGTTCCTGTTTTTCTTTATCAAGTTGACTTCTTTGTCCACATCTGAAATGCTGAGAATCCTTATCATGAATAGGTGTTGGATTTTGTCAAAGATTTTTTTCTGCATCAATTGTTATGAACATCTGATTGCTCTTCTTTAGCTTGTAGATATGATGGATTATATTGGTTTTTGAATGTTGAACCAATCTTGCATACCTGGAATAAATTCTACTTGTTTGGAGTGTATAATTCTTTAAATACATTAGTAGATTCACCTTGTTAATATTTTGTTGAATAATTTTTTCATTTATGTTCATGAGAAATATGGACCTCTAGTTTTCTTTTCCTATTATGCCTGTAGCTGGTATTGGTATATAGTCTCCAACAATAATACTGGATATGTCTGTTTCTCCTTTTAATTCTATCAGTTTTTGCCTTATTCAGTTTAATGTTCTTTTGTCAAGAGTATACACTTTTAGGATTATTATGTCTTCTTGGAAAATTGACCCTTTTATCATTATCTAATGCCTCTTCTTATTCTGGAAAGCCTTTCTCATTCTTAAATCTGCTTTTTAAAAAATATTATAGCTATTCCAGTTTCTTTTGATTATTGTAGCATGGTTTATCTCTTTCCATCTTTCTGCCTTTAATTGATTTATCTTTATTTTTCAAGTGGATTCTTGTAGATACATAAATTTTGGTCTTGTTTTTTATGCATTCTGATAATATCTATCTTTTATTTGGTATATTTAGACAATTGACATTTATAGTGATTAATGGTGTGGTTCTATTAATAGCTACGAAGTTTATAAGTGCTTTTTATTCATTGTAGTTGTTATTTTTGTCTTTTTATTCTTCTTTCTGCCTTGTCTGATCTTAATTGTGCATTTTGTATGATTTCATTTATCTGTTCTTACTGTGTCAATTATATTTCTTTTCATTTTTTAAAGATTGTCTTCAGTTTGCAATACACTTTTTTTTCCCTTTGTATTTCCCAGTTTTGTTACTACCTTCTAAAGCAGAACAGGATTTGGGCACTGCCTTTACACTCACAAGGCCGGTGAAGTCTTTTCACTACTTTACAACAGCTTAGGCAGACTTGTATTTGGGCTACTAGACTTCTTTGGAAAACAAGCCCTATGGATATTTGCTGCCATTGAGCTGGTTAATGTACTAATTTCTGGTGGTCTAGTACATTCAACATTGTTAAATACAGGGGATGGAAGGTTTAAAAAGTAGATCCTATAAGATGAACCTTAAGTCATTAAAGATTTCTCTTTCCAACATCAACGTATATGCCTCAGAACACATACTTGAATGACAGAAGATGGAATGGTTAGGGTTGATCTCCAGGTGTTTCTTTGCTGACATGTAACCGATTGTTGAGTTTTCTCTTAGGACTTGAACCTTCATGATTCCTCAATGTTTGTTGTCCAGCCATATGAGTTTGTGACAATGCAGCATGGGGATGTGACTAATTGTTTTGATATGATCACCTTTTCAACTTTTTTTCGTGAAAGATGTCTTTTATGATTTTGCAGAGATTTTCAAACTTTGTTTTTGTTTTCTCTTTCTGTTTCTTTTTCTCTTCTTCATCTTCTGGAAGTCCAAAGCATCTTTGGTCACAGATAGTAAATCTTCTCCTTAAACTCCTTCAGCTGTTGTTCACAGTACTCATTAATGAGCCCGATTATATAGATCACTTTTAAGTCATGCTTCCAGAGATGTTCCACAAAGGCAGAGTTTGCAGTCTGGTCCTTGGTATGACCAGTGATATAATACACATGATTCTGGTCCTCCTTCTCATAGTAGTCTATGAGAGAAACCATCTCATCACCAGAGGCAGACATGTAATATCTTAGGTTTGAAAGCTTCTTCCAATTTTGAGAATCTTTATGTATTCCAAGCTACATGTTTTTAGAGAACTATTCATAAAACTTTTTGTGGTTCTCTTTATCCTCTGCCAGTTCAGCATAGAGTTCTAAGCACTTTTTAATGAAATTCTTTCTGATAACTTTCAAAATTTTGCTTTGTTGCAACATTTCCTAGGAAATGTTTAGAGGGAAACCCTCAGAGTCCACCATACCTCTAATGAAATTCTGACATACAGGTATTAGCTCCTTACAGTTATCCATGGTGAAAAAACTGCTTACATACATCTTAGTGTTCTTTTCCTTTCTGTTTTCAATTTAAGTCAAAGGGAGCACATCTTGGACAAAGGGAAGGGTCTGATTTCCAACTGTCCTTCCAGTCATCGGTTAAGCTGTTATAGAATTCTCCAAATTCTTCATTAATAATATCAAGATTTCTGTTCCAGATCGGTTTTGTTTTGTTGAGTTCTTCTTGATTAATGTACTTTTCCTTGTTTTTCTTTTTCTTCTTTTGGTCACTTTCTCCTTTTCTTCCATTTCCTCCTCTTTATCTTCCTTTTCTTCAGTCTCATCATCATTTACTTCTTTATCATGTTCATTCGCCACAAAAAGTGTAGTTGGATAGCCAATAAATCGAGAATGTTTCTTTACAATCTCCTTTATTCTTCTTTCCTCCAAGAACTCAGTTTGGTCTTTTTTCAGATGCAGAATAACCTTTGTTTCATGAGGTTTGCTTGGGTCTGCCCTAACTGTGAAGAAGCCTTCTGCTGATGACTCCCAGGCATACTGCTTGTCCTTGGAATGTTTGGTGATCATGGTCACATTCTTGGCCACCAAATAAGCAGAATAAAAAGTGACCTCAAAATGACCAATCATGGAGATGTCAGCACCAGCCCCTGCAGTGTTTCCATGAAAGCCTTGGTCACCGACTTGGTGATGGTGCCCAGGTTTTGGATCAGGTCGGTCTTGGTCATCCTAGTTCCAGTATCCACAATAGTGAGGGTTCAGGCTTATTTGTTGGGAATGAGATTAATGTGTAGCTCCTAGGAGTTGCTCACTATCATTCTAGTCCACCCTCAGCCTCCAGCACTTAGTCAAAATTATCATTTAAATGTTCCAATCAGTGAATGGCTTCTGTTCTAGGTAAATAGCTCTTAGCTGTGTCTCTCAGATATGACTGTCTCTCCAAATTTTGAGGTGGGTTTGCCTTTTCAGTACTCTGACAAGGTCAAGAAAAGTCATTGGTTTTACTTGTGAAAATAGGAATGGTGACTTCCAAGTTCTGTCCATGTTGGGGCTGAAATCATAAGTCAGTATTATCCTTTTCCTCAAAATGGTTATTTTAAAATAGTTTGTGTCTTTATATTTAATAGGTGTTGGGTCTTCTTAACCATCATTATGATTACTGACTTGTGTTTAGTCTATTATAATTGCTTAGATTATGTTTGGTTTTAATTGTCTTATCATGCTATTTGTTTTATATTTAGGCCATATATTCTTTTTTCCCAATGCTTACTCTTTGAACTTTCACTTGTGTTATTACATTAGCATTTCTTTACTGATGTACAGTGCTAAGTTTTCACAGTTTCCCTGCAGATAATATTATACTATTTCACAAATAGTGTGAGAACTTATAGTGCTAGTATTAATAAATTCCCTCCTCCTCTTTGTGAAATTTTGTTTTGATTTTACTTCTACATAAGCTATAAACCCTACAATTGATTGTCACAAATAATTATTATTTTATTTAAAGCTGTTCATGTTATTTTAAAGAAATTTAAAAATCTCTTTTTCTACTGATATATATTTATATATTTTTTCATATATTTGCCCTTTCTAATGATCTTCATTTCTTAAGAGAAGATACCCGGTATTTCATCTAGTCTCCTTTCCCTTCAGGCTGAAGACCTTTTAGTAGTGTAGTCCTCTGGAGACAAATTCTTTCATCTGTTCAAAAAAGTCTTTATTTCATTTTCATTTTGGAAGAATATTTACACTGGGTATAGAATCCTAAATTCACACTTTATTTCTATGATGACTTTAAAGATGTTGTATTGTTTTCAGGTCTACCAATGTGTTTTGATTGAGAATTTCCTTCCTCCATCCCATGTGTGTTTAATGTTCCAGGAATTTTTATTATTATTTTTAATCTATGTTTAAGTTTGGTATGATCCTTAGATTTTTGGATTGATGGTTTTCATTAATTCTTAAAAGTTCTCAGTTATTTTCTCTTGAAACAATTTTTTTCTAACCCATAATGGATAAACATATTTTCTCAAATATGGCAGACTTTCTTTTCTGTTATTGTTGTTGCTTTAATTCATTTTTCTCCATTTTTCAGTTTGGATATATAACATTGATCATTCTTCAAATGTATTGATTTCTTCCGTTGTGTTTAGTCAGCTTCTATATTTATCTAATGAATTCTTCATTACTTACAATAAACTTTTTCATTTCTACAATTCCTTTAGGTTCTCTTATATATTTCCAGTGTCTTTACTAAAATTTTCTTTTTTTTGTCATCCATATTTTCCATAATTTCCAATAGGTACTTTAGCTCTTTTAGCATCTGAATATATAATCTGACAATTGCAATATTGAAGCTGATGATGTTTCTTCTTTTGACTATTTCTCTTTTTGAAAATTGGTCATTTTTTTGTATGTGTCAGTTAGTGTGTATTAAATTTTGAGTTTTTGGTCATTTTATATTGAATAAAGTAAGAACTGAATTAAGTGCATTAAATGAAATATAGGCCTTCTGAGAGCTTTTACTACATTCTGTCAGTCTACTAGAATTTTTATTAAATTCTGTCAGTCTGCCAGAGTTTGGGGCAAAGTCAATCTGATAACTAGTTGAGCTGTGTATAGGCATTGTTTAACTTTAGTTCACTACTGGTTTAAAATGTTTTGAGAGTGTGCTCAAGGTGCCCCCTTTTGTATAACATGGGATCTGAGTTCTGGTAAGATTCTAGAGATCTCTTAGTCCTTTAAAGATAAGCTGCACGTTTGCTAAACTGTACCAGCTTTTTTTACTTTGCTGATCAACTCTAAATGTATGTATTATATATCAGCTTTTGGGGGCATTAGGAAGTTTTCTTTGCTCTCCATTTCTATCATCAGCTGTCTCCACCTTGTAAAATCTCTTTCTGCTCTGCTGCAATGAAATCTTGCCTCCAACACCAAGGACGGCTGCACTATTCCTCAGGAATATTAGAGTGGGTTCTTTCAGCTCACTTGCCAAGCTGCTGGTAGTTGAAAATGTCTCCAAGAGCTCTTTAATATGACTGACAATGTAGTAGGCATTTTATCTGTAACATCTTCCTTGATGCTTAGAAAAATCTTATGAGGTATTAGTAAACTCGACACATGAGTACCTGAAATCCAAAAATAGGTAAAGCAAGTGGAATTAAAATCCAGAATTGTCTAAATGCAATGCAGGTGAAACTAAGTTTTTAAGAAATTTTTTTTGCTATCATAAGGTAAACATTTAAGTGAAAAATTAAAACAATATCTAGAGAAAGAATATTGTTGATAAAGTTATCTCTTGAAAGTAAATAATAAATAGAAAAACCAAACATAGTAAGAATACACACTATAAATACTCAAAATCTAAAAGTTAAGGGAAAATTTCAGAAATTGATTAATTATGACAAATTAAGTGAGACTGATAAAATACAGATAAGAATGTGAAAGTATCATGGTAGGTAAAATACATATTGTAATAGGAAAACAGAAAACGATAAGTGTAAATTTGAAGGAATAAATATGTATTTAAAATAAGAACAATTTAATATAGTAAAGGAATATTTGAATAATAAAATTAGGAAACTAGAAGAAAATAGAATGAAAAGAATTTTAAAAATTATGACAAAGGAAAACAATAGACAGTTGGAGGAAGAGGAAACTGATGAGGTTCTGTAAGGTAGGAGAAGCATATCAGAGCACACTTAACTTCCCTATTGTCCTTCTCTTCTAAGAATTCTATCTCAAGAGTGGCAAATTTCGTTTTCAATGGATTATTCATTTGTAAAATTGTGTATTAGTCAGCCAAAGGGATGCTGATGCAAAATACCAGAAATGGGTTGGTTTTTATAAAGGGTATTTCTTTGGGATAGGAGCTTACAAATACCAGGTCATAAAGCATAAGTTACTTCCCTCACCAAAGTCTATTTTTACATTTTGGAGCAAGATGGCTGCTGACGTCTGTGAGGGTTCAAGCTTTCTGAGTTCCTCTGGGCTCAACTCCTCTGTTTACTCCACAAGTTCAGCTGTAGACTATTAGGCAAATGGCTCTGCTTCTTTCCCTGGGGTTCCAGCTTCAACATCAAACTCCAACATCAAAACTCCAACATTGAAAGCCTGCAACACTGTCCTTTGCCATGTCTTTTATCTATGAACCCCACCCACCAAGGGGTGGGGACTCAATGCCCTAATGATGTGACCCAATGAAAGCCCTAATCATAACTCAATCAGGCCCAGGTACAGATCAGATTACAAATATAATCCAATATCTATTTTTGGAATTCATAACCATATCAAACTGCTACACTGAGTGAGAAGTTTTTTTTTTTTTTTCTTATTAAGCTGTGTACTTGGTAAGGGCAGGCATTGTACCTTATGCATGCATTCCCGGGCTTATGCAAGGTCTTGGAACATATTGTGTCAATATACCAGAAATGGGTTGGCTTCCACAATAGTGATTTATTAGGTCAAAAGCATACACTTCTGAGGCCTTGAAAGTGTCCAAATCAGGGCATCAATAAGAGATGCTGTCTCACCAAGTCACAGCTGTAGATGATCAGGCACATGGCAGTGTCTGCTCATCTATTCTCTCTCCTCTGGATCTCATCTCTTTCAAATTCTGGCTAAAGTGGCTTCCTCTCAGGCTCTGTGTTCCCTTGATTCCAGTTTTGGTCCCTAGGGCCTTCTCTCTAAGCTTCTGGGTTCTTCTCTGTCTCTGCAGCTTTTTTCTGTGTCTGTGGCTTTTTATTCCTCTGTTTATAAAGGATTACAGGAGGATGATTAAGACCAACCCTTGGCTAAGTACTACTGGAACAGTCTAATCGAATGACTCTTAACTGATCTAATCTAACCTAAGGTTCACAATAGGTTCAATTTAAGAATGTAGTTTTATGGGTCAACATAACAGATTCAAACCAACACAAAAGTATTCCTAAACTGCTTGTTATCTTAATATTTCACTTAATTAATTTATTCATTCACTCACTCTTTTGCTTATTAGTCAAATATTTATTGAGGAATCCCTACTCTGTTCCAGGCACTCATCTGGATTCTTGGGCTATATAAGAGAATAACACAGACAAAATCTATGCCCTTGTGAAGCCCACATTTTAGCCCAAGGAGTAAACAACAAAGAAAAAACTATATGAAATAAATTAATTATATAATATACTAGAAGGTGATAAGTAGTATGAATATAAAAATAGAACAGGGAAAGGCAATTTGGACAGTGTGTTAGGAAAAATGAGCTTTAATTTTAGAGTGTAGTCAAGGACAGTACAGATGAGAGGGTGATATCTGAGCAAAGACTTGAAGAGAGACTTGCAGGTATCTAGTGGAAGAGACTTCTAGGCAGAAGAAGCAGAAGATGTGAAAGCTTTAAGTTTGGGGCATGCTGAATAATTCAGGAACTAAGGGGGTCATGGGAGCAGTATGGCTGCTTTGGAGTAATGAGGGGGAGAGTAGCATAACATGACAGAATGCATCTGGGCATGAGTGAGATCGTGGAGGACCCTGTAGGTCAGTGTAAGAATTTTAGGTTATGTGAAATGAGGAGCTAAAACGCAGAGTCTTGAGCAGAGGATCAGTACTATATGATATGCTTTAAAAGGTTTACATTCTCCACACATGGCATAGTTAATAAAATAGAGCAATGAAGTATCATTTTCTCTTTCATGTAGTCTATTTCAGAATTCCTATGTGTCAGTCCATTGGAAAGAAACAAGAATTATGCTTCAACTAACAGTGGTGTATAAGTCATTATGGTTTAGAAAAGCGCTAATTGAGGCCTAAATACCTAGGTATTTCATCCAATTTCCCAAGTCTTAAAGTCCTCCCATATCCTAGGAAAGAATACAACTAAGCTGTCATTATTTTATATATGAAAAAATTGAAGTTTGGAGTATGAAGCAGTGCTACTGACACTAAATCCATATTTTCCCCCATTATACCATACTGCTGCTCCTCAGCTTAACAGAAGAAGAAAATGATCATTTACCCTAGGGATCAGCAACTCTTTTCTGTACTGGACAAGATAGTAAATATTTTGAGCTTCACTGATTATACACTGAGCTCAGCTGTTGCAACATAAAGGCAGTCATAGACAAAAAATAAATGAAAGGATGTGGCTGTGTTTCAATAATACCTTATTTACAAAAACAAAGTGGTGGTAGGTCAAATAGTCTTGGTGACGAGCCAAAGTTTTCCAATCTTTGGCTTAGATTATGTTAAGAGGAACAGCGAGATGGTAAAACACACTTGCCAGAAGTTATGTAGATTTTTTTATGCTCAGCAGTTCCTGGGTGACATCGAAAAAGAGAAAAACTATGCAAATAAAGAACATGAAGATAATTAGCTTTCTATTGCACCATGTTCCTACATATAGCTCTTCTGCTATCTGACCAAGAATATCTTTGGGAAGAATTAGGAGATTGTCTTTCGTCACAAAAGGATATTTGGGAGATGTCAGCATAGGTGAATGAAATGATGTATTTGTTTCCCAAAATTTGGAACTGATTTGCTAAGTTCCCAAAGTTCTCAGTTTGGAAATATATGTAGGAAGAAATAAACATTTATAAAATTTTGAAACTATGTACTGAAATCTTAATAATTCTAGGTTTACTGCAACTTAATACTGACATTGATATAACATCTTTTCTCATATTTTTCCCTTGCATATTTTTCCCTGTGAAACATATATAATTCTAACCCCCATTCCTGATAGGGAAATTGAGTCACAATGAAGCTAAATAAATGCCTATAGGCATAATCAGTCAGTGACAGGCTGAAGTCAGGAATTTTGATCTCCTGGTACCCAAACTAAGGCTGTTAGCATTTTATCTAAATCAATATATCTGTAGGCCCAGGTGAGCATTGTAATGCAAACAGACAAGAATCCTAGGGTATGTCAGTATTATAAAAGAATAATAATTTGTATATGTGCAATTGAAATGAAGACACATCTACCACTGACTAAATCTCAAAAGACTATTGTTGTAAAATATCATAATACAGATGTTTCATATACTAATTACTACTGGTTAGACTATTTAGGTAGTAAACAATTTTGTCAGATCTTTTCCTTGACCAAACAACTTTAATACAGAAACATTATTACTGAAGCAAATGATTAAAGGTCTCTAGTGACCTTCTACCCCAATTCCAAATGCAGGTGGGATATTTGCTAGCTATTACCTAAAGCTTTGCTGATAAGCACAAACAAAATAGCACAAGAAAGCCAGTCATTAGTCATATCCTTTTGTGGGAGGCTTTATTAAGTTAAGATACATGATCTGTAGTCAGATTTGGCTATTTTGTATATGTGTATGATATTTTTGAAACCTTGAACTGGAAGAAAAAATTTAGTCAGCCTAAAAAGAAAAAAGCAACATATACTCCTGACTATATGTTTTCATAGACATATAAACTATAGATTCAGGTTTTTCCATAAAACATATTGCTGTTTAGATAAAGTAGCCCTTGCGAACATAAAATTCAGAGTGAAAAATTAGAAGAATCAAAGATTTTTAAAAAATCAATGGACGTATCAATTAATTATGAAAGAACGCTGAAATTCCACTTTTACTTCTGATCTGTGGTGGACAGAAAAGAGGAAATAGTGGACCCAGGAAGGCATGTTAGATAGTTTTGAGAACTATATGTTAAATTTCATATAGAGGAAAAAAATATTTCCTTTTTAGTGGAGATATGTTTATTACCTTAATAAAACACCCCAAACTCTTGAAACATAAATAATAAGAGGTATTAAAATATTCAATATTGTAATGTTGAATATTAAAGGTTGATTGCCTGCTCATATAATCATTTAAATACTGGTAAAAACACACACAGAGACAGATACACACACACACCTGTGGTGAATCCGTAACGCACATCATAATTGCATTTGCATCGGCTGTCTCAACAGAAATTCTGTTTGAAAGTTGTTGCCATGGGGGACACTTGGGTCTCGCATGGGAAATGGTATGGTATGTCCAATGGGACCGCATTTATGGTACTATCTAATGGAGAGTATTCATTTTAAGCTCTGATTTTGGGAAGAAAATGTTCCAACAAAACAAAACTTGAAAACATGTCTTCTTTCATCACAATGTGGAAATACTGATCATATAAGAGAGAACAAAAAAGAGACAAACATATAGTCAAATGTGGAAGACAGAAAGTTGCAGTTGTTTACAATAAATAGTAAAGCTAAGCAGCCAGCACTTTACCAAGTATAATAGGGAGGACTGTTTGATGAAGACTCCATGCTGAAAGGCCCAATTTTTACCAAAATTAATAAGTAAAAACTGAGAACTTTAGGTCATAGTATTTTGACAGTTTAAAGTGTTCCATGAAGCCCAGAAAAGATCATATTCTTGGTATTAATCCATTCTGTCTTTGTGGGCCCTTTGATTGGAGTGAATACAATTGGGGGCCTTTGATTGTAGTACTTCAGTCAAGTATGACCCAGGTAGGTCTTGGCCCTCCTGCTGGAGTCCTTTATAAACAGGAGAAACAGTAGAGACACACAGAGAAAGAGACCTGCCATTTTACCCTGCCATGTAGAGGACTTCAGGATTGCCTGCAGCCCAGAGGCAGAGAGAGAAACAAAAGTCTTGGTGTGGGGCAATAGCATTCTAAAATACCAAACATTGACTGTAGTTGATCCAGAATAATTGATTCAAACAAAGGTTTGTTAGTGAAGAGAACCTAGAAATGTATTTAATAACTCAATATGTAGTAGTTGTAAGTTATGTATGAAGATTATATGATAAAAAATATATGATCCTTAAATTACAGTTAGCAAATAAGGAAATTTACTTTATCCATGTAAGTCTTGTCTAACATTCCTCATTCTGTTCTGTAAAAACCAGTAATTTCACTTTAGGGCAGATCTACCTTTCCTTCTTTAACTTTACCTCATTATACATGAGCTTATATTTTCATCTTAGATTTAACACATATAAGATTAATTTATTTTATTAGTATCTTATAGACCTAGGGAGATTACATCCAAACTAAATAAAATTGAAACCCTGACGAGACCCTGACCACGAGATCCCATTTGGAACTCTTTCCTGGGTGAAAGTGAAGCCCTGGATACCTCCAAACAGGCTTCCCCATTGGTCCTGGATAACTCAAACAAAGCACATCATTGATACTCTGAGAGCTGATCATTTTGAATTGATTCTGTAATATGGATAATTTCCAAAATTTGAAATATCTGATTTCTTAAGATTGTTTCTTCTAGCATGAAAGGATATATTTCAATAATAGTTGAATCTTTTGAGACTTCTAAAATTAGCTTTTGAAATATTAAACTTTTTGTCTGAATTTAATTTACTCATTATACAATAAAAGCACCTGGAAATCATTGTAAAGAGTAACCATTAAGATCTTTTTGTGACACATTCTAAACTCACTGTTTGGAGAATTATAGATTCAATTTATCTCCTCAATTTCTTTTTTCTTATTATTGAGAAAATCCATATTGATCCTGAAACATTGGCCATTTTTTGAATATATAATTCATAGAAACTTCATTCTTAAATTCTTATAATCTGTTAAACTAGAAAATATCCCTAACATGTCTTTAGTGAATTCAGAAGAAAATGCTTGTTCTATTTGTCCTGTTTTTGATTTTTTTTACTTTAATCACTAAAATCCATTTCACACTCTCACATCAAGCAATATATGCTACAATTAAATGAAGAAGTCATCACCTTATAGGAGAAAAAGCAAATCACCTGAAAAATGTATAATACATTGCTATCCTGTCTTTACAGAAAAAAAACTAAGTTGTTCTTAGAAATAATCAATTTTACTGGAAATCAAAGTTCTTAACAAAGGAATTCTTTAAGGATTGAATATGGAACATGATGGAGAAGATGTTAGCTTTGAGAGGGAATGAAAAGCTGTGGCTTGGTCTGTTTCCCCCTGTTTCCTCACTGAGGGGTTTTAGGTATTTCAGAACTTATATTTGTGATCCTTCCCATGATTATGTAATTTGTAAAAAGTAATGCTCAAACTTTTATAAGCATATATTCCATTTGCACAGTTACATTAATGGTATTCATTTTATTAAACCAATATTTAGTAGACTTTAGAAAACCTTATAATAATAATAAAAATACTAATGCTAAAGTATGATAAATGAAATAAAGATCAACAAAACAATTAGGGCCCACCAAGTTAAGCTTAAGAAGCAAGAAGAAACAAATCTTAAAACAAAATAAAATTACTTAATTATCATATGTAATAAATACTAGCAAATGAGAAAGAGGAGCCAGAAATGGGTCCCAAGAAACTTGTAGTATGAATTTACATCTCTCAGAAAATATAAATTAAAGGAAATAAAAGATATTAGTATAAAAAGAATATGCTGTGATATTGGGAAAATAATAATAAAGTTGAAAATGAAAGATAAAATAAAAACATTGATGGATGACAAAAGAATTAATATTCAAGCACAAAAAGTCAATGTTTAAAATTGAGGTAACTTATACAAACACATGATTAAATTCAAGACAAACTAAAAGCCTATAAAGCAAGACATGGAAGTTCAATCATCTGAAATAGCATTACTAGCTGACACAGAAAAGGCCAAAATGTAAGAAACTAAAAATAGGATTTAGAATAAGAGATACTTGTATTTTAATGCCAAATTTGTCACTTCTTAGACTTCTGATCCTGAATCATGTTATTCAAACTTTCAGTAGCCCCAATACCTCTTTGGAATAATAGGCCATTAATAGGTTTGTCATGGAATATTTGAGAAAATTAAATGTGGTCTTTTATGTAAAGTACTTGGTCAAGTACTTGACAAATGGAAGATACATTTATTTTTAAGTTGAATAAATTAGTTGAAAAAACATTAATTAATTTAAAAGATTTTTTAAAGAAACAAATTTAGATGTACATAAAAATTGAGCAGATAGTACAAAGCATTTTCATATTTACTCCCTCTCCCGGTTTTTCCTGTAATTAACATCTTGCATTTCTTGTCACTGATGAACCAATATAATATATTATTAACTAAAGTCTATAATTTACATTAAGGTTCATTCTTTGTGCTATACAATTTTATGTCAGTTCTAGTTGACAAATATATGTCATGTATACACCATTACAGCATCATACAGAATAGTTTAACTGCTTTAAAAATCCCCTGTGCTTTACCTATTCATTTCTGTCCTCATTGTTTGAATCCTTGGCAACCAGTGATTACTTTCTGTGTCTATAGTTTTGTCTTTTCTGGTATGTCATTTAATTGGAATCATACCATATGCATCCTTTTCAGACTGATTTCTTTCATTTAGCAACAAGCTTTCTAGTTCCTCCATGTCTTTTGGTGCCTTGATAGTGCTTTTATAACAACAACTTTTTATTATAGTAACAACTTATTTTGACCATCATGCTTCCACAGGATGGTTATAAAGGCAATAAAATCTCTTTTGGTAGAAACTGACACACACAAAACACTAGCAGACCTCTACTTGTCATATTTTTAAACTACGAGTTTTAAGTTTAAACCTCAAAAATTTGAGAACAAAGAGAAAGTTTTACAAACTGACAAAAAAGAAAACAGGAGATGCATTGACAAGAATGACTTGAAACATTCCTCATTAGACTTTGGAGAAGACAAGTGTTGGGGACAAAAGCTACCCAGGGTTTAGAGGAAAGCATCCTCACTAAGAACACAGTGCCTCACTATGTTAGTTTCTAAGCTGCTTAAGCAAATACCATATAAGGATTGATTTAAACAATAGGAATTTATTGCCTCAGATTTTGAGGTTAGAAGAAGTCCAAAATCAAGGCAGCAGCAAGGCAATGCTTTCCTCCCCCAAGACAGTGGCATTCTGGGAATGGCTGCCAGAGCTCTTTGATCCTTGGCTTTTCTGTCACATGGAGATGCATGCAGGGTTTTCTTCTCCTTTCTTTTTGGATTCATTGACTTGAGGATTCTGGCTGTTCCCTGTGGCTTCTCTCTCCATCTGATTTTAACTCTGCTTATAAAGGACTCCAGTAATCCAAATTAAAGCTGAATCTGATTCAGGTGGGCCAGACTGAAGTAATACCTTGAAGAGATTTTATTTACAATGGGTCCAAGCCACCAGAATGTGGACCAAGACAAAGAACATATCCAAAGTGGGGCACACATTTTAATACACCACAGCTACCAAGCTGACTTACTCTTTCTGTATTAAATTTTCTAGATCTAAAAAATTTGAAACTGTATTTTAAATAATCTTACCATAGCAAAGTTGATAAGAAGTAGAATGAATATCTCAGGGCACATGGAAAATGCTTAATAAACATTGATCAGAAAAATTATGAAAGGCAAGGTTTTAATGGAAGGAAGTAAAAATGAAACAGGAAATTACCAAAATGTTAAAAATGGTGATGCTGAAGATAAAAATTCATAGTTTTAGTCTACGAAATATAACTACAAAGTGAGTAGGCAAGAAAAAGTTTAACCCAAGAAAGACCCTTTTGGCTTTAATAAGTAAGTTCAAACTTTGCATAATAAGAATTAGTTAATGATGGAAAATAAAGAATCAATGATGCTAAGCATAAATATTACCTATGAAATCAGATTCATCTCATTAGTAAGGTATGAAAAGTAGGATCAGATTATGTTGTTTTGAAAAATATTGTATAAAAGATGCAGTTAAGATTACAATTAAATTGAAAGGTAATTAGAATTTAGTGTTCATTATAAAATACTTAGAAATGAAAAAAGAGAATATAACAGGATAAAGTTTAAATCAAATAAGCAAAGCTTAAAATACTTTGAACAGTTATTTTCTATTGTCTTGTAATTAGAAAGATTCCTGAATATAATAAAAAACCTAATAGTCATATCTACAAAGGTATACTTACTATTAATTAAAAGGTATATACAAATCTTAATTTGTGGGTCAAAATGCAACTTAGAGCACAGTAACATATACGTTTAAATAAAACAAACACACAAACAAATAAATATTATTATATGAAGGATGATAGATAGATAAATAGATACATAATAGATATATAGATGGATATATCCAGATAGATACAAATAGATGTAATAGAAACCTGGAAATATAAATGCAGTACACGCACTCTTAACAGAGTCTACCAGAGATCAAAAATATTATTGATTTAAAACCTATATATTTTTTAAAATAGCAAGATAAATATACTGAATTTGGCTCTATAAGTGAGTTTTAAATTGAAACAAAATGCCAAAAGAAAAGAAGAATCATCTGCTTCTCCTGACCAGTTCCTCTTGTTCCTTACCTTTCATGGATCAATGCTTAAACAATGTTATTTTGGGTTTCTTTTTCCACCCCCTTTCTTTCTTTCTTTCTCTCCCCCCTCCCCCCCTTTTTTTACTTCTGTACTTTCCCTGTCCCTAAAGAAAACCTAGAACTCCCTGGAGAGTTTCAGTAACCACCGGAAAGAGCAGGAGCAGAAAGCTTCCCTACTTTGCTCACTTTGCTTTCTCTTTATTCATTGTTAAGTATGAATCACTGGGTATATGAAAGATAAATAGAATTCTTCTGTATTTCAGAGAAACCCGGAGACAGACTTTCTTATGAGTTTTATCACAGGAGCAGGAATTTATTCTTTAGGTAGTGGCGGGAGCAGGAAACTATACCAGTTGTGCTCTGAATAGACAGCAAATAGACACTTTTGAGGCTGCCATTTCTGGAAAATCATGTGAAAAAAAGGTAACTCACAGTAGAAATTACAAAGATTTGAGTTTGATTAAGGCTTATTTTTGCAAAATAATTAGACATACATTAATCCATCTTAATACATGGCTTTCTGCTGTTAGTAGAGAGGATAGCAGTAGATATAAGTTATTTTATTTTTAGTATGACTTTCTTTTGGAGGTTGAGTTAAAACTCTGATGCCACATCATTACCAAACCTCTTTGAAAAGGTTGTTGAATATGAATTAAATTATTGGTAATTTTGTTAATTTTTACTTGATATTCCACTTCTTCATATAGTACGCTTTTCGATTTAATCTGTTAGTAATATCATTTCAGTCTTAATATGCTGCTGGATTCTAAAGGCTTAATAGACTTCACTTATTTTCTTTTCAATATTTATAAACATGTTTTGCAACATAGCTCACTTTATGTGCATAGTTTATTTTCCCAATTATTAAAGTAATACACAATCATTGAATAAAATTTGGAAAACAGTAAGACCTATAAAGAAGCCAGCAACAGGAAATAGATGACAAAAGCAATTAGGCTCCCATCTACCATATAGGAGGTCCAGGGTTCGATGTCCACAGCCTCCTGGAGAAGGCAAGCTGGCCTGTGTGGTGAGATGGCCCACACGGAGTGCTGGCCTGTGTAGAGTATTGCCCTAAACAGGAATACTGCCCCATGCAAGAGTGCTGCCCTGTGCAGGAGTGCTGGCCCATGTGGAGAGCTGGCATAGCAAGATGATGCAACAAAAAGAGACACAGAGGAGAGAGAATAAGAGATGCAGCATATCAGGGAGCTGAAGTCACACAAGAGAGTGATCGCCTCTTTCCCACTCTGGAAGGTCCCAGTAATCCCACCTAATGAGAATACAGGCAGACACAAAGGAACACACAGTGAATAGACACACAGAGCAGACAAGTGGGGGTGGGGGAGGATAAAAAATAAATCTTTAAAAAAAAGAAGCAGCCAGCAAAATCACCTATAGATCCAATATCAAAAGATGATACCTACATATAAAGAGAGAGATGGGCATGATTAAAAGGTAAATTCTAAACAGACAGGACAAAAAAATAATTAAATTAATCTATAAATACACTTTTGTACCAGGTTTTTAAAAATTAAGGCTATATTATATCTATTTTGCCATGTTATTAAATAGTCTGGTCCACCATCTGGTCATTCCATAAATGATGTTTAACCAGCCCTCTATTGTTTGATATTTAATGTTGTGGGTTATGTTTCTTAACAATTGAGCAGCAGGATTCAAACCCTGCCACCTCCACTTTTCATAAGATACTAAGCTTTCTGTCCTATTGTTTTTATTTTTGTTTTTTTTTAAATAATTTAAAAAATTTAGATGTTGAAATTGCACAACAGAAGACTGTTGAAAGGACTGAATTGAATAGCATATTTAATTTAAATAGCTTTACATTAGACCTTTTTAAAGTAAAGGGTCTATTAGAAAATCTGGCCATAGAACACTGCCAAATGCTAGATATTTTTATTCATAAGGTTATTTACCCTTAAGTGTTATATGTTTGTAAATATTTCCTTTTTTGTTACTGGCAGTTTATTTTTGTATATGGTAATTATGACACCATATTTATATTATTTAATAAACTCTATTTTCCCCATTATATTATTTTTAAGCTTAGGAAGTCGTTCCCCAAACTGAATACAGGAAAACATTCACCTATATATTTTTTCCAGTTTTGTGACTTTATGTTTTTGTTAAATTCTGCAATCCATTTTGATTTTATTGTGAATGTTGTATGAAGAGAATATCTGATGTCACTTTTTTCCAAATAGTAAATCAATTATTCCAGCATTATTTATTAAATAATATTTTATTTATACACTGATGTATGATTCCATTTTGATTATATATACCTATCTATTCTCTGCTGCCTGTTTTTGGTCTAGTTGAAACTTAGAATTTTTCTACAAACATCCATCCAGCACCTTAACCTTTGGGCATTAACACTCCCCACATCCTGATTTTCGTCAGAATTGAAATAATGCTGTAACTATTTTGAGAATAATTTAAAATTCATTATACTATTTCTTTTTATCTCCTGGAACTTCTACATTTATCATAGAAGTGAAAGTATTCCAATTTGGTCACAAGGTAGACCATATGCTGTTCAATTCAATTAACAATTATTATGTGCTTTTATAGTGTCTTCCAAGAGTATATTTATTAGTAAACACTTACATGGGGCACTGTTCAAGATAATGCACAGAATAATGTATACTTTTACAGTTCTTTTTCTTTAAAAGCTTTGTAAAGGTATAATTGACATACAGTCAAGTGCAAATATTTAAAGTATACTATTTGACAAGTTTATGCATATGCATACCCAATGATATCATAAACAATCAAGACAATGGACATACTCATCACCCTCAAAAGTTTCTTTCTGGCCCTTTATAACCTCTCCTTTCCCCTTCCACTCAACTACTCTTTGTTCCCAGGTAACCATTGAACCGTTTTCTGTCACTTTACATTAGTTTGTATTTCCTTTACTTTTATATATAAATGAAATCAGGCAGTATGTACTCTCCTCCCCTCACCCCTTTCTTCTTTCATTTAGCATATTTATTTCAAGATTCTCCCATGTTGCTATATGTCAATAACCCATTCCTTTTTATTCGTGGGTAGGATTTCATTTTATGGATATTCTAGTTTGTGTTTTCATTCTCCTCCTGATGGACATTTGAATTGTTTCCAATGATGGGTTATTACCAATAAAGCTGCTATGAACATTTGTGTATAAGTTTTTGTATGAATATAGGTTTTCTTTTTTTTTGGGTAAAGATCTCACAGTGGAATGGCTGGATTATATGTATAACTTTTTAAGAAACATCCAAACTGTTTGCCAAAGTGGTTGTACCATTTCATATTTACAGCAAAAATATATGAGAGGGAAGCAGATGTGGCTCAAGAATTTGGGTGCCTGCATACCACATGGGAGGTTCCCTGGTTTGCTTCCTGGTGCCTCTTAAAGAAGACAGGCAAGACAGTGAGCTAACGCAACAGGTTGGTATGGAGAGCTGATCTAACAAGTTGACGAACAAAGAGACATAATGAGAGACACAACAAGCAAAGAACAGAGGTGTCTCAGGTGATTGGGTGCCTCTCTACCATGTGGGAGGTCCCAGGTTCGGTTCCTAGTGCCTCCTAAAAGAAGGCTAACAGACAATGAACAGACACAGAGAGCAGACAATGAGCACAAACAACAAAGGGGTGAGGAGAAATAAACAAATAAATCTTTAAAAAAAAGTATATGAGAGTTTCAATTCCCTTAAATCCTTAGAATTAAGAGGAGAATATTTTTCTGAAATTAACTAGCTGTAGAACATAGATGAAAATGTAGTGAGAACTTCAGAGAATGAGGAGAATTAGAGCAAGGGTAAAAGCAACATAAAATAAAAGGCTATAATTACAACATGAAGTATAATAAGCTGGCTAGAATAAAAAAATAAAAGAAGAAAGGGACCTAAAAAACTAATAATTAAATTACAATGCATTTTGGCAGTAGAACAGACTTGTTTTAGTAAAACATTTATTTGGTAATGTGGAGGACAAGTTTGGGAAATTTTTCAAGGATACAAAATAAATATAAATGTTTTCTTTAGGCAACAGATACGGTATATAATTCATAGTTTATAGCCTGAGGAGTAATATAAGGACATAATTTCATTACATATAGAAGAAATAATCAAATATACAAGAAAAGAAAACATTTCTGAGGTGAAGAAATAGTAAATATGCAAACTCCAGTAATGTATGGAGGTAGAAAAATTTGTATCAGAAAAAATAATAAAACTCAGGATGGCATGCCATTCGTTCCCTTCAAATATAAATCAGAGAAGCCAATAAGATTTTGAATAAAAATAATCTCAATCTGAGATATATGCTCCATAAAACTTTATTCAAATGTGAATACTATTCTTATAATTACATGAGAAATAGAAAATGTATCATTCCTTTTACCTTCCCAGAATATTAAGTACCATTCCCAAGTAAAATACTTTCCTGATGCTAATAGTGAACTAAGAGGTAAATCAAAATCAAGAATTAAAAAATGGTAAGGACATAATATTGTTAAATATCTGATGGAGGACACTGAAACCAATGCACTAAATTGAGTGAAATATAAATAATGGTTATAACTATGGCCAAAAATTTGAGTGCAAAAACTCAAAACCATTATGAAAGGTATTTTTATGTGGTAATACATAATACATATAAAATAAGTTTGATCCAGAACACATTTATTTAAGGAGAATATGTACATTATGGTTTGTGAGATTAGGACACAAAAAATGTGCTTTATGATTTCTTTCTATATTTCAAACTTTGGACAATGTGTATTAATCTGTAGTTTAAACCTATGCAAAAATTAAATGATAAGTGATAGGCTTTTCAATAAATGTTTGCAAATTTGGCTCTTTAGAAAACCAATATATTAACTAAATTGCAAGATCTAGTGAGATCCTAATTTGTGCCATATCCAAAATAAAAATATAAGAAAATATAGGTGTTATTTCACTAATCTTTGGAAGAGTGATCTGTCTGAGGAAAAATTTAATGGAAGTGGTTTGAAAGAATTTATAGAATTGACACCATTAAATTTTTAAAATGATAAAAAATAGGACAAGAAAAATAAAATGGAAATGACAAGTATAGTTAAGTATTTATAACAGATAAATAAATATATAATATCCTTAAATGAGGAAAGCATTTGAAAATCAATAATAATAATAATTATTATTATTAAAGAACCATAATTACAGTCAAGAGATTATCTGTATTACCAATTCTGGAAGAATAACAATTGGAAAATAAACGTGAAAACAATTTAACTTTCCTAGTAGTCAACAGAATGTAAACTGGCAATCAAATAACTTTTTTTAACCTATACATTTGATGAAAAATTACATTATTTAGAATACTGGGTCCTGGTGCCAGTACTGTAAGTAAGGACCTTTTGGAGAGAAGTTGACAATATATATTTTAAAGATTATATAAGTGACCTATATTTGATACAGCAATTTCAATGTTAAGAATCTGTCCCAAAGGACAACATAAAAATATTACTCATATATAGGAATAAGAATGCTTATATTAAAGAAATATAATATGAAGAATCAATGTGTTCATCAATAAATAAATGACAATATTTGAAGTTATACTTTATAAAAATCCAAATCCTGATTAGGAAGAATATAACAATCAAAACCACTATAAGGACTTATGAATATACTCACTACATGACAATAAATATAAACAAGGACCAAAATAATCTTTTATATTCAATATGATAATAATAAATAGATACAGGTATAGAGTAACAAAAAATAGTACTGTAAGAATATACCCCAAAATAGCACAAAAGATTTTTGCTAAAGAGTGAGATAACAAATGGATTTAATTTAGAAGTTGCATTTTTTTGTATTTGCTACACAATATATATTGCATAACTGCTTTTATAAATAAAAAAAATCTTATAAAATCCATGGATTTCTTTTTCAGCATAATGTTTTAGAAAGCCTAAGTTAGGAAATTTGGATTTGGTTCTGGTTCTGTCACATAGTAGCCATTTCATTTTGTCCAAGTTACTAAAATCTTATCGTAGTTTCAACTTCATCACCTCAAAAATGGGATGATCAATCATAGGGTTGAATAGTGCCTTAGTTAGCCCGTGTACTTGATTACTAATGATGTTTATACCATATGAAACTTAAATGTGTAAGTTTGATTCATAAAACTCTGAGTGTGTGAACGCTATTTTGTGAAATTCTATATGTATATGTGTGTTTGTGTGTGTGTGTTTTGGATTTGTGTGGATACACATACACACACACATACTAACAGGGAAGATAAAGAGTAAGCTCTCCTCTCTGTTCTCCTTCATCAATACATCTAAACGCTTTAGGTTCTCAGTTTTGCAACTATGAAAATGAGGGATCAGGATTAGGATTCTCCAAGGCTCCAAGTATCTTTAATCATTCCACAGGCATCTGATGGTTCACAGTGATAATGCTGCTGTTGAGCATCCTATTGAGGTGTGCTGTTGTCCTTTGCCATGGAATTTACAGGTAGATGGCAGAAGCTCTCCAGAGCCCGCAGTTTTCTCGGGACAAGTTCAGACAACGCTCTTGCATTCTAATCATCAGTTCTAGGAAGAACTGAATTGGTTTTCAAATTCTATAATTTATTAGAAAATCCAGAAACAAGAAAAGCTGAATAAGTTTTTCTGTCTGTAGTCTGAGACTTTCCTTCTGTTTTGGAAAACTTTTAAAACTATTTCTCAATTGATATTGGTGTCAAATTAGTGGAGATACTAGATGTCTGATCTCTTTAAACTCAGTAAGTATTAATTCTATTGTCTCTTTAGGTCCTGTTTATGTTAAATTCATTTCAGTGTACAGAATTCAATATAATTACATAGAATCAAATGGTTAATTGCAAGTAAACATTCTCTAAAATTATTTAAAGTAGAATTGGCAGTCAAAGCAGAATGAAGGAGGCAGTATTGTTATAACAGAGTGCCCTGAGGGAGATCAGTGCATTTCAGAGGAATTTGGGTTGTGAGTCAGGAAATAATCCCTAATAAATCTCCAGAGAAGGCCACTTTTACTTTCAGAAACTGTATTTCTGGTGGGTTAGATACCTAGTCTCTTGTCGTACCGAATTTGCATTTGCCTAGATAATCTCTTTAAAAAGAAAAATAAGCCTTCTTTCACAATCTTTCTTTTTCTTGTTCAGTGGCTTATTGTAGTGGCTTTTGTAATTTGAACCCCTTATGTCTAACAAGACTTCTTTTCCACATGGTTTGCTTGCTAGATATGAGAACTAAGCTCATAGACTTTCCTTTTTCCTGTCTAACATTAAGTTCTTAATAATCATTTCAGTTTATTTTCACCTCAGGAGAATAATTAAGTAGATATGTAAATTACAAATAGGTTTTCTGGTGGCGACATCTTATTGCACTTTGTTGATATAGTGTAATTTAGAATAGGAATTTTAAGTAGGGAGGAAATGATATAGTACAGTACTGAACGTTTGACTAAGCATCTATACAAATCAACAATAAAATTTCCAATGGTATAAACAGCATAGAATTTTAATGCAAAATTTTAACTTGTAAAACTTTGAGTACAGAGATGCCAGTATTTGGAAATATTTCTTTTTTCCTCTTTTTAGTCAAAGGAAACATAAAGACTTTCTTTTTCAACATATTATAAGAATATTGTAAAATTTCTAAATACAAAAGATGAGGAAGAATTAGCCCCAATAAAATCTTAAAATCAGAAATTCAAATGTCTTCCAGTATTCAGAGAAATGATTTTATATACACTCCTCAAAGGGCATCTTCCATAAAATGTGTCATAACAGAACACTTTACTGTATGCAATATCATAAAGCAAAAAATAAAAATAAAAATAAAAATAGTCTTCCTTTCATGACATATAAAATAGGCTGCTTTTATACCTATTTTGCCTCTTTTGATTGTGGAATGATGAGTGGCTGTTGTTTTTCTCCTGTAGTTTCTGACTCTTGAAAATACTCAAATAAAACTCCAAAAAAATGAGACATTTATACTGAATACAGAAAAAAAAAGGAAGTTAATTTATTCTCCCTTTTTCTCTGATTATGTTTCTTCATGTACAGACTCATAGTATATTCATCCTGAAGAGGACTTCAGAGATCATTGAGGTTAAATATTTTCTCTGGAAAATAAAGAAACCTGAGACCCATAGAGCTCTTTGACCAAAGTTGTCAGGCAGTTAGTGAGTGAACTTTTCACTGTACCATGCTACCTTCCATGATTAGTTATATTCTTATCTCTTTTGGACTCCTTAACCTCTCTATGGTTTATAAATAGGTTTCACTAGCTTCTGATGACAGGCCAGGATTGAGCACTCAGGAGCTTTATCAAAAGTACAGGAAATTCATCAGCACTCTTCTCTGACTACAGGCCTTCTTCAAACCCTGGCCATTCACAACTTCCCCTGATTTGAACTCTGCATGATATAGACCACATGTATGCATAATTGTTTAGTATTCAGTAATTTATTCAACAAAGTTTTTTTGGAAACTTACCATGTACATTCAAAGAAGGGGAGAAAGAGATACAAAAGCTAACTATAACACAGATTAGAATAAAATGAAAGTTAAGTGGCTCTTCAGATTTTAGGAGGAAAGCCATTTGTTTTCTAATAAAGACTGAAAAAGGCTGAAAGGAAAAAGTGATACTTGGGTTACTTCTTAAAAACTGAGAAGGCATTTGAAAATTGCATCTAGGTAGACACACTAGGCTCAGTAAACAGCCTCTACAAAAGTGTGGCAAGCTTCAATTGGAGGGAACATGAAATGGCAGGGATTACAACATGGTTCAGATTATTTCTTGGTGTATCATAAGAAAAATCCTGGTGTCACTGCTCTTTCATGTATGTTCTAAATGTTTCTGCTACCTGTGGCCCAAATCATTTGGATTCCTGTCAATGTGGAGAAGCATGAGCCAATTTCAAGTTGTATTTGCTTAAGGGATTCCAATAATTGTAGTTCATGTTTTTCCATAACTTCTCAGGCACTTAGTGTGTTGTGTGTCCAGAACAGGCAGCAGAGAGGATGACATGATTTAAGGAAAACTGAAAGAATCTTTGGCTCTAAAATCACACCAAAGTATCTGTTCATGAAATTATAAACTTCACTATTGAATGATACCTTAAAATTAGAACCAAGCATTTTATGAAGTGAAGCAATAGGAAGGATTTTGCTCATGATCACATAACACTGGTAGTATTATATCTTTATTTCTAAATGAAGAAATTATTTCTCTTCAATTCTTATGCTATAAAATTATAAAATTCAAGTTGTATGGAGAGGTAATACACATTTCATTAATATACAAACACGCATGAATAGGTATTTTTACCGTTTTTGGACCCAGTTTCCAGAATTGCATTATGATGTTTGTGCTTCACAACTTACTATTCTCTTGGTCCATACATTGCCCTCTCTGATTTTACTTAAGTAGTGGTTAA
This sequence comes from Dasypus novemcinctus, assembly GCF_030445035.2. NCBI lineage: Eukaryota > Metazoa > Chordata > Mammalia > Cingulata > Dasypodidae > Dasypus > Dasypus novemcinctus. The sequence goes on along the minus strand of NC_080674.1, from coordinate 111,353,703 downwards.
TTATATAACAGATACTTCTAAATGTATCATGCAATCCGAGGAATTGAATATGACTAAAATATTACCTATGCATTTCCCCCCATAACTTGCCTTTGGCCTCTCATTACTGAAATACCTTATATCCACAAACTCGTGTTTATCATTTTCTTGGTTTTCTTTAACAGTGTCTATCATATGTACATACAAATGCTTAACAAATATATTGTTTGGTTTTGTTTATTTTTAAAATTTACTAAAGGGAGTATAATTATATATTAACATCTTAATGTAATGTGGGATTATTTTGTCAGACAATTAAAACTATAATTTGAAAAGAGAAGATGGGAACCTGAGGGAATAATAATAAGGAACTGTTCAACAAACGATTTATGGCACAGTTACCATTTGTCAGGCACTGGGAATACAAATACAAATAAGATATCTTTCCTTCTTTGAGGGGTTTGTGGCTTGAGAGAAATGAATATTAACATAAAATTGCAATAAAATATGAAAAGTGCTGTAAAAAAGATGGTTGTAAACCAGCATGGTTGTAAACCAGTATGGTTATACAGGAGAGATGGCATTTTTGTTAAGTCTTTAAGAATGTTTGGGATTTCATTATAAAATGAGATGTATTTCAGGTTAAGGGAGTAAAATATGTATTGCTATCAAGGTGGAGTAGAACAGAAATATGTCAAGAAATTATGAAGGATAGAATTAAAGCAGGAAAAATGTTAAATGACCAATAGGAGTACTAATGAATTAGTGGGGTTGATTACAGAGAATTGTAGAAGTTACTATTAATACTATTAATACTTCAGATATTATTAATTCTATAGGATTTTGTGACTATATGAAATAGGAATGGAAAGCAAGGTCAAATATGAAATAGCCTCTTCCCTTGTATAACTTAGTAAGTGATGATGCTTCTCCAGGCCAAATAAGGGAAAAAGCAAGTAGGAGAAAGGTGTTTTTTTCTATGCTTAACAATATTTATTTTATTTAATTACAAAAGCAACATGTTTTCATTGTAGAATATTTGTAACAGGTGTTCTACAGACTAATCTGGCGCTACTTATGCAATTTCAGTTAACACATACCTCATGACCCGTGATTATATATACATGTATATGCATGTTTATACATATATATATATAAGCTCTGTCTGTCTATCTTATCTATTGTCTATTTAATTATCAGTCTGTCTGTCTAATCTATCTATCTATCTATCCATCCATTCCAAGGAAATTATGATTCAACTCCATTAGATGGTATGCTCAAGGACACTCACTGTGGCATTATTTATGGTAGAGGAAGGCTGGGTAAGAGGCATGCAGAGTATATATAACATGAGTCGATAAATAAAATGTACATATAATGGAATTTTAAGTGAAAATTAAAGGCAATCTTTTGCTTTTGTTATATGAGTCTTGTATTGTGTCCTGGTATTCTTTATTCTTATCACAAAACCACCCAGATGTGACTGAATTGTCTAATCCCTGACTTTAGCTCATGTGGAGTCACTGTGCTCTGAAATCTCATTACTGCAGAGTTTTCCCTGCCATTTGATGTTAGGTGTAGCATGGATGTAATTTGTCTGGAAGCTTCAATGACTACTACAGTGGGTCCTGGCCTCATACTCATACCCTTTTTTATAAACCAAACAGTTCACATACAACAATCTGCCTTCTCTCCAAACTCCATGCCAGTTGCCTGCTGTCTGGTTCTCATAAAATTATCCTGACATTCACAAAGCAAATGTCCTTTGAGTTTTGACTGCAGGGTGACGTGACCCACCAGATGTGGTATTCTAGTGTGGTTTGAAGGAAGCAGACAATGTTTACATTAACCTTTTCAGGCCCTTTCCCATGTGGGGTTAGTAGCATAGCAGTTAAAGATGCTTAGTCATCCAGAATCCTGTAAGCACTTGACACCGTGTCAAGTAATCTACTGTACCCCATATGATCTGACAATCCTAACATGGAAGAGAAGCAGCCCGGTAATAAGAGCCCAGTGCTATTTGAGTACCTATCCACAATTGGGAAGTTACTCTGTTTTCTTTCCCCTTTTGTAATATGTTTTACCAAACCTCATTATGAGACAACTTGCCACTAATAGGAGAGGGATGAAAATTTCATTCCAAATTTGTGAATTTCTGGACTGCAAACAGATTTTTCAATTATTTCACTCATTTCTTGGATTATGATCTTGCAGGCAGTCTTACAGACAGAACAGATGGGTAAACACTGTCCCTGCAAATTAACTAGTTTGCTAAGGAAACTTTATACTAACAGGAATACTCCCTTTTGACCGGCTTTAAGTTTTACTGTAAATGATAAACTATTAAAATCTGGCAATACTAGGTAGCTTATTCCAAGAAAGGATAAAGGCATTTATGGAAATGACTATGTTTAAACCTTATATGGGTTCATTTTTCTAAGAAATGAAAGCCAAATCTAAACACCTGCCTTTTCCTGGTTAAGCGCCTGACTTTAAATAGCATGTGGTTTTCTTAAAACTTGTTATTATTCTCCTTCTTTCCCTTCTAATTTATGAAAGAAGAACATAGCAGCTATTAGTAGATTTAAATGTTCTTCCAGCTTCAAGCGAACACAAATATCATTTTACAAATGTGGAATTTGTCATAATGCTCAAGAAATGGAAAAAAAAAACATCATGAAGATTTTCCTTTGTAAGCACTTGTGGCAGCTAAAAGTAATAATTCCTATTAATAAGTGATTTACTGTGTCCCAACATGTGTCCAGGCCTGCAACTATTATGTCAACAAACAGAACTAATCGGTTTAATGTCTGTAGGCAGGTAATAGGAATGCATACAAATGTAAAAATAACAAGGAAAAGAGTCTTTATCTCTTCTATTGGGATTTTCCCAATGGTGACAGGCTTTGAGATATCCCTCTGTGAATTCTCTCACATTTGTACCTGTCCAAAATGTCTGTTCTCAAGTTTATTCTTATCAGTGGCCTGTTCTGAAGCCATTTTTATTCTACTCTTATCTTCCCAGTGTATCTTGCTGCCTCTGCAGTGTCTTACTTTGATTAGGGTATGTACTCTACCATTCTTGACAGGAAGACTGAGGGTATGGGAGAGAAGGAAGAAGGGGGTGGGATGGGGAGAAAGGAACAGGACAGGAAATTCAAATAGGTTTTCTGTTTCCTGTCATTGACAGGTAAGGAAATATCTGCACGTTACTAAGGTTAAAAGATTTATTTCAAACCAGTATTTAGGAATACAGCTATGCTGACTATAGGTGTGTATAGTTTGTGTCTGTGTGTGTGTGATACATTTGAACATCTCTACATATAGTTAGCATGTCATGTGCTGTTCTGATCTTAAAAATTTTTCAAAATATAATACTGGCATTAAAAATGAATGGAGAGGGAAGAGGATTTGGCTCAATGGATAGAGTGTCTGTCTACCACATGGGAGGTTCAGGGTTCAAACCTAACCCAGGGCCTCTTGACCTGTGTAATGAGCTGGCCCATGTGCAGTGCTGATGTGCGCAGGGAGTGCAGTGCCATGCTGGGGTGTCCCCCGTGTAACGGAGTCCCATGCACAAAGAGTGCATCCTGTAAGGAGAGCCGCCCAGCAAGACAAAAAGTGCAGCCTGCCCAGGAGTAGCGCCGCACACACAGAGAGCTGATGCAGCAAGATGACAAAACAAAAAGACACAGATTCCTGGTGTTGCTGAAAAGAATACAAGCGGACACAGAAGAACACACAGTAAATGGACAGAGAGCAGACAACCAGGGGGGGCGGGGGATGGGCAGGGAAGGGGAGAGAAATAAAAAATAAATCTTTAAAAAATATTAATGAAGAGAATAGAAAAGCATAAACTCTATTTAACTTTCTACAGTCTTAGTGACAATGATATTGAATAAAGATAACTATAATTTATTCAATATTCCACTGTGCTACCTGCTTTACAAATCCTTTTTAACCAGTTCTTGAAAATGACCCTCTGGGGAAAGTACTGTTATTGCATCATTTTTACAGATTATTGAAGTACAACAATTTAGGATTTTGTTTTTCCCTAACCTGTTTATTTTTACCCTCCATTCCACCTTCCAATCCCTGGTGGAAAGGCTTTTTATTGATAGAGTCAAGAGACAAAGGCAACAATGACAAAATAAGCTGGCTTCTTAGTTCTGCTGAGATGTGGCCCGGCGCAGCAAATGAACACATACAATTGGAGATATATGAAGGATCCTTCGGCAGAGCACTGGAAAGCTGGACATATCTCGTAGATAGAGCCCAGACAAGGCTGACAAGAGAGTCATAAGGAACGGCTGCTGGACCGAGGGAGGGAATTCTGAGAACAGGAACACTTACAGCAACAGAAGCCTAATTAGAGCTGCAGGGTCCTTCTGATAGGAACTCTGATGAGCCTTGGATGGGTAAAACCTCTTTTGCAATATCCTCTGGCCTCTAGCTGAATTTGTTATTCTCTAATAGCAAAATTCTTTCTAAAAGCAGATTAATCCTGCGAGCTCTTTTAGATGTTGTGAGCATAAATAAGGTTTTACAGAAAGAAGCAAAGCAAACTAACTATGGTCCCCCTTCTCTGGCTGATTTCAAATCTGAATTCAGGTCTGCCTGATGCCAAAATCTACACTTTTAAATCCCTGCTATACCGTTAATAGAGTACATGAGTGACAATTGTGTCTCTACTTATATCTTCCCTGAGTGGATACTGCCTGAATTTAATTGTTAAGTTATATGCCTGAAACATGAGGTACACAAAAACATCACTTTTAAACCTTCCAGCTTCCTAAAATGTAATGTGATTTGTTAAATGAGGAAATGCCTAAATTTTATCTGTCTATAACTCTTTGAGGCAATGTCATGGCAGAAGAATTAATTTGTTGTTAAAATTGCATTTACTGTAAATAATAGCATTTTGAAAAACCTCAATAATTTTGATATTAAGCATATGTAGCTCTCCATAATATACAGATATATTATAGTAAATAGATGTAAAGATAGACTGAAGAAGAATTGCAAGAGTCTTCCTACATAGCCGATAGACGTTTGAATGGCATCATCCAGACCAAATGCACGTTTTTGTATATTTATTCAAGACAGATTTTAAAATGGAGTATATTTATATTTTCTTACCTGAGAATTACATTTGCTTTAGTAGTGATTGCTGGCAGGACTTGTCTTTAATTGATTTACCTTGAGAAGGAATTGTAAATTTCTCTGTCATCAGTATTTCACTGTATGCCTCCATCCTTCTCACATAAAATACAAAACCTTTTCTACACTGCAACTACTATTGCAGTAACATAACAACACTGAACAAAACGTATAGCTGTATTTTGAAAATTACCCCAAGAAAATAAGCTGAAAATTCACAATTGTCATTTCGTATAAACTGTAAATAATCCTTCACCATTTGAAAATTATGTAGTCCCTAATATTTTGGACAATGTCATGGTTAGAGTAGACATTTAATAAATGTTGCATTACATTGAAGTGAAGAATGTGTGACACAAATAAATAGTTTATGGCAAGAGAAACATAGAGCTCAGATTCTTAAATTAAATCTGGCACAACTTACATAATAGGTGAAGTTCTGGAATAATTACTAATATAAATTTCAGTGCAGTTCTTCCCAAGTCATTTGGTCAAAATTTAATGATAATCTAATTAACTGTGTGCAATTGAATGAGTACCTTTGAGACAAAATGCACTTGCATTAAATATAGATATGCACATGTGTATGAAATGGGAAACTGATCCATCAGCAATCTACTGAGAGATCTGGGACAGTTTTATAGTATACTCTTAAAATTGAAGATGGTAAAAATGAAGGTAGTTTGTTTATAAGTGAATAAAGAATTAGGTAGAAATGACTCTCTAACTTCCTGAAGCAGCAATAGAAAGAGGTGTACTCCAGCTTGTGGTGTGGGTAGGAGGATCAATTATTAATTTGAATGCAAGGGTGCGACTTTCAGAAGTTTGAAACCAGGTTTTTCAGTTTATTTTATAGCTTATAAACACACACAAACACACAAACGCACTGATGATGTATTCTTTTTTCCCCCAATTGTGTCACTTTTTTGTAGACCAGATTTGTATAGCTTTGATTACAACTCTAATTAGGCTTCTGTTGCTGTAAGTGACCTTTTTTTATTATATTAGTTTATGTGTTTAAAGCATTCACATGTCTTCTAAGTATGCTAAGGTTACAATAATGATGACACTAGCAAATAAGCATTTAATACCAACCACCTTGGAAGTAAAATGACTGTTTCAAATAGGGCTGATGAAATGAAAAGCAAAGACCAATTTAAAGGGTGAGTATGAATTTTATGAATGGTTTAATCGGTTGAATTGTGTCTCCTAAAAAATATGCTGAAATTGTGAAAAAAATGAAAAATTGTGTCCTAACCCCAGGTACCTTGGCAAGTGATCTTATTTGGAAATAAGGTCATTACAGAGGGAATTAGTTAAGATGAGGTCCTACTGGAATATGATGGGCCCCCAAATCCTTGTGAATTTATAAGAAGAGAAGAAGACATGCAGACAGACACTGGGGGGAGGCCATGTGAAGACAGAGGAGACAGAGATTGGAGTGCTGCATCTACAAGACAAGGAGCACCAAGGAGGGTCAGAAACATTTGATGCTATTAGAGGCAAGGAAGGAGTAGTTTCTTTTGACATCTCATTGGCACCTTGATTTCTTTTTTAAAATATACTTGCTTATTTTTTTAAAAAAAACATTTGGATTACATAAATGTTACATAAATGATATAGGGGATTCTCATATGCCCCATTCCCTACCCCTCACACGTTTTCTCACATTAACAGCATCCTTCATTAGTGTGGTACATTTGTTAGAGTTGACAAACACATTTTGGAGTATTGCCACTAAGCATGGATATAGTTTACACTCTCTCTCGCACAATTTTGTAAGCTATGGCAAGATATATAATGGCCTGTATCTGTCATTGCAATGTCATTCAGGACAATTTCCAAGTTCCAAAAATGTCCCAATATTAAACCTGTTTTTCCCTCTCCCCCACCCCCTCCGGCCTCAGAACCTCTGGTGGTCACTGTCACCACATCAATGATATAAGTTCTTCCATTGCTTAAATCACAATAAGTCTATAGTAGAATACCAGTAAGTCTACTCTAGTCCTTCATTTGTTCATTCCTCAATCCTGAGGATTCTGGGATGGTGATGCCCACTCCACCTCTAATTGAGTGGGGGCTTAGATCCCATGGGGGCAGGGATGGGACTATCTTGCTTGCAGTTACTTGGGATGGTTGTTGTCCATCATCATCTCCTTGTAAGTTGTCCTGGTTGAGTCCAATGAACTGGAGAGAAGGTGTTGGAACTCTGTTGAGATTCAGGGCCCAGGTGGCACATGGGCAGCCCAAAGATTTAAGTCTCTTGCACATATAGCTATCATCTCTAGTACTAACTATAGGTTCGTATAGAAAGGTCAAAAGAGCCATGTTAGGGAAACCACAACTGAGTCCAGCTCTGTCACACTGGGGAGCATAAATTCCAAAAGAGCAGGGCACCAAACTCCTGAGCTGTCTGGGCAGGGCACCAAACTCCTGAGCTGTCTGCCCTGCCTATAGTGTCTAGATGTCTCCAGAGCCTCTGGAGTCCCACTATTTGAGCCAATACTTTGTCAGTCAATGAGATCCTGCTGAGATGTGCATCAGCGTAACCTCTTGAATGACCTCCTGACTCACTTTGAAGTCTCTTAGCTGTATACTCTTTTGTGTTTACCTTTTCCCCCTTTTGGTCAAGGTTTTTTTCCAATTACATTGCTAGACATCTTGTTTTCTTACTCCTAGCCTCCAGAGATCTGAGACAATAACTTCTCTTGTGTTAAGCCATTCAGCTTGAGATAACTAGTTATGGCAACACTAAGAAACTAAGACAACTTTGAAAAAGATATATTCAAGGGGTAATCCCCAGGACCTGCGAATGTGACCTTATTTGGAAATAGGTTTTTGCAGATGTAAAAGTTAAGATGAGGTCAATTTGGATAAAGTTGTTTCCTACATCCAAGGACTGGTGTCTACAGAAATGAAGGGTGAGGGAGATTTGGGCACAGAGACACAGAGGAGACACACAGGGAAGAACATGTGATAATAGAGGCAGAGATTGGAGGGATGCAGCTGCAAGCTAAGGAGCAGCAAGGATTGCAGACAACCACGGGAAGCTAGGAAGAGGCAAGGAAGAACTGGTCCCTTGAGCCTTCTGAGGCAGCATGGCCTTGCCGATATCTTGATTTCATCTTCTAGTCTCCAGAACTATGAGAAAGTAAATTAATAATATTTAAGTCACCAAATTTGTGGAACTCTGTTACAGCAGACCTGGAAAACTAATGCAAATAGTAACACAACTAATTATCTCTTAAATAAATCTTTATAGCTTGATATTTCTTTGCAATTTATACAGTTGTCATGTAATACCACTTTGAATGTCTTATACAGATTCTAACATTCTTTACTTAGCATAAAAGAAATTAAAGATTTGGGGCAAAATATTATTATTATTCACACTTCATTTTTTTGTTTTTATTAAAACCATTTACTGATATCTAGTTACTTGAAATATTTTATATAATTCTTTAGCTAGTGAAATATAAGATGACTATTAATTTCTTTTCCCATCTATTGTGCAACTTCCTTGATGACAGGGACCACATTTTAATTTTCCATAATGCCTTATACAAATTGGTTGCTTAAATGTTTTATTGAATTTAATATTTATTTGTCTCCATCAAATCAGGGGGAAATGCCTGTTTTAATTCCACAAGCATAATATCTTCAACTTAATTTGCAAATGATATATTAAAATTAATATACTGCAGTTGTAATACGTAGTTTAGCAATATTTCTATAAACAATTTCCCATCTAGTATTTCACTTGTACTTAAAAATATGTATTCAAATTATCAATTGATTGACATCCAATTTTAAACAAAGTGCAGTGTACTGAATGCAAAGGGGAATACTTAGGTTCAACAATGATGCTCCTATTTAAGCAATAGTGTGTGATTAGCCGGTAAAAATATTAGCTATGCTAGATTAAAAGAACTGAAGCTGTTTGGCTAATTAAGAGCTTTAATTAGCTAAGATTTATTCAACTATAGCTTATAGATAGTTCGGTTTTAAGAGATACACCGTTGTTTAATACCAACAATTTTAATTTTTTTTAATACATGCTAAATATCTGCACTTAAAATGACCTCCAAGACTTTGGAGGCTATAGACATGAAAATAATTATCTAATAGTATTGATGTAATACCAAGGAGTGAAAATTCTACAGAATGGGAAAACCAAATTCTCCAGGGCCACCTTCTCAAGAGTGTTGAATTTTCTGTTTTCTGTCGCATATCCATTTGTATTTAAACACATTTCCTTCTTAGGGGACAGAATCTGGTATCCTTGCTCCCTCCCTGTCTTGATTACAGTGTTTACGTGTGATTTGGGGAAGCAGAATCACTTTTCCTCACAGTCATACCCTCTATTTACCTTCTGGATGAGACTCTTATTAAGAAACTGATACAAAAAGTTATCAAACAGACAATAACAATACTTCTTCCCAGAGATTTTTGGTTGGTCTAGTTCCAAGTCACAAAGCTTTCAAACAAAACATTAGGTTGGTTTAAAATCTCATATTTAGAAATTCAAGCAAATAATTAAGTTGTTACTTGCTGAGTTTAAGTAAAATGTCCAAAATGTTACTAAAATCTGGAAATACATACCATGGTTTTTCAGACAACACAATTATTTTAATTTGGCATTTAAAAAAACTTTTACCATAAAATAGTGCCTTTCTAAAAAAAATAGTAGAAGCATTGCCTCAAGCCTAAATGAAACAGAATAATCCTGGAGACTCAGGTGGTATCCGTTAACAGTAGTGGGAAACCATGTTTTCCCCAGTTGTATATCATTGGTCCTGTCCATGAATCTCTCTGGGGCTTCTTTGCCTTCATCTGGGAAATGAAGTCATTGAATTAGAAAATATTAAAGTTGCTTCCAGCATTCCTAATATGTATCCCTTTTTGCGGATTTTCCATGAGGATCTCCATTTACAGAGATTGACTGAGTTTGCTCACAGGAGACAGATTTCCATTCAGATCAGACTTCAAAATGTGTTCCCTCTATCTCTGCATTATTTTCTGCAGGGTCCTGAAGAAAAAAATAGCAACTGAAGTTATTTTTAAAAAAATATTTCACCCAATGCGTTTTTATTTTTAGCTTATTAATAGTTAATTGCAATTTACCAAAGGTAAAATTTCACTAACCACAAATGAGCCCTGAATTACACATAAATTGTTTTTGAACATGGTTCCATTAAAACTTCCTCAGTGAAGCCTCATGTAAAAGTTATTAAAGGTCAATATCATGATCCATAAAAGCACATCAACATTTAGGGATATTTTTTCTTTAAACCAATGTTTACAGTTGGAAAAAAAATGTCATTCATTAGAATTAGGTTGGTTTCAGTTCAATAAGACCAACAGAAGATTGCATTGAGTAAAATAGGGGGCAAAAAAACAAGAAAGGAAATCTTTTATGTCCTAATATATTAGACAATATGATTTGTATAATGTATTTCCAATTGACCTACATATACTTGTTAAATATATTAAAACTGGCTTTTAAAACTTAAGCAAATAAAAACAGTACACATGACGTTTGGGTTCTTAGAAATACATGCAGCTATTTCAAAGTTGGAACTTTTAAGTTCATTTATATTCAACATTTTTGGGAACACTTAAGAAAAGATAATAAACAGCACATTTTATTTGTGGATGGTACTAAGTTAGATGATGTAGCATACACATGGGAGGACAGGGAAATAATTTTAATAAAGAACCTAGAGGCATTAGAAGTGTGGTAAGGAAATGATAAAACAGATTTACGCTGTAAAAATGCAAATCATTACACAAGGGGCGGAAATAACCTAATACAGCTACACAGAGGGTGGGACAGACCCTGGAAAACAGTTACAGGCAAAACAAATTTGAGCGACAGTGCAGAGCAAATGAGACACGAACCAGCAATGATAATAGCCAGAAAATGATCCCATGCACTTCTGAACCACAAAGAGGTATGTGGACAGGAAGATAAAGGGCATTGCACCTGACCACTGGATTCGACTGCTGTTAAATATATAGAGAAAAACAATTGGCATGAATGCACAGTTGGGCACACTGCTGCTTAGGTTCCAACTGCCACAAAGCTACCACAATAGAGTAAATTTCTGTTTACATCTCGATTCAGTGGAAACCTTCTAAACTAATATAATGAAGGAACAGAGTGAAAAATAATGACTGTCTCTGTAAGCAGTGTCTAAATCCCAGGAATTAAAGAGAAATTCCACCCACATGGAAGGTAAGCCTCGTTCGTATTAAACACAACTCAATCTTCAAGTAGATATACTCACACCACAGGAAAAAAAATTCAGTCACCAAGAGAATAAAAAAATCTACACAAACAAGTTGATATTTGGCTTTTAGTCATCTAGCATATAGTAACCACTGAGTTCGTCTTTGTACAACGAATGAAGAATCAATATATATGGGGTAAGGATTTTTATATCAATTTCGCAGATGAGAAAAAGTGAGCCACTACAAAAGTTAACCAAGTTTTTTAGCCTTACCCAGGAAATAAGTTGGGAGGTCAGAATATAAGTGCAAATTTGCCTAATGCCAAAGTCCATGATACTCCCATTATTGACATAGTTCATTGATCCTGTAACTGACCCACTGCTCGTCAGTTTTATAAAGCAATCCTATATGTTCTTAGCTGCTTGCAGTAAGATTTTTGGGTTTCTATTTTGCAAAGATTTTGAATAAGGTTTTCATTGGCTTGCTTCAATTTCTGGTAAGAATATAGAAGAAAAAAATATCTGGAATTGTTTCCAAGTTCATATACATAAAATTTAGAAGCTTGGAAATGGAAGATTTTACTATTAAAAAACCTCAAGTAAACAAATTACAATATCAAGACATGACTATTATATTTGTATTACTCATAATTTGTTTCTGAATGTTAAACCCAGTGATCACTTAGTCATACTAATGAATCATTAGTGAAATATCCATTGCAGAGATTGATTGTACCCATCATGGCATGCAGGAAAAGGCAATGCATAGCTATTTGTTGTTGTTGTTATTGTTATTCAACCTTCCAATATCTCTTTTGTTCTGACAAATAATTTGGTATTTGGGTGTACTTACTTAGGTAGGAATGAGAAGATTGTCTGGGATGAAAAGGTATGTTAGCAACTGAATGATACTTTGCATTTCTCCTGCCAATAGCACAACACGTTACCTTCATTAGACAGAATGACTGCTAAATGTACATGGCACAAGGTGTGCAGTGTTGTATTGGCTTATTAATTTTAGAGATCAATTGTAATAAGGGAAGATAAAAATATTAATATGCTAAGTTTCCAGATTGAAACTTGTGCATATTATACATAGTTTTAATTAGTTTAAGACATTATAGTTCACTTTCCATAATTTACTGTATCTGTCAAAAGATAACATTTTGGAAAAATTATCAAGTGATTTAATCACATTTGTAAATACAATGAGTATGACATCATATCACTTAAAATTTAAGCTAAATTCCCATCTGAATTTAATAGCTATGATCATAATTTAAACCACTGATGCTACAGGCCAAAAATGAAAATTAGCCTATACAAACGTGCTTTCTTAAAATTCTGTTTGGTATTATTTTGCTTTCAGAAAAAAAAGGAGACAAAATGTCAAATGTATTTATGCATTGCAAGTAAATTTTTAGAAATCAGTTAGAAAGTCTTGACCTTTGGTCCAGCAAGTTTAAAGAGGTATACTTCTTTGAAACAGAACAATCTTGGCACCGTGGGCCAGTGCCCAGCACTGATGCTTGGTCCTTAGAGCAGAATTGTATTGAGATATGGTCAGGGTAGGGATGATGAATGGCTTGACCTGCTGTTTCTGATGATTTTTTGAGACTATATTTAAATCACAGCAGTTCCTGAACAAACAGCTCAAGAAGGAGCCCGAGAATACTCAGGCTAGGGACACAGAGGTATCACTAGCCATCACCAGAAAATCCATTGAAAAGGAATTCACCTGCATATTTGGAGTATTTTATCTTGTTAACAAGACTGGCTGAACAAGGAGGGCTGGGCAGACATTTTTCCTTTGTGCATAGAATTCCAATATTCTGGCTTAGCTTTAAGAACTTGTTATTTTTAAGCACTCAATTCAATCAAGCTATTAATAAACTGTAAGAAAACAAGACAAAATTATTCTTCAGCTCAGAGATCTGGAGCCTTAAACATGCATAGGATGGTCAGAAATGGGGAAGAGCTATGAGACAACATGAACCTGGGTATTGATACTAGAGCTGATGCACAAAGTTAAGCAGGGACAAATTAGGTTCATCTTAATACAAGGCGAAGCTTGGACCCTCTAAGTCTCTGCTTCCAAGATTAAAAATTATACTCAGAGGCAGGGCAAAGCTGTGACCCAAATCAGGAGTCAAGAGCCCCAGGATTGAGGAGAAAGGATTTGGGGCTGAAGAAGAACCAGAGGTTGGGAAGTATGTAAGAAAGAGGCACTTTAGTCTTGAACATCATATTCTGCATGTTCTTCCTAACCACTGGACAGATACATTTTGAAAGGTGCCAGAGTGTTCATGAGCTGAGCAAAAGGATTATCATGGGTGTGTACTTTGGACTGTTAAGAAAGTCTGATGCTTTTGTATATATAAACTAAAACACTGACTCTTTACAAATTGCTAACTGTAAACATAATACATAAGAATTGTCAAGAATAAGGTATTGATCCTGCTAAAATTCCTTAAATTATACCAGGCTTTTGTAATTCTGTAATATTTTAAGAATAACACAATACTATAAAAAAGACTAAATATTATGGATTTTAATGAAAAATGCACATTCTCCTATAATAATATTTAAACAGCTAAATAGTTTTAAAAGTAGGGGTCTCAACTTAGAAGTACATCAGCAATACATGTGTATTGTGTTTATGTGCATGTGTTTGTTGTTACCATTATTATTATTTCTAGGGCAGATAAGTTACCCCACTCTAGAGATTCTGGTTCTGAAGATATGGCATGTGACTCAGGTATCTGAGTAAAAAAAACAAACTGTAAGCAATACAGATGCACAGTCAAGTTTCATAAATATAGTCTAAAAGTGGTTTATGAAAGTTAAAAGCATGAATTTCAGAGTCGAATTGGTCCAAATTTTAATTATATACATCACAACCATTTATTCATTATTAAGTCTTAGATTTCTTGACAGTAAATGGGGGATGTTAATAACATCTACCTAATAGGATGGCTATAAGGATATAAAGATACAAGATATGCAAAGCACAAACTACTCCTTGCTGCAATAAATGTGTTCAGTAAATAATTCCTGGATGAATGAACTACTAATACATAAATATTCGAAATGAACAGCAGATTTCTAATTATTAAATAGAAACTACTGAAAAGTAGAAATCATGTAACATCAGTCTCTATGTCACAAAATAAGTTTTTCGTCTATATTTTAAAACAATGCATTTTCAAAATAATTTAGTTTAGAACATCCAGGTCCTCTGGTCATGGAAGATAGTTCTGAAGTTCAGTGCCTTGCCAGTGGGTCCTACTTTGGAATTTGTGCTCCTGAGTGTGATGGAGTTGGACTCAGATATGACCTCTCTACACATGCCTCTTCTGTCACTTTTACTGAACCTGTGGTTGTTGCTGGGGTTGGTGTATGTTCAGGAGACTTGAATCTCTGAACTGTCCATGGGTCAGCTGGACCCTGAGCATCAGCAGAGTTGCAGCACCTACTCTCCAGTTCATTGGACTTACCCAGGTCAGCTAACAAGGAGGTGAGAATGGTCAAACATCATACCAAGGAACCGAGAAAGTATACAACTGCAAGCAGGAGAATCCCATCCATCAGTCACGTGGGATCTAAGCCCCCTCTCAATTTAGAGGTGGAGTGTGCATTGCCTTCCCAGGGCCTCAGGATGGAGGAATAAAATATGGATTAGAGTGGATTTACTGGCATTCTACACAGAATTATTGTGACACTAGCAATGGAAAAAATTATATAATTGATGTGGAGACAGTGGCCACAGGAGTTGCAGTAGGCAGGGAGAGGGAAGAAGAAGTGTCGTATGGGGCATTTTTGGGACTTGGAGTTGTCCTGAATGATACCGTAGGGACAGATCCTGGTCATTATATATCCTGCCATAACCCACTGAATGTACTGGGAAAGATGGTAAACTATAATATAAACTATGATCCATGTCGTTGTGTAGCAATGCTCCAAAATGTATTAATCAAATGCAATGAATGTACTACACTAACGAAAGAAGTTATTGATGTGGGGGGAATGGGGGTGTGTGGGGAATGGGGTCTATAGGAACCTCATATTTTTTAATGTAACATTTTGTGTGATCTATGTATCTTTAAAAAAAGATAATAAATAAAAAAATAACATCTGGTATTTAAAAAGTAAAAAAAGTAATAAATGATTCAAATATCTTGGAGTTGGTAGCCTTCTTTATCTGTTAAAATTTAAATTGAACACAAAAGTAGAAAATGACCTGTAGATATGGTTATCCTTTGATGAGCTACATTTGAGTGAATTTGTCTATCACATAATAATCCTTGTGTATGGCACTGGTTCCTCCTCCTCCACCACAAGTACCTGCTATGGGTACAAAAAAGTGCTGTTCTAGTTATTGGCTTTTCATGTCCAGAATTCCTTCATGTATTTATGGAGATGGGTGACAAGAGAGCATGCATAATTTTTGTAAATGTCTTGTGTTCCTTGAAATTAAGGTACATTTGGAGATTATATTTGTTAACTTCTAAAAATGATCCAGACTCCTATTTATGTTTGTTTTATTGATCTGCTAATGATTAAGAAAGAAGTGTCAGGGTCTTAATTACTAGATTTCTGTTACTTTCTCCTATTTTAAAACATTACTAAGTACTTCCCTTTACCAAAGTTGTATAATTTATATATACATTTAACACTAATTTCTTTATTGACAAATTTACTCTTTGTTCTATCTCATGCTATACTATTAAATTTTATATAATATAAAAATTGGGAATAATCTTAGCCTAACAAACAAAATCAATTAAGCAAACAAATGAGATCTATGTAGATATTCTGGCTTAAAACTAATTGATATGTTTTTGAAAGAGGTGACTAACACATATTGAAATAAGACTGATTATAAGGTATAAAAGAACACTTAGACATACTGGATTCTCTCAAAATAAACTACATATGAGATAGAAGAATGAGAAGATATGATATTTTATGTATCCATGAAATAAGATTAAGGAAAAAAAGAATAACATTGCAATTTACAAGAATAGTAGAAAGAGTAACACAAATCAACATAGGAAGAAGTTGGAAAAATTACTGCCAGTAAAATGGAAATGTTTAAAGATATGAAAATAACAATATGATTTGGAAATCAGGCAATAGAAAGCCAACTGGAATTGATGAACCAGGCTTGCTATGACAAATTCCACACACTGGTTGACCTAAATAACAGGAATTTATTTGCTCACATTATGGAGGCCAGAAGTCTGAAATCAGAATACCAGCAAGTCATGCCTTCTCTGATGTCTGTAGGGTTCTTGTCATGACTTTTTGGCCAGTATCCACAACATGGCAATCTATTTCACCTGTCTCCTTCTGTGTCTTCTATTTCTATGTTAAAAATATCTTTGCTCATAAGGACTTCTGTCCTATTGAATAAAGGCCCACCCTTTTCAGTTTGGTGTCATCTAACCAGGATCTCCAAAATACCACTTAAAAATGAGTTCCCAGGATGGGGTTTAAGACTTGAACAAGTCTTTGGGGGAGAAATGATTTAATCTACCACTCATGGAAAAATGGAACTAGAAAGAAATTAAAAGATATATATATCTATATATATGTATATATATGGAAATAATAGAAGAGATAAATATTCAGGTTGGAAGATGAAGCATACAGCAGGAGAATTCAATGAAGTTGTCAAAAAAAAATCCCATTTGTATATTAACAAAAAGGAGAATATACTTAAAAATAGATTTAACATGGAATGAAGAAGATACATATGTGAATTCAATTTTAAAATATTTATGAGATAGAAAGAAATTTAAATATATGGATAAACATATTTCATTCTTGGAAATATGGAACAGGGAACATTTAAAATCTTTCTAAGTTTACCTATAAATTTAATGTAACCCTGGTAAAATTATTAAAATATTATTTTTTAGAATTTTGACCAGTTTATTCTGAAGTTTATAAGGAAAGATAAAAATGCTGTAAATTTTAGAAACAAGTTTGAAAATACTATGCTGCTGATGGTGTGGAAAAACAGGAGGTCTCATACAGTGCTGATTCTAACTATATATTTTTTTGAAGAAAGAATGTTTCATAAATGTGTTTATGGTGTTCTCCCATTTGGACTAATTGAAAAGAATATTTGATCAGTTATGAGTATATGTTCATAGCATATATCTGAAAACCTACACACAGTGGTTGCTCTTAGAAAATATCAGGGTGATCTCAGAATTAGGAAAAACTCAGATACCAAAATATAATATTGTCACATCTACAGAGTTCGAAAGTGATGAGTCAAAATTTCATATATAGATTCTAGCCAATCAAGATAGCAGTGTAAGATGTTCCAGGGTGCCATTCCCCATCAGAATCTTTGAAAAACTAGAAAAAAGTGGCAAAGTCATTTTCTGCAGAACTCTGAAAAAGAGTTAAAGGATTATAGTAACTGGGTGATTGCTGAATCAGGAAATGCAGCTTTAAGAAATGGAAGGAGAAACTTGTTGGCCCCTCAACCATCCCTTCTGTAGCACAACGTGAAACCAGCCTGTGTACCCATTGTGGGTCCCTGGCCCTGTTTCAGGGGAAGCAAAGTATCACCTATGCACATACTGGGTTGCCTGTTTGTCAGTGCCAATCTGTCAGGAGGCAGCCTTAAAGAATGAACCAAGAACTCAAACTCCTCTCTGGCTCACTTTCACTGTCTAAGACCTTGCCTTGCATGCAAAAGCAACTTGCAGACAATTAAAACAGTGTAACATATAATTAAGTCAAAGTGTTCTGGGACAAAGTATTACTTGCTTTGAGTCATACAATAAAGCACCTTGGAAGGGAAGAAAGTCTTTTCATAAGGAGTAGAGGAGGCATTTAAATTACTATGAATGGGGGAATTCCTAAGGCCATGAGAAACAGAAGTCCAGAAAAAGACTCAGACTCCGGAAATTTGAAGAGCAACCTGCAATTCACATTCACTTCAGACTGAACTTGATAAGGGGGCTAAACTCAAAAAGAGAGCATCAGCCAATGCAGAGTCAGTTTACAAAGACTGTGAAAGGTGATTTTGTGTTGATTACTTTGTTTCTGATATTTCTGCACATTCAAGAAACTCTTCATCATATCACTAGTTGGATAAAAGCATAAGGAACAGACACCTCAGGGACTAAATCTCAGAATTGACATTTTAAAATATTAAATTGTACAGTGTACAATAAAAGATTACAAGACAAACAGAGAATCAGGAAATGATGGCCCATCCAAATGTACAATTTAAAAATCCAGAAACCATCAACAAAGAACAGACTTTGAATATATTTGATAGAGACTTTAAAAAACAACAGCAACATAATCATCAATATGCTGCTCAAGGATATAAAGAAAGACACAGAGAAAGAATAAAAGGAAATCAGAAAAACAATGAATGGACATTGTGAGAATCAGTATAAAATTACAGAAATACTAGATTGAAGAAGAATAACTGAAATGAAAAATTCCATAGAGGGTTTATACAGCAGATTGGAGCTGGCGGAAGAAAGAATCAATGATCTCAAAGGAAAGACAGAAAGAAAAAGAAAAGAAACAAAAAATAAAAGCTCAGAGACCTGTGGAGCACTACCAAGTATACCAATAGATGCATTAAGGATGCCTGAGAAGGAGTAGAAAAAGAGAAAGGGGCAAAAGGAATATTCAAAGAAATAATGGCAGAAAAATCCTCAAGTTTTAAGTAAAACATGAATCCCAAAAAATCCAAACAGGATAAACTTTAGAAGAAACATGTCCTGATATATAATAATCAAACTGACAAGAGCCAAGTCCAAGAAGAGAATTCTGAACACGCAAGAGAAAATGAATATTGGAATTTTGATCAGATTAAAAGTCAATTTCTCATTAGAAACCATGGAGTCAAGAAAGAAATAGAAAAATATTTAAAGTACTGGAAAAAACCCAATTGCCAACTGTGGTAGTGTGATATTATTCATGAATTCCTAAAAGAAATACAGATTTTTTGGTAAACTGGTCTGTTCTTCTGAGTGTGATACCCTTTGACTGTGTTAAATTCAAATGTTTTACATTTACTTTTTGAAATCAAGGTTAGCCCTTTGATTTGACCATATCATTAGCACTACTCAGGGTTGATTCCCTGCCCCTTTGGTGGGATATTTATACGGACACTCCCTTAAGGAGAATATAGGAGAAGATACACAGAGGAATAGAGAGAACTTCATAGACATGGAAGAGGAGAGAACTTGACGCTGGGTCCCCAGGGAGAAATGAGCCATTGGCCTAATAGTTTGCAGATGAAGAGACCAGAAAAGAGCAGCTGAGTCCTATGCCAGCCTACAGCTGAGATCAGAAGAAGCTGGACCCACAGAGCCTTAAGAGGAAAGCGGAAGGATATCTTGCAGATATCACCTGCTATCTTGCTTCAACACATGGAAACTGACTTTGGGTGAGGAAGTAACCTTGAGTTGTACTCTTTAGGGCCTTGTAACTGTAAACTTTTGCTCCAAATAAATACCCTTTAAAAAGGCCAACAGATTTCTGGTACTTTACATTTGCACCCCTTTGGCTGACTAATACACCAACCAAGAAATTTATATTGAGTGAGACTGTCCTTCAGAAATGAGGGGGAGATTAAGACATTTCCATATAAACAAAAGCTGAGGGAGTTTGTCACCACTAGACCTCCATTCCAAACAACACTAAAGAGAGTTATCTAGACTGAAAGGAAAGGACACTAGACAGTAGATTGAAATGGAATAAAGAAATAAAGACCTCTGGTTAAGGTAAATTTATGACTAATTATAAATGCTAGTATTGTATTCTTTGACATGTAATTTGACTTTTTATTTCTTACAGAGTCTAAATGCATAAAAGGTAATGATAATGCAAAGGTTGTGGATGTACCATGTATAAAGATTTAATTTGAAACATGTACAACATAAATGTGGAGGTCAAAGGCAAATAGGAGCAGAGTATTGTGTGCTATTGAAGTTAAGATGATTTCAAATAATGTTAAAGATTTAGGATTTTAAATTTAATGCCAGGGCAACAACAAAGCAGATATATGAAAAATATACACGGAAGAAAATCTAGAAGGACTCAAAAATGTTATAGTACAAAAAAATCTAATGAATATTAAAGTAAGCATTAATGGAATAATTGAGGGTCAAAAAGTTACGAGTTACAAAATCCAAATACCAAAATGACAGAAGAAAATCCTGCATTATCAGCAGTTACTTTAAATGTAAATGGATTAAATTCTCCAGTCAAAAGGTAGAGATTGACACAATGGGAAAAAAAGAATGACATGATTACATGCTGTTGACTAGAGACTCAACTAAAATTAAAAGACACAGGTAATTCGAAAGGATGGAAAAATGTAATACACAGGTAATAACCATTTGAGAGCTGGGGTAGCTATACTAATATTAGATAAAGTATTTTTAAAGAAAAAAAATGTTAAAAGGAAAAGAAGTTCACTACACATTGATAAAGTGGTCAATTCAACAAGAGGACATAACAAATAGAAATAGGAACAGAAATAGAAATATCATCTAATGTTAGAGTCCTAAAATATATGAAGCAAATATTCACTATTCCAAGGGAGAAATAGACTGTTCTATGCCGATAGTAGGAGACTTAGATATATTATTCTCGATAATGAATAGAATAGCTAGACAGAAGATCAATAAGTAGAAGGGAGACTTAAATGATACTCTAAACCAACTTGACATTATATATATATATATATGTATATGTGTGTATATATATATATACACATATATATAAAACTTAGCTGACAGCAGAATGCCTATTCTTTTCCAGTGCACATGGTTCATACTGTAGGATAGACCACTGTTAAGTTACAAAATGATCTCTGTAAATTCAAAAATATTGAGGTCATACAATGTACCTTCTCTGAACACAATGGAATGAAGCTAGAAATCAATAACAGAAGGAGAAATGGAAAACTCACAAATATATGGAAATTAATGCATTTTAAATAACTAGTGTTTAAAAAATCATAAGGGAAATTTTGCCTATTTTGGGGCAAATAAAAGTAATACAACATCCATAATTTATGGGATATGCAGGAATGACAGTTCTGAGTGTGAAATTTATAGCTCTAAGTGCTTACGTTAGAAAAGAATAAAGATCTCAAATGAGAGACTTAGCCTCACAACTGGATGATCTATAAATAACAGAGCAAACTAAACAAAAAGTGAACAGAAGGAAGAAATAAAAAGTATAGTGTGGATATAAATTAAATGGAGGAAAAAAAACAATAGAGTGAATCAACAAAAGCAAAAGTTGGCTCTTTGTAAAGTTCAATGAAATCAATAAATCTTTAGCAATACTGACAAGGAGAAAAAGAGAGAAACTACAAATAAAATCAGAAAGGAAAGAGGGATATTACTACTGACCCCACAGAAGTAAAATGGATTTTAAGAGAACGCTATCAAGAAATCAACATCAACAAATTATGTAACCTAGATGAAATGGAAAATTCCTAGAATACATAAAATATGTATTGAAAAAGAAATAGAAGATATCAATACACCGATAACAAAAAAGAGAATGAATCAGTAATCATAACCTACCAATAATGGAAACCCAGTACCAGATGACATCCCTTCTGAATTTTGCCAAACATTTCAAGAATATTTAACATCAGCTTTCCTCAAATTCTTCCAAAAACTGAAAAGAAGGAGCATTTCTTAATTCATCCTATGGGGCCAACATCACGCTAAAAAATAATGTACCAGATAAAGATATCAGAAGAAAAGAAAATTACAGATCAATATTTTTTAGGAATAGAGATGCAAAAATCCTCAACAAAATACTAGCAAACCAATCCAACAACACATTAAAAGAATTATACACCATGATCAAGTGGAATTTATCCAAATTTTCAAAGGAGGTTCAACATAAGAAAATAAATTAATGAAATATATCACATTAATATATTGAAAAGGAGAAAAACAACACATGATCATTTCAGTAGATGCACAGAGGGCATTTGACAAAACTCAGCACCCCTTGATAAAAAACATAAAACAAGAAATAGAAGAAAATTGCCTCAACATATAAAAGTCATCTATGAAAAACACAGCTTATGTCATATACTATGCTGAAAGATTCACAGCTCTCCCTCTAAGATCAGGAACAAGACAAGTATGCCCATTGTCACCACTGTTATTCAACACTGTAGTGGAAATTCTAGATATAGAAATTAGGCAAGAGAAAGAAATGAAAGTCATTCAAATTAGAAAGGAAAAAGTAAAACTTTCCTTATTTGGAGATGACATGATCTTATATACAGAAAATACTCAAAAATCCATAACAAAGCTACTAGAGCTAAAAACAAATTCAGCCAAATATAGGGTACAAGATCAGCATGCAAAAATCAGTAGTGTTTCTTTACACAAGTAATAAACAATATGAAGAGGAAATCAAGAAATAATTCCATTTACAACAGCAAATAAAATATCTAGGAATAAATTTAGCTTAGGATGTAAAGGACGTGTATGCAGAGAACCATAAAATATTGCTAAAAGAAATCAAAGAAGACCTAAGTAAATGGAAGGATGTTATGAGTTCATGGATTGGAAGACTAAATATTGTTAAGATGTCAATTCTACCCAAATCAATTTACAGAATCAACACAATCCTAATAAAAATTTCCACAATCTTCTTTGCAGAAATGGAAAAGCTAATCATCAAATTTATATGGAGGGACAAATAGCCAAAACTATCTTGAAAAAGAAAAATAAAGTTGAATGACTCAGACATCCCAATTTTAAAACTTATTACAAAGTACAGTATGAAAATAGCATGTACTAGGACAAGAACAGATATTTGAAACAAGGACAGAAAATGAAATTGAACTGAAAGTTCAGATATAAATTCTTTGGTCAATTGATTTTTGACGAGGGTGCCGAGTCCACTCAATGGAGAAAGATTAATCTATTCAACAAATGTTGCTCAGTAAACTGGCTATCCATAAGCAAAGGAAAGAAGTGGACCCCTACCATGCAAAATCTACAATAATTAATTCTAAATGTATCAAAGACCTAAATATAAGAATCCAAACGAGGAAGTAGATGTGGCTCAAATGATTGAGCTCCTGCCTACCACATGGGAGGCCCATGGTTCAGTTCTCTGTGCCTCCTAAAGAAGAGAGCAAGCTGGCACATCAATGCAACAAGCTGATACAACACAATGACACAAGAGACACAAGAAGAAAAAGCATAATGAGAGATACAACAAATCAAGGAACAGAGGTAGCTCAAGCGATTAGGTGTCTCATTTCCACATTGGAAGTCTCAGATTCAGTTTCTGGTGCCTCCTAAATAAACAAGAAAGATGAGCAGACAAAACTAGTGCAGACAATGAGGGGGTGGGGAGAAATAAATAAATAAAATCAATATTTTTTGAAAATTAAAAAAAAGAATCAAAACGATAAAGCTCTTTAATAAAAACCATATGGAGACTTCTTCAAGACTTTTTGTTAACCAATGATTTCTTAAACTACATCAAAAGCATGAGCAACACAATCGGGCTTCATCAAAATTAAAAAAGCCTTTGTGCATCAAAGGAAATCACCAAGAAAGTAAAAAGACAACCTTCAGAATGGGAGAAAATATTTGGAAGTCACATATCTGATAAGGTTTTAATATACAGTGTACATAAAAACAATCCTACAACTCAACAGCATGAAGGCAAACAATCCAACTTTTAAAAGAATAAAAGACTTGAATAGACATTTCTCCAAAGAAGATATGCAAATGCCCAAAACTACAGGAAAAGATGCTCAATACCACACCCACTAGATTAGCTACTATGTAAAAAATGGAAAATAACAAGTGTTGGAGAGGATGTGAAGAAATAGGAACTCTTGCTCATTGTTGGTAGAACTGTTGAAATTGTGCAGCACTGTAGAAAGCAGTTTGGAGTTTTCTCAGAAAGTTAAGTATAGAATTACCAAATGGCCTGACAATCCCACTTCTACTTACATACCCAAAAGTTTTGAAAGCAGGGATTTGAACAAATATTTTCACTTATATTCATAATAGCAATGTTCACATTTACCACACGATGGAAGCAACCTAATTGTCCATCTACAAATGAATGGGTAAGAAAATGGGATATATTCATATAGTGGCATATCGTTCAATCATAAAAAGGAATGAAGTCTGATACATGTTACAACATGGACATCAAGTTGAGTGAAATGAACCAGATATAAGGTTGTATATATGTTACTAGAATACAAATTGAAAGAAAACAGATAGGACTGTAAAACACAGAGGATCCTATTGTAAATGATGGATTATAGATAATAGTAAAATTATGAAATTGTTTTTTCATGAATTATAACAAATATACCCCACTAAGGCAAGGTGTTTATAATAAAGCAGTATATGGCTATCCTATATTTTATATAAAAATATATATACATTTTAAATTAATTTATTGAAGTGTATCACTCATACATAAACAATAGGTCTATAGTAATAGTTGTGAATTTACAAAACAAACATACATAACATCATACAGGGCTCTCATAACTCACATGACGACCAATACCTTGCATTGTTGTTAAATCTTTTTAACTACAGATTAAAGAGCATTTGTTAAAATATTACTACTAACCAAAGTATTTTCCCCCAACCCACTCTATTATTATTTTTATATCATTTATATATGAACATGCATAAACATTTAAGTGTATAATAAATATTGTGAAGTTACAAAGCAAGCATGCATAACATCATATAGGAGTCCCATACATCAGCCCTCCACCACCACCTTGCATTGTTGTGAGACATTTGTTACAAATTATGAAAGAATATTTTCAAATTTGTACTATCACTTATAATTCTTACTTTACATTTGGTGTGTTTTTCCCCCAACCCACCCTATTATTACTTTTAAAATGTATTTATATATTTATAAGTTGTAAACTTATAAAACAATCATGCACATGTGCAGAGTTCCCAAACACCACCTGTCTATCAACACACCACATTGTGGTGAAACATTTGTTACAGATAAGATAATATCATCTGATTGCTACCATGTCCACAGTGTACATTTGCCTCACATTTTCCATACTGCCCCATTATCATCATAGTACATCTTTGGCATGAATGCAAGAATATTATATTATTACTTCTACCCACAGTCCATAGGTCACTCTAGTTATATTTTTCCTATGCTTCTCCACATTCCCAACACCCTGCAGTAGTGATGTACATTTGCCTTAGCTCACAAAGGACACTCTTGCATCTGTACCATCAACTGCAATTCTCATCCACCTCTTGGTTTACGGTGCTATTCAGTTCCTAGACTATTCTCTAGCCTTCTGTCATTTGGCATTTACATACTTAGACTATAATTTTCAGTCACATCCCCATTTATAAAATAGCTGTTAATCACTATTTGTTACCATTCACTCTATAAATTCCCACACTTTTGCAGTAAAGCTAATTAAAGCTTCTACATACATTAAACATCAGTAGTCCAGCTCAGTTCTCCTCCTCTTATCTCCTTTAAGAATCCACCACCTACCACCAGGTCTTGAAGATATTTTCCTACTATTTCCTATAGAGGTTTTATGATTCTTGCTTTTATTTTTAGATTTTTGATCCATTTTGAGCTAATTTCTGGATAAGGTGTGAGATAGGGGTCCTCTTTCCTTCTTTTGGCTCTGGATATCCAGTTCTTTCTAGCACCATTTGTTGAATGGGCTCTTCTGCCCAACCTGTGTGGATTTGACAGGCTGGTCAAAAATCACTTGACTATACAACTGATGGTCTTTTCTGAACCATCAATTTGATTCCATTGGTCTATGTGTCTGTCTTTTGCCAGTACCTTGCTGTTTTTACCACTATAGCTAAATAATATGACTTAAATTCTGGAGATGAGGGTTTGCTTTTCCTTTTTTGATGTTTCTGGTTATTCAGGACCCCTTACCCTTCCAAATAAATTTGATAATTGTGTTTTCATTTCTTTTTTTAAAATGCTGGTGAAATTTTTATCAGGATTGCATTTAATATGTATATCAATTTGAGTAGAATTGGTATCTTAATAATATTTAGTCTTCCAATCCATGAGCATGAAATGTTCTTCCAGTTCTTTAGGCCTTTTATGGTTTCTTTTAACACTGAATTGCAGTTTTCTGAATATAAGTGCTTTACATTATTGGTTAAGTTTATTCCTGACTATTTGAGTTTTATTTGACATATTTTATTTTCACCACTCTTTTGGCACTTTAAGTTACTCTTATTGATGTAATCTTCATTTCTAGACTCTCTTCCAGGCCTTTCTCTCCTATCTTGTCTTTTCAGACTCTAGCACACCCTTTAGTACCCTTTAGTATTTCCTGAAAATATGGTCTCTTGCTTAGAAATTCTCTCAGTTTCTCTTTATCTGTGGATATTCTAATCTTCCCTCATTTTTGAAAGACAGTCTTCCTGGATATAAGATTCTTGGCTAGAAGTTTTTCTCTTGTAGTGTCTTAAATATATCAGACCACTGTCTTCTTGCCTCCATGGTTTCTGGTGAGAAATCAGCACTTAATCTTATTGAGCATCCCTTACAGGTTATACATTGCTTTTCTCTTGCTGTTCTCAGAATTCTCACTTGTCTTTGGAATTCCACATTTCATTTGTATGGATGTCAGAGTTGGGCTATTCTGATTTATATGGATGGGAGTACATTGTGTTTCTTGGACAGGGATGTCTCTGTCCTTCAACAGGTTTGGGAAATTTTCTACCATTATTACTTCAAATATTCCTTCTGCCCCTTTTCCCTTCTCTTCTTCTTCTGGGACACCACTGACATGTATGTTTGCATGTCTCTTGCTGTTGTTTAGTTAGTTCCCTGAGACCTTGATCAATTTTTCCCATAATTTTTTTCATCTGTTCTTTTGTATATTCACTTTCCGAGGCCATTTCTTCAAGTTCACCAATCCTTTCATCTGTCTCCTCAAATCTGCTACTATTTGATTCCAAAAATCACATTGTAAAATTTCATTTATTGCACTTTTCATTCCCATAAGATCTGCTATTTTTCTATGTATGCTTTCGATTTCTTCTTTGTGCGCATCCAGTGTCTTCTTAATAACCTTAATCTCTTTAGCCTTCTCATTGAATTTTTTAAGGAGATTTGTTTGAACATCTATGATTAGTTGTCTCAACTCCTCTATGTAATCTGGAGGCTTATCTTGTTCTTTTTACTGTGCCATAGCTTCCTGTTTCTTGGTATTTTTTTGGTATTGTAATTTTTTTATTGGTGTCTTGGCATCTGGCTTACTAGACTTATTTATTCCAGGTGCAGTTTTTCTCTTTAGTTTACGGCTTCCTGTCTGTTCTCCCATGCTGGTTATGAAGCCTAGTCTAGGGTTGCAGACCAATCTGGGTAAAAGAAACCGGTCCTACCATCACTGTGATATTCGGTCAGTTCGGCTTCCCCTCATGTTGGGGGAGGAGTCAAGATGGCAGCCACTTGCCTCGTTCTTTCTTGGATAGATTCACATCCCAGCTTTTCCCAGGGTTATACCCTAGCCAGCTGGGTCCACCAATCAGTAACCGAAATCGGCAGCCAACCCATCTCCTCCTCCTCTGTTTTTCGGAAATGGAGCTTCCAATTACAGCCATAGAACAGCTCTTGGGGTGGCTTGCACTGTCAGAATATGATAATCACTGGACTCTACGGTTTGGCTGGTAATTTCCCGGAGAGGCTGTTGCAGATCCCACAGCTTCCTCCCTGCTGGAGGAGGGGCTGTGGCCTACCTAGAGCTGCAATCTGATCTGGATGGAAAGAAGGCAATCCCTACCAGCACTGTGATTTTCAGTCTGCCCCGCTTCCCCTCATGCCTGGCGCAGTGCTAAGATGGCAGCTAGTGACCTCTTTCTGACTTGGCCAGGCTCAAACTTTAGCTGTTTTAAGAATTATACTTTAGCTTGCTCAATTTACTCATCAGTAGGTGAAGTTGGTACCCAATTGTCTCTTCCTCCCCCATTTTGGGTGAAGCTTCCGTTCCAGCCACGGAACAGCTTCTGAGGCAGCCTGTGCCTCCAGGGGAGGATGGGCACTGGCCTCCGTGGCATAGAGCACTGTACTTATGAATCTTCTTTGCATATGGGCAGTCTCCTTGTTCCATTCCTTCAAGTATATTGCAGGATGCTCTTTTGGTCTCCCGAAGCCCCCAAACAGGTGCTTCAGCTAGCTCCAGAGAGCTCTGGGTGTTTACTAACTGCCCTGTAGTAGGAAATGGTTCTAGGAGTGCCTTACTCTGATGCTGTCTTGCTGGTTGTCTTTTTATATATTTTATGTATGGTATTTCTGTAAACCTACAATTTCTCTAACAAAAAATTATATATATATATATATGATATATTTGAATGTGATTTAAAGGGGACATTTCAGGTTGCATAGGTTATTAGAATAAAAATTTATAAAACTAAACTAAACAAGATTCAATAATAGTGAATTATTTTAAATGAGAAACATTTCTATTGTATTTTGAGACCACTTAATGGGATGAGTTCCTTTTAGGAGGTGTTCAAAGTGGAGACTATAAGATCAACAATGAAGATATTATTATGAAATGCAGGCATTTGTTGAATTTTGGGCTCTTTAGCTGCTGAAGTACTCACTACCATGCTGAGCCACTCCTCAACTCCATCAAACTGGTCTTTGAGAACACAATTTTTATACAATCTATTGGTTAAAAACTGAATATTATTATAGGACAATTTTCTCAGTGACGCTAGGGTAGTTTCTACCGAATTTAGGGAAATTTAGACGAAGAGTTGTAATCACTGTGACAAGGAGTCTATCACTGTGATAGATTTACGTAAGGTTTCAGGGTTTTGGCTAAAGAAGTGGGTCAAGGTATGTTCCGCAAGGCCAAAAGAAAGGGTCAGTTTATAAATGGTTCCCCCAATCCCATCCAACTCAGCCGAAAGGACTATTTGTACACCTTTGTCAAGTTTGTATTAGTCAGCCAAAGGGGTGCTATGCAAAATACCAGAAATTGGTTGGTTTTTATTAAGAATATTTATTTGGGTTAGAAGCTTACAGTTACTAGACCATAAAGCATAAATTACTTTCCTCTCCAAAGTCTATTTGCCACTTGGAGCAAGATGGCTGCAGACTTCTGTGAGGGTTCAGGTTTCCTATGTTCCTCTCCTCCCAGGGCTTGTTTTCCTCTGGGCTCAACTGCTCTGCTTTCTCCACAAGATCAACTATAGACTGTCAGGTGAACAGCTCATCTCTCTTCCTGGGGCCTCTGCTGTGTCTAATCAAGTTTTCTCTTTGCTCCTCTGTATGCTTACTTCCTGGGCTCCAGCGTTAAAAACCCAAACTCTGCTCTCTGCCATGTCTTTTCTCTGTGAGTTCCCGTCCATCAAGGGGGCAGGGATGTAAGTCCTACTGATGCGGCCCAATCAAAGCCTTAATCATTATTTAATCAAGTAAAAGTGAAACTTCTAAATCCACTATAATCTAATATTCCCAGAGGGACAGACCAGTTTAGGAGCATAACCCAATATCTATTTTTGGAATTCATAAACAATATCAAACTGTCACAGAGGAGGACAAAAATTAAATAAAATTAAAGTAAATGTTTTTATGAAAGGTATTTTTAAACTTAAGTGCAATTTACATGCAGTAAAATGTAACTTTTTATTGTACTGTTCTATGAGTTTTTACAAATGCATGCGGTGGATTATCCACTGTTACAATCAAGATTTATTCTAGAACCAAGAATAATTCCTTTGTGGTCCTTTGTAGACAACCCCTCTACCTACCCCCAGACAGTGGCAAATACTGATCTCTTCAGTGTTCTCATAGTTTTGCCTTTTCTAGAATATCATATAAAATGAGTCATACAGGATATAGAATCTTGAGTCTGACTTTTTCATGAAGGTCATTTTAATGCCAGAAAGAAAAGTAGTGCCTTTTAATGTCTTGGAGAATTTGGCTTGTTTTGAGTTGCACTTACACACCATAATCAGAGAAAATCAGAATATATGATTAAAATCAATTACCAGTGGAGACATGGCAGAGAAACAACAATTCCTCGATGTCTAACATCATTACTGGACCTGCTAGGGAATCTCAGTATTACCTAAGGAGACTTGTCAGGAACAGAGCTCCTGTTGCTGTGCAGGTGGAAGATAACAGCCCCAGTGAAATTACCATATTAATGTTAATATGACCTCATTTATATCCATTGGTTGATGAGTCTTGAGTACTTCAGACAAGAAAAGCTTACCTAAATTATTTTAAATAAATAAATAAACCAAAAACTCATAAATAAACTAAATACTTTATCAACTGTAATTTTGAAAATAATGTTGACATTCTGGGAAAGATATAAATATACTGCATTTGTTCCAAAAATCCAAGATGTAGAGGAGTGTAAAGAAAGAAGGAAAACAGGAACTATATGTGGCCATAGACCAGATAGAAATAGATCAGTGGAAGGAAGTTATTAAGTAAATTATACTATTCTTAGAAGTTGCCATCAGACTTCTTTTTTAACCATGGCCATTGGTCAGGGTCATTTTAGTGAATTCAAGACACTAGATAAATTCAAGGATAAGCTGAGATCATATGGTTTTGCACAGTGATGCAAACAGAAATAGTTTAATCAGTAAAATGCTTACAAAAATTTTTAAAAAGTCAGTGAGGATTTTTAAAAATATATATACTAATAGTAACATTTTTTCCTTAAAAAGATACTTTTTAGAATTGAGTTAATAGCTCAGTTTCACTTGGTCTTAAGTCTTACATATAATAGGCACTTGATAAACAATTGTTGGATGAGTAAGGCAACTACTTATTTTTAGATTTTATGAATAGATATTAAATCTGTGATGTGACTAAGGCCTTTACCTTACTCTAAAGAATTTTTTTTTTTTTTTGGCTAGAGGTTAAGATAATTCATCCCAAAGAATACACAGATTTAGACCCATCTAATCTGAAACATCCTATGTTTTTAATAGACAACTGTGGTTTTATATTTCTGTTTTAAGGACAAGAGAGGAATGGGAGGAAATGAGGGAGAAAGAGGGAAGATGTGACTTTTACCTTAGAACTGTTGGAAGTAAGTTGATCATTCTTTCACTCAGCATATCTGTCCCCCGCATTCATTCATCTCAGTCTTTATTGTGAGTATACATAGATTTTCTGGCTGCTGAACAGATGCAGATACAAAGTCACCCAAGATGTCCTCAGGGTTGCTTTGGCCCTCTAAACAGGATTCTAGATGAACTGAAAAAGAGGCTGTCTTATTGTGTCAAGGAGCTTTCCTCCTGTCCAAAATTTTGTTACCAATTCACCCATGGGGAGGTGTTGCTCATGGAAATTTATTCTTCTTTATTCCTTCATGTAGGTGCATTCTTTCTTCCTCTGGCTCCTCACAGGTAAAGAAAATATTGGTGCATTATATGCCAATTAGTTCAAATTCCCATCTCTAGAAAGCCATGTGTTAACTGGCCAAAGCTCTGGTGTTGTTCAGCCAAAAATATTTTTTACAATCTTTGTTAGGCTCCAGTGGGTAAAGATGGGCACAGGCTGTCCCTCCCATGCCAACAATCTTATTACCCAGTGGTATACTACAATGAAAACAGACATTGACCAAGTTCCTGCTAAGCAGAAACATTGATAATTGAGTGTGCACAGAAGGAGTTCCAAAACATTTTCTGTGTTTTGGGGCAGTTTCCTTCTCAACCAGTAGCTCTTCTATGGGGTCCTTATATGAAAGGTCAGAGACAATGACATGCCAAGAGCAGGTACAGCAGCCTCATGGTCAAGACAGGAAGAAGGGGCTCCACTCACGACCAGTGAGTCAGAACTCAAAAGCTGAAACCAAGAATGAGATTATTATGTAAGGTCAGGGAAGCTTGTACAATATTCTTCACCAGTCATCTATTGTGATCATCACTCATTTCAGCAATTATATTTAAAGTGGCAACTAACCACTCCGGAAAATGTTTATTCTTGATTAAGACTCTTATTAATGATAACTATCTTCCCCTAGAGTATAGATTACAGTACATGTAATACAGTATAGTATATGTACATACATATATAAAACATTATATACTGAAGTGTTTTAAAAGTAGATCGTGACTTTTTGTCTACATAAGGTAGCATAGAACCATTTCTCACTATTCCTCTTCACCAATCACAGCTATACAAGCTAGAAAAAAATGCATGAGTCAGCTGAAGGAGATCTCTGAAAAGTGCTAAGAAGAAGGTAAATTTATTTGGGACCCCTAGACTGGAAGAATAACATGGTATCAGGGTGTCTTACATACCTTCACCCAACAGAAGAAAGCAAAAAATCCAGCTTCTCAACCTCCAATCTAGCAAAAAAAAGTTGGCACAGGTAGACCCATTCCTCTCTTCAAATCAAAAAAGCCCTGCCCAAACATCAGTCTAGCCTAGTAAAGGAACAAGGTGGACCAATTATGAGCCCAAATAACCAAAAACAACCAGGGAAAGCAATCTCCTTCCCATCAACCCTGAGACTACCCTGCAGATAGATACCCAGCAGATGGAAGGCACTGACAAGAGAGACCATAAGTGGCTCAGCCTAGAAAGGCTTTTTTTCTAAGCGCCTGACAGGATTTTAAACAACGCACCAAAAAATGCTTCAGTAATCCATTACAAGTTTTCTTGAAACAAATGAAAATATATAAACTCTCAATAAAGGAATATAATTATGAAAATAAACCTAATAGAGTAGTAAAAAAATAAAATAAGAGCAATAAAAATATGGATAGACTCAGTAGTATAGTGGAGACAACAGAGGGTTGAAGCAGTAAACCTGAGGACTGTTGAATAGAATCATCCATTTGAACAGAGAGAAAATAGACAAAAATAAATAAAAAGAAAAGAACAGAGGCACAACACCTGTGGGACAATAACAGCTCAAATTCTTATTACTGAAGTCCCAGAGATAATGAAGGAGATAATGAAGAGGAAATGGGGCTGATCAAAGACTATTCAAGGAAATGGCTGAAACTTCAAAAATTGGCAAGACACAAACCTGCAGATACAGAATGATGATGCACTCAACTATAGGATAAACACAAAGAAATGCAACCAAGACATGTCATAATTAAAGTTCTGGAAACTAAAAATAAGGTAAAAAAACAACTGAACTGAATCATAGGCTTAAATGTAAGCTCTTTTTAAAAATTAAAATGTTCAGCATATATGCCTAGGCAAACACTTCCTAGACTTGACATGAAAAGCATGGTCCATGAAAAGAATGTCATTGAAATTAAAAACTTTTTTTCTGAGAAAGCATATATGAAAGCATAAAAAGAAAAGCTAAAAATTGCAAGCTACATATCTAACCAGAATTAGAAAATGGGCAAAAGACATTAGCAGCTTTACCTCTATAATTATGTCTTCCATCTTCAACATATTGAAATTTCCATCCTTTAGTGTTGGTCTCTGTTAGGTAACCATCTGATATGTCTAAACTTCACTATATCCTCAAAGGAGGGCTTTTCAATCCTATATAAATAAATAAATAAATAAATAAATAAATAAATAAATAAATAAATAAATAAAGGCTTAAAATGGAAACAGTTTTGAGGCTGGAAACTTGGAAACCTTGTAATACTACATACAGGAGCACCAGGCAAAGCAAAGAAAAACAGAGCATTTGAGGTCAGTAATGCTTTAGTAAGATGTTTATCTTAATCAACCTTTGAACTAAGTCTGTATTTCAGTAGCTATAGTCAAATGACAGAAATTTCAGTAGCAGAGAATGAATGAGTTGGGACCATAAAATTACTTGAACTATTAATGGTAAATTCATTAACACTTTTAATATCCTATAGGAATGCAGACTTTTTTTCAACTTCTTGTACAAAGTAAAGGCCTGTAACTGTCCAGATAAAATTGTTACAAAGAATTATCAAATTATTACATTAATAGTCATATAATAATTTATTAATTTAGTAAGGCACAATGAGTATGAAATATTTTTGGGAGGTTTTATAAGAACTTTAAACTTTTCAAAATCAGATGGGGGTATTTGAGAGTTTCATGAAATTTGATCTGTTAAAATTTTTTGTCTTAGATAAATAGTATATAAGTAACATTGTTAAAATAAATGTTCCAGAAGTAATTTTACTGATAGCTCTATTTTTAAAAGAAAAAATGTCTTACCTTTTCTAGTTTGTCAAGATAATGAACATTCAAAACATCCCTAAATATTTCTCCCTTTACCATGCTGTAAGTATTCTGGACATCACAATTGAAAAATCAAACATAATTTTATAGAATATCTTCAGATATCTTTAAGATTGGAAGTGTCTCCTAATTGACACTGGAAACCTTTTATAACATCTCTACCAATATACCTCTAAATGTAGGCTTGGATACATTGAATAATTATGAATTCCATGTTCCAGCACAGACTATTGCATTTTAGCCCAACCTTTACTTTAACGATTCAGACCCATTTTGAACTAAAATCTGTGTCTCTCAAACTTCCATTCATCAGATACTAGTTCCACCTCATCAGGTCCATTTTTTACAAAGCTTAATCTTTCTTCCGCATGACACAATGTATTTGAAAAAGCTATTATTTCTTACCTGACTCTACCAGTCATTAGGTTAGACATCAATTGCTCCTTAAAGTATCCTTCATATAATATGATTTCAGTGCCCTTCATCACCTTGGAGACACCCATCTGAGCAGATTTTAATTAGTCTATAATCCTTTTAAATTATGATATCCAAAAATGAATGCAATATTGCAAGTAAGAATGAAGGGTAGTTCAGTGTTATCATCACTCTCACCAGGCAGAAGTTTTTAAAATGCAAACAATGAGTCGTCAGTCTTTTATATGAGACTCAAATTTGCAACAAACCTCTTCACTACATTTCTTGACACACCACATCCATTTTTATTAATGAATTCCATCAGCTCTACCTTCAAATACATTTTGAATCTAGAAATTTCCAACTATGGCTTAATAGTGAGACACTGAAGCACTTTAATTTTGCTTCAAGCCATCACCCCTCACCTAGACCATTGCAACAATCTCCTCACTGGTACCCTTGTTTCAAACCCTACCCAATACAGTCAATTGCCCATACAGTGTTGAAGTGAGACTTAAAATTAAAAAGTTAGATGATGTCCCTCTTCTGCTCAAAACATATGAATGGCTTTTCTTGCTACTCAGGGTAAAATAAAAATTCTTTACCATGATGTAAAAGACTGTATGATCTATTCTTATGTTGCCTTTCTACCTCTTCCCTTTACTCTCTTCGCTTTTCCCCCACTGGAAGGAACCTCTCACTGTAACAATTTCCTTCCCACTTCATCATCTTGGCATTCCCTCTGCCAGGAATCCTTTCCCCTATAGAGCCTCATGCTTGCTCCCTTACTTTTAAGCCTTAATTGAAGATTATTTTCCACTTTATTTATTAACTGATTCCTTCATGGCACTGTCTATGTCCCTCCTCTGATTTTATTTTCTCCATTATCTCCACTTATCAAATCTGCCTCATTATCCATATTTCACTCACTTTGTGTGGGTATATTTTGACTATTTTTCCACTCCATGAAGAATAGAGATTTTTAAACTTTTTTCCTACTGCTGCAATCTCCAGCACTTAGGTTAGTGTTTTTAGCACTTAATAATTCCTAATATATAATAATGAATAAGTGACTAAAGTAATAAAATAATTTTCATGATTGCTGTTAGACCTAAGCTATAACTTTTTCAACTCCTCTATTTCATTTACTTGAAAGGCATTATATTTATAATTTTTGAATTTTGGTGTTGTATATAAAATTATAACTAAAACATCTAATACAATCAACAAATAATACTGGACCTATTAGATAATAATTCAGTTGTAATATAGCCAAAAGTCAATATACTTTTCCACAATGTAGTAAAAGTCAGATATTAAATACAATGGAAGAATATTTTTTTTCAGAATACCAATGAAAAATATAATTATACTTGCAAGAAGACTTAAAAGAATAGTATAATATATCAAGAGAACTACAAAATTGTACCTATGTACAAAAATGACTTCTATAAATGGATATATTTAACATGCTCTTGGGTAAATATTTTAAAGTTGCCAATTTTGCTACTGTTATTCTGTAAGTCAAATAAAACAGAAACAATTCAGGTAATGTGGAAAAAAGCAATTAGTTTCATTCTGGGAAATTGGCTTCCAGATGATTCATTTAAGGTAAGTTTTGAAAAAATAAAAGTTTAATGAATTCAGCCAAATAACAGCAGTCTAGGCCTATTATATAGTAATGAGCATTTAATACATAATTAATAGAAACATAATTAAAATTTTAAAATAATAGTTTTATGGTTAAACATCTCTTTAGCCTATCATCTTTTAGTTTCATAAATTTTTCAACTAATAAAAGAACATCCTTTCCCCTTACACATAATTAGCATGTTGTGTTTTAATATTTATTCAACAACTAATTGTTATCTGCCTAAAGTTTTGCAGACTAAATCATCAAAAAATTGTTGATCATGATGATCTTATTGAAAGCTCATTATTATAAAATTTCCTTCAAATAGATATGTATCTAGCTTGCTTCTTAATTAAAATAAAGACCAATTTTTAAAATATACTTGCTATTTATCCATGTTGTCTATAGACATTTTATAAGAAATCATCAAAATGCCTGTCTAATATTGAGACATTATTTTCTTTCCACATTTCCTTGAACTAATAATATGTAAACTGTGTAAAAGTAATCAGATCAGGACTTTCAGGAAAATGGTGACAGCGTAGATAGGCAGAGACTGACCCTCTCACAAGAAAAGTTAAGAGAAGGCAGGTACCTATCTAAAGGAGGTGCTTTGGATGTATATAGAACAGGAAGGTGCTCTGAGTCAACTAGGAAGGTACTGGGAAGGTAAAGAAGAAAACCGTGAGTTGCTCATCCCCATGGCTGGAAATGGCATACGTATCCCACCCTCATGGCAAGTAGTTGTGGTGCCCCTGTCTTGCTGCTGCCAAGTGACTGGGAGGTAGCATTGCCTGAGAAAAGAGGGGTCTGACAGAGGCTGGAGAATGGTTACTTTGTGGTGAGTTTGGCCAGCTGAGCTCCATTTGAATCTGGGAATATACCTTGACCTGAGGGGAGGGGCAATCTGCTCAGGCAGGCTGTCAGGTCCAGTTGCTCTTCTCCGGAAAGAAAGCAATTAGATTAGAGAGGGGACAAGGGCAGGGTCCTAATCAGCAGGACTCTGGCAAACTACAGAAGTCTAAAAATGCCTGGGGGGAAGAGGGGGAGCTAGCTCTTTGAAGACAAACTAACTGAGACAATTAGCTTGGTGGAGGAATTCCTGCCTTGCATATACAAGGCCCCTGGTTCCATTCCCGGGTTAACAAGGTGTGATACACCTGCTTATCAGACTTCCAGGTTATACTTCATGACAGAGAACATATAGACATTCTTTTTGTTTTAGCCTTTCTTGGATATGCTGTTTTTATTTTTAAAAAGTTCCTTTATTTTATTTTAATAAAAAAAATTAATTGCTAAAACCCAGTATATCACCTGCAGAGGGCAGGCTGATTGATGAACACCAGCAGCCTGGGAAGCTCTGTAGGGGCCTAAAGGGGAGGCTGTTTTTACTTGGTTGTTTATTTGTTGTTGCTGTTGTTGCCACTGCTATTTTATTTCTTATTTGCTGTGTTTTCCATTTCTTTGTTTCCTCCTTTTTTTCCTTTTACCAATTTTTTTCTACCTATGTTATTTCTTTTCATTTCTTAATTTTTTTATCTTCCATTTTCTGTTGTTTTTCATGCATTCCAAGTCTTTTTGTTTGGTTTTCAACTTTAAAAAAATTTTATTTCTCCCTCTCATTCTTCTGTTCTGTTTTCTTTCCTTATTTTTTTTTGCTATCTCTTTTATTTTCTTTTTTCTCTCCTTTTCTTATCATTCTATATATTTTTAAATTAGTCTATATATTTTTCTCAATTTTGTTTCTCATTTCATTTTTTCTATGTCATGTTTTGAATACTATTCCTCTGGACTTCTTGTGATTTTTTACTATGCTAATTATTTATTTTCCTAGGTCTTGTACAGTTCCTCTTCTATCTTTTATTATTATTATTATTACTATTATTCCTTTTCTCTTCTTATCTCTTTCCTTTTCCCTGGTCCTAATTTTTCCCCCAAGGGAACATGAACAACAGCAAGGATATAGAATAAGAGGAATGAAGTGTCATAGTGAGACCTTACAACACACAAAATCAACAGCAATATAAAACCCTAGAGTAGAAAGAGAAACTAACCAACCAAGTAAACACAGCAAGATAAACAGATGCCTAGAAACCAACAATAAAATCACAAGTCATGCTAAGAAACAGGAAGACATGTCCCAGTCTGATGAACAAACTAAAAAACAGGAAAAGATGCAGAAAATGGAACAACTAACAAAAGATGTCCAAACAAATATCATGGATCAACTTAATGAAGTGAAGGAAGAGATTAAGGATATTAAGAAGACTCTGCGAGAAAATACTAAAGAAATTGTAAATATACGAAATGATAATGGACCTGATTGTGATGAATGGCACAATGCAATGAATCAAAAATACATGGGAAGCACACAACAGCAGATTTGAACAGGTGAAGGAAAGAATCAGTGATATGGAAGACAGTACATCTGAAATCAGACAGATAATAGAGTAAATACATAAAAAGATAGAAAAAATCCGTCAGGGACTTAGGGACTTGAACAGCACACACACATATTCATTATAGGAATTCCAGCAAGAGAAGAGAAGGGAAAGGGGCAGAAGGAATGTTGGAGGAAATAATGACTGAAAAATTTCCAACTCCACTGAGGGATATGGATGTAAATATCCAGGAATGCAGCTCACCCCAAACAATATAAACCCTAACAGGCCTACACCAAGATATATACTTGTCAAACTGTCCAATGCTCAAGACAAAGAGAGAATACTGAAAGCAGCAAGAGAAAAGAAATCTATCATATACAAGGGAAGTGCAATAAGATTAAGTGCTGATTTCTCATCTGAAACCTTAAAGGCAAGAAGGCAGTGATGTGACATAGTCAAGGTGCCAAAAGAAAAAAATAAAACAAAACAAAGAACAACTCCCAGCCAAGAATTCTGCATCCAGCAAAGCTGGCATTAAAAAATGAGGGAGAGTTCAAAATATTCACAGATAAACAGAAATTAAGAGTTTGTCAATAAGAAACCTACCCTTCAAGAAATACTAAAGGGAGTTCTACAGGATGAAAGGAAAAAACAGGAGAGAGAGAGTTGGAAGAGATTGTAAGAATAACTTAAAAAGATTAAAAAAATGTGGCCTACATAAACCTAAAAAAAATATGGCTAAGTAAGTAATTCTTTGACAGTAATAACACTGAGTGTTAATGGCTTAAACTCTCCAATCAAGAGACACAGATTGGAAGAATGGATAAGGAAATATGAACCATCTATATGCTGTCTACAAGAAACTCACCCTAGATCCAAGGACACAGGGACATTATAAGTGAATGATTGGAAAAGAATTTTAACACGCAAACAATAACCAAAAAAAGGGCAGGAGTAACTATACTAATATTGGAAAAAATAGATTTTAAATGCAAAACCATTGTTAGAGACAAAGAATGACACTATATATTTAAAAAAATGGGAAATCTATCAAGAAGAAAGAACTACATAAACATTTATGCACCTAACCAGGGTGCCTCAAAATACATTATGCAAACATCAGGAAAACTAAGTGGAGGAATAGATGCCTTTGCAATTATTCTGGGAGACTTTAATACACCATTATTACCATTAGACAGAACATCTTGACAGGAAATCAATAAAGAAACAAAAGCCTTGAATAATACATTAGAAGATCTGAATCTAATAGACATAAACAGAACATTACACCCAAATACAGAAATACAGTGGGATATACATTCTTCTGTGCACATGCATCATTCTCAAAGATAGACCACATGGTAGGCCACAAA
Organism: Dasypus novemcinctus; assembly: GCF_030445035.2. Taxonomy (NCBI): domain Eukaryota; kingdom Metazoa; phylum Chordata; class Mammalia; order Cingulata; family Dasypodidae; genus Dasypus; species Dasypus novemcinctus. Next base: position 111,313,308 of record NC_080674.1, on the reverse strand, counting down.
ACAATACTCAATGATTTCAGAAAGATTGAAATTATACAAAATAATTTCTCTGACCAAAATAGAATGAAGTTGGAAATCAGTAAGGGGCTAAGAACCAGATTAGGCTTTTAGACAAAGAGTGGGTCAAGGAGGAAATTACAAAAGAAATCAGTTAACTACCTTAAAATGAAAGAAAACGACAACACAACATTTCAAAACCAATGGGATGCAGCAAAAGCTGTACTGATCAGGAAATTCATGGCCATAGAAGCCTGTATTAAAAAAGAAGAAAGAGCTAAAATCAAAGACATACTTGCACACCTGTAGTAATTCATAAAAGAACAACAAACTAGCCCCAAATGAAGTAGAAAGAAGGAAATAACAAAGATAGGAGCAGAGCTAAATGAAATTGAAAATAAAAAAGCACTAGAAAAAAATAAAGCCAAAAGTTGGTATTTTGAGAAGATTAATAAAGTTGACAAATCCTTAGCTAGACCAAACAAAGAAAGAGAGAGAAGATAAAAAATACATAAAATAAGAAATGAGGAGGGGAATATCACCACCAACACCACTGAAATAAAGAGTACCAGAAGAGGATATTTTGAAAAATTATATGCCAAAAAGATGGTTAACTTAAAGGAAATGGACAAAAATTCCTAGAAACACACAAGCAACCTACATTGATGAAAGAAGAAATTGATGAACTCAACAGATCAATCACAAGTAACAAGATTGAAATAGTCATCAAAAACCTCCCAACTAAGAAGAGTCCAGGACCAGGTGGCTTCACAAGTGAATTCTACCAAACATCCTGGAAAGAACTACCACCAATCCTGCTTAAACTCTTCCAAGAAAAAGAAGAGGACTGAGCATTGCCTAACTCACTCTGTGATGCCAACATCATCTTTTTTTTAATCTTTATTTTTTTAAGTGTTACATTAAAAAATATGAGGTCCCCATATATCTCCCCCATCCTCTTTACCCCACTCCTCCCACATCAGCAACCTCTTTCATCATTGTGGAACATTCATTGCATTTGGTGAATTCATTTTGGAACTCTGCTGCACCACATGGATAATGGTTTACATTGTAGTTTCCACTCTCCCCCAGTCCACCCAGTGGGCCATGACAGGACATACAATGTCCAGCATCTGTCCCTGCAGTACCACCCAGGACAATTCCAAGTCCTGAAAATGCCCCCACACCATATCTCTTCTTCCCTCTCCCTACCTTCAGTAGCTATCCTGGCCACTTTCTCCACATCAGTCCTGCAATTTCTTCAACTCCTACCTTCTGGCTTATTGGACTTACTCTGGCCAGCTAACAGGGAGGTGAAGAAGGTCAACCACGACACCAGGGAGCCAAGAGTGCCTACAACTGCAAGCAAGATAATTGCATCCATCATCCATGTGGAATCTAAGCCCCCTCTCAATATAGAGGTGGAGAAGACATAACCATCCCAGGGTCCACAGGATGGAGGAATAGAGTATGGATTAGAGTGGACTTACTGATATTCTACTATGGAGCTATTGTGATTAGCAATCGAAGAAATTGCAGCACTGATGTGGAGAAAGTGGCCATGGTAACTGCTGAGGGTAGGGAGAGGGAAGAAGAGATATGATAATGTGGGGGCATTTTCAAGACTTGGAGTTGTCCTGGGTAGTACTGCAGGTACAGATGCTGGACATTGTATGTCCTGCCATGGCCCACTGGGTGGACTGGGGGAGAGTGGAAACTACAAAGTAAACCATTATCCATGTGAGGCAGCAGTGCTCCAAAATGTATTCCTAAATGCAATAAATGTCCCACGATAATGAAAGAAGTTGTTGATATGGGAGGAGTGGGGTGAAGGGGGTGGAGGGTAAATGGGGACCTTTTATATTTTTTGAATGTAACATTTAAAAAAAATAGAAAAATTCTTCCAAAAAGTTAAAGAGCAGGGAAAATTACCCAACACATTTTATGAAGCCCACCATAACCCTAATACCACCCTAATAAAGCCAGATAAAGACACTAGAAGAAAAGAAAATTACAGGCTAATCTCTCTAATGAACATAGATACAAAAATTCTCACCAAAATACTTGCAAATCAAATCCAAAACCATATCCAATGACTTATACATCATGACCAAGTGGAATTTATTCCTGGTAAGAAGACTGGTTCAACCTAAGAAAATCAATCTATGTAATATGCCACATTATCAAATTGAAGGAGAAAAAACCCACACATGATCATCTCAGTTGATGCAGAAAAGGAACTTGACAAAATCCAGCATCCTTTCTTAATAAAAACACTTCAAAAGATAGGAATAGAAGGAAAATTCCTCAATATGATAAAAGGCATATACAAAACTCCACAGCCAACTCCATACTCAATAGGGAAAGTTTGAAAACTTTCCCTCTAAGATCCAAAGAAAAGAAGGATACCCACTGTCACAATTGTTATTCAACATTGTACTAGAAGTTTTTGCTAGAACAATTGGACAAGAGAAAAAGAAGCAATGCTACAATTTCTACCATTACTAATCACATTATTTCCATAGTAGAATATCAGTAAGTCCACTCTAATCCATACTCTATTCCTCCATCCTGTGGACCCTGGGATGGTTATGTCCACTCTACCTCTATGTCAAGAGGAGGCTTAGATTCTACATGGATGATGGATGCAATTCTCCTGCTTGCAGTTGTAGGCACTCTTGGATCCCTGTTAGTTGGCCAGGGTAAGTCCAATAAACCAGAGGGTAGGATTTGCGAGTCTGCTGAGGCCCAGGGCCTGGCTGTCACATGAACAGTCCAGAGATTCAGGTCTCCTGAGTATACACAAACCCAGGCACCAACCACAGGTCCAGTAAAAGTGACAGAAGAGGCATGTGTAGAAAGGACACATCTGTGTCCAACTCTATCACATTCAGGCACACAAATTCCAAAGTAGGGCCAACTGACATGTCACTGAACTCCAGAGCCATCTGCCATGACCATAGAACCTGTGGGTCTCTGTAACCTTCAGGAGAACCAGTACCTGGGTTGTATCTACTCTGGCTGTCTCTGGGACCCTACTGAGGCGTGCATAAGCGCGACCCCTCTCATGACCTCCCAACTCTTTTTTGGAGACTCAGCCATGTAAACTCATTTGTCCTTTCCATTTCCTCTTTTATTCAAGGTCAAAAAGCAGTTTTTAACACATGATATTACATAGGCTGAGATATTCTGCTGGTCTGAGTTGACCAATATCATTTTAATACCAAAGCCAAGTAAAGATGCCACAAGAAAGGAATACTATAGACCAATCCCTCTAATGAATCTAGATGCTAAAATACTCAACAAAATACTTGTTAATCATATTCAGCAACACATCAAATGAATTATACACCATGACCAAGTGGGTTTTATCCCTGGTATGCAAGGATGGTTCAACATAAGAAAATCATTCAATGTTAAACACTACATAAAAAGATATAAAGACAAAAATCACGATTAGCCCTATAGATGAGAAAAAGCATTTGAAAAAATATAGCATCCTTTCCCGATAAAAAAGACTTCAAAAAAATAGGAATAGAAGGAAACTTCTTCAACATGATAAAGGGTACATATGAAAAACCCACAACTAACATCATATTCAATGGTGAAATCCTAGAAGCTTCCCACTAAGATCTGTAACAAGACAAGGATGCCCACTGTCACTGCTTTTATTTAACATTGCATTAGCAGTGTTTGCTGGAGCACTTGGGCTTAATATAAAAGGCATCCAAATTGGAAAAGAAGAAGTAAAAATTTTACTATTTGCAAATGACATGATCCTATACATTGAAAGCCCTGAGAAATCTACAACAAAGCTTTATAGAGCTTAAAAATGAAATCAGTAAAGTGGCAGGATATAAGATAAATGTGCAAAAATCTGTACACATTACATGTACACACATAGCATTTCTGTACACAAATAATAATCAATAGAAGGAGGAAATAAAGAAAAAATACCACTTCCAATAGCAACCAAAAGAATTAAATACCTAGGAACAAATATAACTAAAGATGTAAATGACTTGTATGCAGAAAACTACACAATACTGTTAAAGGAAATCTTAGAAGACATAAATAAATGGAAGAATAATCCCTGTTCATGGATAGGAAGACAAAACATCATTAAGATGTCTATCCTACCCAAACTGATTTACAGATTTAATGCAATCCCAATAAAAAGTACCAAAGCATTTTTCACTGAATTGGAAATCTGACTATGTAATTTATTTGGAAGGGCAAGAGGCCCTGAATAGCCAAAGACATATTGAAAAGAAAAATGAAATAGGAGGAATCACACCTCCTGACTTATAACATACTACAAAACTACAGTGGTCAAAACTGCATGGTATTGGCACAAGGACAGGCATCCTAGTATTTCTAGCATTAGAAAATGATTTCATGATCTTTACACCCAAAGCACAAGCAAGGAAATAAAAAGTAGTTTTATTGGGACCTCCTCAAAATTAAAAGCTTTTGCACCTCAAAGGAGTTTGTCAAGAAAGTGAAAAGACATTCTACTCAGTGGTAGAAAATATTTGGTAATCATATTTCCGATTTGGGTCTAACATCCAGCATATATAAAGAAATCCTATATTTCAAAAATAAAAAGACAAACAACCCATTTAAAAAATGGGCAGATGATCTGAATAAATACTTCTCCAAAGAAAAAGTATAAATGGCTAAAAAGGACATGAAAAGATGCTCAACATCACTAGCTATTAGGGAGATGTAAATCAAAACTATAATGACATATTATTTTATACCCATTAGACTAGTGGCTATTAAAAAACAGAGGACTACAAATGTTGGAGAGGTTATGAAGGAATGGCAACCCTTATCTACTGTTGGTGGGAATGTAGAATGGTGCAGCCATTGTGGAGGAGAGTTTGGTGGTTCCTCAGGAGACCAACTATAGAACTGCCATATGATCCAGCAATCCCACTGCTGGTTGTATACCCAGAAGAATTGAAAGAGAACAGATATATACACACCAATGTTCATAGCGGTATTATCCACTATTGCCTAAAGTTGGAAACAGCCCAAATGTCCAGCAACAGATGAAGGGTTAAACAAATTGTGGTATATACATACAATGGAATATTACTCTGCAGCAAGAAGGAATGCAGTATTAACACATGGGATAACAGGGATGAATCTTGAAGACCTTATATTGAGTGAAGCAAGTCAGGCACTAAAGGAAAACATTATATGACCTCAATGATATGAATTAAGCAAATTGAGCAGACTCACAGAGCTAGACTCTGGAAGATAGGCTTACAGGAGACAGAAAGTGAGAAGTTTGTGAGCCAGTGCCCACACGGGCAAAATCTATGATAAGGTGGAAGTGAGTAGTTGTGCAGTGAATGGGCATGACAGTTGTGCAGTGATACTATTGGGTTGGGTGGTGCTGGTTTGTGAGGAAGGTAGGGTGGGGAGGATGGCATGGACTGTTCATGGAACTGGGGGCAGTGTTGGGGGAGGGACAAGGTGAACACTGGGGGTTTGTGGATATGTGATTGGAACTACAACATTGGGAATGTTCTTTTGGAAATATCGCAGGGGAGAATTACTCATTTAGGGTGTTGGATATGGGGGTATTTGGGACTGGGAGCACCTGGGGCAGGCTTCTAGAGAGTATATGAGTGTTCTTCTTATAGTGCATTGTATCAGTGGGTGGAGACCCACATAATGAACAGGAAAGTGTTGGATTCTCATCCTGGGGAGTCCTGCTATGTTCTCAAATTGAGTGTTGGGAATTGAGAGCATAGGTAGTACTCAATAGGGAAGGACAGACCAGTATGTCAAACCTCAATGTTGTCGCAAGTAACTATGAATCTTGTTCTTCAAGGAGTGACGCTTGGTGGTTGTCATGGGTTCCCAGGGGAGGGGAATGGAAGAATAGAATAGATGGAATACGGGGCATTTTGGGGGAAATGGAAGTATTCTACATGATCTTGCAATGATGGATAAAATATTAAATTTCATTAAATGTGTAAAAATGTATGGTCCAAAATGTAAACTATAATGTAAATCATTGACCATGGTTAGTAAGCAGTGTTTCAATATTTATACATCTATTGTAACAAATGTACCACCTAATTGTAAAATGTTATTAATAGGGAAAAGGGGAGAAAGGGGGGAGGATGTTGGATATATGAGAATCTCCTATATTCTGTATACATGACTTTTCTGTAACCTAAAGCTTCTTTGAAGACAAATGAAAAAAAAAAAAGCCAGTGAGGGAATAAACAGAAGAAAATATCACTGTACATACAAGATAACAGGTCTTACAGTGATGAAAGACATGAGGTCAAAAAATTTTTAATTTTATATTTTTAATTATTTTTCTTTTAACTTTCTTTTAATTTTTAGTATTTTGTTATTTTAAAAAATCATCATTATTATTTCATTTTCTTATTAGTTGTATTTAGTTACTTTCTTAGCTTCATTTTTGAAGAGATTTTGGGTCAGAGAAGGGTTACAACAGTGGCAGAGGAAGATCATTGGTATGGGGAGTCAGTGATGGGGGATGCATGGGAGGAGGGTCACCTGGGTCATACCTATAAGGCATAAAAATGTGTTCAGTTGTTCATGGGGCATTGTCACAATGGGTGGAGATTCACATTATAACTGAAAAAGTATCAAATTCCCATCCTGGGGAGCTCTGTCACATTCTCTAATATTATATCAAGAATTCCCTGAGTACAGGGGCAGTGACTAGTGAAGGAGGAAGGGAGGAGTATTGACAGGCCCTTGATATTGATGAAAGTACTTATGAACCTTTACTTTTAAAATTAAACCTTAGTCTAGTATTATAGTATGCCTAAGAGTTACCTCCTGAGATCCTCCTCGTGGCTCAAATGTGGCCTTTCCCTAAGGCAAACTCAGAATATAAATGCAACACCTTCCCCCCTGCATGGAACCATGACTTCTGGGGATGAGCCTCCCTGGTACCAAGAGATTACTGCCAACACCAACTAGCAATGGTACTGGAAGAACCTTAACCAAAAGGGGAAAGTGTAAAGGCAAATGAGTTTATATGGCTAAGAGACTTCAAAGTGAGTTGGGAAGTCATTCCAGAGATTGTTTATGCACATCTCAGTGGGATCTAATTGACTTCCAAAGTAAATATTGCCTCAAATAGCAGAGGCATCCAGACACTATAGACAGGGCAGACAGCTTGCAAGTTTGATGCCCTGCCAGTAGGCCCTACTTGGGAACTTATACTCCCCAGTGTGACAGAGTTCAACTCAAGTGTGGTTTCCCTACCCATGGCTCTTTTGTCCCTTCTATTCGAACCTATAGTTAGTGCTATAGTTGATAGTTGTATGTCCAAGAGAATTAAATTTTCTCTTTTAAGGCCTGCTGAGCCCTGCATCTCAAGAGAGTTGCAACACCAACTCTACGGTTCATTGAACTCACCCAGGACAGCTACCAAGGAGATGATGATGGACAACCACCATCCCAAGGAGCAGAGAGAGTCTGCAAATGCAAGCAAGATACTCCCAACCATCTGCCCCACGGGATCTAAGCCCCTCTCAATTAGAGGTGGAGTGGGCATCGCCATCCCAGAATCCTCAGGATTGGGGAATGAATGATGGACTAGAGTAGACTTACTGGTATTCTAGTATAGACTTATTATTTTAGCAGTGGAAGAACTTTTATCATTAATATGGAAGAAGTGGCCACTAGAGGGAATGGAAAAAGAGGTGTAATATAGGAAAATTTTTGGGACTTGGGAATTGTCCTGAATGACATTGCAATGACAGAGATGAGCCATTATATATCTTGTCATAACTTACAAAATTATGAAGGAGACAGTGTTTACAATGTAAACTATAATCATCACTTAGTGGCAATGTTCCAAAATGTGTTCATCAGTTGTAACAAATGTACACACTAATGTTAATATGGGAAAATGTGGGAGGGGTTGGGAGTGGGGCATATGGGAATTGCCTGTATTTTTATGTAACATATCTGTAATCTAAGTATCTTTAAAAAAAATAAAAAACTATATTAAAAAAATTGGATCTCTCACATGGATGAGCTATCACTGATTCATTTTTCATGTTTTGCTAAAACATTCTTTTAACAGTGTGGTTTGAACTCCCCTTAGATATTAACATCATTCTCACCAGTCTGTGATTTTTGGTATCAAATCAATTTTACTAGTTATTGGATTTGGTATATTGTCCATCTTCTGTAACCTTTCCTAGTCTCCATATCTCTCTAAAACCATGTTCACTAATCTTATTTAAAGTATTCACAGTGCTCTGAGATGTAATTGCAAGCTTTATTTTAATAAATTTTATTTTAAGTATTTCATCCTTTGCTTTCATATTGCTCTTTCATGACTTCCTGCATATACACTTTATTTCAAGTTTATGTTATTATCATCCCAAGTTGACAGATATCATCAAAATTAGCATTCCTCTAAGAAGGCCATGTAAAATTCCATTTTGAATGGTTTTAACAACAATTCTATTTAAAGGTGTTTTGAGAGGAATTAATCAGTTTACCAAGAAAGTCACTATTTGGGCATCTGGGAATGCCAAATTTGTAGGATCCATCTTATTAAATAATTTTGCCACTTCATTTTACTCATTCACACAGGAATCTCTTGTGTGATGTGAGAAATGACCTTGAGAATAGAGTTTAGAATGTGTTTTTTCCCTTTAGACATTCCTATCACATTTCCTGTATTGTTATACAATATCCTACCTTTAGAGAGCCTACATATACACAACATGGCAGTGATAAATATTGCATCTTTAATTCTTCAATACTAAACCCCAATCTAAAATTTAATTAAGGCATTCTGGATTCAAATAACAAAAAGAAGTAGATCTAATCAATAGAAAAAGAAAGATCAGTAAAAGTTTTAATAAAAATCAACATTTGCATATTAAAATTTGATACAGTGCTTTACCAAGCTTTTCTTTTCTTCCTTTTCTTTGCTTTTAATGAGACTTTTTAATCCTATCAGACGTGCCACATAATAAGCACTGCTTTTTTGGAGAGTTACGGATTCATATGTTTTCTGTGAAAATAATTTGAAAATATGTATAAGGACTAAAAAGTACTCATATGTTAAGGAATAATCAGAAATATGTATCTATGCATGGTGGTAGTCATCATTCCTTTTATAATAGCTAAAAAGGAATTAATTGAATGCTTAAGATATAGAATTAAGTAAGCTAATTATTTTGACATACAAAGCAGGTATATAAATGGAGTTTCATGAATTTTTAATAAAAGCATAGTACATTATGACCTCAAATGAAAACCAAAGATAAGAAAATGCTCACTTGTATACACAATGTGACATCTATTACAAAAAGGAAGATACAGAGGGGAAAGTATGCAAAATGATGATAGTAGTTATCCCTAGATCTAGATAACTGAATTATGAGTACTTTTCTTATCCTCTTGAACCCTTCTGAATTTTCTAAATTCCAGTTTTGTTCTTTATTAAGTGTTATTTATTTCAGATTTGAAAAACATTAGGAAAAGAACACACTAAAGAAGAAGTTACAGAGTGACAGTAAAAATTCAATGTCCAATGTTGTAAATAATACAATTTTATTTTATACCATATTTAGAAGCATAGCAATTTTTATATTCAACTAGAATTCTAGGTCTACATATCTGTTATTATTTATTCTCCTAAAATAATTGCAGCAGGAAAATGTCATTCATCCAGATTTTAGATCTGCTTGCATCCTAGCCCCACAAAGAAGCTGTGAATTCACTCTATCACTCCAATAATGAACTGAGAACATGAAAACATAAGATTGATGTGTTTGTTTAAAGAGAGCTAATATGTCATGCTTGGCTAATGCTGCTCAACTTCATCAATGATAAAGAGAAGAGAATGCCAGTAATGAAGTATCTACTGCACATACTTCAGTGATAGAAAGTGACATGAGAAGTTCAGTGTTTGCTATTCTCTTCATATTCAATCTTCTGAACCATGTTGCTCTGGACAAGTCATCTTTAATCATTTATAGAGCAACCAAGCAACTTGATGCTTCAAAGGTAGAATCCAGCTCAAAATTTAATTAAGGCATTCCAGATTGAAATAACAGAATGGAGTAGACTTAATCAAAAGGAAGGAAGAAAATAAACGAGGGAAGGAAGAAAAGAGAGAGAGAAGGAGGAAATAAGGGAGCCTAAGAAACTTTATGGGGTGATAGCTGACAAAATTAGAAAATGTAGGCAAAAATATTTACTTTTCAGAAACTTTCTTTCTACCGTAACCACCTATCCTTTCCAAATTCCCAAACAATGGCCAGAACAGGAAAAGTTACAGTTTGGTTAAAAGTATTTTACAGTTCTGTACTTAATATATATGGTTGCTACCAACATGTTTTGTAGGAACACACTCTTTTCTCTATGATGTAGATGTGAATCTACCAGCGATTTATCTTCAAGCATTCCTAGCGTCCCATAAAAATCTATAAAGGGATTTTATATAGGAACCCATTTGGTATTCATGTATCAAACAATAATTAAATAAACAGAGAACCAGTCTTTTCAAATTGCTTTCTAATAAAAATCAGAATTTAGGCGATATTCACACAGTCCCAGTGTTCATATAGCTTTCACATTACATGGAGTAGTGTGACTCTCTATTAGCTCAATTCACTGGTTACATACCATGCCCTGTTTCTCTTTCATTATTTCCCAAGCTAGATGCTCAGCTATCCCTACTGGTTTGCTGTTGAAATGTATTTTCATTTGTGGTAACTGCAGTTTGCTCACCAACCCAAATGATTTACTTTTATTTTTACTTACAAGTCCCTGTAAATATTTGTAGACATGCACAATGATTTATGTGGATTGGGGCACATCAAATATCTTTCTCTCTCCTAACTGCAAGAATATATATTACAAATCTAAATAAGGAGAGTCATCATTTTAAACCAAGTCATTTTTATGGGCTTTGTTACTTGTTTTGAGGAAGAGAAGGAAAAAATCCTTACCTAAATTTTCCAAGCCATGAACTTGTCTTTTCCTTCCTTAATCACAGAACACAGTGGAATTAGTATATATTTGAAAGGACTATGAACAGATCTGTTATCTCAGCACGTTTTCACTGGCACTGCCCAGCAGGTATCCAATGCTTGTTGCAAACTAAGGAAAACTTAAGATTAGCTACTGACAATTCATTATTTAACACTTGCATTTCCTCCTATTGCAGCCATGAAGGGGTAAGGCAATTCATTTCTAGTGAGAAGACTATAAATGTTCTAGCAAAATAAACCTAAAGAACCTAAAAAAACATAGTGAGAAGAAAATGGGCAGAACCATAAGGCTTGAGAATGGATTCTGAGGATATATCTGAAGGAAATTCTTATAAAATCATAGCAAGCTGATGTTTGGCATACTCTTCATTTTTAACCTTTGTAATGGCAAATATGCAGTAAATTTATTCAAATCTAATGCACTTGGAATTCAAGATGAAAATTCCAAGAAAGTGAGATTTCACCATTGTTTTTGTATTGAAAAAAGACCTAACATCCTAAATTAATTATTTAGACAAAAATAAAAGTGGAATTTGATTTGCTTACATATGAATACTGAAACTGAAGAACTTAGAAAGACATACACATAGACAGTTTTATATATTACTTTGTATTCATGAGATTTATATCCTTCACTTTATCCATTTAAAGGGGTTCAAAAACCAAAGATGTTGCCACTTTTTTTCTTCCAAGGCTTAAAGAGCACCCGGTTAGTAGTCGCTGGGGAATAAAAGAGTCACATATTTGCATTTACTTCTTCTCTTACCACTTTTCAGGCACTGTAAGATATGATAGTAATTATATCTATCATATGTACACATAACATGGCCTTGGAACATAAGAATTAGCACAGGTAGGTATAGATAGATGGTACATGGATAGATAGATATACAGAAGGATGGATAGAAATTTGGGATATGGAACATATGGGGTTATATATACACATATAGTATATACAATATATATAATATTTATACATATTTGAGAAAATAGCTATTTAACTGCCACTGTGATAATAAATAAAATTGGAATGACCCTATCTCTTAGGTTACCTAGTAGATGATCCTAATTTCAAACAGTTAGTGTAATGTATCTAAGTCAAATGAGTGTGCAAATTTTGAAATGGAGAAAATCATTAGTTACTGTCTACTCTCCTAAGTAATGTCAAAGCAAACTATGAATCTTAGGATACTTTGTGATTGTTTCTCTTTCTTATCACATCAGGAAGAGAATATTTAATTTGTTAAATATGATAGAGATCACATCAAATATAGAATACATTCAGGAACATGAAATACATGGTTTTATAATGCTTGAATTACTGACACTAGTAGATTCTTATTTTGCTATTGCATTAGCACTAAGATGAAGCATGTGTATTCCAATGATGGCATTTAATTACTCCTTGTACATTTATTTGGAAAGGAAAGAGTTGGTAAAAATAGTTTTTCAGGTGATGTAATCAACATGGTGATTTAAGACATTCCCTGAAAAAAGCCTACCAGAGATTTAGTGAATAAAAAGACTAATCCCACTTGTGTAGAATTTTGGAGGATGGTAGAGATGGGAGGAGGATTCCTGAAATGCTAAATTGAAGAAAGAGAAAAGTCTCACTAGAGGAACTCTGTCCTGAACTGTAACTTAGTTCCCTTTCTTCTCCTTTGCTTGGTCCTGTGCAGCTTGAGAATCACAAAGAGGCAGCATGAACCAGGTACCTCCCACTGTAGACAGAGACTATAGACCCACTCAAAGCAGTGAGTTAGAACTCCATGAACATCCAGGCACAGGGATCTAAGTTTGCAGACATCCAGTGTAGAATACGCGGTGCTGAGGAATGTTATTACAAAAGGGACCAAGGGAGTGGTGGAGCAAGGGAGGGAGACCGGGATAGAAAGACTGGAAAGAACTGTTCTGACCTTGCTGAAACTAGTTTCACTCAGCTGGACCATCAAAATGCAAAACAGACTCTTCTGAAGTGACCCATCTTTCTGCACTGACCCCATGTGATTCCCTGGGGCAGGATACCCTAAAGGGAAGAAACCAGAGGCAGAAAATCCTCACGGAAAAAAAAAAAACAAAACGGGGGGGGGGGGGGGGCAGGAGCTAAACTGAACTGCAGTAAGATAGGACAACTCCCAGAATTGAAAAGTTTAAGGAAAATGGGGCACTGAGTGAGGGAGAGAATTTAAAGAAATCATAGGAGTTGGGGAGAAAAGTCTGCACACACACAAAAAAATAGATCAGATAAAATTTGCCAGAGAAGGAAAAGAGGAAAGGAAGCCCTCTCCTAGAGGTGAAGAAATTGCACAAAATGTGCAGTCTAAAAAATTGCACCTCATACCCAGGACAAGAATCAGACAAAGAAGACCTAAGAAAATCTGAACAGTTGAACACAGACCATTCTACAGGTCTAGAATAAATTAGACCAAGCAACAAAGAAGAGTCTTAACAAAAAGCCAATCAACAATAAAACTCTAAACAAGAAGGAGAAATTGACTTTCAGATTTAACTTCTCAAAATAATCAGATGCCTGTCAGAAAAATTACAAACCATACTAAGAAACAGGAAGAAATAGCTCAGTCAAGGGAACAAATTGAAGCTTCAGAGGAGACTCAGAAGATGAAGCAATAAATCAAAGATTCTCAAACTAATCTCCTAAATCAATTCATGGAGATGAAAGAAAATATGCATAAAAAGATAAAGGATATTAATAAGACAATGAACTTTGTAGCAGTTTGATATTATTGATGAATTCCAAAAAGAAATATTGGATTATGTTTGTAAACTAATCTTTTCCTCTGGGCAAATTAGATTATATTGTATTCAGAGGTTTACTTGATTAAGTAATTATGTAAATCTCTTGTCTCAGTAGGGCATTGAGTTCCCACATTTTGGTGGGTGGGGACTCACAGATAAAAGGCATGGCAAAGGACAGAGTTGGGATTTTTTGATGTTGGAGTTTGATGCTGAAGCCTTAAGCTGGAGTCCCAGGAAGTAAGCCCACAGAGGAAAGAGAAGCAAGTCACTGGAAAGGAGGAACCTAGGAAGCCTGAACCCTTGCGTCATCGGCAGCCATCTTGCTCCAACTTGTAAAAATAGACTTGGTGAGGGAAATAACTTATTCTTCATGGCCTGGCATCTGTAAGCTTCTACCCCAAATAAAATACCCTTTATAAAAACCAACCCATTTCTGGTATTTTGCATCAGCACCCCTTTGACTGACTAATAAAAGCATAAAAAAGAATTTGTAAGTAAAAGAGAAACATAACAAAAATTATGGGATGGAAAGCACAATAGAGATTGAAAGTACACTAAAGGCATTCAACAGCAGACTTGAATAGGCAGAAGAAAGAATCAGCAAGCTAGAAGACACTACAATTGAATCATACAGTCAGAACAGATAGAGAAAAGAATAGAAAAAAATGTGCACATCTCAAGAATCTGAGTGACAGAATGAAGCACACAAAAAATGTGTCATGAGTCTCCCAGAAGAAGGGTAGGAAAAGGAACAGAAAAGATATTTGAGAAAATAATGGCTGAAAACTTCCTCTTATGAAAGACTTAAAATACATGTCCAAGAAGCACAACATACTCCAAACAGTATAAATGTTAATAGACCTACTCCAAGACACATACTATTCAGAATGTCAAATGCTAAAGATAAAGAGAAAATTCTGAAAGCAAGAGAAAAGAGATCCCTCCTGAATAAGACAAAGTGTGGTCTTCTCATAAGAAGCCATGGAATCAAGAAGGCAGTGGTAAGATATATTTAAGGTACTGAAAAAGAAAAACTGCCAGCCCCAAATTATATGGCAAAACTTTCTGTTTTAGTTTTCTAAAAACTGTGGGAACAATATACCAGAAATGAGATGGCTTTTATAAGGGAAATTTATTAGGTTAAAAGCTTACAATTCTGAGGAGGTGAAAGTGTCCAAATCAAGGCATATCCAGAGACCAGCCAGCTGATGGTGACCTAGGAGGCCTCTTTGATGTGAAAAAGTACATGAAGGCATCTGTTTCTCTTTCAGGTCTTGTTGCCTCAGCTTCTGGCAGCTCTGCTGTTATTTGCTTTCTCCTGGCTTCCTTTCTGAGCTCCTGAGTTCCTTTTCTCCATCTCCGTGGTTTTCCTCTGTGTCTGATTTTTCAGTCCTTTGCCTATAAAAGACTCAGCAAGAGGATCAAGACCCACTCTGGGTCTTGCAATCTAAGCAAACGGTCCCAAGTGATGTTATCCAATCAAAAGTGATCTGATCAAAAGTTTACTTAACTGAATATAATGGGTTTACAGGCCCAGGCATGGGTTCACTTTAAGAACAGAATTTCCTAGGATCTACAAAAGACTCAAACCAGTACATACCCCTGCCTGGTCATCAAATATACAAGTTCTTTCCATATGCAAAATATGTTCATTCCATTACAAAGTTTCAAAAACGTTAAATCAATCCAGTGACATTTCTAATTACAAAATCTCATCAAAATCTCTTAATGACATGCAGTCTGTCCCCTCTGACTGTAGACCTGTGAAACTTAGAAAAAAAAGTTATCTACTTCTAATATACAAAGAGGGTACAGTCACAGAATAAACATTGCCATTACCATAGGAAGATATTGGAAGGAAAATGGGTCATGAGCCCCAACAGTTCCAAAAATCTTCAGGGTACCATCCATTAGATTTCAAAGTCTGAGAGTCACCTATAGAACCATGGCTTCTTCTCCTCACTGGTCCCATGGAGTGGCAGTCCCACTCATTCCAAGGGCTTGCCCAGCAACCATGTTCTTGGTTCCACTTTCATCAAACATCTGGGTGATGGTGAAGCTCTAAGCCTCACCCTCCAAGAACACTGGGTGATAGCCACACTGTCCCCAATATTTGGGGCATATTCCAAACCCTCTCAGAACAGTAGGGTGGTGACTACACTCTCCCCAACTCCTAGAGAATTTGCATCCCCCTCTCTGAAGCCTGAGTTGTTGGAATTATCTCTGAATAGTGGAGCAGAAGGCCCACCATCTTCAAATTCTGGGAAAACCTCACCTTTTCCACTGACTTGGATAGGGTCTCTCTCTTGGCCTCAGAAGTCGTCCTAAGTCCATACCTTTGATTCCATGGTTATGCCTTTAAAATTATTTTCCCTTCAATCTCTCTCTTTTTCTGTCCCTTTTAGTTCAGGCTGACAATGGTTCTGTTCATAAAGATCTCACACACACACAAAATGTCTTAGTTTTACAAACAGGAAACAAGGGTCCAAGCCATCAGATAATAGGACTTTCAACAAATCCTTTCTGGATAATTGCATTTCCAATCCTGACTTACACTGAAAAGACTAGTGGGCAATGTGTTCATTTAAATCCTCACATGGGGCTGTATTATCTGGGGACTCATTTTCTGGAAGTTGGAATACTCCAAACCATCATTTTCTGCTTTCTTTGTGCCCATGAATTCAATTCTCAGTTTATCCCTTTACTCTCTCATTTTTCCTGTAAGCTGAAAGGAGAAGTCAGGCTGCACTTTCCACATTTTGTTTGGGAATATCCTCAGTTAAATATCCAAAGTTGTCACTTTCAAATGCTGCCTATCATCTAATATCAGGAGTCAATTTTGCCAAGTTCTCTGCAACCTTACAGCAAGGATCACCCTCTTTCCTATTTTCAATGACAGAATCATCCTTTTGGTCTAAGTCCTCCTTAGAAGTAACTTTAGCATCTAAATTTTTACAAAAAATCTCTTCAAAGAAATCTAGTGCTTTTTATCAAGCATCTCAAAATTCTTCCAGAATCTACCTCCTACCCATTTATAAAACCATTCCAAAATGTGTTGTATTTGCAAAGCAGCAGTACCCTACTTACCTGGTATCAATTTCTGCTTTAGTTTGCAAAAGCCTGCTGGGAATGATATACCAGGAAGTGGTTGACATTATAATGGGAATTTATTAGTTAAAAGCTAATAAATGAGCTAATAATAATAATAATGATGAGGCTGATGAACGTATCTAAATCAAGGCATCATCTGGAGACAGCAGCCACCAGTGATCCTGGAGACCTCGCTCTTGTGACAAAGCACATAGAGACAACTGCTTCTCTTCCAGGTCTCATTCCTTCAGCTTCTGCCTTCTCTGTCTGACTTCTTTTCTCCCAGGTTCCTCTCTAGGCTCCTTAATACCATCTTCCTGTCTCTGTGGCTTTTTCTCTGTATCTGTGGCTTTTTAGTTCTCCACCCATAAGGGACTCTAGCAAGAGGACCAAAATGCACCCTTGGTCTTTCTATCTAATCAAAGGCCTCTAACAGAAGTTATCCAATCAAAGATGATCTAATCAAAAGATCCCTTAACTGAATCTAATAAAAAAATCTCATCTATAATGAGTTCATAGCAACAGAAATGGACTTGCTTTAAAATCAGGATTTTCTTTGGTCCACAAAGGACCCAAACCAGCACAATTTCCTCAAAAAATGAGGGCAAGTTTAAAATATTCACCGTTAATAGAAACTGAGGGGGTTTTTCCACTAGGGACCTGCCCTACAAGAATTACTAAAGTAAGTTATGCAGGTGGAAAGGAAAAGATAAGAGTAAGTGGCTTGGCATAGTGTGAAGAAATGAAGATCATTAGTAAGGGTAAGAAAGTAGGAAAATGAAAAATCAAAAAGTACTGTATCTCCAATAGACAACTTTAGTCTTTAATTCCTATAAGAATTACAATAAAATTGAACAAGACAAATGCATATTTTCTGATAACAGATGTGCAAAATATAAAGTGGCAAAATAAGACGAGAACATCATAAAGAGGGAGAAAGAGGGCTATGGGAGGAGAGAATGTGTATACTAATGAAACTAAGTAGGCAACTTTTCAGATTAGTAGGTTATATATGTAGGTTGCATAATATAATCCCCAGGGTAACCAGAAAGTATTTAAAAATATTCAGAAATAGAAATGAGGAAGGGATCAGTCAGATACATCACAGAGGATCAACTATATAGAAAAGGAGGTTGCAACAATTGAAAAGAGAGACAAAAACATATATGACACATGAAAACCAAAGGCAAAATAACTGACTTAAGTACTGCCTTTACAATAACAACAATGAATACTGATGGATTAAACTCCCTAAATAAAAGTGTGGCAGAATGGATTTTAAAAGGCATAAAAGAGACTCACCTTAGACCCCCAAACACTCATTGGTTGAAAGTGAAAGGATTGAAAAAGATATTCCATGCAAATAATGATCAAAAAAAGAGCTGGGGTAGCTATACAAATATGAGACAATATAAACTTTAAGTAAAAAACTGTTATGAGAGACAAAGAAAGATACTAAATATTAATAAAAGGGAACAATCCACCTAAAATAAATAACAATTATAAATATTGATGCATCTTACCATGGTGCCCCAAAATACATGAGGCAATGCTAGCTAGAATGAAGGGAGAAACAGACATCTCTACAACAATAGTTGGAGACATCAATACACCACTTACATAAATGCACAGAACATCCAGATAGATGATTAATAAGAGATAAGGAAATTGAAAAATGTGTTAAATGAACCAGACTTAGCAGACATAAACAGAGTATTTCACCTCAAAACAGCACTTCTCAAGTGCTTATGGATCATTCTTCAGGATAGACCAATGTCAGTTCATAAAACAAATCTCAATAAATTTAGAAAGATTGAAATTGTGCAAAACATCTTCTCTGACCATAATGGAATGGAGCCAGAAATCAAGAACAAGCAGAAAACTGGAAAATCCAAAAATGATAAATTCTTAAACAATAATTGGGTTACAAGAAGAATCTGCAAGGGAAATTAATAAATGTCTTGAGATGAATGAAGATGAGAACACATCATATCTAAACGTATAAGATGCAATTCAGGCAACGTTGAGAAGGAAATTTATCACCATAAATAGTTGTTTTAAAAAGAAGAAAGTTAAAATCAATGAGCTAACTGCACACTGGAGTAACTAGAAAAAGAACAGCAAATTAACTCCAAAACTAGCAGAAGGAAAGAAATAACAAAGCCAAGCAAAAATGAATGAAATTGAGAATAATAAAACAATAGGGAACATTAGCAAAACCAAATGTCAGTTCTTTGAAAAAAACAATAAAATTTACAAACCCTTAGCTAGATAAATAATAAAAGAAAGAAAATGCAAGTAAATAAAATCAGCAATGGGAGGGGCATTATCACTAGCACAACAGAAATAAAGGGGATCATAAAAGGATTACTATGAACAACTGTATGCCAACAAATTAGACAGTCCAGGTGAATTGGCAAATTTCTATTAACAGACAGACAACCTTCACAGACTTTAGAAGAAATAGAACACCTCAACAAACCAATTACAAGGAAAGATATTGAATTGGTCATCAGAAACTCCCCAAAAAAGGAAAACCCAAGAGCAGATGGCTTCACAGGTGAATTCTACAAATCATTCAAAGAAGAATTAATACCAATACTGATCAAACTCTTCCAAAAAATTAAAAAGGAAAGAACACTACCTAACTCATTATATGATGCCAGCATCATTATATGATACCAAAGCCAGATGAATATGCCATATGAATAGAAAATTAGAGACCAATTTCTCTTATGAATATGGATACAAAAATCCTCAACAGAATACTTGCAAATTGAATCCAACAGCACATCAAAAGAATTCTACACCATGACCAAGTGGGCTTTCAAAATAGGAAAATCAATTAATGTATTACATCACAGCAACCAAATGAAGGGAAAACCCACATGATCATCTCTATTGAAACAGAAAAGGCATTTGACAAAAATTCATAGTCCTTTCTTGATAAAAACACTTAGAAAAATAGGAAAAGAAGGTAACTTCCTCAGCATGATAAAGTGCACATATAAAATACCCACACCTAACATACTCAAAGGTGAAAAATTGAGAGTTTTCCTTCTAAGATCTGAAATAAGACAAGGATGCCCACTGTCACCACTGTTATTCAGTATAGTAGTGGAAGTTCTAGTTGGAGAAATTAGGCATGAAAAAGATATGAACGTCTTCCAAATTGGAAAGAAAGAAGTAAAACTTTCACTATTTGCAGATGACATAATCCCCTATATAGAAATTCCCCAAAATGTACAACATAGCTACTAGAGCTAATAGAAAACCTCAGCAAAGTGGAGAGGTACAAGAGCAATATGAAAAAATCAGCAGTGTTTCTAAACAGTATTAATGAACAAGATTAGAAGGAAACAAAGAAAAAATTCCATTTACCATTGTAACTAAAAGAACCAAAAACCTAGGAATAAATTTAACTAAGGATATAAAGGATTTGTACATAAAAATCTACACTATATTGCTAAAAGAAATTGAGGAATAAATGGAAAGACATTCCATGTTCATGGATTGAAAGACTAGATATCATTAAGATTTCATTCTAACAAAAATGATTTCCAGATTCAATGCAATCCCAGTTAAAATTCCAACAACCTACTTTACAGAAATGGAAAAGCCAATTATCAAATTTATTTTGAAAGGTAAGTGCCCCCAAATAGCCTAAAATGTCTTGAAAAAGAACAACAAAGTTGGAGGATTCATACTTCCTGATTTTAAATATCTTACAAAGCAACAGTGTTCAAAAGAGCATGGTACTGCTGCAAGGGTAGATATAACAACAGTGCATTCAAATTGAGAGTTCATAAATAAATCTTCACACCAATGGACAATTGATTTTTGACAAGGTTGCAAAGTCCACTGAATTTGGAAAGAAATGTCTCCTCAACAAATGTTTCTGAGGAACTGGATATCTATATCCAAAAGAATGAAAGGGAACTCCTATCTCACACCCTACACAAAAATTAATTCAAGATGGATCAAAGACCTAAATATAAAATCCAGCATTATTAAACTCTTAGAAGAAAGTGTAGGAAAGCATCTTCAGGGTCTTGTGTTAGGCAATGGTTTCTTAGACTTTACAGCCAAAGCACAAGTCATGAAAGAAAATAGAGATAAATGGGACCTACTCAAAATTAAAAAGTTTTGTTCCCGAAAGGATTTTATCAGAAAAGTGAAAAGACTACTCAATGGGAGAAAATACTTGGACACCACATATTTGATAAAGGTTTAATAACCAGGATATATAAAGAAATCCTATAACCCAACAAAAATAAGATAACTCAATTTAAAAAATGGACAAAAGACTTGAATAGACATTTCTCTCAAAATGTTATACTAATGGCTAAAAAGTACATGAAAAGATGCTCAACATCATTAGCTATTAGGGAAATGCAAATCAAAACCACAATGAAATATCATTTCATACCCACTAGAATGGCTATTATTTTATTAAAAATCCAAACAGAAAACTGTAAGTGTTGGAGAGGATGTGGAGAAATAGGAACACTAATTCAATACTGGTGGGAATGAACCGATGAATGGATAAACAAAATGTGGTGTTTACATATGATGGAATATTATTTAACTGTAAAAGGAATGAAGTCTTGATGCATGCAACAACATGAATGAAACTTGAGGACATTATACAGAGTGAAATAAGCCAGATATAAGAAGACAAACATTGTATGATCTCACTGATATGAACTAATTATATAAGCAAACTCATAGAATTTGAATCTAGAATATAGGTTACCAGTGGATAGCTTGGGGGTAGACAATGGGGAGCTGATGCTTAATTTGTACAGAATTTCTACTTATGTTGATTGTATTGTTTGCAAATGGACAGAGGTGATGATAGCACATTTACTGTGAGTATAACAGCACTGAATTTTGTATGTGACTGTTATTGAAATGTGAAGTTTTTGTTCATATATGTTACTAGAATTAAAATTAGAAGATAAACCATGGGACTGTATAACTTGGTGAACCCTTTTGTGGATGATTTACTGGGATTAATAGCACAAGTATAAGAAGGTTCTTTCATGAATTATAATAAAAGTATGACACTAATGCAAGGTGTTAATAATAGGGTGGTAATGTAAACTATGGACTATAGATAATAGTACTATATTTTTTCTGTGTCTGTATTTATTTTTATTTATTTATTCCACCCCCCCTTGCAACTTGTTTACTGTCTTCTCTCTGTCCATTTGCTCTGCTTTCTTCTATGTTTTTTTTGCTTGTCTCCCTTTTTGTTGCGTCACCTTGCTGAGTTGGCTCTCTGTGGTGCTTGTGGGCTGGGCAACTCAGCATGTGGACGAGCCTGCCTTCACAAGGAGGCCCTAGATTGTGAACCCAGGGCCTCCCATATGGTAGATGGGAGCCTAACTGATTGAGCCACAGCCTCTTCCCTAATAGTACTATTTTAATATTCTTTCTTCAATTGCAGCAAAGGTACCATTGTGTCAGATTTAGGGGGTTACATGAAAAGGTTGGGTCAACTTTAGGGTGTTACATGGGAAGGTTGCATTTTTCTTTTTTAGGAAGTACTGGAGATTGAATCCAGGACCTTGTACATGGGAAACTGGTGCTCAAATCACTTATATCTGCTCTCAAGAAGGTTATATTTTTTTATGTGACTTTTCTGTAAGTCTACATCTTCTCTAATTAAAAAAAAGGAAACTGCAAAAAAAAAAAATATGTCTTTGTTACCTGAGGCCTGGGCCAGGCAAGAAAGTTAATAGTAACAATGTGATCTGTGGTAGGGACATTGGGCTACACAGGATCAACCTGACCTCTGGAGGGACTGCAGAACTAAGGTCAGCAACACAGTAAGTCAGGCATGCATATTCACTGACTCCCAATAAAACACTGGGCATGGAGGCTTGTGTGCCAGTGATCTCTGCTGGTGGTCTCACATTGTTAAGGGGGGATTAAGGGCTATCTATATGACTCTACCATGAAAGGACAACTGGACACTTGTGCTTGTACTTTCCTGGTCCCTGTCCTATGTCCCCTTTTCCATTGCTAATTTTAATCTGCATCCTTTCATTATAATAAGCTATAACTGTGTGTATAACAAAAAATAATCTTCCAGGAATACTCACTGATTTAGAATTTTTCAAAAATGGCAATGATAACATATGGCATGTGGGTCTAGTAGGTCTGGTTAAGACCTTGGTATGCTCTATTGCAGTCCATTTAAAAGAATTAAAGATTTGCTTCTTCCCTTGTTATTTGGGGATCATCTGTCCATGAAATACTATACAGGTAACAGCAATCCCATTTCTATTATTGGAACAGATTCAAAGCCATCCAAAGAACTTTCCTCATTCTTCAAAATCAAATGTTAAATAGTAATGACGCGTGAAGAGAATAGGGAAAGGAATCACTTAACTCTTTTTACATTCTCACCCCAAACATTGGTTTATCCTTGGTTTGAATAAGCTTAGTTCTCCCATAATATGCTTATATCCTTGCTTCTGAGAGAGCTAGTCTGTCATATTTAGTGGTGACCTCTTCAATTGCTAATATTTTCTAATGTGACACAGATTCTTAATAAACACAGAAATTCAATTGCAAAAGATTTAAAAAATCTTCTCCAGGTTCTGATGGATTTGTCACAATTCTCTGCTCTTGAGATGATTTTAAAATTCCTTACAGTTTAGCATATGCAGTAATAAAGCTCGAGGAGTCAAAGTTTGAGGTATACTGCTGCAAACAGTCATCCATAGCTCTAAGAGTTCCCTACAAGACGTCAAAGAAATGAACAATATCAAGAATAGAGTGGGGAGTGAATGTGACTCAAGCTGCTGGGCACCTGCCTCCCACATGGGCGGTCCCGGTTTGGTTTCCAGTGCCTCCTAAAACACAAAACAACAACAACAACAAAACAACAAGCAAGACAAACAAACAAACAAAAAACAAATCGGGAGCCAAAATGGCTCGGTGGTTGAGTGCTGGCTTCCCTCATAAGAGGGCCCAGGTTCAGTCCCCAGTCCTCAGTACATTAAAAAGAAAGAAAAAGGAAAGAACAGAATGACCTAATCATTCTTGTAAAGCATTGACCTGAGAAATCTGTCAGAGTTTTACTAAGAAGGAACTATTTTATAAAGTCTTTTCAACAAGCTAATGAATTTATATATTTGAGGGAGTGACAGACTTTTTATTGTGTAATAAGCCATTCTCTCAGCATCATACTATTGGGAGTAATTAGTGTAATTAAATTAAAGAGAATTGGAACCTAACAGTTATTATATGGTCCCAATAGAGAATGTGCTATCATTTGGATTTAAACTTTTAAATAGAAAAATGTGAATAAAGAGTTGTACAAACTTCAGTGTCCTTTTTTTGTTCCAAATTTAAATGCAGAGGACATATATTCACTCTGAAAATTACAATGTTCACCATTTCCTGTTCAGTTTACATTCAACCTCCTGTATTTTCTGAGAAAGAGAACATCAGAAATCTATACTATACTGGTACAATGTTTTTATTCCTAAGTCAGGAGTAGTCAAATCTAGCATATTATAAAGCATAGATTCTTTATTGAGTAAAATGTCCAAATGCTTTAAAAAACAATAAACTTACTTCCTAATATTAAATATGTAGAAAAGTAGTTCAATCTACAGTATGAACTAACTTCCTTTTCCTCATTTATTATTCACAATAATGTCTCTCAATACTAAAAAAATTTCTTTATTTATATCTGAAATGTTGAATTAAGAACTCTAGGATGATAATTACAAATGTACCTATCAAACACTTAGCCCAAGGAATATAATAATTTTCTATAAATGACTATAGTAGGGCACATTAAATAATAAGCAGGGTGCTCATTTGTTAGGCATTAGGATAAATTCCTAGCATGACAACGACAATGACAACAAAAAGTATATCATAAGAGATTGAAGCCATTGAACATACTCCTAGATTATTTCCCTGAACAGAAGCAATGGAGTATTTACACCATGTGAAGTTCTAAGTGATTCACACACACACACACAAAACATATAATGGACTGTTTTACATTTCTCCACTCAGTCAAAAGAGGAGGAGAAGATGTTGACCAAAATATTTCATCTGAAGAAAAAATTAAATGGCCATTAAGCATCTATGAACTTTTATCTGTATTTTTGTAGATGATTCTGGTAACTTAGAATTTTTCTATTTTCCTTTATATTATAGAATAAATATATTCATATAATGAAAACTGAATCAAATTATGGCAATTTTAAAAACAAAGGGATTATAGATCTGGTTGTTGTGACCTGGAACATGAAACCTCTAACCATATACAAACTTTCCTTGCAATTTTTTCTGTGATGAAAATTTAACTGACTTCTGAGTAAATACTTGGAGTCTGGTCCTAGTTAAGCCACTAACTCTGAGCATGTGATCATAAGTGAGTCCCATTCAAAGTCTCATCTATATAAAAGGGTGTTTCTGAAATTTCTGGTGTCCATCCCAGATCTGGAGGACTGTTGAAAAATATTTATCAAGTGTATTGGTCAGCCAAAGGGGTGCTGATGCAAAGTACCAGAAGTCTGTTGGTCTTTATAAAGGGTATTTATTTACAGTAGGAGCTTACAGACTTCAGGCTATAAAGCACAATTACTTATCTCACCAAAGTCTATTTCCATGTGTCAGAGCAAGATGGCTGCTGATATCTGCAAGGGTTCAGGCTTCCTGGGTTCTTATCTTCCCAGGTCTTGCTTCTCTCTGGGTTCAGGTTCCTCTTTCCCTGGGCTAGCTTCTTTCTTGGCTCATGGTTCATCTCTTCCTGGGGCTTGCTTTTATTTCCTCTGTCGGCTTACTTCCCGGAGCTCTATCTCAAGACTCCAGCATCAAACACCAACATCAAAACTCCAACATCAAAAACCCTCCAGCATCAAAAACTCCAACTCTGTCCCTTGCCATGTCTGTGAGTCCCCATCCACCAAGGGGTAGGAACTCAACACCCTACTGATGTGTCCCAATGAAAGCCCTAATCATAATTTAATCATGCCCAGGTACAGAGAAGTTTACAAATAAATACATTATCTATTTTTGGAATTCATAACTATATCAAACTGCTACATCAAATATTACAGAAATTTACCTATTTCAACTTCTGATGGACCTGCTTTGTTTGTAGGAACTGAACAACAGCTCTCAGTATATTTTGATTTGCTTTAATCATATACAAATTTGTTCAAAAAACAATTCATTTAAAAGTGATCATGGAAAAATAGGTGGATATGAAATTTCAAAGAATCACAGAAATATAGATTTTAGTGTTACATTTTAAATAGGAGATAAATCTCAGGATATTTTTATTTTACTGCCAAAGTTATTGGAATGTAATCTCCCATAGACACATCCTCTGTCTCAAAGATAATTTGCCTCAAAGAACATCAAGAAAGTGAAATGATAACTTACAGAACTGGAAAAAATATTTGGAAACCATTTATCTGATAAGAGTTTAGTACCCGGAACATATAAAGAACTCATATAACTAAACAAAAACACACATATACACAACCTAGTATAGAAACAGTCAAAGGACTTGGGTAGCCATTTCTCCAAAGAAGATATACAAATAGACAACATGCACATGGAAAGATGCTCAACAACATTAACTATTTAAAAAAAGGAAAATAACAAATGTTGGTGAGGATGTTGAGAAATATGAATCTTTATTTATTGGTGTGTATACAAATGGTGCCAGCTGCTTTGGAAGACTTAACTTTCCTCATTAAGTTAAGTGTGAAAGTACCATATGACCCAGCAATCCCGTTTCTAGGTATACATCCAAAAGAATTGAAAGCAGGGATTTGAAAAGATATTCACACCCTGATATTTCTAGTGGCATTACTCACAATTGCCAATAGCTGGAAGGAATTGAAGTGCCCATTGGTTGATGAATGAATAAGCAAAATATTATTCAGCCATAAAAAATGATAGAATTCTGATACATGTGACAACATGGATGAACCTTGATGATGCAATATTGAAAGAAATAGCCAGAAACAAAAGGACAAATATTGTATTATCTTACTTATATGAATTAATTAAAAGATGAAAATTGACAGAGTCAGAAATTAGAATACAGAGGACCAAGGGCAGGGGTGGGGATGGGGAATTGAAGTTAATGCTAACTTAGTACAGATTTTCACTTTGAATTGAAAGAAGGATTTCAGTATTGGATAGTTGTGAAGGTAGCATAAAACTGTGAATGAAATTAAAACCACTGAATTGTATATTTGAAAGTGGTTAAAATGGGAAATTTAGGTTGCATATGTTGTTACTAGTATAGAAAAAAAAAAAACAATAACTACCATAAAAGAGAATCCAGATGTTAACTATGGACTCCAGTTACAATATAATCATAATAATACTGTTCCATCAATAGGAAGAGTTTGAGAACAATTGGATTTAAGTCTTGGAATGTTTGGTAGAATTTCCCTGTGAATCATCTAGTTCTGGGCTTTTTTTGTTGTTCAGAGATTTTTTAAATTACTGATTCAATCTCTTGACTTGTAATTGGTTTGTTAAGATCTTCTATTTCTTTTTGAGTCAACATAGGTAGTATGTGTGCTTCTAAGAATTTGTCCATTTCATTTAGATCATCTAATTTATTAGAATAGTTATTCAGAATATCCTCTTATAGTCCTGTTTATTTCAGCAAGGTTGGTAGTTATATTCCCCTTTCTGCTTCTGATAATATTTATTGTATCCTTTCTATCTTTATCAGCTTAGCTTAATGATTGTCAAATCTACTGATATTTTCAAAGACTTGACTTTTGGTTTTATTGGTTCTCTCTCTCTTTTTTTCTATTTCATTTATCTCTACTGTAATCTTTGTTATTTCCTTCCTTCTGCTCACTTAGGATTTAGTATGCTCTTCTTTTTCTTGTTCTTCCACTTTAGAGGTTAGGTCCCTGAATTAAACCCTTTCTTCTTTTTAAATGTAAGGATTTAGAGCTATAAATTTCTGTCTACACTGACTTCACTGCATACCCTAAGATTTGGTAAGTTGTTTTTCATTTTTATTCATCTCGAGACATTTCCTAATATTACTTCTGATTTCCCTCTTAACACTCTGATAAGAGTATGTTATTTAATTTCTACATACTTGTGAAATTTCCATTTCTTCCTCTGATTGATTGATTTCTAGCTTTATTCTTTTGTTGTAAGAGAATATACATAATATAATTTCAATATTTTGAATATATTGAAACTTATTTTATGATCTAACATATGGGCTATCCCAGAGAATGATTCACATGCACTTGAGAAAAACGTGTTCTGTTTTTCTTGGGTGAAGTGTTCTATAAATGTCTGTTAGGTCTAATTGGTTTAGAGTATTGTGCATTCAAGTCTTGTACTTCCTTACTGATCTCCTGACTAGGTATTCTATTCATATTGAGAGTGGCATAGTAAAGTCCCCCACTATTAATGTAGAACCATCAATTTCACCTTTCAAATCAGTCAGTATTTGCTTCATATATTTTGGGGCTCTATTGTGAGGGGTGTATATATTTATAATTGTTGCATTTCCTTAAGAACTTTCCCCTGTTTTTTATTTCCACTGGTGTCTTTTATTAATGAATGCAAAATATACTACTGACTGAGGTGGCATGCATTGCAGACAACGGGAGCAAAAGCAGCAGGAACGAGGGTTCAGAGGTAAAATAATGGGGGTTGAGGGGCAGGAGGGCAATGGCAAGGAGGAGGGAGCATTGGCTCTCCTGGTTGGGAACATAGGCCACAGAAAGGCTCAAGGTGATGTGTCTGCCAGACTGTGAAAAACAGGCATTTAAAAACATTTTCATGTTCCCTAATCCATTCCTGTTCCCCTCTTAATGGACCCCTTTATGGGGTTCCTTTGTCACTGGGTTTTCTGGGATGTCTTGCCCCCTTTATGTGTTTGGTCTCCACAGGATACCATCCTTTCTATCTATGGGGCAAGGCCCATCTGACCTCATCTGTTAAATAAAGGAGTTTGTTTGGCAAACACCAAGGATACCAACCAGGTCACTGGAGGCTGGGTGCATCAAGAAAGATCCTTTTTATCTATCAACATAGTTTTGCATTATAAAAGGAGGGGTGTCTACTGCTGATTGGGAAGGTGTTAGTGTGTGAAAATGATCTGAGTGAAGTTCCGTTATGGTGGGGCTGGTGGGAAAGAGGGCGCTGGGAGATGACCCTGCTTTCAGGTTCTGATGGTGTGTCAGTGGGAGAGAAGTGGTACTGGGTGTCATTGTGGAGATGAGAGAATTCATCCTTTCTGGAGACCTTGTTGGGAGGAGTTTGAAGGGATATGGGCATCTAGAGAGAGGTGAGCTTGCCCCTAATTTATCAGGAACCATCTTTATACTCATAACTCATTGTTGTTGTTGTTGTTTTTTCTTTGGCATTTGACAATCTGAACAGTATGTGTCTTGGAGTAGGTCTAATCAGGTTTATTCTGATTGGACATGTATATTCATGTCTTTCATGAGAGGTGGGAAATTTTAAGCCATTATTTCCTTAAATACTTTTTCTGACCCGTTTTCCCTTTTCTTCTTCTGGAACTCCGATGGTGTGTGTGTTGGTGCATTTCATGCTATCATTCAACCCCTGAGCCCCTGCTCAATATTTTTTGTTCTTTTCTCTCTTCAGCTCTCTTTTCAATTTCAACTCTTCTGTCTTCTACATTGCTGATTCTTTCTTCTACATTGCTGATTCTTTCTTCTTCAATTTCAAATCTGTTGTTGTATACCACTATTGCATTTTTAATCTCACCTATTGTGTATTTTATTGTCATAAGCTCTGTTATTTTTCTATTCAATATTTCTGAAGCTTTGATGTTTCCCTTGGCCTGAGTCCTACCTTCCTTTTCTTTAGTGTGGCTTGTAATTTTTTGTTGATTGCCTAGATTATGATAGTGAGTTTACTCTGATGGTTAGCTTCTCTCTCTTGCCTAGGGATTTAGTATTGATTGACTATTTTTTTGCCAATGCTTTTTGATTCTTGGTTAAACTTGTTCAAGATCTTTAAGACTGCCCCTGTTTAACTGCTCAAAACATGGCCATGGACCCAGTAATGGAAAGCAGACCAATTTCCTAGGGCCTTGGGAAGAGGGTAGGAAAGACATCAAAGCCTCTTTTATTTATTTTTTTCCTCCTTGCATGCATTTTCCTGGTCTACCAGTAGATGGTGCTCTTTGGCTGACCTTTCTGCTCAAAACCCCCCTAGGAGGAGGTGCAGAAGAAATGTCCCTGAAAATTCTCCCTCAGAGCAGTCTATTCCAAACAGAAGCTGCACTTCTCCCTCAGCCAGCTACACCTTCCCTTTTCCCTGGGAGGAAATGTCAGTCACCAGTCCTGCTCATGAGGGAGGCTATTTGAGAAGGCAGGTTATCTGTAGTTCTCTGCCAGCTCCAGGGGAAACAATGGGGGGGCCCTGTCTAACCTGGAAATGTGTGACCTGTGGGATACATAAGACCAAATTTGCTGGTCAAAAGCCAAATGAGCTATAGGCTGAGTCTGTTCTCTTCCTGAGTAAAGTGGATCCCTGCAACTCCCACAGTCCGAAGCTGCTAGACAGGAGCCAGAAAACCCATTGTTTTCTGCTCCAAGGGTGGGGAGTTGGGCACCAGCAGCTGCAGCTGCAACTTTACTCATGGATCTTCCTTGCTGAGTCTCCTTTTCTTTGCCCCTCTCTCTTTTGGGTGGTTCCCAGTCTTCTCTTGGTGCCATAAGACTTAGAATGGTTTTCTGGACAGTTTCTGCTGGTCCTCTAGCTATTATTCTGGAAAAGAAGTGAGCCTGTGTCTCTCTAATTCCTCGTAATGTTTTTTATCAAAGTTTATTTTACCCAATGTTTGTATAACCACCCCAGCTTTCTTTTGATTACTAAATGCATGTTATACATTTTTTTTTCATCCTTACACCCTCAGCCTACTTGTGTCTTTGAATTTATGGTGCATCTCTTGCATACAGCGTATAGCTGAGTTGTGCTTTTTTTATCCATTCTGCAAATCTTTTCCCTTTGACTTAAGAGTTTAAGCCATTTACATTTAAAGTCACTACTGATAATACAGGACATTTTCCTGTCATTTTGCTATTTAGCTTTTGTGAGTCTAATACCTTTTTTGTCCCTCACTTCTGTTTCAGCCTACTTTTATATTTATTTGATTTTCTGTGTTGTACCATATTGAACACCTTTTCCTTTCTATCTGGATATGTTTTCCCTCTTTTTTCCTTGTGGTCTCCATAGGATTAAAATTTAACTTCCTAAATATATAACAGTCATATTTGGTTTGATACCAACTTAATTTCAATAGCATTCAAATATATTTTCTTATGTCCTTTGGTCTCCTCCCCTGCCGACTCTTTTATATATTTTCTATCACTTATATCTTTGTGCCCTGCATGTCCAAATACCTAGGTTTATCATTCTTGTTGCATTTGCATTTTAACACCTTTAGGAAGTAAGAAATGGAGTTACATACCAAACAATATGCTATAACAATACCGGCACTTACAATGATCAAAATGGTTGTCTTTAATGCAGGTTTTTATTTCTTTATGCTGCTTTGAATGACTGTCTGGTGCCCTTTCCTCTCAGTTTGAAGAGCTATCTTTAACATTGTTTGTAGGGTACATCCAGTGGTAATTAATCCTCTCAGCTTTTGTTTATACTAGAATGTCTTAATCTCATTTTTGAAAGAAAGTCTCCCCAGATATAAAATCCTTGAACAGACACTTGTTTTCCTTCAACACTTTAGATATTTCACCCCATTGCATTCTTGCCTCCATGTTTTTTAATGAGAAATCAGCACTCACTCTAATTAGGTACCTTGTATATAGCATATTGCTTTTCTCTTGCAGCTTTCAGAACTCTCTCTTTGTCTTTTGCATTTGCTAGTGTGATCAATATATGATGAGGTGCATTTTTTTTTCATGTTTATGCTGTTTGGTGCCCTCTGTGATTTTTAGATATGCATATTCATGTTTTTTGCTAAGTTTAGGAAGTTCTCTGTCATTATTTCTTTGAATATTCCTTCTGTCTCTTTCTTTCATCTCTTTCTAGGGTTCCCATAATATGAATATTGGTTCATTTAGTTGTGTTCCAGAGTTGTCTTAGGCTATTTTCACTCTTAATATTTCTTTTTCTTTCTGCTCATTAGCCTAACTCACTTCAAGTGTCTTTTCTTCAAGTTAACTGATTCTTTATTCTTCTAGCTCTAACCTACTCTTGAAATCCTCTTGGGAATTTTTCATTTTGATTATTGTGGTTAGCAACTCGGCTAACTCTGTTTGGTTCCTTTTTAAAATTTCTATCTCTTTACTGAGATTCTCATATTGCTCATTCATCATTGTCTTTATATTCTTTACTTTCTCTGTATTTTCTTTCATCTCCTTGAGCATTTTAATGGCTTTTTAAAAACTTTCTTCAGTATGTCTACATTTTCATCTTCTTCAGTGGTGTTTTCTGGATTTTTCCCCCTTTTCCTTTGGATGGGTCATCATTTCATGTTTCTTTGTCTTGAACTTTGTTTTTTCACATTGTACACTTAAAATTCTAAAACATTCAATCTGGGATTTATTTTCTGAGATGTCTGTTTCTTGGTTTTATAAGCAGCTGGTGATAAGATTGAGATTTTCTTGTGCTTCAATCCTTCTATCAGAAATGGCTTGTTAAACAATTGCAATGTGCAAGGTGTTCCATGACTTTCTGCATCTCTTTTTCTGGGCTTTTTTTGTTGTTGTTATTAGTTATTTTGTAGTTCCCTGTTTAGAGGTGTTTGGTTGTCCCCTCTGTTTCTCAGGAGATAGACTTCCTTCTCCCAGGTGTTTGATGCTGGCAAATCTTTGTCCCAAACTTACTGCCTGTATAGTTTTTTAACTCTTTTTTCATTGTTTCGAAATGCTTATTCCTGGAGGGTAAATTCTGGGTCAGTCTTTCCTACCCAAACATGGCTAGGGTTCATGAAGTGGGCACAGACCAGCTCCAAAGTGTCCCTGAAGGGGGTTCAGGAAACATGCCATGAGCTTCTCTGACAGCTCTCTAAACCAAAATTTTTCTAGCCTGACCAGCAAATCCAGCCCATGAACTAACATTTCCCTGCTGCCCTGAGAAATTACATTATATTTAAGTCTCCAGTGCTGCTGCAGTCCCTGTCAAGGGAGGTTTGAAATAATGACTGCCACTACCTTTGTCCAGACATGTTGAAACAATAGCTGCTGCCACCCTGAAACAATAGCTGCCTTCAGAGCTAGTAACCCTACTATCTGAAGCCAATAATCAAAAACCATGATCAGTGGTTTTGGGAAGTAGGATTTTTATATCCCCTTCTGGCATCAATAAGCTACGCAGGGGCTGGATCCCTTTGTGACCTGCCATGAGAGTAGGGGATGGCTGCCAGTAGCTACCATGGAGAGAACAATTTACTGTTCTTAATGTTATTTATCAGCCTCTTCCTTCTGCTTATTCCTGGATAGTGTACAGTGTTTTTCTGGTTTCCAGAGTCTCAGAATGCTTGTTTCAGACATTTCCTGCCTGTTTAATAGTTCTTTTGGTAGAAGGACTGACTCCTGGAGCTCCCTACTTGCCATCTTCCTACAGCCCTCTTCAAGTAGGACTTTTGCTAAGTTACTTCACTTTCAGTTAAGGTCTGGTCCAACCTAGTCAGGATGACTTGTAATACCTGGAGTCCTTTACAAGAGCAATGCAATTTAGACAGAGAGGAAGAAAGCTACAGTAAACAAGAAGCTGAACATCAACAGATCCAGAAGATAAACGAGAGACCAGGAGATGCCTTTATGTGCTTCGCCATGTAATAAGCTAAGGACCAAGGATTACCAATAGTTATCTCCAGAAAGCCACATTCTTCAGGAAAAAAAGTATCCTTTGATCATGACTTGATTTGGACTTTTTCCCAGCATTAAGATAAATTCCTATTGTGTAACCAGACCCATTTCTTGGAATTTGCTTGAACAGCCAAGTAAACTAAAACACTGACATATACAACAAATAGAAAACTTTTTTGGCACCCAGGCATTAATTGTATGCTGCACATTCAAATAAATGACCGGGATCCTTCATTTCAAGTCTAATTTTTCTTCAAAATGAAAAAAAATCAGTTATTTTTCAATCCATGAAATGCAGTTTCCCAAAAATCTAGAAAGAGTACCTTCAGTAGAATTCAGAATGATAATTTGAGGTTAATAACAGAATATTTAATAGATTTCATCTTCACTTCTACATACAGCTCTTATAAAAATCAAAGAATCTCATTCACTCGAGGAGATATATCCTGTCATAAGTGAATCAGTTGAAACAGATCAGGATTATTAATTTCTGTACCTCGTAATTTCCATAGGGATTCCTCAGAAATAACACACTTTTTGACTATAAATTCTTTCATTCAAATTTATTCCCTTTATATTGGAGATTACAATATTTTTAAAACGCAAAGTGAACACACATAATACAAATTATGTAACCCTCCCATGACAGACTATTTTCAGGAGGTATTCCCTCTGATAGAAATACAATTAAGTCTCACCTTGTAAGAGAATAAATATTTATTGAGTATTTTCTGTATATTGGTATTGTTCCATACGCTATAAAGCATCATCATATATAGCCCTTATTCATGAAACCCAGGATGTCAGGTCTAGATTCCTACACATTTTGCTGTTGAGGAAACAGATATAGAAAGTCTAGTAATTTGTTCAAGGTACCTCAGCACTTATGCAGTAGAACAAGGATTAGAACCAAAGCAGTCTGGCACAAGATCCTGGAATATTAACCTGTCTGCTGTCATCTTGACAAAAACTAATATTTTGTTTAGACTTTTGACACATTTAAAGATGATTTCATAGATAACTTTATGGATTGTTATTTTAATTTTTGTTCTCCTTAATAAATATGTAAATACAAAGACTTGGAGACTTTTTCAGATATAGACTTTAGAGAGACCAGTTAGCATAACAGAAGACAATGGGGAAAGAAATCAAATAAACTTTTAACAGGTTTTATTTCTTGGGGAAAAATAGAGGGGATGCTTTTATATCTGCCTTGTTACTATTACAAGATTCCTTTTCTCAACATTGTAAAATAGAATTTTTTTGTGTTAGCTGGAAGAAATAACATTATGGGGCCTTTTTTTGATTCTATAAATACTTTACACTTTTCACATTGTAATCTATGAACACTTAAAATTGTATACGTAATTTATATTCAAGCAATGCGAAGCAAAGCTATGGAATTGCACCTGCAAAGTTAAGACATGACAGAAATTGAAATTTTTCCTAATGCTCAATTGAATCAATTACTTTTTTACTTTTTTTCCCACCCAACTCACAACTCATTTTTAGATTTTAATATTTGTCAATTAGGAGCTAAATTAGATTAATTATTCAATTTTTCCAAATAGCAATCCATGTTAATAGCCATTTGGTTTTGTTTTGTTTTTCATGTTTGATTTTGTCTTTCTTTATTTGTAGCTATAACTTAGAAACATCACACAAAGGACCGTTTCTTTGAAAAATGATTTTTATAGTAAAGTGTCTTCTCATTTTTGATATAAACTACATAGTAATTTCAGTTTCGGCGAAATGTTCGGCTACTAAATGAAAGTAAATCAGTATGATGAGTAACTTTCAATGACTTTATAGTTCTGTCCAGACTTACTAACTTCCATAAAGGTCACTGAATAGGAGAAACAAGTTACTTTAACAACCATATCAAGAACATTAAAGATACGCTTTTTTGAACAAGGACATATTTAGAACTCGGGAGTGGCTAATGGCCAGGAATTGTGTCACCATTTCAGAAAGTCTATTTTGCTGGTACCTATTCAAGAAGAGCATAATATAACCAAAAGACTGGGGAGATATTTGTATTCAGTTAGAGTGGTGAATGGAGAGGCATGGTGATATAAAACATCTCTGTTGTCAGTCTTTGTAGAGTCATATCACATAATCTTAGCAAAGCATGTAGAGAGAAAGAATATACCGGATATCTAAAGCAATGGCTATGGAATTTAATACCAGCAGAGTTTGAGACTTCCTGCTCTGATCCAATTGAAGATATTTACAAATTGAAGTGAATGTGCTCAAGGAAAGAAAAAAGAAAAATGATATGTTTAATATTCTTTTTAACAAAGGCCTTGAAAAGTAGCAGTTCGCATCCAAATACAATGTAGTTACATATGCTAATCAGCTTCAGGTTAATAAAATTCACAACCATCCTGGTCTCTACTAAATAAAATGCTCCAAAGTAGGAAGTAGACAAAGATTTCTCAATGTCCCTTCTCTTGTTGAGAAATAACAACAGAAATCTTTGGCCTCTGTAATGGAAAATAGAATGAACTATGAACCAAGAAATAAGGTTTGCACCCCTCTGACCACTAAATTTATAATATTTGTCAAGTTTTATCATTTCTCTGGATAGTGCCTGTTAAAAAGTGTGATTAGACTTCACTACATAATTCATACGGTCTTTTGGGTTCTAAATTCTATTTTAATACACTGAAAATTAATATTTTTATTTCAATAAAGTACCTGTTAAGAAAAAAGAGCTCAGCTCTGCAGAGTAAATATAATCACATTTGTGCTGTATGAAACATAAATGCACACATATTGTATAGCTATTTATACATATGTATGTATTTTAGTTTTCTTTTTAATTTAATAATCCAAGGTTAAGCATTAATGACTTCTATAAATATACACATTAACATTAAGTTGAAAGTATCTACTTCAATTAACAAATGCCAGATAATGCTAAATATTTGTCTAGTGTTCTTGCTCCTTTTTCCAAAATTCATGCTAATGATAAAAAACTCACTAAATTTTAAATGTATGCAATATAACATAATAAATAATTTATTTATCTCTCTCAAGGATATATATTGCATGACTTGCAAGTCTTGAATTCAATCTGTTTGACTCTGAAAAAGAATCAAACTGGAGGAGGAGAATTATAAAGATATCCATCAAATGACTGTGCCACCTTGATGTAAATATATTGAAATTTTTGTTTTCTATTTATCTTTGTTATTTACTAATTCTAATCCTAGCAAAGGGGAGAAAATAACATTTGGGTGCTAGTTTCCCACTGTATTCTAATAAGTAATGAAAAAGACCAGCACATCTGTTCTAGGTAATAATTTGGGGGGATTGTTAGTTCATAAAACTTATGAATTTATCTTGAGGAGTAGCTTGAGAGGTCAACTTGTCTCTTTCAACTTAGAATGTGATTGGCTATCTAGTTTCTTAGCCTATTTTAAATGACCTTGAGATTAGATGATTCCATTTCTTTTTTTGATAACCAAATATAATAAAAATCTAGCCATGTCTGGATCTATGTAAATTTACCCTTCTTCAGCAGTAACAAAAGGTTATTATTACATAGAAGACAAAATGAAGCAAATTTTTTATTGTGCTTAATTTATTACTAGGAAATTATTTTGAGACTCTTCAAATGTTGAAAGATACCAGTTTTACTAAAACTCAGAGCTGGATACAACCAGGACTCTGATAAAAGGCTTCAACATATTCCATATGCTTTGCCTTCATTTTCTTCAGGCTAAGAGGCTGGTAATCAAAGTCCAATGCTGAACATTGCCACATCCCTCCAAGGTCTGTTTTATATAGATGATGTTCTATTTGAAAGTAATAATGCCTTGCCCAAAGACTGTGCATCTCCCAACTCCACAGCACACTGTTATGAAAGACATGACAAAATAGTTTACACTATCATGTTAATAACTATTAAAGTGATCTAGCCATTTCAAAATAGATTTTAGATTTCAATTTAAAGGAAGATATCAGTTGTATTTTAAACCAGATTTTCATCCTTTCCACAAAAACTTCTCCATCCATTTATTGCTTATTCTCATCACCCAGGTTTGGAATGGAAGAATCCACTACTTCTGTATTTCCCTCACTTTCCACATGTAATTAGTTGCCAAATCCAACTTCTTCTGATCCAGGGCTCCTTTAACTATAATGGCTTGCATAATTTTGTGAGTATGTTTATTTTCTGGGATGAAGAGTCAAGCATTCAATAAATTCTCAAAAAGTTTCTCTAGTTATTTAATGTTAGAAACATTGCATCCATTCTCAATACTAGTTACACAATCCTGTTTTTCCCAGCAAGTCATCTCTTATTCTTCCAATTGATAATATACCCTACTGTCAAAGCATCCTTTAAACCATTATATCATTTGCCTATTAATTCAAAACAAACATAAACCCAAAACATCAATATCATCATAAAAAGAGTCCACCTAGCAAGTATAGCAACC
Organism: Dasypus novemcinctus; assembly: GCF_030445035.2. Classification (NCBI taxonomy): domain Eukaryota; kingdom Metazoa; phylum Chordata; class Mammalia; order Cingulata; family Dasypodidae; genus Dasypus; species Dasypus novemcinctus. The sequence continues at coordinate 111,275,145 of NC_080674.1, read as the reverse complement.
AAAAAGAGTAACAAATAGGTATCTTATCATGATAAGAAATGCATGAAAGTATTTACTTAATTGGTTGTATATATACTATTGTGTAGTATATTTTTTATTCTTTTAGGTGCACAGACTATGATTGTTTTCTACATAGAAACAGAAAATGCAAGAGAGTCGCCTTCTTAGGCTCATTTGCACCTGGAACATAAGTTTATGTCACGGCCTCCAACAAACAGACCCCAAGGGCTCAATGCTCCAGGAACTCAAATGCAAACTAATGACAAAAAGGAGAGACTAAGCAGAATTAAGTCCGACAGGATTGGCAGAAGTGACAGTAACTATACCTGAGGCACCAATGACTACAGCTCTAGAAGCAACACTGTGTGTCCAAAGTTGGTGTTGAGGATGTAGACTGCAGCGTCTGAGGCCTGATGCAGTGGATCCAACCAAAAGACTGGATCCATAGCAACATCAGAGGCACTGCTTCTGGCTGCGTAACTTCCATGTCCAGTTCTCCAACATTCTCAGAGATTCTATGAGCTGTATAGCTTTCTTTTTAAGAAATTCGTTTTCAGCTTACACTACCAAGAGCTGGTTTCTGTTGCTTGAGTACACAACCCTGAGTGATATCGTTACTGCTTAAAATGATGTGCTAGTAACTGCCTTATATCTTTTTTAAAACAAAGTATGAAAATATACCTCATATATACTTCACAATACAACAAAACAGTGACATACTTGCTAAGGTTCGCTTGAAGATTTAAATACAAGAAAAATGAAAATTGAGTGATTTGAAGTAATAATTTTTCTAATTTGGAGGATATTCAAAAATTGCTTTTCACTTTGAAAATTCATTTTAATTTTTTACGATACTATGATAAAATAGTATTTGCCTGTGTGACATTACCTTTTTTGACTCATAATTTTTGTAATGGACTTTGTATCCTGATCTTAATTCTTCATTTTTGCCAATTTAAACATATAATTTTATATAACCCTACTAAAAGAATGTAGCATCTAGTCAAGAAAAATACATATCTCCTTTCTGTCCATCACTATGAAGTCACATACAATGATGAATAAGGAATTGTTCTTGCCTTCAAGAAAGCTCTGTGTAGTTGGGAGAGCAGACATAAAAAGAGTTAACATGAAGAAAGCAGGCAACATTATCTAAAGCAACATAGTGGAAAATGGTGGTATTAGTTACAAAAACTTCTCATTAGTTTTGTTGCATGCTCTTTTTCAAGTTAAAACACAAACTGCATTATTATGACAGCCCCTAGATTTTAAAAATTCTTATAGTGTTTCTTAATGGACAGAAAAAGGAATTTCAGAAGTAATAATCAAACTTCTTAATGAGTTTTCCTGGAACGTAGCAAAAGATATGTGGCTGTTAGAAGAATTTCTTTTATTATCATGATATGAACATCTCACATGACAGGAACATTGCACAGGGCTGTGCCTGTAAGATGTGATGCAAGGATCCTGTCATTAAAGAGTTAGCATTTTTCTTCATGTTTTCTTTAACTAAATGATTTTGAGAGAAATCCATGTTCACTTCTCAATTAAGAGGATTGTTTTTAGAAATTAGCAGCTCAAATACCTGTTAAAGTCACTTCTAAATCTGAATGCCCATGCTGATCACAAAGACTTGAAAATAAAGACCAACAGAAAAAAAGAGGAAAACATTTTAACAGTAAATTTTTTTTCATAGAAAACAATCTTGTATTTTGGCTAGATCTGCCAGTTTCATTCATTTAGCAGTTTTCACGGTCTCCAACTGATTGCCAGATGCCTATGACAATATTTCTGTGCGTACACATTAAGCAAGATTGTTGTTGTTATGCTTTATTTTTTATTTATGTTAATGAGGCAGAATCTATATAGTAGAGAGCAGGAAATTTTCCATTCTGATGGATAAATAACATCTGTGAAATTTTAAACATTCAAAATGTGTCTATCTTGAGCAGCATGAGCCACCAAATTTTAATGACAGAAATACAAGAACATTCATCCAGAACTACCTGACTGGATTAAAAATCCCTATCCTATTAGAATAATATGTGATGCTCTCTGTGTCTGTAATTGGTATTGATGTGAGAGATGAAGTATCAGTGTAATATTCCACGATTAGTTGTGCAGATCTCTTCAGTCCTCCTTACAAGCTCAGTGCTATGAATAGATTCAATGAGTTAAAACTGAAAAGACATTCAGATGGGATTCAGGCATTATTATTTAATCATTGTTAAAACTGAAGGCTATAGTGGGAGGGGGAGTGAAAAATGAAAGCAATGCTGAACTAATCATACTCTTGTTCAAGGCGCTCAGGGGATGTTAATTCTAGAATTTTTTTTCCCTAGGTGATTCTGCCCCTCTGCTCCACTCCTCACCAACCACCCCTGCAAAAGGCAAAGCTGTCCCAAGGCCATGGGTCTCACCATGTATTTATTTTTCTCTCTGCTTATTTTTTGCTAATTCAAACCATTATGGTGGTGTTCATTCTTCATTTCAGTTGAGTAATATGGTACAAATTCTGACATTTTTATTTTCACTTCAGAAAGTCTCTATTATTATTTCTTCAATTGATAAAGTAGAGGAAGAGAGGAAACAAGGGGAGAAGTCATTAGTGTTTCAGTGAAGTTATTACTTGAAATTAAAATGTATAATAAGGCAGTCTGTTCCATTCCTGGATAACAACATTGGATATTATACATTAAATGAGGAGACCAAAATAAAAATAAGGCATATTAAGCTTCAATAAAACTATTGTTTTCTTAAAAAAAGGATTGCCCAGTTAGAAGCAATCTTAAATATATTAAGAATATTTCAGTAAACATGATATGAATAAGTTAAAAGATTATTGCTGTGGAAGGGAAAATGTTTTATATTGGATATGTGGGAGTACTGTCTATTGTATATATGAATTACTGTGATCTAGGGCTCTTGTGAAGAAAAGCTCAATAATTAGGAAAAAAGAAAAGAAAAAGATAGGATGTAGAATTTTTCCAAATCAATATGTATTCCATATCTAACCTTTAAACTCATCGTTATATTCCATTTTACTATTAAGGGAACCTGGCATTATATTGGGCTTCACTTTTCAGGAAGTTTTGGATCACAGAGTGGTTCAACAATGGCAGTGGAGGAATACTGGTATGGGATGTTATTGACAGGGGACATATGGTTGACAGGAAGTTATACAGGACATGTGTCCAGGGTGCATGGAAATGTTTGGATATACTCATAGTGGAAACAATTAAAAACAACAGCTGGGGGGGTACTGGGTTCCTGGCCAGGGGGGGCTCTGTCGTGGTCCCTAGGGGAGCAGCGGCATCCCCCGGGTGCAATGGCAAAGACCAGAAAGGAATGAGGGTCCAACAGTGAGCCCCTGTTACTAATGACTATGCTTGTGAGCCTATACACCTGAAATAAGAACAAGGTCTAGAGCAGCACTGTGCCTAAGGGTTCCCTCCTGACAGCCTCCGTGTTACTCAAATGTGGCCAGTCTCGAAGCCAAACTCAGCATGTAAATGCAATGCATTCCCCCCAGCGTGGGACATGACACCCAGGGATGAGCCTCCCTGGCACCGAGGGATCACTACCAAGAACCAGCTGATGACGTAACTAGAAAATGACCTTGAATTAAAGGTTCAACGCGGACCAGCAGAATATCCCTGTCTACATATAATAACAGGAGTTTAAAATGCTGTTTGACCTAAATTAAGGGGGAAATGGAAAGGACAAATGAGTTTATATGGCTATGAGTCTCTAAAAAAGAGTCTGGAGGTTGTCAGAAGGATTGCCCTTATGCACACCTGAACAGAGTCTCAGAGACAGATAAAGTAAATACAACCCCAGGTATTGGTTCTTTTGAGGGCTAAAGAGACCCACAGGTTTTATGGTCATGGCAGATGGAGTTCACTGCCATGTCAGTTGGCCCTTCTTTGGAGTTGGTGTTTCTGCATGATGGAGCTGGACACAGATGTGATCTCTTTTCACAAGCCTTTCATGCTACTTTACTGGAATTGTAGTTGGTGCTGGGGCTTAAGATATATCTAGGGGATTTGAATCTCTGGACTGACAATATGATAGCCAGGCCCTGAGCCTCAACAGACTTCAGCTCCTACACTCTGATTTATTGGACTTACCCCACTCAGCTAACATGGAGTTGAAGAATGTCAACCACCACACCATGGAGCCTAGAGTGCCTACAACTGAAAGCAAGAGGATTGCATCCAGTATCCATGTGGAATCTAAGCCCCCTCTTGACATAGATGTCGAATGGACACAACCAAGCCAAGGTCCACAGGAAGGAGGAATACAGTAAGGATTAGAGTGGACTTAATGATTTTCTATTCATGAACTGTTGTGGTTAATAATCGAGAAAATGTGGCATTGGTGTGGAAAAAGTGCCCATGGTGGCTGCTGGGTGTGGGGAATGGGAGGAAGAGATGAGATGTGGAGGCATTTTCGGGACTTGGAGTTGTCCTGGGTGGTGCTGCAGGGACAAGTGCCGGACATTGTATGTTCTCCCATGGCCCACTGGATGGAACGTGGGAGAGTGTGGGCTATGGTGTGGGCCACAGGCCATGGGGTGCAGTGATGCCCAGAGATGTACTCACCAGATGCAATGGATATGTCATGATGATGGGGGAGAGTGTTACTGTGCGGGGAGTGGTGGGGTGGGGGTGGTGGGGGTGAATGGGGACCTCATATTTTTTTAATGTAATATTTTAAAAAAAATGAATAAATAAAATTAAATTAAAAAAATATGTTAAGAATATTATTATATAAACTTTAATTGACAATTAATGGAAATATACCCATTATATAGAACATGGGAATGGAATCTAATCTTTTAGCTAGGTGGGAAAATCTTTCATCAGTAATAGTGACCTTTCCTCTAAATCAAACAGATTTAACCATTCTAACTATTGATGTTAATAAGGCAGGCCAAAAAGCAGATCTGTAGATTTAATAATGATTTTGGGCTTTTCGTGTAGAGTCGATTTTCCAAATAATATCAATTCTCCATGTCTGCATTTTGCTTTACATGTATTATCTCATCTTTCAGGTCTCAGCTTAAATGGTACTTTCTCTGTAGGGCCTCCCTTTCAGCTGACCTTTTGTTAAGTACTATAGCAATATACAACCATAGCAACACTGAATTCTCCTATTGATGTTTTATTGCAATTACAGTTAGATTGTATTTAATTGTCTCCCTCATTAGGCTGTATGCTCTATAAGGGACACTACACACATTTATACAAACTTACTCAAATTTTTATTTGCAGTACCAACCAAAGTGCCTGTCACATGGAAACTCTCTAAGAGTAGTTTCGTTCTTACTGTTGACAGATATAGAAAGACATTTAGAGGGTATAAGGATAATGAGGATCAGATCTAGAGTCAGAAAGTTACCAAAACTCAGAGTCAGAACCAGAATCCAAAGAAGAATTAAAAACCAGAACTTGTTACTCCCAGGAGGGTACTCTCTCACAGTGTAGCTGCACTGAGTGCTGTGGACAGAGACAAAGACTACACTTGCAGGAGACTACAAAACAAGACATTATGGAGACTTCTAATTACTTTAGATGTGTTTCCTTCTCAGAAAGGAATATTATGAACGATTTTAAAACTTGCAAAGCCGATGTAGTTTGAGGAATAATATAAACAAAATAATAATAATGCTAGGGATGTTACTATTTATATTACCTTGGTTTTTGTTGTTGTGTTTTTACAGACTCTCAATATACTCAGAAGCATGTTTTGAATTTAATTTCCATGTAATATAAGCTCTTCTAGGAGATGAATATTCATCAACAATCAGTATTTCCAAGGACGCATAGTTGTGTAATTGAAAAAAAAAGACTGTTATCATTTATCATTATTGCTTTGCCTCTGAAAGAGGTTTTGTGTGGTCTAAAAAAGATTCCCAGAAATAGGGCATATTGCCCTTAATTACTGAAGATCTGTAAATGAACTCCCACAGATATGGCTGATATTTTTTTCAATCTCTGAGATTACTGGATATAGTCCAAATTCTGTAAGTTTTCTTCCAGACCTTTTGCTCTAACAATTGTGTATACATTAATTGAAGAGTATACAATTAAATGTTTTTTCACATATTCTGCAACTCTGCCTTCATAATCCTTTGTTTGAGGAAAAATAAAATGTCTTCTGAGAAATTGATACAAGTCAGAATTTGGCCATTTTAAGGGCTTATCTTTCATTGTCTACAAGTTCTACTTAGTGAATAAATAGTTCTATTAGCCTCAAACCCTAGGAATTCAGCATGTGAATACTACATGAAGTGTTTCATTTTCTTAGCCTGCAATACCTACTTGAAAATGAATGGAGGCTAAATTTTGCTTTGCCTAAGAACTAAATGCTAATTGCTTGGCTGCTTTGATGCAGATTCCAGAGAAGATTCTAATATGACTCATCCAAAAGAGTTAAACCATCCTATTGATATCTATATTTCTGAAATTAAAAGAGACTAGAATGCAGATTTTTTTCTAACTTTTGTTGAGTGTCTAAATTATACATGATTTAAACAAGAGGACTTTACTTGTATATTATTTAGTATTTATGTTTTGCTCAATAGGGTCTAATATTGCTTTGTATATGAGAAAATAGGACCAGCACATTTTAGAAAATTTTAAACAGAAAGAAAATGAAATAAGTCCAAGCCCATCTAATTGCTGTCTGATCAATCCAAGTGAGCTTATGTCCATCTGATTCAAAAGTCCAGTTTTTCTTCACATTATATCGAACATGAAGATATACAATTACATGACTACAAATTTAGCATGTGTGATATGCTATATATATAGGTACATATATAATGGCATTTGTAGTCTATATTTTTTTCCAGAGCTTATTTTAATTCAGTTCAGTCCTACAGGTGCTGGGCATAAGAAAATAAGGAAGTTATTCATAGGTAATGCTTTCAGAGAAGATATGTACTCAATCATAAAACAAGGCCAATGATGTAAATTGTAGAGGAAATGTGCAGTTCTTTAGTAACACAAATGATAAAAATATTACTTCACTTGGAGAAAATTTTAACAAGAATGATTGATTCACAGAATGAGGGAATCTGAGTGGAAAGCAGAAGGAAGGAGAGGGAATAAAGAGTCAAATGTGGAGCAGAAAAATCATCATAATAAAAATCATGGCAAATATATTTGGAAAATATTATATTGCCTCCTTAGCTAAAGCAAAAAGTAGATCAAAGAAAGTAGGAGGTATGTGTGAAAAATGTCCCCACTACCACTACTGACAAACCAATCCGTTGCCCTCCTTCTTTATCTGAAACCAACAACAACAACAACAACAACAACACACACACACACAAAACATAGTCATAAGGCTTATCTGGGAAAGAATAGTCTTTTCAATAAATGGTGATGGGGAAACTGTTTATATTTGAAAAAAAACCAAACAAACCCCTACCTCACACCAAATACAACTATCAATTCCAAATGGGGGTCATGGGTTGGCTATGCAAGATGGAGGCAGCATACAGGGTCTGCACTGAGCCTTCTCCCCTATTTTTAATTAATTTATTTTTATGGTTGTTGTTGTAAAGATGTATCTGTGCCTTGTCTTTATCTTCTTACCCTTCCTACAACAGTGAGCCTGTTTGGATAGGTGAGGTTCTGGGCACAGCACTGGAGGTCAGAGTGGTCCATGGTCTATCAAGACTGACCAGTACAGCAGGTCATCTTCATCCATAATTATAGACACATGCTAAGAGCATCTGCTGAGCTGGAATTGCACAGTAATGGGAGGCAGAGGTCATTCCATCTGATTTCAAGAAGTGTTACTCCTCCCTGTTAGTCTATTAGCTGACTCTTCCAATAAACATGTAATTGCCCTAAAGGAAATAGTATAATACTCCTTTCACCATTCATTGAGATGCTGTTTTTAAGTTATCAGTCAAGACTATTACCATTTTTTTGTTTTATCTTTACCTGACCAGACGCCCCATGCCCAATTCCCCCTCAAATCACAGATAATTATGAAGCACATCTTTGACATATTGAATCCAAAATTTATCAATATAGTCCTTCAAAAGATGTTAACATGACAAGAATACCATTATTACACCTACAAAAATTGCAGTAATTTCTTCAAATATTAAGGTGGTATAGCATTTTGTTGTTCGTGTTATTTCTGTAAAAAAAGAATTTAGTTTGACTCAGCATGAAAATAAATTCCATACGTTGCAAAAAAAAATCAACTCAATATGGAACAAAGGTCTATCAAAATTAATAGAAGGAAACAGGGCAACATTTTTGGGAGCTTGTGTTAGGCAATGGTTTCTTAGACATTACACACAAAGCCCAAGCAACAAAAGAAAAAAATAGATAAATGGGACATCATCAAAATAAAAAAAAAAACACTTTTATTCCTCAAAGAACTTTATCATCAAAGTAAAATGCAAACATATAAAATGGGAGAAAATATTTGGAAACTACATATCTGATAAAAGTTTAATATATATTAATATAATAATATAATAGCATATATAAAGAAATCCTTCAACTTATCAACTAAAAGAAAAACAACCCAATTAAAAATTGGGCAAAAGTTTTGAATAGATGCCTCTCCAAAGCAGATGAAAAGGTGTTCAACATCATTAGCCATCAGGGAATGCAAATCAAAATCACAATGAGATACCATTTTATACCCATTAGAATGGCTGTTACTAAAAGATTGAAAATCACAAGTGTTGAAGAGGATGGAGTGAAATAGGAACACTCATTGCTGATGGCAATGAAAATTGGTCAACCACTGTGCAAGACAGTTTGGTGGTTCCTCAGAAAGCTAAGTATAGAACTACCATATGACCCTGTAAGCCCACTACTAGGTATATACCTGAAAGAATTGAAAGCAGGGACTCCTACAGATATTTTCACATTGATGTTCATGGCAGCATTATTTACAATTGCCAAAAGATGGAAGCAACCCAAGTGTCTGTCAAATGATAAATGGATAAACAAAATGTGATATATGCATACAATGGAATATTAATCTGCCATTAAAGGGAATGGAGTTCTCATACATGCAAGAGCATGGATGAACCTTGAATACACCATGTTGAGTAAAATAAGCCGGGTACAAAAGGACAACTATTGTTTGATTTCACTGATTTGAAACAATTAGAATAAGTAAACTCATATATTCAGAATCTACAGCTATAGGCTACCAGGGGACCAAGTGGTGATAGGGAATAGGAAGTTAAGGCTTGCAATGTACAGCGCTCCAAGTTGGAACGATTGAAATGTTTTAGTAATGGATGGTGGTGATGGAGCACAACATTGTGAAGGTAATTAGCAGCACTGAAATATATACCTAAATCTAGTTAAAAGGGAAATGTTAGATTTTATATATGGTAACAGAATAAAAACTTTAAAAATCCATGGAACTCTACTACACAGTGAACCCTAAGTTAAACCACAGATTTTAATTAATAGTACAATAATAAAAATGCGTTATCATCAGCTGTAACAAATGTTCCACACCAGTGCAAGGTGTTGATGGTGGGGTGGTATATGGGAATCCTGTCTTTCATGCAAGCATGTTCTGTAAACGCACAACTTCTTTAATAAAGCAAACAAAAAACAAGTTTTCAACTCTAATTCTTCTAGCACAGAGTTCTGTCTGTCTTCTACAATATGATATCAGAGGCAGGAATGAAAGCATGTGTATTGGTCATCTGTGGCTCTGTAACAAAGTACCATTATACCATATAATCTTATGTAATTTACTTCACATCCCTGAGCCTGTACTTTTTGACCTCAATAATGGTTATAATAATAACAACTATCTAACAGATGATGATTTTAAATAGCCAATGCAAAAGCGCAAATTACGTAGTAAATACAGGCATAAGTGAATAATTTTTAAAACAATTTCAGAGTTATCTAGTAATGGGAAATCTGGTGTATAAATTATTTATATTAAGAAACAAGTATTAAAATATCTATTAAGTTCTTATATCACATGGCCTGTCATAGCTTGAAAATTTCCATAAAGCAGGAAAACATCTGTTTTTTCCATCACTCTGTACCTAGCATTTTGCACACTGTTTGATATACTATGCTCTATATTAATCATATATATTTAAAAATATTTATTAAATATATGAGAAACAGTTATAATATTTAAATTTTTGTTTAGACTGGTATTTCTGGTTCACCAAAAGATCTTAGAAAGTCTAAATCACTTTTAAGGTAGAAACTGAAGACAAAGAGGTATAAAGTAAAATATTTTTGACATTGTTTATAATAGCTGAAATCTGGAAAAAACTTAAATGTCCAGAGTAGGAAAATGGCTAAGAAAGTTGCATTATATCTGTTCAAAAGTATATTATATACAAGTTTTAAATAATAGCTATGAATATTATATAACAGCTATGATAGCAATAAGTGGGGAAAGTTGCATGTATAATAGGATTATAAGTATATAGAAATGTTTTAATTAACATTTTTTCAGAAGCTTGAAAGCACATCTACATACTAAAACTATTGCATTATTAGATTAGTAGACAAGGGAAAATTTTGACTTTTCCCTAGTTTCCAAATTATTGACAATATTAGGTTAATTTTATCATGAAAAAGAATAAAGTATGAAATGCAATTTAAGCAATGTATAAATTCTAAGAGTTTTAATTAGTAGTTGGATTATGAAAAAAAATATTAGAATATAAGTAACTCACTTTAAATACCTAGACAAAACCCAGCAATTTTACAAAGTATTAGAAGGTATTTGTTAAGACTTTGCTATTGGGTTGTATCATCCACATTCTTACTATAATTTACTATTATATAAAAATAAATTAGGGAAGCGGACTTGGCCCAATGGTTAGGGCGTCTGTCCACCACATGGGAGGTCCACGGTTCAAACCCCAGGCCTCCTTGACCTGTGTGGAGCTGACCCATGCTCAGTGCTGATGTGCGCAAGGAGTGCTGTGCCACACAGGGGTGTCCCCTGCATAGGGGAGCCCCACGTGCAAGGAGTGAGCCCTGTAAGAAGAGCCACCCAGCCTGAAAGAAAGTGCAGCTTGCCCAAGAATGGCAAAGCACACACGGAGAGCTGATGCAACAAGATGATGCAACAAAAAGAAACACAGATTCCCCTGCTGCTGACAACAACAGAAGTGGACAAAGAAGAACACACAGTAAATAGACACAGAGAACAGACAGCTGGGGTGGGGGTAAGGGGAGAGAAATAAATAAAATAAATAAATATTTTTAAAAAATTAAATAATGTCTGTGGAAACCTGTATTTCCTATTTTTACTGTAACAAATTAATACAAATTTAGTGGCACAAAACAACACATATTTGTTCCCTTACAGCTCTGGCAGTTCGAAGACAGAAGTAGGTCTTAAAGTATTAAAATCAAGGTTGAGGCAGTGCTACATTTCCTTCTGGAGGCTCCAGAGGAGAATCAGTTTCTCCTGTATTTCCAGCTTCTAGGATCAGCAGTATTCTTGGCTCCTCTATCTTCAAAGCTCATCACTCCAACCTCAACTTCTGACCATCTCCTTCTCTAACTTTGTCCTTCTTACGTCTCTAATACCAGGACCCTTATAGTTACACTGGACTCGCATGGATAATCCAGGATAATCTTCCTATTTTAAAATCTTTAATTTAATCACATCATTAAAGTCCTTTTTTTCCCCAAAATATTTCACCCAGTAATTCCAATGCAAAGTCCAGGTTGAGAATCACTGCACTGAACAAATAATGGCAAATTGACAACATGAAACCTGTAAAATAACCAACCTGTGCACAGGCTCTGGGGATTAAGATGCTGATGTCTCTAGGGGTAGGGTTTATTATTCTGTCTACCACAAAACCCTTATGAGGTATTTTGGCACTATCTGTATTGTATAGAGGTAGTATTTTTACAAGTCTGTTGTGCTAAAAGTAGGATTAGATCCATATTATAAAGAATATTTGATAATGAGAATCAGGGATTTTAAAAGATATTGCCACTGGAAACTCAAATTTTGTCTATATAGAACATATTAATTCAAGCGATTATTTGAACACCACAGAACATGCATAGAGTCTCTCTCTTAATATCAATTCAGTATTCTCTTTCTGTAATCTCATTTCTATTATGGCCATACTTTAAAAACAATAAGATGAAATCTCCTTTTTACCTTTAAGTATTATTTTATTGGCTATAACCAACTTTATATTTTAATCAGGAATAATGGTATTAGCCACTTTGTGATTATAGCATATTGCTATACTTAAAAAGGCATTAAAATATTCCAACTTAATATTTTTAATATAGTTATTTTAAGTATTATCTTAAAGTTCATTTGCTGTAATACATACATAATACCTCATAGTCATTTGTGCAAATGTGTTTGATTCAATTAAACTAATTATAAGCCAACTGATGAAAAATATTTGTACCTTAAGTGAGAAATTTCAATCTGTGATTCTAAAATAGTGATATTTTTATGCTGAGACAATTTTTTTTTCACATCAGTTTTAGTGATATGCATGCACTATATTTATATTTATGCTGACTACTCAGACAATTTTTAAAGCTTATCTGATTTTAAAATTTTCAATTGAAGTTATTTCATATATGATGACACATTGAATTTCAATGATCCTGAGATACAAACTTCAACTCTTTTGGAAAATGAGTGACAATTTTATTAATGGTGCCAGAGATCATCAACGAAAAGTAAATGGAGGTTCTTTTCATGCAAGTAAAATATTCTGACTAAGGATACATTTTGCATCAGGATAACAAATGTGTATACTGTAAAAAATCCTCAAAGTAGTGGGCAGATTTCCCATCATGCCATGATTTGTAACACTGACCATACTTTAAAATCTCATGGGATCTTTTACAACTACCATCTCTTGATTACCACTCAGAATATCTAGGTGGGGGTTTGATATAAGTGCGAATTTTACAACACAAATTCCCAACCTTGCAGGATATTTACTGTTAAAGTGAGGGCACTGACTGTAAAGGAATGAGATCCTGAAAATTGGGCTGGGGACATATGAGTTGATTATAATGGCAGAGGGGAAATTGATAGCCTAGATTCTACTGAGTCTTTGCCAGATGAAGGCTTCTAATGGTCTTCCCTGAGAAACCGACCACCCAACCTCCAGAGTGCCCTGAGGAGCTAGCTACCCCACCATCAGTCTGTCTTTAAGAATCTGCCATCCAACATCCACCTAAAGAGATTAACTCTACTGTGCCTGATAAACTTGTAACCAACTTCCCTAAGGAAATAGTATTCTCTCCTCTGTCTGAAGAAGTTAGTCCTGTTTCACCAGAAGAAACTGCAATGGGATGCCCTGAAGCTGTTGGCTTGCAAGATGCTTCTATTTTTTTAAAAAGATTTATTTATTCTTTATTTATTTATCTCCCTTCCTCCCCACCCCCCACCCCCGAGTTGTCTGCTCGCTGTGTCCATTTGCTGTGTGTTCTTCTGTGACCACTTCTATCCTTATCAGTGGCACCGGAAATCTGTTTCTTTTTGTTGCATCATCTTGTTGTGTCAACTCTCCGTGTGTGCGGTGCCGTTCTTGGGCAGGCTGCACCCTCCCTCACGCTGGGTGGCTCTCCTTACAGGGCGAACTCCTTGCGCATGGTGCTGCCCTACGCAGGGGACACTTCTGCATGACAGGGCACTCCTTGCACACATCAGCACTGTGCATGGGCCAGCTCCACACGGGTTCAGGAGGCCAGGGGTTTGAACTGCAGACCTCCCATGTGATAGGCTTCTAATTCTTCTGGTGACCAACCCACTCATCTATTTTTTACCAGACCTATAACTAAACTAAAGTCCCAGCAGACCCAAAAGGTGTAGGACAAAGTGTGACACATGAGGAGGTATGCTACACTCCAAAAGAACTGCATGATTTTTCCAACTTATATTGACAGAAATCAAGTAATATGAATGGGAATGGATATGAAGGATGTGACATAGTTGTGAAAAGAAAAAAAAAAGAATCAGGTTGAATTTATTGATATGGCTCCAGTAAGCAGAAGTTGAGTTTCAATCTTGTAGCTCAAGGAGTTAGCAAGGGTTCTGAGAGTTTTTTCTAGTGGTTGGTTGAATCATGGATCAAAAGGTGCCTACATTGCCTGAGGTCAAAATACCAGAACTGTCCTTGTATAAAGGACATGAGGGGATGGAAAGGCTGAGAGAAATTGAAATGTGAAAGTGAATTTATCATGCAAGACCTCTTCACCCATCTCAGGAATGTCTAGAGGACACACTTTCACTAAAACTGTGAAAAATAAATTTGTGGAACTAACTCCAAAATCTCTGAAGAGCTTTATGATTGCTCTTCTCTGTAGGCCAGATTTTACTGTGGGAACTTCTGTTACTGAATTTGAATCCTTAAACACAATGGGGAGGGATCACAGCACTTAATTGACAAGGACAAGATGGGTGTGGCTACCATAATAGACTTCAGACTCAAAACAGCAATCAAAATAGCTTAACTTGCAGAGACCTAGGACATTGATAGTAGATAATAGATTATAAGGTAGGTAGAAATAAAATAGATGGGCAGTCTACTAAATTCTTATTTTATCTGTGTTAGCAGATGAGTTCTAGGTCAAGTGAACAAAGTCTAACTTGAATTACAAAAATAGAGATTAATGACACTTTAATCCATTCCCAGACTTGAGACAGTTTACAGACCCAGAGGCCCTTGAATGAAGGGATGATTAAGTCCCCTTAGGGAGGGCTTTGTTATACTGCTACAAATTTATAATGTTAATTTCCAACCCCCAGCCTTCCCCTAAAAAACCTACATTTATTACTAGGGTAGCTGTGCATTGAGGAACAGGAAATGATTGGATTATTAGATACCAGTTTGGAATTGATATTAATTCTAGGAGACCTGAAACATCACTGTTGTGCACCAGAGTAGAGGCTTATGGACCAGATGATCAATGTAGTTTATAAAGGACTCCAGAAATAAGTTTAAGGTCCACCCTGGGATACACTTTACTGATGTAATGTAATCTAATCATACGGCCCTTAACTGAAGTAGTTTAAAAATAGGGTTCCACTTACAATAAGTTCGCACCTTCAGGAATGGATTAAGTTAATAACATAATTTTCTAGGGTCCACAAAAGCTGCAAAGTACCACAGGTAGGAAGCCACTAGAACTTACTCTTCTTAGCATAATAGTAAATCAAAAGTACTACCGTTCAGAGGATTGTAGGAAGATGGCAGTGTAGAAAGTTACAGGATTCAGTCTTTTCACCAAAACAACTATTAAACAGGCAGGAACTGAGTGAGCTATTTTGAAACTTTGGAGTCCTGAAGAACACTATACAGCATCCAGGGAAGAGTGGGAAGAAAAAGCTGATAAATTACAGGAAAGAATGGTAAATTCTGCTTTCCACTTGGCCGCTTCTGATGCCCATCCCCTACTCTTGCAGCAGGCTACCATGGGGTCCAGCTCCTGAGTAGCCCACTGATAACAGAAAAGGATGTAAAAATTCTCTTCCTTAAGACCAGGGCTGGTCATGGCCAATCACTGATTCCGGTTTTGATTTGGTGATTTTGGATTGCTGGGGACTGGCTCTGAGAGCAGCCATTGTTTCAACCATTCCAGTCAAAGGTCATGGTAGAGAAGCCTTAGGATGCTAGGCTTCTTCAGACCTGGGGGGAATAATTAATTGAAGGGATGCATTTGCCATGCAGGCCAAGAAAGATCAACTTTGGGGAACCATGGAAGAATGTCTTGTTTCCTTTCTGATCCCCTGCTCAGAGCACTATGGAGCCAGTATGTTACCCCTTCATGGTTCCCTGGACCTATTTAAGCTTAAAAGGATTGACTTGGAACAGCACTCCCTCCAAGAATTTGCACTTCAGGCAAAAGCAGCTTGAGACAATGAAAATAGTTTAAGAAACTATAGAGGCTTACAATCTGGGGCAAATGCTTCCTGACTTCAAACATTCAGGTAAAGGATGTCTCTCTCCTGGAAAACAGAAGGGACAATGAAACTCCTATAAATAGGGGAATTATAAATCAACTAAAAAACAAAAGCACAGGACAAGACATAGGCACAGAAAGACAGGGAAAATTCTGCACACTAAATTCATTCCTGTTATGAGGACTGAAGCTCAAGGAAATGCCTTATCATTAGCTGGTTACAAAATCAAGATATCTCAGGGAATAAATCCCAGAACAACACTTTAAAATATTAAAATAAACAATGTGTTACAAAAAAATTCAAGACAAGTAAAGAAATGGGAAATGATAACTTATCCAAAGGAAGAGGATAAAAATGCAGAAAACAATGAAGAAGACCAGAATATGGACATATGGAACAAACCTTTTAGAAAAATCAACTTTAAAATGCTCAAGAAGATGAAGGAAAATACAGTGAACTAAATGACATCAAGAAACAGTGAATGAGCAGTATAAAATTCTTAATAAAGAGATAGACGTTTAAAAAGAGAAACCAAACAGAACAACAGGAATGGAAGTCCACAATAACTTATATGAAAAATTCCCAGGAGGGTTTCAAGAGCAGAAAGGAGCTGGCAGAAGAAAGAATTAGTGAACTAAAAGACAAGACAGTTGAAATGAGTTAGGCTGATGAGCAGAAAAGAAAATAATTATAAAAAGTGAAAATGGCCTAAGGCACCTCAAGCATATGAATAAACACATTATGGAGGCCCAGAAGGAGAAGAAAGAGAGAAAAGGGAAGAAGGAACATTTAAGGAACTAATGACAGAGAACTTCCAAAACTTTGCAAAAAAATGTGAATATGTATATCTAGGAAGTACAGAGAACACCAAACAGGATAAAAAAATGAAGTAAAATATACCCTCTCATATATTACTCTCAAAGGAAAGTAGAGATTTCTGAAACCTGCAAGAGAAAAGCAACGTGTTATATACAAGGAAGTCCCAATTTGACTGAGTATCAATTACTTATCATAAATCAAGAAGGCAGTGGGTTGAAATATTTAAAGTGCTGAAAGAAGACAATTTCCAACCATGGATTTTATATTTAGTGAGACTTTCTTTCAAAATTGAGGGAGAGAGTGAGACATTCCCAGATAAACAAAAGCAGAGGGAGTTCATTACCACTGAACCTGTCCTATAAGAAATGCTAATGGAAGTCCCTCTCACTGAAAGGAAAGTAAACAAGACAGTAGTTCAAAGTAGTATAATGAAATAAAGATCTGAGGTATAAGTAACCATATGGGTAATTATAAATGCCATAGCTGTATTTTAGGAGGAAAGTCAGAGTTGTTAGCTTGTTGTTAAGAAGTTTCAATTTACTTATTTCTTGATATGTAATTCGACTTCTTCCTATTGGTGCTAAAAGCAAATTCATCAGAAATAAATGATAAATCTGTGTTTTTGGACATACAAAGTACTAAGCTATCAGTGGCATCAAATATAGAAAAATTTGGAGGACAAGGGATATAGGAAATGTATATGTGTATTTTACCGAAGTTGTTTTGGTATCAAAATGAATATGATTTTTTGTATATTTAGGGTGTTAAAATGTTAACCCTATGGCAACCACAAAGAAAATAGATGAAAAAGTATACAAAGATATAAATATAGATAAAGAAGGTACTAAATATGGCACAACATAAAAAGAAAATCAAATAAATATAGAAGTAGGCATTAATGGAAAAATTGAGAGTAAAAAAAGGATAAGACATACAAAGTCTAGATAGTAGATTTGCAGAAGAATGCCCTGCATTATCAGTGGGAATTTTAAATGAAAATGGATCAAACTCTCCAGTGAAAAGGCAGAGATTGTCAGAACAGATAGAAAAGCATGGCACAGCTATATCTCCTAAAAGAGACTCACCTTAAATTTGAAGATGGATATAGGTTGAAAGTGAAAGGATGAAAAATATATATACCATGCAAGTAGTAACAAATAGAGAACTTGGATATATATAATAATGTCAGATAAAATAGACTTTAAGTCAAAACAATTATGAGGGATGAAGACAGTTATATATTGACAGAGTGGACAATTCAACAGCAAGAAGTGGCAAGTATAAATAAATACAAAGTATGTGAAGCAAATACTGACAGATTTGAAGCAAGGAAATGACAGTTCTACAGAAATATTAGGAGATTTTAAATACACCAGTTTCGATAATAGACAGAACATCTTATCAGAAGATCAGTAAGGAAATGCAAAACCTAAAGGTACTCTAAACCAACTAGATATAACAGACAATATAGAACTCTTTGGCCACAGAATACACCATCCTCTCAAGTGCACATGGGTTTTTTCCAGGATAGATAATATGACAGCTCACAAAATGAATACATTAAAAAATATCGAAATCATTCAATGTATTTCCTCTGACCACAGTGGAATGAAGCTGGAAAACAATAACAGAGGAAGAAATGGAAAATATATGGAAATTAACATACTTTTAAACAAGTGTTAAGAAGGAATCAGAAATGAAATTAGAAAGAATCTTGAGGAGAATGAAAGTGAAAATACAACATACCAAAACTTATGGGATGCAGAAAAGGTAGTTCTGAGAGAGATATTCATAGCTCTAAATGCTTAAATATAAAACAAGAAGAAGAAGAAGAAGAAGAAGAAGAAGAAGATTTCAAATCAGAAACCTGACCTCAAAGCTGAAAGAACTAGAAAAAATAGAGCAAACTAAACCCAAAGTAAGCAAAAGGAAGGAAATAACAAATATTAGAGCAGAAATAAATTAAGTAGGAAAAAAATTACAGTGGAGAGAATCAACAAGCAAAAAAAACCAAAAGTTGGTTCTTTGAAAAGATCGATAAAATTGACAAACCTTTAGCTAGAATGACAGAGAAAAAAAAGAGAAAGGATGCAAATAATGAAAATCAGAAATGAAAAGGGAGACATTACTATCTATTCCAGAGAAATAAAAAGGACCATAGAGGATACCATGAACAACAGTACGGCAATTAATTAGAAAACCTAAATGAAGTGAACTTTAAATTTTTTTTTTATTTTTATTTTTTACAAACACTCAACAATCCACTCAATTGGGAAAGAATAATCTTTTCAACAAATGGTGCTTGGCAAATTGGATTTCCATATGCAAAATAATTAAGGAGGACCTTTTCTCAATCTTATTAAAAAATCAACTCAAAATGGATCAAAGACCTAAATGGGAGCCAGAAATATCAAACTCCTAGGAAAATATAGGGAAGCCTCTTTAGGACATTGTGTTAGGCAATGGTTTCCTAGACTTTGCACCCAAAATACGAGCAACAAAAGAAATAATAGATAAATAGGACCTTATTAAAATTAAAGACTCTTGTGCCTCAGAGGACAGATGACTTGATGATCAAAGTAAAGGACAACCTGCAAAATGGGAGAAAATATTTGAAAGCCACTGTAAGATAAAGGTTCAATATCCAGAATATATAAAGAAATCATTTAACTTAACAAAAACACAACCTAATTAAAAAAGGGCAAATGAATTGAATAGACATCTCTCCAAAGAAGATACATAAATGTATGTATGCTTAATGTCATTAGCTATTAGGGAAATGCAAATCAAAATCACAATGAGATAAAATATCACACCCATTATATTGGCTGCTATTTAAAAAAGAATGGAAAATAATACGTTTTGGAGAGCCTTTGGAGAAACTGAAACACTCATTCTTTGCTGGTGGCAATGTAAAATTTTGCAGCTGCTGCAGAAGACAGTTTGGCCTTTCCTCAGGAATCTAAGTATAGAATTATCATGTGTCTGTGTAATCCCACTACTCACTGTGCCCAAAATAATTGAAAGCAGGGACTCCAATAGATATTTGGATACTGATATTAATAGTAGCATTACTCACATTTGCTAAAAGATGGAAGAAACCCAACTTCCATCACCTGTTGAATGGATAAATAAATGTGGCTTATACCATATACACACAATGGAATATTATTCAACTATAAAAAGAAATAACTAACAGCATTGAAAAAATATAATTTTAGATTTTATATATAGTAACAGATTAAAAAAATTAAAACAGTCATGAAACTGAACAAAGCAAACATTGAACTCATTTAAACTATAACTATAGGTAATGGTACATTTGAAAAATGTGCTATCTTCAATTGTAACAAATATTCCACACCAATGCAAGGTGTTAAGAATATGGCATTATATGTTTTCTACATTTGCTACTTAAATCCACAATTTATCTAGTAAAGAAAAAAGTGCTAGTCTCAAATCCAAAGATTCAATTATGATGACATTCTTTTCATCAAAACAATAAGGACAGAGAAGGAAGCAGATTATCAGAGGCTAGGGATATGATTACAGGCTGAAAGAGATTCTGGGGAAATTATTTTGGATGATGCAATTATTCCACATCTTGATTGTTTTGTGAGTTACATGAGAGTATATCCTTGTCAAAATTTACATAAGTATAAACTAAAGACTGATACTGTATGTAAGTTAAATATACAATTTAAAAGGAAATTAAAAAGCAATACTGGACTCCTAGAGGAATTGCAGAGATTATGCCACCATCAAGGACTTAAAGGATGCAGGGGTGGTGATTCTCACCACATCCCCATTCGACTCTCTTATTTGGCCTTTGCAGAAAACAGATGGATCTTGGAGGATGTCAGAGGATTAATGTAAATGTAATCATGTGGTGGTTCCAATTACAGCTGTCATTCCTGATTTTGTATAATTTCTTGAGCAAATCAATACATTCTCGGGTACCTGGTATGCAGCTATTGATTTGGCAAATGCTTTTTTGCTCAATTGTTGTTATTAAAGACCACCAGAAACAGTTTGCTTTCAGCTTGCCAGGCCAGTGATAAATACATTCACTGTCCTGCCTCAGGAGTATATCAATTCTACAGTCCTATGTCATAATCTAGTCTGCAGGTCCATTCCATAAGATATCACACTGGCCTGTTATATTGATATTATATTGATTGCAACTAGTGAGTAAGAAGTAACAACAATTCTGGACTTATTGGTAAGGTATTTATGTGTCAGAATGAGAGATAAATCCAATAAAAAATTCATTGTCTTTCCACATTAGTGAAATTTCTAGGTGTCCAGTGGTGAGCAGCATGCCATGATATCCCTTCAAAGGTGAAGGATAAGCTGTTACCTCTGGCCCCTCCTACATCAAAAATAAAGGCACAATGCCTGGTTGGCCACTTTGGATTTTAGAGACAATGTATTCCCCATTTGGGTGTGCTACCCAAGCCCATTTACTGAATGACCAAAAAAGCTGCTAATTTTGAGTGGGTACTGGAACAAGAAGAGGCACTATGACAGCTCCAGGCTGCTGTGTGAGTGTAGCAGTTTGATATGGTTATGAATTCCAAAAATAGATATTGGATTATGTTTGTAATCTGATCTGTACCTGGGTATGATTGAGTTATGATTAGGGCAGGGGACTCACAGATAAAAGGCATGGCAAAGACTAGAGTTGAGGGTTTCTGATGTTGGAGTTTTGATGTTGGAGTTTGATGCTGAAGTCTTAAGCTGGAGCCCTGGGGAAAGAGACAGAGCCATTTGCCTGATAATCTATAGCTGACCTTGTGGAGAGAGGTAAAACCTAGAGAGTCTCATTGTCTACAGCTGACCCTGTGGAGGAAACAGAGGAGTTGAGCTCAGAGGAACCCAAGAAGCCTGAACCCTCACAGACATCAGCAGCCATCTTGCTCCAACATGTGAAAGTAGACTTTGGTGAGGGAAGTAACTTATGCTTTATGGCTTGATATCTGTAAGCTCCTACCCCAAATAAATACCTTTTATAATGCCTAGCAGATTTCTGGTATTTTGCATCAGCACCCCTTTGGCTGACTAATACAGTGAATTAGTCTGTCACTTGGGCCATACGATCAAGCAGATCCAATGGTGGAGGCAGCATCAGTGGCAAATGGAGATGCTGTCTGTAGACTTTACCAGACACGTATAGGGGAATTTTTGTTTGTTTTAACATGAAAAAACACATTTTATTGCACTTAAAGGAAAATAAAATTTCTAATTAAATTTTATTACTTTAAAGATGGTTTTACTGCATCATGTCAGGTGATTATGCAACTAAAATTAACCAATTTGAATCTTGTTTTAAATCAGATTATACATAAAACAAACAAAAAATAAACAAGTGGAGGAAAAAAAGATTACCTAGGCTACAGGGTTAAACCGCTTCCACAGTTCAGCTTGAAGACTCCTAGGATTTTGGAGCAAAGTCTTGACTTCCTCTGCAGATAACTACTCTCCTTTTGAGAAATGGCTTTTGGCCTGCTACTGGTCATTAGTAGAAATCATATGCTTAACCATGGGCCACCAAGTCACCATAAGACTTGAGTTGCCTACCTCTAACTGGGTGTTGTCTGTCCTTCTAAGCCATAAAGTTGGGCATGCACATAAATATTCCAATATAAAATGGAAGTGATACATATAGGATAGGACTTGAGCAGGTCCTAAAGGCATAAGTAAGTTATATGAACAAGTGACCCAAATGCCCATGGTCCCCACTCCTTACACATTACCTTCTCTTTCCCAGCTCACAGCTATGGTCTTTTGGGGCGTGCCTTATTTCAGCTGACTGAGAAAGAGAAAATTTGAGCCTGGTTTATAGATGGTTCTGCATAATATACAGGTACAATCTGAAAGTAGTCAGATGTAGCTGTACAGCCTCTTTCTGAGAAATCTCCTTAGAACAGTTGTTCTAAGGGAAATCTTAGTAAGCAGAACTTAAAGCAGTGCACCTAGTTGTTCATTTTGCTTGAAAGGGAAAAATGGCTGGAAGTGCATTTGTATACTGATTCGTGGGCTGTAGTCAATGGTTTGGGTGAATAATCAGAAACTTGGAAGAAACCTGGTTGGAAAATTGGTGACAAAGAGGTCTAGTGAAAAGGTATGTAGATACACCTTTCTGAGTGGGAAAAATCCATGAAGATATTTGTTAACTACATGAATGCTCTCCAGAGGGTACTTCAGCAGAGGAAGATGTTAATAATCATGTGGATAAGATGACCCATTCTGTGAATACCAGCTGTCCTCTTTTGCTAGCCACTCCTGTCATTTGCTCAATGGACATATGAACAACATGGCCATAGTGGAAGGGATAGAGGTTATGCATGGGTTCACCAACCTTGACTTCTACTCACCAAGACCAGCCTGGCTACAGTCACTGCTGTGTGCCAAATCTCCCCATATCAGAGAACCACACTCAATCCATGATATCCACTGTCCCCCAAGGTGATCAGGCTGCTACCTGGTGTCAGTTTGATTACATTGGATCACTTCCATCGTGGAAGAGGCAGCATTTTGTTCTAAATGGAATAGATACAATTCAGATATGTATTTGCCTTCCCTGCATACAATGCTTCTGCCAAAACTACCATCTGTTAAGTTACAGAATGCTCCTTTCACCATCATGGTATTCCACACAGCAATGTTTCTGACCAAGAAACTCTCTTTACAGCAAATTAAATGCAGGAATGGACACATGCTCACAAAATTTACTGGGATTACCGTCTTCTCATCCATCCTGAAGCAGTTGGATTGATAGTACTGTGGAATGGTCTTTTGAAAACTTAATTATGATACAAACTAGGTGGTAATGCCCTGTAAGACTTGGACAATGTCTCCAGGAAGCTGTGTATGCTCTAAACAGCATCCATTCTATGGTGCTGTTTCCTTATAGCTAGGATTTGTGGGTCCAGGAATCAAGGATGGAAATGGGAGTGGTACCACTCACTACTAACCCCAGTGATCCATTAGAAGAAAATTTGCTTCTTGTCTTTGCAACCTTAAGCTCTGCTGGTCTTCATGTCTTAGTTTCAAAAGTAGGAGTGCTTCCACAGGAGACACAAAAATGATTCCACTTATTGGAGTTAAGACTGAAACATGGCCACTTTGAGCTCCTCATGCCTCTGAATCAATAGGCAGAGAAGGAAATTGCTGTACGGGCTGGGGTGATTGATCCAGATGATCAGGTGAAATAGAACTGCACCTATCATTGGAGGTAAAGAAGAGTGTGCCCGGAATACAGGAGATCCCCCACCGTGCCTCTTAGTGATCCATGCCCTTTGGTTAAAGTCAATGGAAAACAACAACAGTCCAATCCAGGCAGGACTACCAATGGCTCAGAAACTTCAGGAATGAAGATTTGGTTCACCCCACCAGGCAAAGAAAACCATGGCCAATCAAGTGCTTGCTGAGTGTAAAGGGAATATGGAATGGATAGTGGAAGAAAGTAATTAGAGATGTGAGCTATAACCATGTGATCAGTTACAGAAATGAGGACTGTAATGGTTATAAGTATTGTTTTGTTATGAGTATGTTTGTATATATATATATATATAAAGCAAATATCTTTGTTTTTTCCCTATCTTATTCCCTTGCCATAAGAAATAAATTGTACTAGCTTTGTGTCCTAGTATATCAAGTATAAGAGTGAATATTACCCAAGGACTTGCACCCTATTCTGGGTAGAGTTCAATTCAGGTTGTATGCAGACAGTTGAGTATTGTTAGGCAAAAATATAGCTTTTATGGTTTTTATTTAGAGATTAAGTATGGTTTAAAGAGATGTGTATAGCTGCCAATTGGACAATGGGTGGCATGTGATGGTTAAGGTCATATGTCAACTTGGCCAGGTTATGATGTCTTGTTATTTGGTCAAGCAAGCACTGCCTTGATTGTTACTGTGAGGCTATTTCATGGACTTAAAACAACAGTAAGTTGATTACATCTATGACTGATTACATCTACAGTCAACTGAGGAGATTGCCTTCAATAAAGAAAGAAGTCTTATAAAATCAATGGAAGGCTTTAAAAGGAGAAGTCATGATTTCAGCTGCAAGACGAGAATTTCCAACTGTACTTCAGTCAGCCAGCTTATCTTAAGGAATACATCAAAATCCTTCATTAGAGCTCCAAAGTTGTGGCTTGCCCAACAGAATTTGGTCTTGCCCATCCTCACAGCCATGTGAGACAACGCTTATAAAAATCTCATAGTTACATTGTGTGCATGTGTGTGTAGCTACTTGTCAAGTCTCTTTCCCCAGAGACCTCTGTCTAATACAGTGATCATGGTAATTAATGTAATTTAACCCTAAAAACCACTCTTAGAGGTAGTGATTTATTGTTTTGTGACCTTTTTAAAAATAAATAAAATCTGACATAATTAACACTTGATTGCTGTCAATGAAATAATACAAATAATTTCAGAAAAGCTAAAATCCCCTCCGACCACATACATATTTCTTCACAGAAAATATGTTGTATTATTTTGTGGAGTTTGTCTGTTTGTTTTGCAAAGAATCCACTTTGGGGGATTGTATCATGTCCCCCATAAAAGGCACGTTCAATTCTCAACCCCTCATACTGTTGGAGGGGACCCAGTAGAAAAAGCTTTCATAAAGTCTATTGCAAAAATTCTTGCATAAGAAGCAGTAAAAGACTCTACTTTCACTTGTAGTCTTTCTCCACTTCACATTGTCCTATTAAGAAAAAGCCAATCAAGATAGAGAATGGCTTGTTGGTGTGGTCAGTAGCTGGCCATAGACTAGTTTTCCACAGGATGGGACTTTCCCATCCTTGTTACAGCCTCAGTATATTAGTAGAGTGAACTTAGCTGAATTTTAGCTCATAGTAATAGTAAATTCCCCACCTCTGGGTGGGATTTAGATACCATTTTTAAACCATGCAATGTATGACAAAGTATGTTATAGCACATAGAAGCCTAGAACATGCACAGTTAAGGACTCATTTGCAGATTCCCTCACCTGTCAATCTCTTTTCACCAGCCACAAACTCCTCCCTTGGCAAGCTAACATTATGCTGCTACTCCCATTGTTCAGAGAGGCAGGTTTGAGACGTACTCTCCTATGGGCTAATAAAGCTCTTTCCTTTGTATGATCAACCTTGGTTTGTAATTCCATTCTTTGTACTGGGCTAAAGAACCTATGGAACCTGTGGAGGTTCCTTACACTGTGGGTTTGAACCCATTTGTACATAGAACCTTTGAAATGTTTTAAGTTTGCCCAAACTGGATGAGTGTGAACCTTAATTTGATATGACTGAAGTCCATACAAGCAAAAGATTTTGCATACTGGAGAGAAGCAACATGGAACAGCTAGAAGCCAGACATCAATGGAACCTGGAAGAGAAATGGACATTGCCAGTGCCTTGCCATGTGACAGAAAAGCGAAGGATCCCAACAGATTGCTGGCCAGCCAGAAGATACCTACCTGGGAAAAAGCAAGTCTTCTAGGCATTGAAGCTGTGAGCCAATAAATGCCTGTGGTTAAGCCAACCTATTGTATTGTATTTGTTTTAGCAACTGAGAAATTGAAGCAAACACCATCTTGTATATATCCATCTTTAATTAATATTTTAATAATATGTGCTTTGGATATTCACCTAGGTTGGTATATAAAGATCTTTGACATTCTTCTTAATTAGTACATAGTTCCATATTTTGGATCAACCACAATTTATTTAGCCATTCCTATATAGATGTTTTCCATTGTTCCCATTTTTCTTATGAACATCCTTCTCATGGAAACAATGTCTTAATGAACATCCATCTTGTAGAAACTTATGAGTGTTTCTAAAAGGTAGTTCCTTAGGAATCAAAGCTAGGTGATAGAATTCATACACTTTTTAGGTTAAAAGATAATGATGCAGGAAGGAGGAATACAGTAAGGATCAGAGTGGACTTAATGATATTCTATTCATGAACTATTGTGGTTAATAATTGAGAAAATGTGGCATTGATGTGGAAAAAGTGGCCATGGTGACTGCTGGGTGCGGGGAATGGGAGGAAGAGAAGAGATGTGGAGGCATTCTCTGGACTTGGAGTTGTCCTGGGTGGTGCCCCAGGGACAATTGCCAGATGTTTTATGTTCTCCCATGGCCCATTGGATGGAACGTGGGAGAGTGTGGGCTATGGTGTGGAACACGGGACATGGGGGCAGCGATGCCTGGAGATGTACTCACCAGACGCAATGGATGTGACATGGTGATGGGGGAGAGTGTTACTGTGGGGGGAGTGTTGGGGTGGGGGCGGTGGGGGTGAATGGGGACCTCGTATTTTTTTAATGTAATATCTTTTTAAAAAATGAATAAATTGAGTAGAATTTGGAAAAAAAAAAGATAATGATGAATTGCCTTACACATGACTGTATCATTGTACATGCAAACTGCCAATTAATCAGAATATTCATTTTATCATTTCTTTAATAAATCTTTATATTATCCAACTTTAATTTTTTTTAAGGAAGTAAAGAGATTTTTAAGAAACAAGAAAAGAAAAAGTACACAACCCCAGGCATGGGTGTTAGCATGCTGCAGGGTGAGATGTACTCATGCCACCCCAAGTTAGGACTTTATAAAGCCTTTCCTCCTTCCCTTTCCTAATGTTGGGGAGGGTCCCCAGCTGTCTGCTGTTCTGATTGGTTGCCTCATGGTCCCCACTTGTTACTCTGAGGGGACCAATGAGGAGGCCTTTTGTTTGGAGTTATCTGGGACCAATGGTGAGACAAGTTTGGCGTTATCAAGGACTTCCCC
Organism: Dasypus novemcinctus; assembly: GCF_030445035.2. Classification (NCBI taxonomy): domain Eukaryota; kingdom Metazoa; phylum Chordata; class Mammalia; order Cingulata; family Dasypodidae; genus Dasypus; species Dasypus novemcinctus. The sequence continues at coordinate 111,247,597 of NC_080674.1, read as the reverse complement.
TTGCCCCTGGAAAGTGTTTCAAATGGGACCTTGTGGTCAGCATCTTGGTGGAGTCTTTTCAGCTTTGTTCTTAGTAACAGCCTTCCCTCAGGGGGTTTCTGGGTGGGGACTCACTACCATGTTCTCTGACAGGTCCCAGCTGTGACTCATCTTACCTCTTCCCTATACTATCCTGCTACAACTCCCCGCTCAAAGAGTTTATACCCCTATTCTTAAGGGGGAGCTGAAGGGTGATGGTTATTCTTCTGTAGCTGCTTCCTGCTGGTTAAGGGTAGTAGTCTCTGCCTGACAGGGTGTGAAACTATCTGGCTGTCCTATTGAGGTTGAGGGAAGATGTGTCCACCACCATGGTTGGAACTGGATAAAATCCCCATGCAACTAATATTTTGTTCCAGAAGGCCCAACTTCAATTTTTACTACTCTGATGTGTGAAAAGAATGGCACTACATTTGTGTTCATTTATGTGTCCTTAACTACTAGTGAGATTGAACATGCTTTCATATATTTGTTAGCCATTTCTGTTTCCTGTTCTATGACTAGCCCATTACTATCATCTATACTTTTCTATTTCTAGAGTATTAACCTTGTCCTTATCAATAAAAAAAAATTTGGATATTATAGTTTAGATATTTTTTCCTGTCAATCACTTCATTTAGGGTGTTGTTTCTGGTAAAGGCACTTTTAATTTTGATATAGTACTAATTATTTTAAGTTTCTTTTAGGCCTTTTGTTTTTTATGTGTTGTTTAAAGAGTTAATTTATGATTGATGTGAAATAGTGGTGAGTTATGTTTCTAATGAAGAGACAATTACACAAATACATATTGAATGGTTCACATTTTCTCTCCTGATATGAGTGAATGTCATATTTGTTGTAAGTCCATTTATGTGGTTCTGTGTATGTATCTTCTTTATTGTTTCATTTTCTAAAAATATAGAATTTCAACTGTTTTTAAAAAAGGGATTATTCCAAGGAGGTCTATGGGTGTTACTGTTGTGATGCTATAATATATTTTTTCGACTTTCTAAATATTATTTTGGGAATACATTTCCTTAGTGAGAAAATAAGGGGCTTTATTTGCTCCCTTATTCATATCAAGTAGTGTTGATCCTGGGCCAGGTTCTTGTTCTTGCCAGTCTTTACACCTAGATAAATGCTTTGAGGATTAGTAGAACTTAAGTTCTGATACTTATCTGTAAATTCTCTTGGGCTTCTAGATAGATGACCACAAGTAATATTGCCCACAAATATTAGGAATTTTGTCTCTTGTTCCTTTCTTCTCATTTATTTTTTTAAAAATTTATTTATTTATTTATTGCTCACCCTTCTCCCCCCCGTTCCCTGGCCCTGGTTGTCTGCTCTCTGTGTCTATTTGCTGCGTCTTCTTCTTTGTCCGCTTCTGTTGTTGTCAGTGGCATGGGAATCTGTGTTTCTTTTTGTTGCATCATCTTGATGTGTCAGTTCTCTGTGCATGTGGTGCCATTCCTGGGCAGGCTGAACTTTCTTTCACACTCGGTGGCTCTCAAGGGGCACACTCCTTGCATGTGGGGCTCCCCTACGTGGGGACACCCCTGCATGGCACGGCACTCCTTGCGTGCATCAGCACTGAGTATGGGTCAGCTCCACATGGGTCATGGAGGCCTGGGGTTTGAACTGTGGACCTCCCATGTGATACACGGACGCCCTAACTACTGGGTGAAGTCTGCTTCCCTCTTCTCATTTATTTTTGCTGACTTGATTTATTGGCTAGAAACCTCAGTAAAATGTTAAATACTAATGCTTTTAGGGAGGAATTTTGTCTTTTCCTAAAATTAATTGGTTTGCCAGGATTCCCTCCTCAAACTAAGGAAATACTCTCTAAAAAAAAAATTAAAACTAATAATTTTGTAATAGTAAAATTTATTCCATGTCCTTTTATAGCAAGACAAACTGGTACAAGATAGATATACATATTAATAAAATACTAGCAGGCTCTTCAGGAATCTTCCTCTAATAATAATAGCAATAAGTTACAAATTATTGTGGATCTAGTATATAGTTGTCCCTGTGGATGTTTATATACATAACTTGTAGATAGTATAACATTATGTCAATAGTCATTCTTATACTAAACATCATGCTTAAATTTTTCAGCTAGAAATGGTGGAGGTGGGATTTGAACTCAGGTTCGCCTTATTACATCTACTGTTTAATCTGAATAGAATCTGATTTTTTTCCATTTTTTGTCTTTATTTATTTCTTTAATGTTACATTAAAAAAGTATGAGGTCCCCATATACCCCCCACCCCTCTCACCCCACTCCTCCCCCCATAACAACAACCTCCTCAATCATCATGAGACATTCGTTGCATTTGGTGAATACATCTCTGAGCACCACTGCACCTCAAGGTCAATGGTCCACATCATAGCCCACACTTTCCCACAGTCCACCCAGTGGGCCATAGGAAGACATACAATGTCCGGTAACTGTCCCTGCAACACCACCCAGGACAACTCCAAGTCCCGAAAAAGCCCCCACATCTCATCTCTTCCTCCCACTCCCTACACCCAGCAGCCACCATGGCCACTTTCTCCACACCAATGCCACATTTTCTTCGATTGCTAATCACAATAGTTAATGAATAGAATATCAGTAAGTCCACTCTAATCCATACTTTATTCCTCCATCCTGTGGACCTTAGAATGGTTGTGTTCACTCCACATCTATATCAAGAGGGGGCTTAGATTCCACATGGATGCTGGATGCAATTCTCCTGCTTTCAGTTGTAGGCTCTCTTGGCTCCCTGGTGTGGTGGTTGACCTTCTTCGCCTCCATGTTAGTTGAGTGGGGTAAGTTCAATAAACCAGAGTGTAGGAGCTGAAGTCTGTTGAGGCGCTGGGCCTGGCTATCACATGGTAAGTCCAGAGATTTAAGGTCTCCTTGGTATACATTGTTTATATTATGATCACCAGCAGTTTAGAGAGGCATGATGTGGATAGTAATATGTTAGTTATTATTTAAATTTTCATACAGTTTCTAACAGGAAATGCTTCTAACATCATCTTTTTAACTTGTGATATTTCTGACTCAGTTGATTCAACCTGGCCCTTGATATTCCTTTTCTTCTACTCTAAACTTCAAAGAGGTATTGAAGGAAACAAAGTACTGAAATAGGTCAGAGACAGGACTCATGTCTCAGTTCTTTGAACAATTGCCTACTACTTTCCGCACTGCTGACACTCACTATACACTAGCAAGTAAATATTAAAATGAACTTGGTTTGTGTGATTTAGTTCAACTCATCACTACCACCAGTTAAAAATAAAAAAATAAAAGCCTCATGTTCATACAACAGTGACCCAATCTATGAGGAGTGAAACTCTGAGTGGTTAGGTACAGAATACGTTTATGAATCACAATATCTTGTTCATAAGTCTGAAGAATAGCTCTTGATTCACTTTGTTGAATCTCTTAGAGTTTCCAGAACATGTTATGCTACTTCGTTCTGGAAGCTGAGAGAGGAGAAATGTTGAATTGGAAATATTTCCCTAATGAAGATTTGTGTTTCCTTGTGTATAAAAATGTGCTGAGTGTGTTTTTGAAATGCTACTTGACAGCTAGAAGTAGGAAATAGCTTAAATTATGACCTCAAAATTTTTCCATACAACTTCTTGCCACTGGATAAAGTATTAATAGTAAGTTTACTCCATATGGAGTTTTCTGTCTTGTGTGGTATAGCACAAAACTCAGTCAAAACAGTCTTCTCCATTAACTATATCACAGTAAATGTTAACCTAACATTTAAGATTATTAAAACAGACACATGGAAGTTTCTTTAAAGCATATTTCAAAGTTTTAAAAATTTAAAATGCTATTTATAATAATTCTAAAATAAAAATGATTTATCTCATTTAATTATACAAATCATTTCTGAACTTTATTCCTAGACATCAATTATAATAGGCATATTTTCAAGCATCTTGGAAAAGAGGCTTCAGATTTAAGTATATAAAATATGGGAAGGATATATTTGTAGCCAACTTTTAACCTTATATTATATAAGGATACTTTCTACATATTAACTATTGCAGGCAGAACATTAGATTTATTAAAGAACATATATAATGTCCAATGAGACAGTGTTAAATATTCAGCAAATCAACCACAGTTTTGGCTTGTAGATTGCAAGGCAAGAATTTTTTTGTAAAATTATTTCTGAGAAGTTTAGGATTTTGTTGAACACTAGTACAAGTTATTTAGAAACTAATAATAATAATTATCCCTTCTGTAACACAATGAGACAGGCCTCACTCTAAGTTCTTTAAATATAGTAACTCATTTAAACATTCCAACAATTCTATGAAGAGCGCAGATTTGTAATTCCCTGTTTATCAATAAACAATCTGAGGTTTAGTGAAATTAATAAAGCAGTAAATGGCAGAACCAGGTTTTAAATCCAGTCAATCTGGTTCAAGAATCCACGACTATCTGTTAATGATTGAAAGTATAGTGATAACAAAGTCAAATGATTATTAGAAGAAAAAAATGACCTCAGGTGTATATTCTACCAGTTTCCTTGTAATGATCCAAGAAAAAATGAATTTAATACACGCATTTTTCCAAGGCCTGTCTTGGTAACTGGCAATTTGAAGGGGAGAACTGAGCAATTATAAAAATGAATTTGATGAATAAAAAATCAATTTAGAAATTCCAAGAACTAATTCCAGCAATGTACATACATATCTCTCTGGCAAAGACAAAGTCATTTCATTAAATATATTATATAGGTTTCATTCATATATGATTTGTCACTCTATATACTGCTTCATGTAGAGGCTTGTGAACCATTTGGTTCTTGGTTGCAGCAATGGAACCAAGGCTGGATAAGTAACATCTTCAGAATCTTTGGCAAATCACAGAGGACTTGGTAAGACTGGAGAACTAGGTCCAGAAAATGAGCAGATACCAAGTGAAACAGGATGTTAAGAGCATAACTAAGGGTACTCTATAGGAATAGTTTATGTTAAGCAATGCTACTGGTGTCCCTGACCTTGACACCACCACTACTTCCATAAATGCTCTTAACTGCCCCAGAAGCTTTAGTCACTCCCTCTGGAGTCAAAATCCTGTAAGGAAAGTATCTGATTGGTGAGCCTGGCTAATATACTTATACCTTAGCTATCATGAAGAAGGAACAAGGAGGCAAAGTTTATTTTCCCTTCAAGAAGAAAAAAGTTAATGCCAGGGGAGTGGGTGAAGCTCAGTGGCTGAGTGCCTTCTTCCCATGTACGTGGTCTTGGGTTCAATCCCAGGTACCTCTTAAAAAAAACAGTTAATGCCAGGTTGCCATATATATACATACATACACACACTATTTCTATATGGTCAAAACCTTTAAGACCTGTCTTTCAAATATTCCATTCTTGGATCCATATCATTTACAATATTCTATGAAGGAAAAGGTTTAGGAAGTGGCAAATGAAGTCCATGCTTTTCACCATTATTCTATGCTGCCTCTCACTGGAAGCCCTCCCTGCCAGGTGACAAGTCCTGAATGCAAATAGCATTTTCAATGCCCTTTTCCCTTAGTAGGAGAGATAACCAATTGATGATTTACCCTGTTTCCATGAAATATATTATCAAAAAATATTAATAATAAAAAATGTTTTAACAGTTGCATCTGTAGGAAGGACTGTCAGTTCTCCGTGAAGAAACCATCTCTTTCTTGCTATTTCTGTGGGTCCTTCCCTGCTCCCTTAAAATCTGTTTTTGTGTCAGGAACTCCACCTACAACATGCTCTTTGGAGTACTGCCATTGGATAACTGGTGCTGCTTTGCCTAAATAAAGCAGAGAGCTAAAAGTACCTGGGGTTTTGCATATCGCTGGGGTAAGGAGGCTTTCACAAATAACTGATTGCACCACAGTATGAAGCCCAGCCCCATTGCCTTTGGAAGGATAATCTCTAAGATGTGATTTACAGTGCACAGTTCTTCAGGAACAGGCTGAAGTTACACTCTATAAGACTTTGCCTGAAATCATATCCATGCTTAGTCTCCGTAATCTCTGTCCTGCTTCCCGCATTCCTTAACCCTGTGAGCTATTCCCCAGTGAATCTCTAGCACAGAAATCCTTGTCTCAGGGTTCGCTTCTGCGGAACCTGACCACCAATGACAGGGCTCTTGCTGAAAACAAACAAAACTTAGTGATTAACTGAAGCAGAAAAACGATGAGTTGGAGGCATATTGATCAGCTCAAGAAACCACTGGGAAGTGTGAAAGCTGGTGTGCAAAACTTGGAAGAAACAAAATGAACTGGAAAGCCAACAACATAGACAATGTCATGCTGTAAAATATGTAATTCTATAGGTTACATACCTGGGTATGCATACTAAAAGCTCTCCACCACAGCCATAGCCATAACTAAATATTTCTTTACACTGGACATGGGCTCTCATCACTGACATTGCCAATACAAACTGTGCCTTTGCTCTTGGGTCAAAGAAATAGGAAAAGTCTGTCTGCTCCCACTTTAATAATTTGATTGCCCAGTGGGAGGAAGGCCAAGAAGTGAATACATTCAAAACTTCCTGGGACTTACTTTTAAAATACTCCAATTTTCTTTTGTAATTTTACTCATTAATTTCCCCTATACTAAAGGCTCTTCTTTCGTGCCATCTTGCATTCTTCATATATCTAAACCCTATCCATCTTTTAAGACATAACTCATAAGCTAGCTAGAACATTACAATATACTTGATTGATCCTGTTAAAAATAATCCCTCCATTCTCTGGAAACTATTTAGTACTTTATCAATATCTTAATATTTGTATCCTATATAAGACTAAGTTCTCTCTAGGCATTTAACATGGTTTAACACAATACCTTAAACCACAATTGGTATAATAAAATTTGTCAAATAAATTAGTGCAAGGGCTGTGGATATATTAGGAGAGGGATTTGGTATGCTCAACAGGATTTAACAACTAATTAAATTTGGAGGTTTGGAAGAGAAAGTTGCTAAGTACAAGATGATGTCATTAAGAAGTTTAAAGAAAATAAAAGTAGCAGTCTTGATAATTGGAGTACCTAACAATAATTTAGTTGTGAACATACTAAGTTTGGAATTCTTGATGTCCTTTTATGTTGTCCATTACAGACTCAGAAAATTGAGTCTGAAGTTCAACTAAAGGGGAGAGCTAAAATTTTAGATTTAAATGGTTTCAGAATATAAGTGACATAGAGGCCATATAAATAAATGAGACCACTCAAGGGGGGAGGGGATGCTTAGCATGAGGAGAGGAAAGAAGTATTTTGAGAAAGGAGCTCTATGAAATACCAACACTTGGGAAGCAAGATGAAAAGATGACAAGTAGAACAAAAACAGGATGCAGCTGAGATTAGGAAACCTGTAAGTTCCGAAGAATGATAGGAGGAAGACATTTTAGGAGAAATCATCTTTTTGGCATTAGGCTGTGTGATGACAGGAAATCAACCTTTTCTTCACAGATGCTGCTTACTATGTAACTTTGCAGCTTCTGACACAAAAGACAGCTTGTACTCCCCAAACCCTTGGGTTAGGGCTCAGTCATGTGACTTATTTTGATTGAGTGAGAGTAACCAGTTCCAAGCTTAGGCCTTAAAGGGAACTCTCTTGTTTCCACTTGACCCGCTGCACTTCTGTCATCTCCGTGAGAAGAATATGCCAGCTCACTGGTCCAAGTCAAATTAGAGACTCATGAAGCAGACCTGGACTCAACCTGCACTTCAACTTGCTCACTCAGCCCAGCCAAGAGCAGCTGAGCCTCCACAGAAGAATGAGAGATGTGTGCAAAAAAATATATATACATTGTTGTATGACATTGAGATTTTGTTTATAAGAATCAAGAGCTGACTGATAGAGAAGGACATTGGTGACTTCAGCAAAATAAATGAATATGAATTAAGTTGCTGGAGCTTTAAATCAGATATCAGTGGCTTGAAGGATAAATTAAAAGAATGAATTAAGGTTGGTGAGAAGTTGGTCATTGAAGGGCTGCAAATAATTGAATAAGTAAATCTTATGACAACAAAATATAAGAAGACAATGAAGAAAAGGTGAGAGATAATATAACCTTATTTTCAATGCACAAACCAGGAAATGGATTTCCACATACACATTTTGGCATATAAACCATTAATGTTTAATAGAGAACATTTCAGAGTAGAGAGGAACTGATTTTGGTTAGGTAAGTTGTGACAGTACTATTTAAATCAAGTCATATAGAAAAGATAGTCTGTACTATACAGTAAGAAATTATTCAGATGCTATAAATTTCCCTTCAGCCAAAGAAAAATTAATGATCTTGGCTTAATTGCAGCAACTTTATGAATTGAAAAAAAAACACTAAATAGATGAAACAAGATAATTCAAATGAACATTAGAAAAACAGCTAAACATGAATCTGGCAAATTGGCCTATATGCAAATTAAGGTTTTAAATAAAGTAAATACATCAAAGAGCATGCCTGTTCATTTATTTTGACATTTTATAATTTAGTCTAATTATTAGTGAGATTGTAACCCATTTAGCTGGTCTTTTGTATAGTTTGTGAAAAATAATGACATTTCAGTAAAAAAAGAACTTACTTTCCCTTTCTATAGTACATTCAGGCAAGATACTTAGTGGAGTAACTAATTAAAAATTAAATGTCAGGCTTTACCCACATCTCTGTGCACTAGCCAAAGATACATATGGACTAGCAACCAGAGAATTCAAAATGGGCTCTTAGTTAAATCCACGCATTTCCAGAGATAAATCTGTGAAACAAATTCTCATGACAATGCATGAACTATATATTATGCCTAATTATCAGCCTGCTATATCAAACACATCTTCATTCAGACTAACATGATTTTGCCATTTCACCAGTTTTGTAAAACTTTGTGTAATCTTACACTTTAATACACTGACTCTCTCTTTATTGACATACTATTGCCCCTGGAAAGTCCAAAAATAATTATACTGCATCTTTTCAGCTCTATTTTCACTTACTCTTATATTTATGCCATACTTGCAGATAATTATTTTAAGAACAAGTAATTATAGATTTTTCTTAAAATTGAGCTGGTTTCATTTTTTTATATAATTTACTTCATATGAAATAATTCCTAGTTTTGTCAAGGCTTGCAATCATATTTTGCTCGCTGCAAATTATCGGGACCACATATAATGCAACCTAGCAACATTTCCTCCAATTTGTTTTCTAAGTAAACAAAGCCTGCAGCAGTCTTCCCTTAATGAGGGATGCATCTGAGTCTTTTCAGATAAATCAAGGGGCTGTGCTTATTAAACAAAGATGATGCTATTGATTCAAAGGGCATGCTCTTTGAGCAGTCTTTTCTAATTGTTTGTGCTGATCCATCTACATTTTACATTTTAGTTCACATTGTAGCCACACACATTTTATAAAATATCCAGCCAAGCTTAGAGGCTTATTATAGGCACAGCACGATACAACATTCATTGACCAATGAATGGTAGACCCTATGAACTTGGCATTATTAATGGTGAGTTGGGCTAACTGCCTGATAGACACATTAATCCTAGTGTCAACATCAAGAAGAATTTCAATTTGAGGTGACATAAATTATATGTACACAACTAAAATACGAGGGCAGCAATATAACCAATTGAAAGTAAACTTTTCAAGTTTAAAAGAAAACATATTTTCCTTCATCCATATCTGCAGATTCCATTTTTTTTAAAATAAGAGAAATAAGATTGACCATCACTAATAAAAACAGCAGTGTATGAGCCAATTATCATTTATTTTCAGTCCTCTTTAATTGTATGAGAAGCTCTGGATTGTGCAGTACTGTAGACTTTTACTCATTTTCCTTGCTCAAGATATATTCGTAAGTATGTAGATGTTCTGCTAGAGTACCTGGTAGATTGAGCATGAAACACTCGCTTAGATGGTAAAATTTGACTTGATAAAAATTGTTTCATGTCATTTAATAAATGTTTCACGTGCACCTAAAAGAATTTCAATTTTGCCATTTAGTGTAATGTATACTATATGACAATTTGGTCAGATTTATTAATTGTGCTGTTGAGATTTTTAATATCATTCTCAATTTTTTGTTGTTACATGTTTTATCTTGATATTTTGTGAATGGTATTTAATATATATATATGTAATAGCATAGAGATTTAGAATGGTCATATTTTCCCATTGATTTACCCATTTCTCATTTTGAAATTAGTTTAGCTCTAGTAATGATCTTGCCTTAACATAACTTTTGTTTAATATTAATATAGCCATTTAAATTTTCTTTTTCTTTGGGTTTGCATGGTATACTTTTTAGTCCCTCCTTTGACTTTCAATCTCTCTATATGTCTCTATTAAGACATTTCTCCTTGGGGCAGTAGAGGTGTTTTACTTTTTGTTTTATATCCTGTCTAACAATTTTATCCTTTACTTGAGTATTTTGTTTATTTACATTAAATGTAATTACTGACATATTTGATTTCATATATGCCATCTTACTATTTCTTTTCTATTTGACCAATCTGTTTTATGTTTTCATTGTCTCCTTTATTGTTTTATTTTGGATTAATCTGCTTTTGGGAGTTCTTTTTATAAAGATTACCTTTTCCCCTCTCTTACCTTATCTGTTACAGCTTCTCTTTCTATTTTTAATGGTTACTATATATTATAGAAAATAATTCTTGAAACATTACAATCTAATTCAAGTTATTACTTTTGGCATTTCCTCTGTAATGATAGATCCATAAAACAGATGAACTGCATTTATACCCACCCACATTTTGAATTATTGTTTTCATACATTTTAACTACATATATTGACAACTACATTCACCATCATCATCATTCTCCCGTCTTATCAATATTCACCTGTCTAAATTTTTCCCTTACTGGTCACTGTTACCAATATTTACATTTCCTGAGATCACTTCATGTCTAAAGAATTCCTTTACATATATTTAGTGCAGGTTCATTGGCAAACAATTCTATATGCTTTTGACTGTAGGAAACTATACTTAATTCATTGTTATTTTTAAGAATATATTTGTTGGGTAGAGAAATCTTGGTTGACAGTAATTTTCCTTTCAGTATTTTAAAGAAGTATTTCCAAGTCTTCTCACTCATTTTCATTTTTTAAAAGAAGTTGGCTGTCAGTATTATTTTTTGTTTCCTTAAAAGTAATGTGTTTACCCTCTTCTGACTACTTTTAAGATTTTCTCTGTCTATGGTTTTCAACAATTTCATTATATACTGTTTCAGTTTCCTATGCTGCTCAAAATAAACACAAGGAAATGGGTGGGGTTAAAAAAAAGGAAATGTGTTCACTCAGAGTTGAGGCTGGAAAATATCCAAATCAAGGCATCATCAAGGCAATACTTTGGTACCAAAGACTGGCTGTTGGTGATCCTTGGCTCTGCTGACACATAGCAAGGAACATGGTGGCTTCTTCTGGTCTCTCCCTTCTCTTCTAGGTTTCCAATATTTTCAGTTTCCTGCTTCCATGGCTTTCTCTCTCTCTCTCTCTTTCTTTATTCACTCCATATATAAAGGACTTCGAAAACAGAATTAAGTACCGTCCTCTGTGAGGTGGATCACACCTAAACTGAAGCAGCCTCATCCATAGGCCCTACACACAGTGGGTTCACACCCACAGGAATGGAACAGATTTAAAAACATGTTTTTCTGGAGTTCATACAGCTTCAAACAATGCCATATGCCTAGGGATGTTTACGTTGTATTTATCCTGCTTGGATTTCACAAAGATTCTTAAGTCTGTATTTTGAAGTATTTTACCAGTTCTGGAAAATTTCAGATATTATTTTTTCAATAATAGCTTTTTGTCCCAGTCTTTCTCTCTTCTTTCTCCTTCTAGAACTTGAAGTCTGCATGTATATTATACCTTTATATGCTGTTTTTGGAATTTTTCATTTTTTTCCCTGTGATTCAGTTTGGAAATTTCCTATTGATGTGTTTCAAATCACAAATCTTTTTTTAAGTTCATATCCTATCAGCTGTCAAATTTATCTATTAAATTCTTAATTTTAGATATTTCAATCAGTTTTAGAAGTCCCATTTAAATCTGTTTTATAAATACTATATCTCTGTGTGAAGCTCTCCTCTGTATCCATGTCTGTCCTATTAGTTATTTTTAAATATTTTTACTAACTCCAATATTTGAATCAACTATGTCTCTTCTTAATTCTTTTCTGTCTTCTTTCTAATCCTATACTGTTGTTGTTTCTAGGTACTGGGGGCTGGGGATTAAACCTGGGACCTTGTATATGGGAACCAAGGGCTCAACCACTAAATCATGTCAGCTTTTCTGAGTTGGTTCTCCCTGTTTTGCTTGTTGTTTGTTTTTGTTTTTTCAGGAATTGAAACTGAGACCTCCCATGTGGGAGGGAGATGGGTGCTCTACTGCTTGAGACACATCCATTCCCTCCATTTATCATTTTTAATTGAAATGTTCAATGTTGTATATTTAAAATAAACTATAGTTTTATAGTCCTCCAGGAATGTTTCAATCTTCCCTTTGCTAGGCAGATAAGGTGGGGACTGAGCTGAATTGAGGCTGAGTAGTAATTTCCCTAAGGCTCTGGTACTTCTGATACACATTTATTTCTAAGGTGAACACATCCAAGAATTTCAACTGAAAGCTTAGTCTGTTCATGACAGAGCCTCCCACTGGTAATCCCAAATTCCAATTTTGAAGACAGCTTAAGAAGACCACAGAAAACCTTTCTGTTCTTTTCAAAATCTTTCTGTTTAGCTTTTCGGCTTAAGCTTCAGAATTGGGTAAGTAATTTGAGAGAAAAACTGGCTGTGTGCTGTGATCAGTTCTGCACTCTACTCATCCTTTCTCACCAAGATCTTGGCCCATCACGACTCCAATTTTTCCTCCTCCATCACTAGATGTCAAAAATTCTGTTGGCATCTCTGTTCCCTGGAAGTTGCCCTCTGTCCAGGCAAAGCCCAGATTCTCCAACTAATGTTTCATACAAAGAGAATCAGCAAATGATTTCAGAAAAATGCAGAAAGTTACCCCACCTCACCCTCATTCTCCTTCTCCTCCAGAACTCAGTTTTTAGTTCTTGTTGCCTCAGCAGCCTTTGGATGCCTTTAAATAGATGATTTTTACATTTTTATCAAATTTTTCTGGTTGTTCTTATGATAAGCTTGGTCTACAGGAAGCTATTCCATCCGCTTCAGAAAGGAAAAACTGTTTTTAGCTCTCATTTCCCATTTCTGAGATTATCTCTCTATCCAAATAGAAAATTTAAGTTGTTTTGCTTGTTATCTGTTTGCTGGTGTTTGCAACTAGCTTTTTCTATTTATAAAGATGAAGGTCCTTTTTCTATTTATAATTTATAAAGATGAAGGTCTTTAATTTTTGGAACCACCTGGAAGTTGAGCTCTGTCAAATCTCAATATTACATATTTGAATTGGTAGCCTGTTTTTAGAAGTATACTTAAAGAACTGCCCCCAAAAATAAAGGAATGCAATCCGATGAGTCCCTAAAGTGTCAGTTATTTAGATCAGATAATGAATTATGCTTTGATATACTTGACCAGCTATTTTTGGAATTGAGTTTAGAAATAATCCAGCTACACTTTATTAAACTTGACTTTAACCTATATGTAAAGCTTAATGCTGGAAAAGTGTCATGTTTTCTACTTTGGAAAAATTATTAGAAATCATTCAGTAATTTAGGAAGTTGTTTCATGTTCTATGCACTCAAATAAACCTGTTTAGCCTAACTACCGACTTGGTTCAAAACATGTCATTACCTTGGATAAGTAATATACAATTTCTGTGCTCTGTGCACCAAATCAATAACTTTGTAATGAGGTATTAAGTCTCCCTAGATATTAAGATGACAGAGTTCAAAAATAATACATTCTTTGGTTTTATTTTCTCTCCCTCAATTTACTATAACCTGGGCTAGCTTTAGAAAATTAACAAAATTGGATATTTTTTTTGCAAAACAGTCTGTCACCCAATAATTTATTTTAGTTCAGATTACAAAGGCTCATGTGTTACACATTAGCTTTTTAACATTTAAAATAAGTTATTCTCAATTGCTTTCTCATCTTCTAGTTTCAGATTGGAATATATTTGCATTTGTAAAACTGCATATAAATCAATATGTTACATAGGTGAGAGCAGGAAAGGCAATGAAGAAATGGCTTCTTACAAATTATTCATTTGAAGGAGAACGAATGGATTGATAAGATGTAAACCAACTCTTCCAGTACTCCCTCTGCATTTATAATTCTGACTAGTACAAGTGTTTTGTTATATAAAACAAATGAACAGAAATTTTTGTGTAGTGTCTTCATAAGATTGTTTAACAGGTATATTCATTACCATTATTTCTTCTCTGAACACCTTCATATTGTTCCCAGAAAAATTATTTTAATAAAAATTATTTTTATAAGTTTCAGTATTGAAGAAAATAACCTCAGATTTTACTTTTTTGGTAGATACAAGAATAGATATGATACAGTATGTCAAAACTAAAGTGACAAATGGAGATATCTTGATAAAAATGCACATGGAATGTCAAGACCAAATAACCATATTTTTCCAAGGGAATGGGAAAAAACTTCCATGACTTTTTTTTTTTATGAATATGTCTTTTGTTTTTGAATCAGGAAAAATCATTCCTCAAAATATTTGGAGAATACTTTTACCATTTTTAGAGGGATTTGGAAGACAATTAAGTTTTCCTATATTTAAAAAGCCATTAGAACTAGTATAGTCGGGTGACCTCAGGTAAGTCATATAAGTCTCTGAGTCACAGTTGTACTTTATTATTTTTATTATTTTTAAAGACACTTAGATTTTACAAATATCACATAAAAAAGATAGGGGATTCCTATTTGCCCTGCTCCCCACACCTTCCACATTTTTCCACATTAACAACATCCTTCATTAGTGAGATATATTTATTGCAATTGATGAACACATTTTGGAGCATTGCCACTAAGCATGGATTAAAGTTAACATTGTAGTTTACACTCTCTCCCAACCAATTCTGTAGGTTATGGCAAGATTTATAATGGCCTGTATCTGTCATTGCATGTAATTCGGGACAATTCCCAAGCCCCCAAAATGCCCCCATATTACACCTGGTTTTCCCTCTCCCTACCCTCAGAACTTCCAGTGGCCACTGCCTCTACATCAATGATATAATTTCTTCCATTGCTAGAATTCCAGTAAGTCTATAATAGAATACCAGTAAGTCTACTTTAGTCCACAGTTCATTCACTAATTCTGAGGATTCTGGATTGGTGATGCCCACTCCTTTAATTGGGAGGGGGCTGTGATCCCATAAGGCCAATGGATGGGACTGTCTTGCTTGCAGTTGTAGTCTGTTCCTTGGTATGGTAGTTGTCCATCATCACCTCCATGTTAGTTGTCCTGGGTGAGACCAATGAAATGGAGAGTAGGTGTTGCACCTCTATTGAAATTCAGGGCCCAGCTGGCACATGGACAGCCCAAAGATTTAAGTTTCTTTGTTTCATGACTTTTGAATCCCTTTATGCACTTTGGTAAGGTGAGAGGCTATTGTGAGGAATGTTAGTGAAAAGATTTGTTTCAGAAGAGTTCTTTCCATGCTGTTAGTTCATTTCTGAAGGCAAGGGAGATGTGGCAGCCATGGGAGTGTACCTGGTAGACCTCCAACTATAGGAGGTGTTATTGGTTACTCTTAGGCTTGTGTGGATGCCAATGACTGAATAAGGCAGGGATACTAATTCAGACCTATTTCTAGGAGACCCAGTCTCCTCATGGCCAACTGTTACCTGAAGATTCCATTTTGGCTTTATCAAAACTTCTTCAGACTATAGGCAGTATTATTCCACCCAATTTTTTTTCTCCTTCAATTATTTTATCAGACTGGTATCAAGGCTAAGGGCTCTTCCAGACTACCCAGAATCCTCCCCATTTTCCCTTACACACACTCTTCTAATGAAATAATGTTTTGGCATCTGCTTTTCTGAGGGCCTGGTCCAATACTCAAGGCCACCGTCTAAGTACACACCTACTTAGGTATTCAAAGGGGACACTCAGAGGACTAGACAATATGTTCCTTGTAATTGGAAGACTTAGAGCACTGAGACTGGTTGCTGTCAATACAGGTTAGTGGTCTGTAGTCTCATTTCTGACAAGATAATATGAAGGAAAGGAAAGAAGTCTTCGCTGGCAGAACCATGAGAGGGCTGCTGTGTTTAGGTCTTCTTGAAATTCCAAAATTGGCCAGAGCAAGGGATGACATCATATTTGTCATGGAACAGATAAGTGCTACTCTGCAGAGAGCTGGCATGAGGTCATCATAGGTCCTGTAAAATAGCCTGTGAATAGAAATTAATGTCAGAAGAAGGAAGATGGAGATGTACAATTTTACAAGGAAGAGTCACAAAGGATTGCCGAGAAATACAGCCTGTGTGTCAAAATAACTAAAAGAATAGAAGAGTATGGAGCCCAGCAGGGAACCTAAGAATAAAATATGGGTAGAAGATACCCTGTAAGTGAAAAGAACACTTAAAATGGCTACCGCCCAGCTAATCAAGAACTGTTACTCCTTTTACCTGTTGTTCCCTCCTATCTTGTCTTCAGACTGGAGAAAAGGCGTCAGCAAGGATTGGGAGGGAAGTGAATTGATTAAAAAGTAGAGAACAGAGGCTAGTTATGGTTCCTTTTTCTTACTCAAGGCTTTCCAGGCTGAAATAGGAGGGCAGGGAGGGAGGCAGAGTTAGATTTTATGCAATACCAAGTTTTCAAAAGAGGCAGTGTTTTTTTTCCCTTCTTTATTAAAATTGAATGTTATGAGCCAAGATTTTTCAACCTACTGGTCACACATACTAATCTTCATGGAAGGCTTGTAAAATATAATAACCTTAAAGTTGTTAATTTATCAGCAAAAAGCATTAAACCCTATTGTGAATCACATGTAAGTAATATTATCTGAGTTGTCTTACTGATATTCTTCACATAGCTTGAAAGACTATAAATTCCCTATTGATATTATTACCATGAAAATAGTTCCAACTATCTATATATATTGTATGTGAATATACTTTGATTATATTGTTTGCTATTATAAATTGCCGCCTATTGGCATGATCAAAGCATTAAAACCATTTATTTTATAAAAGTCCTACGTCATTATCAAAAAGACTAGAAGAATAAAAAATAGCCTTATGAGGTCATTAGAAAAAAGGGGAGTGCCTCTGTGTTATTTAGTATGAAATGAAATAATAACACTAAAGATTTTGTTTGGACAGTTTAGGAAAAGGCATACATTATGGGCACTTTGAACACATGTTCCTTTCTAAACAATTATGTCTCTATAAACCAAACAATGGGCAATGAATACAAACTGGATTTTAATGAACAGCAAGAATCCAAGTTATGAAAAATAAACAAAAGGTCAGGAGAATCTATAATGATACTACAATTACTACTAGGAGCTTTTCATACTTGGATAACAACAGTATGATTCATGAACTAACTAACCAAGTTTCAATTTGTCTATTAATTAAAACTGTTTGGTAATTTTTTATGACATCAAATCTTTAATTTTATTTTGATTCTTCATTTTCAATTTTCACCAACTCAAGATGTTGAGGCTAAAAATGAGTCAGGCTTCCACTTCTTGTCTATATAGCTTACATACCCTTCAAATGGATAGTATATTTTAAAATAAAACAAAATGTTTCATAGCCTTTCAAGCTCAACCAAACACCAAAAATATGGAAAAATTGTATTCTCTTTCTTGAATACCTGAATTTTGCAAGGATGATGGTGATTCATGTGTATATTTTCACTACTTTGAGTTAGTAATTTTGCTTTCTACTTTCACTATAATAAAGGAGTAGTATTTGAGCATGTCTATTTCCAGAGATAGCTATTCTTAAGGATGATGTATATACTTAATTTAAATAATAAATATTTAGTTTTCTGTGTACAAGTTCCTTACATCCTTGTTTAAATATGTTCATATATATTTGATCCATGTAGTTGCTAATGGAAATGGAATTTTTTTCTTAATTTCTTCAGATAGTTCATTACCAGTGCATAGACTCCTACTGAATTTTCGTGTTGATCTTGTACCCTGTCACTTTACTGAATTTGTTTACTAGCTCTAAGAGCTTTGTTGTGGATTTTTAGGTTTTTCTATTTATAGGATCATGTCCCCTGTCAATCAGGAAAGTTTTCCTTCTTCCTTTCCCATTTGGATAGCTTTTATTTCTTTTTCTTGCCTATTTGCTCTGACTAGAACTTCCAGTATAATGTTGCAAATAGTAGAGAACAGTAAGCATGTTGTCTCCCTCATCTTAGGGAGAATGCTTTCAGTTGTTTCTATTGAGTATGATATTAGCTGTGGGTTTTTTACATATATCTTTATCATGTTAGGGAAGTTTTCTTCTATTCCTAGGTTTCTAAGAATGTTTATCAAAAAGCGGTGCTGGGTTTTGTCGAATGCCTTTTCCACATCAATTGATATGATCATGTGGCTATCCACCATTGTATTTAGGTAGTGTTTTACATTAATAAAATATTTTTGTTGATCTCACTTGAATGTCTGGGATAAATACAGCTTTATCATGGAATATAAGTCTTTTAATGAACTGTTTGATTCAGTTCGCTAGCATTTTGTGGAGGGCGTTTTGTATCTATATTCATAAGTAATATTAATCTGCAATGTTCTTTTTATGTGGTACCTTCATCTGGCTTTGCTACTATGGAGATGCTGGCCTCAGAGAATAAGTTAAGAAAAACTCCTTCCTCTTCATTTTTTGGACGAATTTGAGCAAGGTTCCTGTTAATTCTTGTTGGAATGTTTTGAAAAATTCATCAGGGGTGCCACCAGGTCCTGGAGTTTTTGTTTTTCCCCTGGGAGTTTTACAATTACTGATTTAATTTCTTTACATATTATTGGTTTGTCGAGATCATCTATTCCTTCTTGTGTCAGTAGAAGTAGTTTGTGTATTTTTAGGAATTTTTCCATTTTACCTAGGTTATCTAATTCGTTGGTGTATGATCTTCACAGTAGCCTCTTATTGCCCATGCTATTTCTGGGGTTCGGTAGTAGTATCCATCCTTCCATTTCTGATTTAGTTATTTTACCTAATCTCTCTTTTTTTCTTGTTAGTGTAGCTAAGGGTTTGGAAATTTTTTTTTTTTATCTTTTCAAAGAAACAACTTTTGGTTTTGTTGATTCTCCCTATGTATTTTTATTCTCTATTTCTTTTATCTCTGCTCTAACCTTTGCTATTTTATCCCTCTGCTAACTTTGGGTTTAGTTTGCACTGCTTATTTTAGATCTTCTAGTTATGAGGTGAGGTTTCTGATTTGAGAGCTCTCTTCATTTTTAACATAAACATTTAGAACTTAAGCTTTCTGTCAGCAGAGCTTTTGCTGCATCCCATAAGTGTTGGTATGTTGTACAGTTTTCATTTGACTCAAGACATTTTCTAATTTCCCTTGTGATTTCTTCTTTGACACATATATTTGTGAATTTTCTAATTTTCCCCTGTTATTGATTCTAGCTTCATTCCACTGTGCTCAGAAAAAATATATTGGATTATTTCAATAATTTTGAATTTATTGACACTTGTTTTGTGACCTAACATATGGTCTATCCAAGAGAATGTTCCATGTGTACTAGAGAAGAAAGGGTATTCTGTGCTTTAGGGTAATGTATTCTATATGTGTCTGTTAGGTTATTTAGTTTATAGTATTGCTCATGTCTTCTCTTTCCTTATTGATCTTTTGTCTAAATGTTCTATCTATTGTTGAAAAGATGTCTTGAGATCTTCCACTATTAATGTGGAGCCATCTATTTCTCCCTTAAAATCTGTCAACATTTGCCTCAGATATTTTGAAGCTCTACCATTAGGTGCATATATGTAATTATTTTTCATGTTTACAATTTTTATGTTTTCTTATTGAATTGTTACCTTTATCAGTATATAGAGGCCTTATCTGCTCTCATAACAGGTTTTGACTTAAGGTCCGTTTTAAATCAGTATCACTCCCTCAATTCTCTTTTGGTTACTACTTGCATGGTATAATTTTTTCCATCCTCTGACTTTCAACCTACTTGTGTCTTTGATTGAAGGTGAGTCTCTTCTTAACAACATATGGCTAGTTTATGTATTTTTTTTTTTATGCATTCTGCCAATTTCTGCCTTTTGACTGGGGAGTTTAATCCATTTACATTTAAAGTAACCACTAATAATAAACGTTTCTTCTGCTATTTTGCTATTTGGTTATTGTAAGTTTTATACCTTTTTTTCCCCGAATTCTTCCATTAGTGCCTAGTTTCATGTGTGTTTGGCTTCTTTACATTGTACTATTTTGAGTTACTTCTCACTTCTTTCTGGATATACTTTTCATATATTTTCTTTATGGTTATCATGGGTCTTATCTTTAATATTTTAAATGTATAACCATCACTTTTGATTTGGTATCAACTTTACTTCAATTGCATATGCATATACTGTTCAAATATCCTTCTGATTCCCAATCTTTTTGTTACAAATTATATCTTTATATATTGTATGTCCATTTATCATTAATTTTTATGCATTTACATTTTAGAACCTATAAGAAGTAAAATGTACAGTTACATACCAAAAACTACAATGCAATAGTATTGACAATTGTAATTACCCAAATAATTACCTTTATTGGAGGTCTTTATTTATTTATACTGCTTTGATCCACTGTCTGGTGTCCTTTCCTTTCAGTCAGAATAACCACCCTCTCACATTGCTTGTAGGGGACTCTAGTGATAAACTTCCTCAGCTTTTGTTTTTCTTTTTTTTTTTTTAAATTAATTTATTTATTTAATACCCCCCTCCCCCGATTGTCTGTGCTGTGTCCATTTGCTGGGTCTTGTTTCTTTGTCCCCTTCTGTTGTCAGCGGCACGGGAAGTGTGGGCGGCGCCATTCCTGGGCAGGCTGCACTTTCTTTTGCGCTGGGCGGCTCTCCTTACGGGGCGCACTCCTTGCGCATGGGGCTCCCCTATGCGGGGGACACCCCTGCATGGCAGGGCACTCCTTGCACGGATCAGCACTGCGCGTGGGCCAGCTCCACACCGGTCAAGGAGGCCCGGGGTTTGAACCGCGGACCTCCCGTGTGGTAGACAGACGCTCTAACCACTGGGCCAAGTCCGTTTCCCAGCTTTTGTTTTTCTGAGAAGGCCTTAATTTCTCATTTTTGAAAGACAATCTCACTGGATATAAAATTCTTAGGTAGCAATTTATTTCTTTCAAGTACTTTATATATTTTGTTCCACTGCCTTTCAGAACTCTCTCCTTATCTGTGGCATTTCACAATTTTATCATATGTGTCTGGCTGTGGTTCTCTTTAAATTTATCCTGTTTGGGGTTTGTTGGGCATCTCTAACTTGTATAGTTATATCTTTCATTAAATTTGGAAGATCTCTGCCATTATTTCTTTGAGTATTCCATTTGTTCCTTTCTCTCTTTTTCTATTGGAACTTCCATAATGCATGTATTATTATGCTTAATGATGTCTTACTGGTATAGTAGGCTTTTTTACATTTTGCTATTCTTTTTTCTTTTTCCTCCTTAATCTGAATCATTACAATTTTCTTATATTTGAGTTCATAATTCTTTCTTCTACTACATCCCACATGCTTTTGAAAACAAAGGAAATTTTTATTTCAGTTTTTGTGGGCTTCAAGTATCTCTGCTATGGTAAATATTGGAAGTATTTATTTTTAAAATTTCTTTCATTGTTGAGATTTTCGTATTTTTTTTTAAATATATCATTTAAGTCTTAGTTCTTTCTCTGTGTTTTTCTTTAACTTCTTACACATATTGCAGATCAATATTTTAAAACCTTGGTCTTGTACATCCAACATCTGGTTGTCTTTGTTGATGGTTTCTGGATTTTTATCTTGTTTCTTCAGATGGACTATTATTTCTGGTTGTTTGGTTTGTCTTATAATCTTTTCTTGCATACTGTACATTTTAATATTTTTAAGTGTATCTCTGGGACTTAGTTTCTGTACTGTCTTTTCTTTAATTTTGTATCCAGCTAGTGATATGACAGAAATTTCCTTTAGTCCTATGATATGACAAAAACAAACAAATAAACAAACATACAACCACAAAACATCTTTCAAAGTCTTTGCAAATTGGCTCCATATTGGCTCTTGCTCTCTTTCAGAGTTTAGCCTTCTTATGAAGAATATCATTCTGAAATGAATGTGAAGTGCAGAGTCTTCTCCATCTTTCCTGAGCCTGTAGAATGTCTGAGCCTGTGTTCACTTTGTAGCCTTAGGAATTTCCCATTTATAGAAATTTGAATGTCTCCTCTACTCCCTGTGAAATAGACTTTCTCTCCCTCTCAAATGCTCTATTGTATTATTTAAAACATGTAATCCTTTTCCCCAGGCCACTTGTAATTTTTTCTTACAGGTCTTTAGTTGTCTGCAAACTGCTTCCACCTGAAAGGCAAGTTCTGGGAGGATGAGCCAAAGACATGTTTCCTGGTTTAGTCTTTCATGCTGCCAACTGATAGATTAGCACTGATATACAGGCACTAAGCATGCACATTGGGGTTACTAGGTTAATGGGAGTGCAGGCTGGCTCCACATTGTTCTGGGGAGGGGCCAGCAAATGCACCATGAACTTTTCCTACAGTTTTTTAAAGCTGTGTTTTCTTGATTTGACACTCACCCAGTTACTGCAACCCTTGAACTGTTTTCTGTGGTTCTGAGGAAGATGGTTCTGCAAGTTTTTGCTTATTTCCAAGATTCTGTGAGGGAATGGCATCCTGGACTATTTTACACAGACATTTTGGTTAGCTGATTCTGGTCTTGTTTAGTTTTAAAATAGTTCTTATCTTTTTCTATTAAAAATGTTCAAGCATGTAAAACAACTAAGATGTCTTTCCAGAGTCTTCTCTCTGTCTTCATTGGATGATATGATTTTTATTTCCCTATAAGAACTTTTTCCTTTCTTCTGAACTAGTTTATTATTATTGTAATTGTAAATAATCGAAGTATTTATTTCTTTTTCAAGATTCTTTTTATTTGAGTACCCAGAGCTAAGTACAGCTCTTCAGGAGATCTGAGGGGAAGAGATAAATATCACAGCTTTCATTAGAGATATTTTATTTCTATTCACATAACATAATATTGGATTGTTGGGTTTTGTTTTGTTTCTTTTTTTTGACAGTTATGTGGCTTAATTTGTTTTAGTTGATGTTTTAATTTTCCTTTCTACTCTTCCTTCATATCACTCAGATAGTTGATCAATAAGCATAACAGATACTCATTGAATTCACTGGATAAATTGTTACCTTAAGGCACAGAATGAAAGATAATATTCTTCAAGATTAGTGTGATCCATTAATCAGAAACCTCTGGGTATAATTGTTGAACCAATTATGAATTCACCGAGTTGTGTAATCATTCAGGTCATATTTCCAATCTCATTTGTAAAGATAACATGACAGAATTTTCAGTAACTTATAGAAATCTGGATATAACTTGCCCATTACTGTCTTCTAACTTTCCAGCCTACCAAGTCTGTCAAAAAAAGAAAATGAATTTAATTCTAACAAGGCTCATTCTTGGTCAACCCATGGTAATGATTATTGCTTCTTTTCCTAGTTGTTTGCAACCCATGTTTGTAACTGTCAACTTGGGATTCTTGCCTGAGATTGATATAAAAGTCTTTCATTTTCAAAATGTAAATGTATTTTTCCTTTTCAAAAATCAAAATTGCTATATTTCCATCATTATTCTTATGGAGTTCTTTCTCTTTTCAATGGATCTTTAAATATGTTTTTCCCACAAAAAGGAATACCCCACAAGTGAAAAGAAGTTTAACAAGGAATTGAATATTATCTTCAGTAGTCTATTATTATTTTGAATAATTGTATTTTCATAAAAATAGAAAGATAATTTAGGATGAACATTTCTTATAGTGAAAAACTTTACAAATCTCTGAAATTTTTCATTTCTTTTTTTTACTGTCTAATGAAAAAAGATGCATTTGTAATTTGAAAAAACGGAATGCAATATATGATATAAATTTTATAAAAATGTCTATTTTATTTGTCTATTGTCTATTTATCCAATTTACATCTATACTTCTCTCTGTTCTCTGTATCCATATAAAGATGGATGAAATCATGTTTATCTTTTATTAATGATAATTGTTTTTGGTTGGTGGGATATTGGGAATTATAATTTTAATTTGTAAAATGTTTAAGATGTTCATATGAACAAATAAATAGACAAGAATAAAATTCAAAAACTTGGATAAGAAAGAACAACATAATGTAAAAAGGTGGGTAGTGAAAACAAGATTTTATAATGTTATGAACATATAAAGGCAAGTTAAAATAGTGAAGCATTAATTCAAGAACATATATGTATATTATAGAGGAAATGTTAACAATAATTGAACCCTACTTTGTGCCAGACATTACAGTAAGTGCTTTATTTATATTGCATTATTTGATCTTCACAATAACACTATAAATTCATTGTCATTATTATTATTTGTATTTTCTGATAAGGTCATTTAGACAGCAATACATTTGCTTGGATTACATGAGAGCTGAATGGTACTGGTGGGA
The DNA here is from genome assembly GCF_030445035.2 of Dasypus novemcinctus. Lineage (NCBI taxonomy): Eukaryota > Metazoa > Chordata > Mammalia > Cingulata > Dasypodidae > Dasypus > Dasypus novemcinctus. The sequence continues at coordinate 111,222,952 of NC_080674.1, read as the reverse complement.
TACAAAATTGCCTGACTTCAGAACTCAAAATAAAAATATAACTTTTGTTTTTATAAAAATTCCATTAGCTACAGCAAAGGACAAGCAAAAAGCAAGGGTAGAATACCTTTAGGACATTAAAAACTCATAAAAATCAGTAAGAATTGTCCAATAAAAATATGAAGATAATAAATGAAAGTTTTTACCAAATAAAATGCAAATAATTGTTTTTTATTAAATAAAATCACACTTTTAATAAAATAAAAACAAAATATAAATAAATTTTCACTTCTTACTCATGAAGTTGCCAAAAATACATACATTTCTTTCATTTCTTCATTGTATTCTTTATGCTATGTTCTAGTCTAGGATTTGGGAGGTCACTGGTATGAAATTAGGCATTTTCTTATCTTACTGAAGTTCAAGTTATAATTCAAGGGTGAGAGTAATGTACAAAAGCATATATTCTACGTATATGTAGTGTTAACAGCTCATGAAGAAGTCACAATGAAGTAGAGACTGACTGAGATGACTGTTTTAGCTCTGCTAAACAGGCCTCTAGGAGAAGTAGGTAATTCAGTTAAGATCTCAGTGATGTGTAATGGAAGCAAATACATGGAGATCCAGGGAAGATATATACAGACAGAGGAAAGTATTTGCAAAGGCTTTGAGACGAAGGACAGGCATAAAGCTGATGTGACTAGTGTACAATGAATGCTGGATAGGGAGCAATTTAGAGAGATAAGAACCAGACTGTATAGACACCACAGTAATGAACAGTAGGGGATGCAATAGGAGTGTATAAAGCCAGAATGAGTTATGATTTGATTTCATCTTTGAAAAACAATCACATTTATTGTTATGTGGACTACTGACTATAATGTCCAGGTGTAGAAACAGAGAGAATGGCAGTAAGCTAGTGTAGCAACCAAGGCAAGAGATAATGATGTCTTGGATATCATTATGCTAACATTGGAGGTGATAAATGACTGGATTCTGGATATGTTTTGGTAGTGGAACCAACAACTATGTTTTAATGGACTGGATGTGGACTGTGAGGTAAACAAAAGAATGAAGCCTGATTCCTTATATTTATCCTGAGCAACGTGATAGATGTTAGGGCCATTAACCCAGGAAGGAAAGATTGGGGAGTTGTTGGATCAATCTTCCAGGTCTTTTAGTTTTTGTTTTTACTTTCTATTTCTGAATAATCTATTTTGTGTAACAGCCTACTTTTGCTTCACAGAAGCATTGCTCTCTCTAATGATTCTGAGTGCCTATAAAGTTTCCTTCTTTTCGCACCATTAACTCTGACCTCTTTGATCTTGGTTCTATCATGTTGCCTTTAGTGTTGTTTTGCTTCAAATGTTTTGAGGTATTTGATTGTAGGATCTTTAATGTAATCTTGAGATTTTCTATTGACCTTTCTATGAATTATGTTGGCAGAGATTGTGAAGGAAGAAAGAACCTGCTTCTGTGTAGGGTGAATCAATATGTGGTTATCTAGGAATTTGCAAGCAATTGGGACTCTGCTCTGCTTTTTTCTTTCTTTAAAAAAAATTTTTTTTTGAGGTAACTGGGCTGGGGATTGACTCCTGAGTCTTGTACGTGGGAAGCCGGTGCTCAGCTACAGAGTTATGTTAGCTACCTCTGCCCTGGATTATGTTACAATTGCCTATAGCTCTTCTGCTTCTGCTGCTTATTTAATATTTGATTAAGTCATCCCTGGTTTTATTTTTGTTTTCCAACAATTTTATTTGGTCTCCCTGAATCAGGTGTAACCCACTGTACTACTGTATTTTTCTTCTTCACTGGAATGATTTTTAAACAGATAGATTTGTTTTCTTAGTAGCTTTAAAATCTCATTGGAGAACTTTCTTCAGTCTCATGATAATTTTCTTCTTCATCCTCCAAACCTTAAAGGCAATAAATAAAAATTTTCCTCAGATAATTATAAAACTCTAATTTATTTATAATTATAAAACAAATAATCACAGAAAATATGAAGAATAAATATATAAAAATTAAAATAATTAATATCAGTTATCTAAAAGGTAATGGTATAAGAACTTCCAATAAACAGTTACTTTCTTCTGTCTTTCCTTTTTTCATCCTGCTTGTTTAATAACAATGTGACTTTATTTCAGAATGTAATTATTAACAAATCAAAAATTAAATTTACCTAGAGTCCCATCTTATTAATATTATTCTTTATGCCTGTTACATTATCTGTAAGCATATTCAATTCTTACACATTTAAAATACTACTACTGTTAGGAGTTTATATTTTACATTTTCAGTTAAAAAATATCATGTTTATTATTCCATTTTTCTCTTCTCATCTCTTTGCTTTGCTTTGTTTCTCTTTTCTCTTCTCTTATCTTTCTGTACTCTGTCTTCATAACCTTGTCTCAATCAAATCAATACTAACAGTCTGGTACATTTTACACCTCCAATTTTTCAAATATGGAACCATGTATTTCTATGGAATTTTCTTTTTTGTTGTAATAATATATTACAGGCCTCCATCAATATTGAAACACATAACTCTAATTTTTACTTATGAATAGCTATAGAATATTAAATAGTAAGTATGTATGTATATATAATGTATTTTATCTTTTCCTTATTTATGACCAAGGAGACAAATATTTTTGCACAGTTATGCTGATACATTCATTTTCATATGACAGAGTCCCAGCAGTGGGATGGTAAAATCAAAGTGTAAGTGCATTGAAAGTATATTATTAATACTAAATATTTCCTGGCTATTTTTTTAAATCCTACCAACAGTATGTGAGAAAGTCCTTCTCTCTACATCCCTACAGACACTATTAAATTTTTTCCTTTGCAGTCTAATGAAAATGAGCTTATGGTGTTTGTTCTACCTTTACCCTAAGTCTTAAGGAAGCAAACTTTCATTTAATTTTCATTTGAAGTTCTGTTTTGGAATTGTTTCTTCATATCTTTGTTAATTTAGACTATTATATCGACCACTTTTACTAATTTATAAAAGCTGTTTTATATTATGGTTACAAACATTTTATCTTTTATATATGATTTGAATTTGAATTAACCAGGCATTTTTTTATTTTAAAAAAGTAGAAATCATCTGTTACATACTATGTATAGCATGTTTTTTTTAAATTAAGATGAAAGGTATGCTGTTGTTAATTAAAGATAGTTAGAGTGTGGGAAAATGCCATATTTAATGGCATCATAATAATTTCTACTATGGCTTCACCATGATTTACTTAGCTATTGTCTTATATTACCATAGAGATAGTTAATTTTTACTATGAAAAATAATGCTGGTCATGAAACATTTCCTGTTTTATCTATTATAGTCTTAGTCTAGTTTCCTAGAATGAAAATAGTAGATTCAAATACATTAACATTTTAAGCATCCTAATTAACATTCTTAATAAATATAAAAAGTAGTTTCATTTATTCTTTTCTTTTATGGTGGTATTTTAGTTACCTGGTTATTAAAACAAATACCATGCATTTGGTTGGATTAAGCAATGGGAATTTATTGGTTCACAGTTTTGAGGCCAGGAGAAGTCCAAATCAAGATATCATAAAGGCAATGGTTTCTTCCCACAGACTGGAGTCCTGGAGTAGGCTGTTGGTGATCCTTGGTTGTGGGCTCCTGTGTCACAAGGCAATGTATATGGTAGCTTCTCCTCATCCATATGCTATCTTTTGAGTGCCCTTGACTTTCAGCCTTTTGCTTCCCATGGCTTTCTCTCTGTCTGAATTTCTTTCTGCATTTAAAAAAAAATTTTTTTTTTAAGGTACTGGAGCTTGGGTTTGAACCTGGGGTTTCATATGTGGAAAGCTGGCCCTCAACCACTGAGCCACATAGGCTCCCCTGAGTTGGTTTTTAACATTTGTTTGCTTGCTGTTTATTTTTGTTTTTAGGATGCACCAGGAACGAAACCCAGAAACTCCCATGTGGAAATCACGTGCTCAACTGCCTGAGCCACATCCGCTTCCCCAGACCCATTTTGATTCAGTTGAGCCACGTCTTAACTTAAGTAACCTCATCAAAAGATCCTATTTACAATAGGTGCACACTCAAGAGAATGGATGATGTTTGAGAAAAAGTGTTTTTCTGGGGTAAATAGATCCAAACTACCACAAACAAAAATTTATTGGCTCATGGTTTTGATGCCAGGAAAAATGTAAAATCAAGACATCATTCAGGTGATGTTTTTTCCCAAAAGACTGTCCTGTTCTGGGACTGGCTGCCAGTGACCCTTGGTCCTTGGATTTTCTTTCACATGGCAATGCACCTGATGGCTTCTTTTGGCTTAGTTTCAGTTAACTTTCAGATTCTCCCCATGGATTTCCCTCTGTGTGTTTGAGTTTCATTTTGCTTATAAAAATCTTTAGTAGTAGGATTAGGACCCAACTTGATTCATTTGGGCCACATGTTAACTGAAGTAACCTCATCAGAAGGTCCTATTTACAATGGGTTCATACTCAGGAATTAATTAAGATTAAGAACATGTTTTTCTGGTGTCATTAATTTAACAGGGATGTTTCTAATTCAAAATATTTCAGTGCATTATAAATGAAGCTTATTTCATTGAATTTTGTAAAAAATTAAGTATTCCTTTTCCATTTAGTGGATTATTTCCTCTACATATTCAAGGACTATCAGATTCATCTTTTTTTTTCCCTTTCTTACTGAAAATTCTCGATATACTAATTTTGGGAATATCGTGCTGCATGTGTACTGAATTCTCAGCTTAGAAGGTTCAAAACTGAGAGATTTATGTCCACATGTTAAATATATAGGAATGTAATTAAGAATAACTTCCCAAGATTGTTCCTTGATCAGAGTTTGTGTTTATTGTTCTTCCTCTGATTTCCTCCACTTTAAATTTTCCTAGGTCTGACTTCCTCACATCACTAAAGTGTTCAGTCAAAGATCGTCTCTGAAGGATCTTTTCTTAGCATCCTTTCTAAAATAGCTCTTTCTTACCATCCTGCTCTATTCCTTTACCTCAACTTTTCTTTGTATCCCATGCTACATTTAAGATAGCAAAAATTTTTATGGGTTAATTTGTTTATTTTGTCTTACTGGCCTTGAAGTATTTGCACCATGAGGACAGGGACTTTTCTGATGTGTTTATTGCTGTATTCTCAACGTCTAAAATATATCCTGGCAGTTATAGATGCTAAATATCTTTGTAAAATTAGTTGATTGATTAATTGATTGATTTTTGTTCAAGCATTTATTATTTCAAAGTAAGTTTACTCATTTATTTTAATGTCAGTAAGGATTATATCGACAGACTGTGCCATTTTTGTTTTCTTTGTACTTCTGGGCATTAAAAGAAGTGAGAGATAAAAGCAATTGGAAAAATGAATAACTTTGGGACAGAGAATATTTCTTTTGAGTGGATATATTTTAATGATTAATGCATAGAAGGGAATATATGCACTCTCCCATAGTCATTACTCTGGAATCTTTCTGAGCAGTTTGTCTTAGTTAGGACAGCCACATACTATATAATACTGTGGTATTGCCATGCTGGAATGGTTGTAGATAGGGAGAGTAAAAGCAATTTACATGTTTAAAAAAAAAGGTTTGCAAAAGATTATAGAACTATGCATAAACTACAATCTGTTATTCATTATACGTAATCTTAGGAGCTGCTCAAAGTTCAGGTCATTTTGATTGGTTGGCATGCTGGCATTCAGTGTTCCTCATGAGCCACAAGGTCAGCTAGAAATTCTGTTTAATATTTTGAATCACCACTTTATTACCCAACCTTAAAAATAATGACCGTATAATAAATGCTTTTGATTTATATTGAAATGCAAAAAATCTAATATATATGATTATTGTGGAATATCATAGCCTCATAATTTGTAGCTCTGGATAACTACTCCCTCACTCTGAAATATTTTATGATTTACAAAATATAGAGCTCATGGTTTATTCTACATTAATACTCCCATGCTTCCTAATTATCCATAGGTAGAGATTTTCTTGTATTATTTCATTTCTTCCCTCTTTTTACTTTAATTGTCCTATCAATATCTATCTATCTATCTACCTATCTATCATCTATCTATACTCATATAAAAAACTTGAAAGAGAGTGGATATATCCACATATTAGAATAATGAAACAAACTAATATTAATCATCAAAGTGTTCATTAATGTATTCATTAGATCTCCTTGTTTCTTAGTTTAAACACTCAAGGAGTTTGGTCATTCTCCCTGTGTCTTCAGAGTAAACCCCTTCAATATCAACATGAGTCAGGATCAAATCATATTACGTGCCATTGAAGAGCACAGCCTGGAATTATAATAGGGAAAAAAAATAAGTGTATGAATTATTAATTCAAGGTGCAGTGGCTGGAGTTGTGCTACAAATTGGATTTTGTGCTACAAATTCAAAGCAACCAATGTGAGGACGAGAACACAGTTCCAAAATTTATGGTGTCTGAGTTAAAATTTTTTTTCAGTACTTTCTTGACTTTTAAAGGTCTACTTTCTTGTATAAGTGATTCCTAATAAGAGAATAATACTCTTCAAAAGCCTTGTAGCATAACTGGGGGAAAAGACACCATAAAAATACTCTAAAACAATAGTTAAAATTATTGCAAAAAGGGAGCATTTGCATGTGTGTGTGTGTGCATGAATTACATAAAAAGTTCTCTTATGTATGCTTAGATGGGGGAGAGAAAATATGTGTAGACTTTCATGTTTCCGTAATGGTTTTACTGAATTGTTTTGGTTTGCTGAAAAACTTATTAATGCTGAAAAATTCTAGAAGTTCTCCTCAGTGTTATATAGTTTCTTAGAAAATTTATCAACTATGCTGACTCAAATTTTACTTATCTTTAAGGGACCTCTTAAAAACAAAGTGTGCCATAAATTGATAAGTTCAAAAGAACACTTGGTTCATTTTTCTTTTTCAAAGTAGTGTGTGATAGAACAAGTTAATATATCTTTAATATCTAGGAGTGGAGATTAATAACACTCTTAGCAAAATAATAATTCTTAGTATCTTGGTAAAAAGATCTCTCTTTGGGCCAACTGAATCCTCAGTATAATTTAAGCTTATTGCCATTTGTTTTGGGGTTTTATTTGTTTTCTGGCTACATGAAGAAAGCTTCTCAGTAGTAAAGGGCTTCAGTTGCCTTTATTGCACAGTGCTGAAAAGTCATTAACATTGAATTACAATTATATTTAGTGATTAAATATATTTTTCCAATAATAAATTTTGATTTATTCTTATTAAGATTAGAAACAAAGTCTTCTAAAAATTTACACATTTATTTGGTAAATTGGAGTAAAATTTCCATGAAACATTTGGATTTTATTCTTGTAAATATTTTGTTGAAAAGTCTGTATAATCTTAAATTTTGATACAAAATGAGAAAGCTATAGCCACCTGTTTCTACAATGGCAAAATCAAAAGTTGTTTTAATAAAATCACTTTTGTATCTCCAACACATAATATTTATATATTTGTATGCTTTAAAAATAAAACCCAACAAAGTGTAGATGGGATGGAGAAGGTTTAGACACAATTAAGCTATTTTGAAGCTATTGCAAGCAATTTTCAATGCTGTCTTAAAGAGTCTATCAGGGCGGTGGACTTGGCCCAGTGGTTAGGGCGTCTGTCTACCACATGGGAGGTCCGCGGTTCAAACCCCGGGCCTCCGTGATCCATGTGGAGCTGGCCCATGGGCAGTGCTGATGCGAGCAAGATGACACAACAACAACAACAAAAGAAACAGAGATTTCTGCGTGGTGGACAAAGAAGACGGAGCAAATAGACACACAGAACAGACAATCGGGGTGGGGGCGGGGAAGGGGAGAGAAATAATAAATCTTAAAAAGGAAGAGTCTATCTGGGGGTGGGAAGGGGAGAGAAATAAATAAATAAATCTTTAAAAAACGAGTCTATCAAATGTGTTATTAAGATTTTGAGATCTTTGGCACACATTCAGTTAATTGTGGCCATAAAAACAATAGCAAAACAATAAAACCAATTAAATCACTGTTCAGTCATTGATCAGTGTATCAGCATTTAGTCATCATCATGGGAAAAAAAAGAGGTGAATTGAACTGAAATGGTTAATTTCACAGCACCTTTAAGAAATGTAAGCGCTTTTTCTTTTTTTTTAATGCGCCTGTGCACCTTACAAGAATAGAAAATGCTAGTGTCATGTGGGTTAAAATACATTAATACCACATAAAGCACTCTGCAAAAGGAAAGGATATTTGATTTGTATGGCTTTAAAGTTTTAACAGATGAGTCTATCCCTGTGAGACCACAGACCATTTACCATCACTAGATTGATTTCTTTCTATGCTAAAGGCTTGATGATACTTTTCAGCACAGTTCATTGTGAGTAGAATGATACTTCAAATTCACATTAACTAAAGAGTCTTCAGAGGCTGTATTAAGGAGATGGAATTCTGAATGGAAGAGGGAATAGTGGCATTTATTAAGAAGCAAAAACTTTTATAAGGTTTGTATAAATAAAACTGTTACAAGAATTTCTAAGATTCTTTATAGGTGCTGAAATAGTCTTGTGGTTGGTAAGATATTTTAGTGTTTTTCAATTGTTAAATGTATGTCATAATATTTTCTGAAGTTATTTTGTAACATTTGCAGGATGGATACCCAAATAACAACTGACATAAAATGTAGAGCAATGAATTTTAAAATTTGAAATTTAAGGGATTCTATTTAAAGGAATATTTATTTTATAAAACTTCAGTTAAATTTTAAATGACATGGGAAAGCAGGAGAGAAAAATGATACAAGTTAAGGACATGAAATTAACACTATAGTTATCTCTGAATGTGAGAATTTGGAGTTATTATTTTTAAAAGATTGTCTATGTTTTCCAAACTTACATATTTACTTTTGATATCAGAAAACATATGAAAAATTAATCATTATAAGAAGGAAAACCAATCTGGAAATATGTACAATAGCAGTTCTGCTGAATGAACTGTCACCAATTGTATCACAGTGAGATCCTATGAGGATAGCTAAAGACAAGTAATTTGTTTTGAGCAAAATCACATGAGGCAAATTAATATAGGTGTTAAATTCAGTTTTAATAATACCTGTGATGGTTTGAAGTTGTATGGACTCCAGAAAAGTTTGTTCACAAAATTAATCCATTCCTGTGGGTGTGGACCCATTGTAGGTAGGATCTTTTTGGCAAGTAGGATCTTAATTTAAGATCAGGTTGAGTCTTTTTTTTCCTTCCTTTATTTTTAAAGGAGCTTTTGATTACATAAAAGTTATATGAGAAATATAGGGAATTCCCATATATCTCAACTCCTATCCTCACACACTTTCCCCCATTAACAACTTGCACTGTATGGTACATTCATTATAGTTGATGAATACATATTGAAGCATTGCTACTAACCATGGTCTATAGTTTACATTATGGTTTACACTGTTCAGTGCACAATTTTGTAGGTGTTGACAAAATGCATAATGGCCTGTGTCCTCATTACAATATCATGCAGAACAATTCCAAAGTCCCCAAAATGCCCCGTGTTACATCTATTTTCTCTCTCCCTCCCCTCAGAAACTCTAGTGGCTTAGATATCATGGGACATGTGGGTGGAACTGTCTTGCTTGCATTTGTAGATACTTTGTTTTTTGTTATGGGCATTGTCCGTCATCATCCTTTTGTTAACTGTCCTAGGGGAGTCTGATGAACTGGAGAGTAGGTGTTGGTTGCAACTCTGCTGAGATTCAGAGCTCCATTGGCATAAGAACAGACCAAGGATATAAGTCTCTGAGACATGTATTTACTGAGTATAGTGTTTATTTTATGTTCAAATAAAAGGGAGAGAAGAACTACATGTTAGAAAGTTATAAATGAGCTTAACTCTAATACACTGGGGAAAGAGAGCCCTCATGGGCCCTGCTGTTTGAGGCACTGTTTACTGTGGCATTTGGTGAGATCATCCTGAGACATGCATAAGCATAACCTCTGGCATGACCTCCCAACTCAGTTTGAAATCTCTTAGCCATAAAAACTCATTTGTATTTAATATTTTCTCCTTTAGGCCTAGGTCTTTTTCCAAATTCATCACTAGTTGGTGCTTGATAATTATTCCTTGGTGCCGGGGAGACTTATACCCAGGAGTCATGTCCCATGCTGGGGGGAATATAGTGAGTTCATATGCTGAGTTTGGCTTAGGGAGAGACCACTTTGGAGCAACAAGGAGGCTTTCAGGAGGAATCTTAGAAAATCTATATTATTTGGTTAAGTTTCAATTTCACAAGAGCAAGTTTCATAAGTTCAACCATCAGTATTAATGGCCTAGGGTACTGGTCTGTCCTTCGCCAGGAACTACCCTGTACTCCAGATATTCTTGCCACTCCATTAGAGAATATAGCAGGATGGGAATTCAATTTTTGTCAGTTATTGTGTGAGTCTCCACTCACCAAAACAGCACCCCATAACCACATGAACACCTTCATATTCTATAGAGGCATACCCCAGGTGTACCCCTTCCCACACATCCCCCTACCACAATCATTCCATACTAGTAATTCTTCCCTGCCACATTTGCAGTCCTTAATTTAAGATCAGGGTGGATCTTAATCCTCTTACTGCAGTCATTTATAAGAGATGACATTCAGAAAAGGAAGAGAGAAAATCACAGGAGCTAGGAGCTGAAAACAATGAAACCTGGGAGAGAGAGGAAAGACCAGCAAACACCACCATGTACCTTACCAGGTGGCAAAGGAGGCTGGCATTGCTTGCAACCAATCTTTGGGAAGAAAGCATCACCAGATGATGGCTTGATTTGGACAGTTTTCTGTCTCAAAACTAAACTTGTAAGTTAATAAATTCCCATTCTTAAAAGCTGACCCATTTCATGGTACCTGCGTTTTGGCAGCCTAGCGAACTAGAACAATAACCATTCCCAAATTACATAATTTTTCTTGTCACTTTGAGTTACACGAAATCCTTGAAAGTATACATGTATGATTCCAGAGCAACCCAAGTAAGAAGAAAATGTTCAGTTTTTAAAATGGTTTGTTTTTATTACTACATTGTGAAATAAGCAGTTAGTCTTGCAGGAAGAATGAACTAAACATCTTACTCTTAATTCATTCAAATTGAGTTTTTTCTTCATTTACTGCCTCACTCATTCAGAAAGAGTTATCCACATTGATTTTGTCCTTTTCAGAATTTCTTCAGTGCTTATAGTTTGAAATGCCTGAGAGGGTAATTTGTATGTAGAGTTGTCATATTCCAAAGTATGCTAGCTCTCTGAAAAGATATTCCTTAAAGATCTAATGCCTATTATTCTTTTTGTTTTGTAATTTTATTTATCTATATTTATTTATCATTTTTTAAAAGTCTCCTTACAATGATAGACACTCAAAATATTGGCCAAATGACTTGAAAGAATGCTTGGATCTCATGTTAATCTATTATTATAATATTCTTTGTCCAATTCTCCAATTAAAAACTAAAATTCTTTTTCTATCCCCCATGTACTTTCATTGTTTAGCTCTGAATCCTGTAAACATCATATTATAAAATTAAAATTTTTGGTTTTTAAAATTTGTTTTACTTTACTTCTGGCTTAAAATTAATCCTGAGTAGCAGTCTTTCTCTAAATTTGTCACTATCCATAATAGAAAGAAAAATGAAAACCAAAACCTGAACATAAATACTTTAGCTAAACTATTGTAAAATTATGGGAGGATTTAACCTTAATTATTAAATCAATAGCACTATTTTATATTAATCAAATAGGCTAACAACATATCAATAAACAAATGAACCTGAAGAAACTCGATCTCACTATTGATACCTAGTCTTTGTCTCATGAAAGAGGCCTTGTTAATCTGTTCTAGTCTCCAGCATTTGCCTTTTAAAAGGCCCGGGTCCTCTCCATAACAAAAAAGTTTATCACAAGTGCTGTTTTTGGGTTGCCTGGAAAATTGACTTCTATTTATCAATGAAATTCTGTATCTCTTGAATGCTTGAAACTCTCAGAAAATAACAAGAGAGAAAGTTGCCAGACATTGGGAGCAATGTAAATGTAAATTATGAGACATTGCCAGTAACAAAAAAAAAACTTTCTTGGAGTCAGGGGAGGCAAGACATTTGCTGGCAATGCATACAGAGTAGTAAAATGTTCTTGCATATTTACTGGGTCAGAGATTTTACGTTGGGTTTAGGGGTAGGCCCTTACCAGTACAGTCGAGGCACAGCCATTGGTCCATGCTAGGAAAGGGACCACAACTGGGACTATGGAAACAGCATTCACTTGAGCTCTAGCCTATGCAGGGAATTTGGTCTCATTTGAATGGTGAGTGATGGAAGGTAAATCATATTCAGAAAGTCTGTGTCCTGACAGAGTGTCTGTAGAAAACTTGCCTGCTTTAAGGTTGAAGAATATGAGGTGAAAGAGCAAAATTTGGTGTCCATAAAAATATACCAAAAAAGTGGCAGATCCAAAAAAAAAAAAGATGCAAAGGAGATTCATAATATTTACATCAACTACAATATTTCAGGGTCCAATTTATCATCTCAGGAAATATTCTTTACAAAATACAAGAAAAACTTATTTCTAAGACTCAGAAACTGAAAACTCTAAGGAGAAAATGGAACACTGAAAAGATAATTGGAAGACATGAAAGATTTCAACCAATCCAAAATTTAATAGTTGAATTAAAAGCCATAATAGTGTAAGAGATAAACAGGGGCTCAAAACACACAATAAAAATTTTCAAAATTATACTAAAAAAACAATGGAGAAAGGAAAGAAAAAAACATAATGTAAGAAATCCTGGTAGAGTATTATTGAGAATATTTGTGTGTTTGTTTATGTGTGTATGTGGGAGGTAAGATAGGTGGACTGTGTAATCAAACTCACATAAGAGTTAAAAATAATCATTATAGAGATTTTATTTCTTCATGTTGACATAAATTGCAATTCCGTACATATTAACAACATAATATAACGAAAATTAAAAAAAAAAACATGTTTAACTTCATACCAATGGAGAAAAAAGAAAGAAGAAACCTAAAACCAAATGACAGAGAAAGATAAAAAGATTAGAACTAGTAACTATATGCCAGGTACATGCAAACAAAAAAGAAAACAGGAATGATGCTAATAAAAAGGCAAAGGAATATAATTTTATATTGAGAAGTACTATTTATTTGGGAACAGAAATAATCAAAAGATAAATGTTTTATTATGTAGTGTGGTAGTCTGAATTATAAGATGAACCCCAATGGTCCCTGGCCTTATGTACTCCCTGCCTTTGTGAGTAGACTCTGTTGACTATGATGAACTATAGCCCCCATGAACATGTTATCTTGCAAATATATACTAAAGTTGTAATTATGGTCCCATGTCTCTTGATTTTAGCACAGGCAGATTATGCTGGGGGAATATGACCTGATTATGCAGGTCCTTAAAAAAAGCTTGGCTCTCTCTTGTGACAGATTTGAAGCAAGGGAAATTCTCCATTCTTGGCAACATAGTAAGGAATATGGACAGCCACTAGGAATTAAGAGCAGTCCCTGACAGGTAGCCAGCAACAAACCCAAAACCTATGCCCTACAATTGTAATGACCTGAATTAAGTCAGTACTTGAATGAAATTGGAAGGAACACAGTCTATTAGCACCTTTTTCAGCCTTTTAACATCTTGAGCAGAGAACCCAACCACACCATGCTTGGACTTCTGACCTACAGATCTGTGAACTAATAAATGGATATTCTGTTAAGCAACTAAGTTTATGATCATTTTTGACACAGGACTAGACAACTGATGTGCATAGAAATAAAGTGCGTTACATTATTAAGTTCAGGAGATCTGAACTAGGTCAGAAATGTATTGTGCAGAAACAGATAAGATAATGAGGATGTAATTCAGAGTGCTCATGTGAGAAAACACTGAGCCAAAATCTCAGTTGAAACCTAGAAAGCAGAATTTAGAAACTGAAAATGGCATTGTTTTGTGAGCACCCCTGATTGCTGGTCAAAGAGTTCCTTCTTTGGCTAATGATATTATAATTATAAAAGTACCAATCAAATAGTAAGACCAGCACATGGACTGATAATTTGTATCTGTAGGTCCAGAAAGTATTTTGGAGAGGATTTCATCAAAACAAAGAGAATGGTGGGATTATAATGTGATGGTTGTGGATTCCTGTGACCTGAGAATGTTTTTAATCACCTGTAAATGGTCAAAACATCTATAAAAATAAATATTTGTGGTTATGTATTGTTCTCCTTCTCCTATGCTGCCATGTTCCATGAAAGGAAACCCTACAAGCAGGAATGATTAAAAGAGTATTAATGTACCTGAAAAATTCTGTTACGAGAAAAATTCAAAGCCACAATCATAATTACAGATTTTGAAAACATTTTCTCAGCTTTTGATAGATCAAGTTAAAAAAGGACATGATACAGATTAGAGTGGTTTAATAAATAAACTTTCATTAAGAAATAATGTGCAAACAAAAAATCTGCAAGCCTGCAAACAGAGACAACATACTGTCTTAAAATGTCGGTGGACGTTTAGAAATATTGGAGCCATGCTAGGCCATTAAGAAAAGCTCAGTAAATTTCAGATAGTATTTAGATGGCATAGTTCCTACAATCAGAATGCAATAAAAAAGAAATTAAGGGCAAACAAGTAAAGCACAAAATTATTTGACGCTAAATAACTCTTAACCATTAGATGAAAGAAATAAAAAAGAAAATTACATTTTATTTAGAAATTAATTTCACCTAGTTGTAAATTAAAGTTTATAAAATGTGACGAATACAATATTTGGATTAAAATTAACATTGAATTTTATTATTCTACCATATATAATCATTGTTTATGAAAATAAAACATTAAAACAAGTCTAAAACTAGCTAGAATATAAACCTAAGGAAACAAATATATCTAATTTACCCAAATATATCTAAGGTAACAGAAAGAAGTTATCAATAAATTTAAAAATTAAAAATGTTAAAAAGGCATAAACAGAAAAATATAATAATATAGTATAATTAATAAATCTATTTCAAAAATTAAAAAATAGATAAATCAGTGGCAAATAAGGTCAAGAAACATAAAAGATGATACATACATAAGTGGGTATAAAGCAAAAAAGGTGCAATCTTATAACTTAAATACTATGACACAAAGCTAATACAATTTATGTCTTATGATAAGGGGATAAATGAAGGGAAAATAAAGGTATTTGCTTTATGTGTAAATACAAACATAACAAAACAATAATCATAACCATTACAGTCCTCATTTCTGTAACTGGTCACATGGTCATAGCTCATATTGATTACTTTCTTTTACTACGCATTCCATATTCCCTTTACACTTAGTAAGCACCTTGGCTAAGACTGAGAGAATGCTCCAAAAAACTCATAATATTACAAAATTATCTTGATAAATATTTTATGCTAGCAGATGAATATTACAGAAAATACTTTATGCTTATTTCATGAAATGATAAAAAATGTCAGGAGTTGTGATGGTAAGTGACAGTAGAGAACAACACATTCTGACTTAGACAGAAAAGGTTTATATTTTCTCATATAATTTATTTTTTTCAGGTATAGGTCTAACTTCAGTTTCCTTACTATAGGAGCTTTATTGTGACAACTTTCACTCCCTAGAGAATTTGGTTCCACTACTCCAGGTTAGTTGCTTTCTTTTTTTATTAAAGAAGTTGTTGGTTTCGAGAACAATCATGGTAAAGTATAGGTTTTCCATATAGCACCTGCATTAGTCAGGATTCTCTTGGGACCAGAACCAAGAAGAGATATATAAATAGAAAAATATCATGAGATTTTTATAAGAATTTTCACACATGACTCTAGGGATGGATAAGTCCAAATTCCATAGGGCAGGCTTCAAGCTGGGAACACCAATGAAAATTTTCAGTACGTTCCATGATTTTCCCAGGGGAAGCTGGCTGGCTGAAGTAAAGTTGGAAATTCTCTTTTCTTACTCCTGAAATCATCAGTTCTTTTAATGCCTTCAACAATTGATTTCATGAGACTTCTCTCTTTGTCGAAGACATTCTCTTCAGTTGATTGTAGATGTAATCAGTCATAGATGCACTCAACATACTGATGATTTAAGTCCATGAAATAGCCTCACAATAACAATCAGGGCAGTGCTTGCTTGACCCAACAACTGGACACTATAACCTCAACAAGCTGACAGATGAATTTATCACCTTCCTCCCCTTGTCAACTTGGCAGCCACAGATAAGTCTTTAAACCACATTTAACCCCTAAATAAAATCAATAACAGTAATATTTATACTTTCACCTAACAATATTCAACTATCCTGCATATAGCCAAATTGCACTAACTCCCCTAAGGATAGGGTTCAAGATCTTGGGTAATTTTTTTTTTTTAAACCTGATATGCTATAACGCAAATACTATGACAGGAAGTTAATACAATTTATGCCATGGCAAATGTATAAGGTAGGGAAGAATACAAAAAAGATATTTGCCTTATGTATGTGTTTTTGTATGTATTCACAAATATATTCATAACCATTACAGTCCTTATTCTGTAACTGGTTACATGGATGTAGCTCACATCTATAGCTACTTTCTTGCACTACCCATTCTATATTCCCTTTACAATCAGAAATTACCTGAATGGCCATGGTTTTTGCGTGGTGGGTGAACCAAGCCTTCGTCCCTGAAGTTTCTGAGCCATTGGTATTTCTGCCTGGATTGGGTTGTGGCAGTTTTACAATGACTTGGATCACAGGGGATGGTAACACTAAGAGATGCCCTAGGGGTCCCCTGTATTCCAGGCAAATTCTTCTTTACCTCTATTATGTGGGTAAAGTCCCATTTCCCCTTGATAGTCAGTATCAATCACTCCAGCCAGTACAGTAATCCTTCTTTGCCTATTGATTCAGAAGCATAAGGAGGACAAAGAGGCCCTGTTTAGTCTTAACTTCCAATTCAAAGGAATTATTTTTGTGTTTCCTGAGGAAATACTCCTCTTCTTAGAACTAAGATATGTAGAAAAAAAGAGCTAAAGTTTACAGGGACAAAAAGGAAAATTTTTCCTAGTGGATCACTCCCACTCCTATTTCCACCCCTTGAGTCCTGGATCCTTGAATCCTGGCTATGGGAGAAATAGCACCATAGAGTGCACCCTGATTTAGAGCATACACAGCCTCCTGGAGAACATTGCCCTAGGCTGGCAAGGTATTGCCACCCAGTTGGTCCTTGCAATTGGGTTTTTAAAAGGGCATTTCACTGTTCTAACAATCCAGCTTCTTCAAGAATTCAAGAATGTGGGGAACATGGTAAACCCAGTAAATTCCATGAGCATGTACTCACTCCTGCATTTTCTTCGCTGTGAAGAGGGTTCCTTGGGCAGATGCAATGCTGTCTGGTATACTAAAATGGTGGATAAAGCATTCTGTAATTCCATAGATGATAGTTTTGGCAGAAGCACTGCATGCAGGGACGGCAAATCCATATCTGGATTGTATCTATTCCAATTAGAACAAAATGCTGCCCCTTCTGTGATGGAAGTGGTCCACTGTAATCAACTTTTTACCAAGTAGGAGGCTGATCACCTCTGGGAATGGTGGGTATGGGACTATCTGTCATTTTGCTGCTGGCAATTGAGCACTCAGTAGTCAGCCTTCGTGAGAGGAAATCCATGTTGCTGAGCCCATGCATAACCTCCATCTCTACTACCATAGCCATTCTTTGCTCATGAGCCCTTTGGGCAATGTCAGGAGTGACTATGGAAAGAGACTGATTGGTATTCACAGAACAGATCATCTTTTCTACTTGGTTATTAAATATTCCTCTGTGTAGGACACAAATATCTTCATGTTTTTTCCCATTCAGAAAGGTCTATCCATATGCCTCTTTTTCATCAATTTTCCAATCATGTTCCTTCCCTCACCATCCAACAAAACCATTGGCAAAATCCCATGAATCAGATTACAAACACACCTGTCATCCTCAAAGATGCATCTCTTTTCTACACAGGTTAAATAGGAAACCTTGAATTTGGATGTGGCAGGAATAAAGAACCCATGCATACTTAACAGTCTTTGATGGTGGCACTAATCTCTTCACTGCCTCCAGGAATCTGGTATTGCTTTTGATTTACTATTTTGCTAGGTAGAGGCAGTTCTAGTGGCTTCTTAACCTATCTTACCCTAATTGTCCCTATACCAAAAGTCAAGGAACTAATATGTAAATTCAGCCTGTTGTTGAGCATGTCTACTCCAATTACGCATTCTGGAACTGGGGAAATAACCATAAAATAGATCCAGGGATATTCTGGACTCACTATATAACAGACCTAAATTAAAACTGCATTGATCACCTGACCATGATAAACCCCTACTCTGACTTTTGGACTACAGTGTCATTTTGTTCTCCTGGAATTATTTTTTCTTGCAAACCTGTGTCCAATAATCCCTAAAATGTCTGATCATTCCCTTTTCCTCAATGCATACTTACCCTGGTAAAAGACCACAGGTCCCTTTGGGGAAGCTGGGAAGAAGATTAGTAGCAAAAATTTTGGGGGGTGTAGCAGGGTCTTCCCCAAAGGGGATCTGGCCTTCTTTCATTCAAGAAATTTTAGGTCTGTAAATTGTTTCAAGTCTGAGAATTGATTAAGCGGCCATGACTCTCTGTTTTTGTTATTCAAGCTAGACTTCTGCTTATTTGACCTAGAACTGTTCTGCTTGTTCAGACCAAGTAAGAATTTAGTAGACAGCATACCTATCTTACTTCAAGGTTCCCCTTTAATCTACTAGCCAATGTCATAGGTCTCTGAGAGCCAGAGTATTATGATTACTGCTTTGGGTTGCTGTCTATTATGGTAGACATGCCCACCTTTTTCTTGGAAATTAAGTGCTGCCATTTCGCTTCTGCCAAACATGATATGTTTAAGGATTCAAGTTCAGTGACAACAGTTCCCACAGTAATATCTGGCCTACAGAGAAGAACAACCACAGAGCTCTTCAGGGAACGTGGAGTTAGGCTCACAAATTTATTCCTCATAATCTTGGAGAAAGTGTGTCCTCTGAACACTCCTAGGGTGGGTGAGCAAGTTGTACATGCTAAATCTATTCTAATACTCCAGTCTCTTAAGTCTTTGAATCCCCTCATCTACATTATTCCAGGGCAGTTCTATTCAGGCAACATAGGACACCATTTTGTCCATGCTTCAGCCAGTCATTATAGCAAACTCTTGGAGCCCTTTCTAGTCCCTTGAGCTACAATATTGAATGTAGAAACATTAAACACTATATCAAGAAATTCAGCCTTATCCAACTTTATTTTCTATCCAATGTTATTCCATACCCTTAACATCCATTCCCAGACACTTTTCCCTGATTTCTGTCTATATAAATTGGAAAAATCATGCAATTCTTTGGAATGTAGTGCACTTCCTCATGAGTCACACTTTGTACCTCACTTTTGGGGACCTGTTGGGACTTCAGTTGAGTTATTGTTATAGGATTAGTAAAAGAGGGGTGGTGGAAGTGGGTCTCATGAAGAACTAGAAGCATCTTGTATGTTAAGTACTTCAGGGTATTCCATTGCAGTTTCTTCTGGTGGAACACGATTAATCTCTTCAGACAGGGGTATGAGGACTGTTCCTCAGGGGAAGTGGTTTCAGGTTTATCCAGCACAGTAGGATTAATATCAAGTGGAGGGTGGTGGCTGATTCCTCAGGGCAAATAATTACTCATTTATCTGGCAAAAACTTAGCAGAATCTAGGGTTTCAAAGTCTCCACTGCCATCAGTATTAACCCATACATCCCTATTCCAATTTTCAGGATCCCATTCCTTTCCAACCAATTCCCTTATTTTAACAGCAGACACCCTGCAAGGATGGGAATTTAGTTTGTGTTGTAGTTCAGCCACTCATACAATTAGACTCTGGGGTTGATTTTCAGAAATCTCAACTCTGTTGCTACACGAAATAAGATTTTCATTCAGGGCACACAGAAACGTTCACATCTTCATGTAGTGCTTAAGTTGGGTATTTGAAGCCTTGAGCTCATTCCTATACCCAGTAAATTTAGTAACAACTAGCCAATATCATTCTATCTTTACACAAAACTCTGTTAAGGTGTCAAAAACACTCTCACCCAGAGCCTTACCTCTTATAAATATTTGAGTAGCTGTATCCAGCTATTTTGCATATTTCTATAGTCATCTTCTGTCATGGACTAACAGTGCCATCTTGATTGTTGGAAATATAGTTGTTAGTACCTCTGAATCTAATAAAATTAGAAACCCAATTCCATAAACCACAGAACCAGTTAAGAAATTTCATCCTTAAGATTTTGTTTTTTCAAGAATAACTCCTGGTACCAAAGCTGTATTGTCAGGGTTCTCTAGGAAACAGAATGAACAGGAAACATATTATGGATTTCTATAAGAATTTTCTCACATGACTGTAGGATGGGCAAGACCAATCCATAGGGCAGGCTGTAAGCTGAAAACTCAGATGAAGGTTTTTGATGAATTCCCCAGGAGAAGAACATGGTTGGCCGAAGTAATGATGAAAATCCTCTCTTATTACTGCTGAAATCATCATTTCTCCTTTTAAAGCCTTCAGCTGATTGGATGAGACTTCTCTCATTGTTGAAGACAATCTCCTCAGTTGATTGTAGATGTAATCAGTCATAGATGCAATCAACTTACTGATGAGTTAAGTCTGGAAATATACTCAGAAAAACAACTAAGGCAGTAATTTCCTGAGCAAGCAACTAGACACCATAACTTAGCCAATTGATTCATGATCTTAACCATCACATCACCTTATTATTAACAATTTCTATTGGTGTGATACATTTGTTATAGTGGATGAAATCACATTTTTGAATTATACTGTTAACTATAGCATGATTTAACTTAGGACTCACTGTTTGTTAGTGTAGTTCCATGGGTGTTTTTTTTTCTTTCATTTTTCTATTACCATATATACAAACTAGCATTTCCTCTTTTAATGATATTCACATATATAATTCAGTGCTGTTAGTTATGTCCACAATATTATGCTACCATCATCACCATCCATTACCAAAACATTTACATCATTCCAAATAAGAACCCAGTACGTTAAATGCCTTAACTCTCTATTTGCTATCCCCACCCTACCTCCTGGTGACCTATAATCTAGATTCTGACTCTGTGAATTTGCTTATTCTATAAAACTTCATATCAGTGAGATCATAGAATATTTTTCCTTTTGTGTCTGGCTTATTTCACTCAACATATTGACTTCAAGGTTCATCAATGTTGTGTCAAGTAAGAAAATTTCATTCCTTTCTATGGCTGAATAATATTGCATTATATATATATATATATATATATATATATATATATATATATATACACACCACATTTTGTTTATTCATCAATTTATGGACCTTGGGTGGCTTCCATCTTTTAGCAATTGTGAATAGTGCCACTATGAACATCAATGTGTAAATATCTGTTTGAGTCCCTGCTTTCATTTCTTTTGGATATACAGCTAGTAAAGGGTCTTCCAGTCATATGGTAATTCTATCTATATTTTACTTTCTAAGGAACAGCCTGTTTTCCCAAGTGGTTGCATCATTTAACACTGCCACCAGCAATGAATGACTATTCCTATCTCTACAACCTCTCCAACACTTGTAATTTTCTGTTTGTTTCTTTTTAACAGTAGCCATTCTAGTGGGTGTGAAATGACATCTCATAATTTTTATTTTCATTTCCCTGATGGCTAATTATGTTGAAGTTGAGTATCTTTTCATGTCCTTTTTCACCAATTGTACACTTCTTTGGAGAGTTATTTATTTGAGTATTCTGCCCATTCTTTAGAGTTGTTTGTCTTTTTGTTGTTAACTTTAAGGATTTCTTTATATATCTGGAAATTAAACCTTTATTAGATATGCAGCTTCCAAATATTTTCTCCCATTGTGTTGATTGCCCTTTTACTTTCATGAAAAATTTCCTAGAGGAGCAAAGGTTTTTAATTTTGGTGAGGTCCCATGTATATACTGCCTTTTTCACTCCTTGTGCTTTGAGTGTAAAGTCTAAGAAATCATTTCATAACACAAGTTCTTGAAACTGCTGCCTACATTTTATTCCAGTAGTTTGAGATTTCTGTATCTAATGTTTAGGTCTTTTATCCATTTTGAGTTGATTATTGTATTATATGTAGTGTGAAGTAGGGATTCTTTCTTTTGCAAATGGAGATCAAGTTTTCTCAGACCATATTTTAAAGAGACTGTTCTTTCCCAATTGAGTGGTTTTTGCCCTCTTGTCAAAAATCATTTGGCCATAAATGTGAGGGCCGATTTCTGATCTCTCAATTAAATTCCGTTTGTCTATATTTCTGTCTTTCTGTGTTGTTTTGATTCCTGTAGCTTTGTAAGATGTTTTAAGATTGGAAAGTGTAGATCCCAAACTTCATTCTTCTATTTCAAAAGGCTTTATCTATTCAGGGCCTCTTACCCTTCAACATAAATTTGATGATCAGCTCTTCCATTTCTACAAAGAAGTTTGTTCGAATTTTGATTGGGATTGCATTGAATTTATAAGTTGCTTTATGTGAAATTAACATCTTAACAATATTTGGTCTTCTGTTCCTTGAACACAGCATGTACTTCCATTTATTGAGGTCATATTTCTTTTAGCAAAGTTTTTCAGTTTTCCATGTATAAGTCCTTCACATCCTTGGTTAAATTCCAGTTCTAGATATTGATTCTTTAAGTTGCTACTGTGAATGGAATTTTTTCTTGATTTCATCTTCTGATTGTTTAGTATAATACAGTAAATAAAAAGTACTATATGTATAATAGTTTAGATAATAATAGTCATATTATTTGAACCAATTCTTAAAGACCTGGTATGGATTAATATGTTAGTACAGATTAGCTAGGAGCCCAAGACATAAGGGAAGTTGCACTCACTCAAATATTTTTTTATGGTTCTACACCAGATACTTGTAAGAAACATTGCAGTCAGGGTGGAAAACTGTGTAAGTACTCTGTGGCAGCACAGGTGTGCAGAAGATTAGCAGACACTGGGGGACCGGCATGAATACTGCCTGCTTCCTTGGACTTATTCCAATATGAAGCAGATATGCCACCGATTACATTGTATTCTGCCAAATCAACTATCATTATGCAGTGTATATCCTTTAGCATTTCTAAAGATATACTATAGATTCTTTTCCCATCTCTGTTCTATCTTCTGCACTGACTCTGATTTGATGACATTTTACTACTCCAGTCCTCATTGTTCTTTCCTTTTATGAGTTTCCTTGGGATTTTTAATATGTGGTATGCAATTGGGCATTTAATTATGCATATTGTGATAATCTAAATATTAGTATTCATTCCCCATACAAATTATACCCCTTTTAAGGGCAGCACCTATTCCTTGCCCTTTCAGAGCACAGCATAGCCTTAAATGCTTAGGAGCTCTTCATTGAGCAGTTTTATTAATATGATCCACTCTGCCTAGATATTAACAAGTGTCCTAGGGATATAGAAAAGATTGCTTGTTTAATTGGAGGAGAAATTTTCAAAAAGTTATTCAAGTTCAAGGCAGAACTGACCCCACCACTGTTATCAGAGTACCTTCCATGCTGTGCTGCATTAATTTGTTCACCTATTTATCTAGTTCGACTAGATTTATCATCAGAGAGAATGGAACATTGTTTTATTCATCTTTATATCTTTAATATCTAGGACAGTGTCAAGTATATAGTAGATACATAATGAATTTGTGCTGAATGAATGCATGAGTGAATAGATGAATGCCCGTGGCCCAGCTGGAGTCTTCAGCATTATCCTCCTGTGTTTTCATTTTAACCAAGTGCAACTTAACCCTCCGGTGCTGGGCTGAATAGTCATGTGACCAGCTGTCAAGCAGGTGCTACATTAACCCCTGTCTTCTTTCTAACTCTGTAAGTCCTAGCAGAGACTGCTTCCTTCTACATAACAATGATTTAGACTTTTATTTTCATTTTATATGGCCTGCATGATAGGAAAATCTTGACTGTAATAATTTTATTCTTTATTTCCATGACTATGATATTAAACTTAGATTTCCTTAGCTACCATTTACTCTAATGTTGATGAAGATTCTCTTTATGAGCACTTCTTTTTATTATACTCATTATGCTTTGCAGGTCTTCATGGTAGTAATTCATTATTTGGTGGTAAAACATGACTATTTTTCTTTCTATACCTAATAGGTATTTCATCTTAGCAGCATAAGATTGCTATTCTTAAATCCAAAAATCTTTCTATTTTCCTTTATCTGAAGAGTGTATTCTGAGGAATTTTACTTTCAGAATGATGAACATTTAATGAAAATATGGAACATCTAATTTTAATGAAATGATGCTATAGGATTACAGTGTGGAATATCTTATAGTTGAATTATATTGGAATTTCCAATTAGGGTACAAGCAGTAGGCATGAATTTCACTGTAGTTAAACAATTTCTGACAAGCCAGCCTTTCAATTTAGCTTTGTGCATTCAATAGGGAAATTTGATCTTGTTCAGCTTTCTGCTAGACAATATTTTCCCATTAGATCTACTTCTTCTCTGGGATGCTTTTCTATTTTACCAAGAAAGATTCCTTTTGCTTGTTTATCATTAGGTTTACAAATACCTCATTCAAAAAATGTTTATTGTTGGTATTGGTCATTGGGGGAAATATCTTATAAAAAGTTACTTTAAGATAGCACAAAACAAATCTGGATATTTCCAAATGAGCTTTTATATTACAGTATGTTAATTAAATCTCAGTAGCATAATATTACAACAAATTTTGTTCTTTCCAAGATGCATTAAATATTTTACTACCTAGAAAATAAATATTTTATTAACCAGTATCCATTTAATTTTCAATGTTTTCAGTAAGAATTTCCTTTGTATATTAAAGAAGGTTAAAGCTGGAGGTATTTTTCTGCTTTTTATTATTTTGTGGTACTGCAATTTGCACATTTTTGTGAAATAACAACTTATTTCCTGAGGGTACATTACCAAATATTGTTTTATACATTTTTTGCTACTAAATATAATGTTTAGAAATATATATTTACCAAGTAATCTTTTTAAAGATTGGTAATTGATTTTTAAAGGAAATTTTAATGCATATTATTTAAAATAATAGTTTTGTTCTACAGATGCTCAGTGGGGACATTAGAACTTGATATTTAGAATATTATGAAAATGAAGTCTGATCTTCTGAAGTTAGTGTTTTGAACAGAGTGTAAAAAGAAATACCGCTGATTGTCAGTAATTTATGTCCTTTTTAAATTTAGGCTTAAAGATAGTAAATGCCAGATATTTTGCTTCATTCCATAGGCATGTATATTCAGTGAGTGATACTATTTATTGTAAGGAATAATATTGTTTAACATTTATTAATTTTCCAGAGTATTCTTTAAGAAACTTTGAAATTACATTGAAACAGATTAAAATTACTTAATACTTGCTCTAACACAAGCTATGTAACTACAAGACCAGCTATTTGTATCTTTGCCACCCTGGTTATCAGAAAACATTTTTTGCTTCTACCAAATAAAACGTTTCTACCCTGTCAACTGGTAAAAACTGATTAGAAACCTAAGAAAGATATCTAGGCACAAAGTTACTATAATCAACTCTTGATCGAGGGCATAAAACCTCAGGATATTATAAAACCTTTAGAATAAATGGAATAACATGACAGAGAAAACCATTCTTGTTTTTTACTGAATATTAAAATAAAGTTTGATCATTGTACCTCTCCCTATTTATCTATCCTGACTTCTCCATCAGTGTTTATAGTATGTATATTAATCTATAATACTGTTTTATACCTAGCTACTTCACTGACAAATGCAATCTGTATTTTTTCATGTCAAAACATAGATGAACCTTATACTTTTAAATATATAGTATTTCCATGTATAATTACATATACATTTATATGTAATAACTCTAGATATAGGATAGATTAAATAATCCTAAATATACATATTTATGATTGAGTATAAAATAATTCTATAATAAGAATTCCAAAACCTCTATGGCTTAAAGTAACAAAAATGTATTTCTTTCTCATGATGTATGTTCGTCATAAATTTCTTGTGGGCTTCAGCTTCCTGTCTTCCTCTCTCTTGGACTCAGATTGACTGAGGAGGCACCATCTGAAGCTTTTTTGACCGTTAATGCAAAGAGGAAGACACACGTGGTAAATCTCACTAGGTATTTTAAGATTTCAGTCCAGAAGTGACCCAGGTAATAGTGTATGTATTAGTCAGCCAAAGGGATGCTGATGCAAAATACCAGAAATTGGTTGGTTTTTATGAAGGGTATTTATTAGGGGTAGGAGCTTCCAGATACCAGGCCATAAAGCATAAGTTACTTCCCCCACCAAAGTCTATTTTCACGTGTTGGAGCAAGATGACTGCCTATGTCTGTGAGGGTTCAGGCTTCCTGGGTTCTTTCCTTCCTCAGGCTTCTTTTTCCTGGACTCAGGTTTCCTCCCTTCCAGGGTCTTGCTTCTCTTTCCTCCATGAGCTTACTTCCTAGGGCTCCAGCTTAAGGCTTCAGCATCAAACTCCAACATCAAAACTCCAACATCAAAAGCCCCCAACTCTGTTCTTTGCCATGCCTTTTATCTGTGAGTCCCCACCCACCAAGCATAATCTAATATCTATTTTTGAAATTCATAACCATGTCAAACTGCTACAGTGTATAATTTATCACTGATGCCAAACTTCATGGAAGCTTGTTCATGCCAAACAAGGAAGCTCAATCCTACTAAGTGCCTAGATTATGAGAAACCAAGAATAGACAGTAAACTGCACTAATACCATAAATTATTTTACAATTATCTTCCTAATTTATATTTAATTTGTTAAAAAGTCTTTTTTGCTGTTATAAGTAATGCAGTGTACATGATAAAAATGTAAGGGCTTGTTTTCAATTTCCATAATATTTAGATGCAGTTACAATTCTAGCAAATGTTGTCTGTAATAATCAATCTGTAGCAAAACATATTATTATATTTTCTGAAATACTGAACACCCCAAGGTGGTGCTATTGATATTTCAAGGTAACTAACTACATTTACAGTGTATGTTGAACCACTTCAACATATCATTTTCTGTAAATATTAATGTTGTGTAGATGTTATCTATAAATAGCATAATTAAATACTATTCTATTCTGACTACAACAACCAATAATAACAATACATTAATTAGTTAGTACCTGTAATTTCAAGTTCATATGTATATTACTGAATAGCATTAAAGAGACTATTTGTTAGGTGAACAAATCCAATGCAGTAATATAAAGTGCAGTAATGCTTATATATTAAGGTACACCATAGAAAGTTTACTGAAAATTTGCCTTTGGAAAAACTGCAGGCTTACTTCAAATCTAAAACATAGGTTTTAAATTTATTTAAACAGGAAAAGAAGAAAGCTGTTTACTCAATAACAAAAGGAAAAATTCATTTGTTCATTAATTAGAAATATTGCCAACTCTGCAATTTTATCTGTAACCAAAGTATTATTCTCTTGGAATACCATCAGTCAAAGGCTCAGCATATAATGAGGGTTGTATTAGTCAGGGTTCTCTAGAGAAACAAAATCAACAGGAAATATCTGTCAATAGTAAGAGATTTTATAAGGTTCTTTCACATCTTTCACGTGATTGTGGGGATATACAAGTCCAGGTTCTACAGGCAAGCTGCAAACCAGGGACTCTGATGGAAGTCCAATGAAAGTCCTTGATGAGTTTCTGGAAGACATTGGCTGTCCAAACATGAGCTGGTAAATTCTCCCTGAATGCTGGAATCTCTCCCCCTTTTAGGGCATTCAACTGATTGGATAAAGTGTCACTCATTGCTGATGACAATCTCCCTGATTGATGTAAAGGTAATCAGCTATGTATGCAGTAAAGTAACTGGTGACTAAAGTCCATAAATGTCCTTGTATTACAATTAACCCAGTGCTTGCTTGACCAAACAACTGGGAACAATTACCTGGCTAAATTGCCACATTAACCTAACCATCACATGCCCCATTCTCTCTTTTACTTCTCGGCTTCCAGTGATTCAGACTTTGATATTGTCCTTTAGTGCCTTAATGCTCTGTTTCTTTTTTATTCTCTTTTACTCTTTTGTCTCTATTTCAGGTTGCATAATTTTTAATAAAATATTTAAATTCACTAACTCTTTCCTTGACTATTTTGAGGGTTCTAATGCATCCTTCAAAGGAATTCTTCATTTCTTCTCTCAAGTTTTTTTCTAACATCTCCATTTGATTTTTAGTTTGTATTTACATCTCTCTGGTGAAATTCCCCTTATGTTAATATATGTTGCCCATCTTTCAGATTAGAGCTCTTAACATAATAATCATTATTTTAAGTTCCCTGTCAGAGAGTTTCAACATCTGAATAATATCAAATCAGGTTGCATTGCTTATTTTGTCTCTTGAATGTGTTCTTAATTCTTTTTCTGTGGTTTTCATAATTCTTGGTGAAAACTGGACATAGAGTATAGGACAATGGAGAAGGACATAAATAGTATTTATGCCTAATAATGGGCATAACTTTTGTTGTTCATTTTGTTATTTGTATTAGTGTTTGAGTCAATAAAGACAGGATAGAGAGAGGTTTAGGTTTGTTTCATGTTATTGTTATTCTCAATGCATCTACTGGTTTTAAATTCCTTCAGTATTACTGTTGGAGAAAATATAGCTCTTACTGGGACACGGAGACTGATTGACCATAAACAAAGAATTTATTGAGAAGCTCTCACAATGGAGGGGGTCTGAAGAACAGACTTCAGTCCTCCCCTCCCAGCATGGTGGGGGTCTTAAGAGAGACTTCAGCCCACTTCTGGAAGGGGAGGACTTGAATTTATACAGAAATTTCCCAGGCAAGGAAATGATAGTTGGTGGGAGGGGGTTGAGGGTCTGACTGAGGGACAGGGATCAATAGGAAGCCTTAGAGTTGAAAATTTTCCCTGATAGTGACTAGAAGGTAGTGGGTTAGGGAGTTATGGTTTCTTGGAATGCTGCAGGAGCAGATGTTTCTTTTCATCTGTGGGGATTAAAGCATATGTAAATAGTGAAGGTTTTCATCTCAGTCTCCCTCTGAAGTGCAGGGAGAGGTAGTAAAGGTCTCCATCTCCCTCTGTTATGCAGATGGTGAAGATCTCTATTTCCCTTTACTCCTTTCTCTATGAGGTTTCTTTGTTTAACCTGTGGGAAAGTGCCATGCCATGTCCTCAGACACAGGGAAGAGGGTTTGCTTTTTCCCAATGCATATCAGAGGAAACTGAGCTACAGCTTGTTAATTATTGCAAACCTTTAACAATTACCTTTTGCTTCAGGTGGATTGGTGTACTGCTGGAGAGTTCCTCATTTTCACTATTATTCTTCCAAATTCAACTTCATTTTCCCCTGTGAGTCTGCATTTCAGAGAAGTATCTCAGCACGCTTCACTTCTTCCCCAAACTCAGACTGTTGTTACTTGTTATTTAATGCTTGCTAGTTTGATGGCAGTGGGTTTGGCATGGGGTAGTCTCAGTGGTCCTGGTTCAATCTCAGTCTCAGACAGGCCCTGTATCCTTGGGTCTCACATGGTGTCTTTCTCTATGAGTCTGCTCCTCCTCTAGCAGTAGACACTTCTGATGGTCTGGGCCTAGCATCATTTTCTGCTCCTCTCTCAAAGATATTGTATTTCTTCTTCCCTCTCTTTCCCTTTCCCTACCCTCAGCAGCTACCATGCCCACTTTCTCCACATCAGTGTTACAATTTCTTCCCTTGCTAATCATGATAGTTCCATAGTAGAATATCAGTAAGACCACTCTAATCCATACTCGAGTCCTCCATCCTGTGGACCTCGGGTTGGTTGTGTCAGCTGTTCTCCTCCCTCAGGTCTGTATTATGCTGGAACTGTCTTTGGTTCTATTCTCCATCTCTCTCCAGGTACCCAGGGGAGTCCTTGGAAAAGAGCCTGCAAGTTATCAGGGGTTTTATGCTGTTCTGACAGCTCTTATTTGGCCTTTAGTAATTGTTAAAAATTTTAGCTGAATTCTTCCACTGGCTTCTTCTTCATCCTAGTAAGCCAGTCCTTATACCCTATTACTTTTCGGAGGAGATGCTGTCTTTATTTAGATTTCAGGATAACTAGTTGCTCTATGACCTCAGCTCTCTAATGGATTAAAAAATATATATGATTGTGTGGATTATCTGAGGTACTTTCTAGCTTTCTACTCTAACTGGAAGCTAGAAAGCCTATAATGATTGTTTGACAAAGCAAATTCAGAGAACTTGTACAATTTTGAGAACTTGTACAATTTCTGCGATTTCTGCAGAAAAAATATATAATATACAGGTTTCTCACATACCACCCTATTATTGTCACCTTGCATTAGCTAATAGTAGAGTATTATAATTCATGAAAGAACATTTTAAAAATTGTGCTATTAACTATAGTCTATAGCTTACAATGGAGTTCACAGTGTTGTATAGTCCTATGTTTTTTCTTTTAATTTTCATTCTCATAACATATATTTTACCTAAAATTTCCCCCTTAAACCACATGTATGTATATGGTTACATCTATTTTATTTCACATATATAATATTAATTACATTCACAATTTTGTGCTGCTATTACCACTATAAACATGATAATTCTTTTGATTATAATTTATATTGAAACCACCTAATTAAAACAGGTTTAAGTGAAAAAAAAACAACAACAAAAGAACATTAAGACACTCATTAAGTTATATATCCAGAAATTTGGAGATAGGATTCATTTTAGTCACCACTAAATCCAGGCATCCATATGTTCGAAACATGACATTAGGTCCCTACTTTCTGCTCTACATTTTCTGTTGGCTACATTTTCAAACATATTGTCCCTTGTGGTAGTATAATTACTATCAGCCAAACTGGGCTTATTTCCACGCAAATCCATGTACACCATCAAAGACAGTATCTTTTTCCTAAGTGTCTCAATAAAATTTCTAGGCCTGACAGTCATTGACTCCACTTGGATCATATGCCAATCTTCAGTAGAATTATGATGGCAAGGGAGCAGAAAGTTCCTGGGAGCTTAAGCATAAATCACCCAGATCTTTCTCTCTGTAAATACATTGACTGAGAGTGAGGGGAATGTGAATCCCCAGGTATTGTTCAGTTGGGTGAGTAAAGTCTCAATAAACCAGAAATATTCTTAGGTTTTGCCTGGTATCTGAGTCAACAATATACTCAGCCTATCAAATGGCTTATAAAACTTATCACAATTTTTTCCTTGCTTAGGAAATTGTTATAAACAATAACAGATGCTGGGCCACAAGGTTTTGTGTGATTAACTTAAATTTAATAACAAAATTTAAGATTATTAGTCCACAAGATAATGAACTATGAGACTCCTACTACACTTGAATTTTTTATATCTAATTAGAGTTTCCTTTTTCCTTTAATAGTGTAATTAAATGTACCTTATTTATTTGATGATTTATATGGTTGGTGAGTTCTTACCATCTTGTTATTGTCATTATTATTGTTGTTTTGTTATAACCTCAAAATTCTTTGTGATTTACCTTTTTAACGTTTTCTGATTTAAAGTTTCTTAACTATTGTGTCCAAACCTAAGCCTTTTATTCTGGTCTATTTTTCATTTTTTCCTCTGTAAGGTTACTTAAAGAGGAAGCTTTTTCAGAAGTACTAAGTGATATTTTGCAATGTTAATATTCAAACATACCTTTATTTTTACCCTCATTTATATTTATTTGTTTGGAAGTGTGTTCAATACTTCACTCTTAGAACTCTACAAATATTTCCTTAATAGTTCCTAAAATCTTTGGCTGCAGTTGAGAAACCTGATACTAAACACTTCTCATATCAAATTTTTTATATAAATTAGTTTTGTCTGTATGATTGATTTATCAGTTTATTCTGGGAATATGAAATTTTACCTTGTTATTTAGCTCTATATATTGACTCAATACTCTTCAGTTCTGGCATCTTCCTTTTAAATATTGATTTAATAATTGTTCTAATTTCAACTTTGAGTTTCTTCTAGAATCTACAACAGAGGAAATGATAAAGCTAAAATTATAGTGCTATTATTCTTGATTATAAGGTATAAATATCTAGACAAATGTTTAGAATCTCTATCATCCTGAGATATCTCAAAATAATATTTTAAAATATTACCATGGGCATCTCTGAGGGGAACATATGATCTTAGTGATACTTCCTACAGTAGCGTGTCTCCAAATCCCCTTCCCCCACCAAATTCCTTGCCTTCTAGTATCCACACACCATATAATTCCCACTGATTGAATAGGACTGAGGGTGACCGAAATTGGAGAGGTTTGGTTGCCACCTTCATCTCTTGGATCACTCTTTCTGGAAGAAGCCAGTAGCCATGTTATCAGAACCCTCTAATACTCTGTGGAAAGGCTCATGTGGGATAAACTGAGGCTCCTTAATCAGACTAACTTACCAGCCAGTGAGTGCCTCACTTTGGAAGCTAATTCTCCAGCCATAGTGATTCCTTCAGATAATTTCCATTCTATTTTACATTTTGACTACAACTTCATAAGGAGACTGTGTTAGAACTGCCCAGATAATCTGCTCCTGAATCCATTTTTTTCCCCCATTTACTACCCCACCACCAATACCTTGCATTGGTGTAGAACATTTATTACAATTGATAATTGCACTTTTTCTTGGTAATTGAACTATTTTTTAACAACAGTTACCTTCATCACAGTTGATGAAAGATTGTTAAAATAGTAATATTAAATATCATCCATAGTTTATGTTAGGTATATTTTTTCCCAATAAACCATCTTACTATTAACACCTTGTATTACTGCCATATATTTGTTATAACTCTTGAAAGAACATTTTTATACTTGTATTATAAACTATAGAACATCATCTACAACAGGATTAACTATGTTATACAGTCCTATGGTTTTCTTTTAATTTTTATTTTAGTAACATATATGATCTAAAATCTCCGCTTTTCACCACATTCACCTATATAGTTCAATGCTATTAATTACACTCACAATAATGTGCTACCATCACCACCATCCATTTCCAAACCTTAACAATCAACCTAAATAAAAATACTGTACAAAATAAGAATCCATTCCCCATTCTGTAACCCCAACTTTTCCTCTGGCAATCTATATTCCAGATTCAAGCTCTTTGAGTTTCGTTATTATAATAAGTTCATATCAGTGAGATCATATAATATTTAACCTTTTGTGTCTGGTTTATTTCACTCAGCAGGATGTCTTCAAGATTCATCCATGTTGTAGCATGTCTCAGGATTCATTCCTTTTAATGACTAAATAACTCATGGAAATTGTGGGTTATTATTACATGCTTAACTCATGAAAATTGTAAGAGATAATAAATGTTTAGTATTGGTTTAAATCACTATGTTTGAGGTAATTTTTATGTACAATAGATAACTAATGCACCTACCTTTCAAGAAGTGCATAGTAGGAGATTTTAACATTCTTGCAAGCTAACAAGTTAGCCTGCCACAATTTCATAGATGAGGTGAGAAGGTTTCTGGGTGAGAAACAAAACACTTTATTACTCATTACACCTAAGGAAGCATGAACTTCATTTTGCATAAATATCTCTTGCCCTCCAAATCCCATCTGGATGATACAGGGGTTGGCCATGGGTGGGGGGTGGGAGAATGGTGGGGTATGAATATACCACTTTCACAGCTGAGAAACACAGAGTTTAGAAAAGTCCTAATATTATGAGTGGACTGCCAAAAAGCCTGCTCCCAATTTTTTTTTAAAGATTTATTTTTTATTTATTTCTCTCCTCTCCCCCCCAGTTGTCTGCTCTCTGTGTCTATTCACTCTGTGTTCTGTGACCGCTTCTATCCTTATCAGTGGCAATGGGAATCTGTGTTTCTTTTTGTTGCATCATCTTGTTGTGTCAGCTCTCCGTGTTCACGCTGGGCGGCTCTCCTTACGGGGTGCACTCCTTGCACGTGGGACTCCTCTATGCGGGGGAATCCCCTGCGTGGCACGACACTCCTTGCGTGCATCAGCACTGCGCATGGGCCAGCTCCACACGGGTCAAGGAGGCCCAGGGTTTGAACCGCAGATCTCCCATGTGGTAGATGGACGCCTTATCCATCGGGCCAAGTCCGCTTCCCCGAGCGTGTCCAAATTTTATCCTGGAGAGATACATTATCTTTACTGTACTGGTATAGGAACAAATTTATCCCTTGCCTAGCAGGAAAATACTAGCTCTGTATTCTATGGCTGATTTTTTTATACATACACACTTAAAAAATATTCGGAGGCAAGAGTTTTCATAAGACCTGTACAAACACTGTAAAGAATTATTCCAATCAAGAACAACTGCTGGCCCTGAGGGATTATTACCAAGCACCAACTAGCAATGCATCTCGAAAAAGACCTTGACTAAAAGAGGAAAATGGTAAATACAAATGATTTTTTATGGCTAAGAGATTTCAAAGTGAGTCAGGGGGTCATTCCAGAGATAATCCTTATGCAAGTCTCACCAGGATCTCATGACTACCACAGTAAACAGTGCCTCAAATAGCGGGGCTCTGGAGGGCTCCTGAGGTTCTAATGATATACAAAAATGATAAACAGGGCAGACAGCTCCCTGTCAATGGGTCTTACATTGGAATTTATGCTCCCCAGTATAACAGAGTTAGACTCGTTTATAGGTTCTCTACACATGACTCTTCTGAGCATTTTATTAGTATCTATAACACTATACTTGATAATATATGCCTCAGAGACTTAAATCTTGGTTTGTCCATTTGTCAGTTGAGCCCTGAGTTTCAGCCAGTTGCAACACCTATTCTCCAGTTAATTGAACTCACTCACCCAGGACAACTAAACAAGGAGTTGATGGTGGACAACATCTATCCCAAGGAACAGAGAGTATCTGCAACTGCAAGTAAGGTATCTGCCCCATGGGATGTAAGCCCTCTCTCAATTAGAAGCAGAGTGGACAACACCAATCCCAATTTCTCAAGATGGGGGAATGAACAATGGACTAAATTAGACTTATTATTATTATTATTCTACTGTAGCAAAGGAAGAACTCTTATCATTGATGTAAAGGCAGTGGCCACCACAGGTTCTGAAGGATGTAATATGGGGCATTTTGGATATGTCCTACATGACACTGCAGTGACAGACACAGGTTATTGTATATTTTGTCATACTTACAAAATTGTGCAGGACAAAGTATAAAGTATAATGTAGACTATAGTCCATAATTAGTAACAGTGCTTCAATATGTGTTCATCAATTGTATCAAATGGACCACACTAATGAAGGATGTTGTTAATGTGGGAAAGTGTGGGAGGGAGAGGGAGTGGGGCATATGGGAATCACTTATGTTTCTTATGTAATATTTATGTTTTAAAGCTTCTTTAAAAATAAAGAAAAATTATTAAATAAAAGAACAATTGAGTTAGTAGTGTGAATGAGGTAAAAGTGCCTGGAAAGAACATTTTAGGAGTAATGTTTCCATAACGTGGTGAGCTGTTTTTCTGTTATTTTATTTTTTTGAACTTGAAAATCAAAAAATGAATTGTCCTTCAAAACTCCCTTAAGAACATGTACTATTTAAAGGTATAGATACATAAGCAGATACCAATTCTAGAATGCCAGAATTGTAATTAGTGGGGGTGGGGTGGGGGGGGTGCGTGCACTAATGGCCATAGACAAACCTTGCTCAGGCAATACAACTAAATTTCAGCTCATAGCACTTTATTCCCAATGAAAACAATAAACATACACCCTATAACATCTAATAGTTTAATTAAAATACATAAAATGGAAAACCATTTACTAATACAGCATATTAAATACCACCATTTTTTCAATTTTATCTCTGTAACAATAACTCCGTGATAATGAAATAAAAAATTTTTATTCATATTGTTATAAATAGGCTTTTTTCTTCCTCAGTTTCATAAGGAAATGTTTTCTTCAAATAATTTCAGTTGAGAAAATAAATTTCTAATCAACATAAACTGCCATTTACTGTACTGAATATAGATTAATTATATTCACCAGGATTTTTCAGCAATTATTAACAGAATTTAGGCTAACTTTGCCATATAGTTTTATGTCATCTTTCAGAATAAAGAGATTCTATTCTGCTTTTCTGTGTGTTCTAATTTAATTAATTAAGTAAAGTGATAATAAAATACAAATTTTGCTTCTACTACTGAAGGCCAAACCAGGAAAAGACCCTAAAGTAATATAAAGTACCATTGAAATTTTGAGTAATTACTAGGTTTAAAGCAATAAATATAATGTCTATTTGTGATTACTAATGACCACCTCGACTGCACAAATAATATGGAACTCAGTTTACCATCTTCATTAACACTGCTATTTCTCATAAAATTAACAAAGGAGACCCCTTTTATTAGTAAACTTATATATACTAGAATTTTAAAAATATATTCATGAGGAAAGTGGATGTGGCTCAAGCAATTTGGCACTCGCCTACCACATGGGAGGTCCCAGGTTAGGTTCCCAGTGTCTCCTAAAGAAGTTGAGCAAGACAGTGAGCTGATCCGATAGGCTGTTGTGACAAGATGACACAAGGAGGATATACAACAAGCGATACAACAAAAAGGGAAAGGATGTGGCTCAAGCAAATGGTCACCTTCCTCCTACCTGGAGGTCCTGGGTTCATTTCCTGGTGCCTTCTAAAAAGAAGACAAGCACACAATGAACAGAGAGCAGACAGCACAAAAAAAAGGGGGGGGGGGGGAGACATAAATAAATCTTTAAAATATATATATATTTATGAAAATGTTTTCTTTAAGTCTATGTTACAAATTATTCTTGAAGTTTGGATATTTTGTTTAATTCAGATATTGACACATTGTAATCCATACCACACCAAAATGGTAAATGGTGTAATGATAAACTTTAGATTTGAAAATTTTGGGTTGTATGTAAAAAATTTTCTGGCCAGTGATATTTTACTGAGATGACATTTCTTTGAAACAAGAAATTATATTTTTAAGAGTAGAATAAGATACTTCAATTATTTCTCAAATGTCCCTTGTTTGACTGTCTATGAGTCTATAGGCAAATTAGGTGATTAATAATCTATTACCCAAATAGCTAGATAGTAAACTAAAATAACTAAATAACAGGCTTTTATATTAGTATAAGTCTTAGAATTAAAACATCTCAGGAATTTTTTTCTGTTAGCTTGGACTGACATGACTGCTGTTCTTCCCTTCTATGCTTAACAAAGTTCTTTGTGGTAGTGATAAATACTCCAAGTCCTCAGATATGTTGTTTGCCAAGTATGCTGTTTATCTGTAATTAGTGTGCATTGTAGCTAAACAGCAATATGGGATTTGGTTGGTTTGATTGTTTGTTATGTAATTGAAAATTAAATAAAATGCTAAAACAAATAAAGCTACTAATAATAAGCACAATTGAAGGATTTTTGTGCTACACCCTCTGTTTCTAGACTGTGAAAGAATGCAGCTGTGTTGATTCATTACTAAAGAACTACTTGCAAAGTTAATCTCCGACCCACAAAACAATAGATTAGCAAAACAACTCAATTGTTTTAACTCTTGATTAGACATTTGATAACATTAAGAATGATACTCTTCTACAACGTGCCATGATTCAATTTCATTCTTCACCTAATTGAATTACTGACTAAGCAATTTTGCCAATAGATGATAAAATAAATTAATTTTTTAGCTCCAACATATAATATAGCATATTTTTCTCTTTTATGCAAAAAATATTTAGAGATTTATCTCTCTGGGAACAAATTTCAAATGATCAAATTGTCAATATTAGGTTTGTTAACAGATAGATAAACTGTAAAATTAATAATAAAAAATCTTAATTATATTGTGGATTTCACTATACTTTAACATATTTCTCCTGAATTCAATGCACACATAAGAAAGAAAATATTAGATTTCCCCCCACCAGAATTAATAAGATAACTTTTTCACACTAATTTATTTTAGAATTTTTCTTTTATAAGAATATGAAGAGCTTATACTTAACTTGGAGACAGCTATTTTATGAAGTATCACATTATCTATATAATTGTGGTTGTGCTACATAGACTTTTCTACTTTTACTACATGTATGAGTTATCTCAAACTATTTTCAGTTACCCAATCTTTACTTTATTTTTGTGCTTTTGTGTTTTATAACACCATCTGCTTATTATAGTCTTCTCAATTTAAGCCTCACTACTTCCTCTGAGAAGGTTTTGATAACTGTTAAGATGAATGAAACTCTTCTCTTCCCTGGATCTAGTTCTTCCTTGTGTATACTTCCATGGTTCTTCCTAAGTTGCCTACAAGTTATTGGATATCTGATGATGATGCATGAATATCTCTTTGCCTCTAAAATCAAGTGGAATGTTTAATGGTTTTCCACACTCGGTTTCTGCAAAACAGAAAATAAGTTTTCACTCAAATTTAACTGGAGAATTAAAGAGAACTTCATTTTTTCTTTCTTTTTTTTTTTTTTTTTTTGCCTTAGAAGATACACAATCACAGAGAACAGAGACAGAGAGGGCCAGCACTGTGAAACTCTGGGAAAATTGAAAACTCCAGATGACAGCTAGCAGAACTGAACAGAAACTGCAGATGGTCTTAGAAAGGCCACATTCAAATCTCTGCTCTGAGAACAAACTGAAAAATTGCAGATGGTATGAAAATTAGTATATTAAAGATAATTATAAGGATCTTAGTACATGAAAGCCACCCACTCAGTTGTAGATGTCACTTGTTAATAATGAGTACAGGACAAGCAGGAGAGGATCAGAAAAACTTGGACCAAGTAAGAAAAATAAATAATTAAAATCTGAGTCTAAACTATTAAGTCTGGACTAAGAGAGATTGGAAAATCACATGTCTATTATTCATATTTTGCCTTTTAGACTTAAACATAAATTCCAGCTCCTTGTACAAGCTCTTCCTCATTATACTTCCTAAAGTACTTGCCAACACACACACACACACCCACACACACACTACATTCTAAAACATTACCCTGTTTATTTTCCTCACAATATGAAATGACCTTATTAGTTTGTGGGTTTTCTTACATATTTCTTTTCTGTTTTTCTTTTTTCACCTCTAGAGAGCCAACTATTTAAGAAAATTTTTTTATTGTATCTATAATTATGCTCTTCCTTTCAGTAACTAATAGTCACATGTGGCTATTTAAATTTAATTAAAATTAAATAATGTAAAATGTAGCTTTTTAGTCCATCTTCACGTGTTCAATAGCTATATGTGGCTCATGTCTTCCATATTGGATAATGTGTCATCACAGAAGGTTATTGTGCAAAGCATTAGTCTATAAACTCCATATCTCACACACCTAGAAAGGCAATTAAAAAAATACTTCCTTCCATTCATTTTGTTTTCTGTTGTATTATATAAAAATTAGTGTATCCTTTGTATTTTTGTCTCTGATTATTTTATTTCATATTTCTTTTAAGCAGTTATTTTTTTAGTTTAAAACAATACTTTAAAAAAAAAATACATCTCTCAAACAACACAAAAGTGTGGATGTCAGCATTAACTCCTCCCAAGTCAAAAGAAGAAATTAGTCCTCCTCCTCTTATTCCTTTTTGTTTTCCTAAATTATTGCTTCATCTATTCAGGAAATGACTGACTATTCAGTTTCCTAACTGGGTTTGGGGGACCTAGAACCATGGGCAATGATAGCTTCATGTGTTGTTTCTGTTTTTCTCTGAATGTGTTATAAAGTCTGCATCAGGGACCAGCCACATAAAATTGGCAACTTATCTCTGATGATTGACTTTGCATGATTATTTTTGCCAGAATTTGATTATAAGTTTCTACTTTGGAAATATTTATTTAGAATAAAAATTTTTAATAATAGGACTTATATTATAAACTCTTCTGTATAGTTTTTACATTGTGTTTCTAGATTGTGAGTTTCTAGATTGTGAAAAAAAAAAAAAGAAATTACAGCACTAGTTACCCTACCACATTTTCCTTCATTTCTGCAAGTATTATTTATCTATAAGGCCAACATAGATTCTAAAAGGGTTACTGTAGCTCATCCATTCTTCAGAAATCTTTTTTGTAAACTGACAAGATATTATAGGGTTTCACAGAAATGCATCCATTTTCTATAGGTCCTTCTGTTCTAAGGATGTACGTTTAGCTTGGCTAATTATGTCTCCTTTCAATATCATCTAAATTGTCATTTAAGTTTAGGTGAATGACTTTCTATAACCCTTCATTTATTTTCTAGCATTTATTTTTTCCTTTTTTTCTTTGGTGTATTGGATAAGTGGTATGATAGTGATTTTTTTTTTAAATGTACTTAATTCTAAGAAAAATGTTTCTTAGAATTTGTATAGTTTTGTTGTCCCATGAAACTCCAAGTTAAGTTTTTATGTCTGGCATTTATGTGTAATCAATTAGAATTTGTGCACATTATTTTTAAAATAACATTAATAAAATTAGTATTTAGTTGCCAAAAGAGAGAAAAACCACAGCTGCTCTTTTAGAATGTTGTTTTGTTGAAATATGTTTCTCTTTAGGTGATACACATTGAAATAGCACTGTATTTTCACTATTATTACTATTTTTTCTCTTACTACACTTTGTAAAAGGACTTCCTGTTAGTTCCAACCTAACAAATGCACTCAAAGAATGTACAATGAATACATGAATAAAAGAATACATTAATGGAAATCTAATTAATTAGTATATCTATATGAACAGTCTTTTGGAATATAAAAGAGGATACTGCTCAGATTCTCTTTTTACGTCTCAAGGCAAGAAAGAGGTCAATAAATACAGCAGAGACCATTATTAAGTCAAAGGTGGGACACTACTTTATTGATAAATGACAATTTTAAATTCTTGTTTACAGAGGTAATCTGGATAAGGCAATTTTGGTTTCCTTATTTAAAAGGTATAGGATGAAGACAGCATGGTCATGATAAGAAATGGAGAGTAAACAATATTGTCTAATGACAAGGTGTAAATTTCCCAGCCTACCAAAATGATTGACTATGATATGGCTTAGTGTAGTTTACTATGTTTTTATTTTGTTTGGGGTTTACTGAGCTCTTTGTTTCTGTACATATATAGTTTTACATCAAATTTGGGAATTGTTTTGTCATTTAAAATAGTTTCACTTCCCCTAGCTTCAAGTTTACTGATAT
The DNA here is from genome assembly GCF_030445035.2 of Dasypus novemcinctus. NCBI lineage: Eukaryota > Metazoa > Chordata > Mammalia > Cingulata > Dasypodidae > Dasypus > Dasypus novemcinctus. The sequence goes on along the minus strand of NC_080674.1, from coordinate 111,181,660 downwards.
TCTATTCTGCAGATTATAATCTGCTATTACTCCTTTCCAGTGAATTGTGTATCTATCTATAGGACTTCCATGTTTTTTGTCCTGACAGCATGTATTTTTCTTTTCATTATGTTTAGGTTTTCCTTTAAATTCTTGAAAATGCTTATATGTTTAAATATATTTGTTTGCCCATTGCAGACACTGATTTCTGGACCTTTTTCCCCAACTGATTATTTTCAGGTTATGGATCACATTTTCCTGATATTTCATGTAATTAGCAATTTTTTATTGATTACTGGATAAGTGTTATGTTTTTGAATGTCTGGGTTTTGTTGCCCTCCTTTGAAAAGTTTTGGTTCATTTTCTGGCAGGAAGTTAAGTTCCTTGTGAGGAAGCTTGATCCTGTGAAAGTTATTTCATGCTTTGTTAGAATGGGTCTAGAGTAGCCTTTTCTCTAGTAATGGCTTATCACAACTCAGAATGTGTATAGCTTTTCACGGGTCTCTACTGAAAAATATATGTGCTCAAAATATCTCTCTACTCCTCCTAGTCTGAGCACAAATGTCTTCTGGTGTAACCTGTATGAGTTTTGGCAGTTAAGGTTACAGATTCAAGTTATCTGTTCATTGCCCAGGCTTATGGAGTCTCATCCTATAAAGTTGTACCTTATTCCACTCTGTGTATTTGTTGAGAAAATAATTTGACATGCATACAAGGATCTGTATGCAAAATATTCAATACATGGTTTTTCTTACAAGTGAGATATTTGATATAGACTATGACAAAACTACATGATAGCCTCACATCTTTATCTAGCCAATAAATATTCATTCAACACTCATTTTTAAAAAATATTTGCAGCAATCTATAAAATGAATTTGAGAGAATTAGTATTAAGGTGAACCATATTAAATTGCAATAAAAAATAGTTAATGTAGGGGAGCTGGTGTAGCTCAGTGGCTGAGTACCTGCTTCACATGTATGAGTTTCCAAGTTCAATCCCTGGCAAAAAACAAGTGGTTACTGTAAGTAATAGCATGTGGTTAACCCTACCCTATGTGGGAAAAACAATTAGAGGATGGTTCTAATGTTAGGAGAAAGTAGTAGCTTGTATTAGTTGGAGGCAGTGGATATATAAAATTATAGTGTCATTTAAGGATAGTCAAAAGGATTTGGTAACTGAATGTGTGGTCAAGGAGGAATATCTTCCTTAGTTTTGATATGAACACAGGAGAATATTGTGTATCATTTATGAGATATGTAGCAATAGAAAAGAGGCAATTTTGTTTTAGATGAGTGAGTTAGTGATTAGTTCAGTAGAATTTTGGTCATGCTCATATTATGTTTGAGGTTCTGCTAAGTCATCCCATGGAAAAAGCTAGATGGCAGTTGGATAAATACATGTAACAGTCCTGGACATGTTTGCAATTCTGTTATAGTATCTGTGAACCTAATGTTTATAACTGACACATGGGAATGCATGGGATAATTTATCAAAGTGTTCAGAACGAGATCAGAAAACCTAGACCAAGATTTAAGGAGTAAAGTAGAAGAAACCGTAATCAGCTAGAGAAAGAACATCCAATACTGTAAAAACCAAAAAAGTGCAATGGCATAGGGAGGATTAGAGACTGTTTGGGGTAGCAACCAATATTGTCAGATGATACAGAGATGTGAAACAAGATACAAATTGAAAAGAATCCATTTGAATTAGTCACATGGAAGTGATTGGTGACCTGATATAAGCAATTAATGTGGAGCAGTTGTAGCACGTCCTTTACTGGAGTAGGTTGACTTGTGTAATAAAATAATATAGAGTCATTGAAGATGATAAGAAAAGTTTATTAACATTGAAACAAGTTCTTAACATGTTAGTATATTTTAAAAATTCAGGATACAGAGCATTATTATATTACAATCTTTTTTGAGAACATATGTTTGTATACACACAAAATTATGGAATGGCTGTCCAAATTGTGCATTAACTTTACCTCAGATAGTTTTCTGTGAACTTCATATTGTCACTTCAGATGCTTTCTAAGAGAAGAAAATGAGATATAAAGCCACAATTTAAATAAGTCTAAGATCATACAACTAATAAGCAGTGGAATTATGATACCACCAAACTTCCTTATATCCCTCCCCTCCTCAAAAATAATGTGCTGAAATTATTTCTGGAATTGGACACATTTGTTATTATTTGATAATGATTTCTGCAATAAAAAATAAACTTTAAAAATTAAGCTATTAAACTCCCACAGGAAAATCTTTGATGCATAATTTTCTCAAAATACAAAATTTCAAAGATCTAGAATATTGGGCCAGTTTTTTTTTTTTTCAAATACAACTGTGGTGATGGAGAAGAAGTTGATGAAGAGAGGTACATTCAATAGCAATTATTCCAGAATGCCCGAAGAGTGTTCACGTAAGAAGTGAGTTTTTAAAAGTATCATTAAGTTCAATGAACATATAATAATGTCTAAATTTTTAAAAAGTGAGATATAATGTTTAGTAGAACTATTACTTTTTATATAATGGGTGAATTCATGGAATCTCTACTGAAAGTCTTCTGGATTGATTGTGCCCATTATGCTTAGATAAAATTTAGGTCAGCAAATACAAAATAAATTGGACATGGTAGTCAAAGAAACTTTCATATGAACTGTGTTATATACTTTCTTTCCTTAAACTGACCAGATTATTGCTTCAGTTCTTCTTTATGTTTCTAAGCACACTGTGTTTAATTTTAAATTAAAATACAATCTGTAATTGTAATACTCTTCCATCATGAAATAATGGAGATTAATTTATCAACTTCAAAAAATTATGATTTGAATTTGGATACTATGTGTTGAATATGTTTTCTACTTAGAATTATTTTCTTATTGTTAAATGAGTATACTTTAAAAATCTTTTACTATATTTAGTTTATTGTTTCTAAAATAAATTGTCATGCCTAGACATTGAAATATTTGACCAAAAGTAAGAAGACCAACAATGTGTACTTTATTCACAACAATGAATGTGAAAAACCCTAGGTGCTATTAAATAGCACTTCTAAAATGTTTCAAGTATTTTTCATCCTGTCCAAGGATATAAAATGGAGGGTAAGCCAGACACTTTCAGGGTTCTGGTTTAATAGGACCAATTCTTCAATAGCGTTTTCTCCCAAATAATTTTTCACAAGCAACAGCATTCTCCCAACGGCCTCCATTACTGTGATTGACAGTGAATATGTAGGAAATTGGCTAAAACACCATCACAGTATAAGAAGCATTGCTCCGGTATTACCATTTTTGAAATGGTGGCAGGTGTGAATCAAATTAGCATACGAAGAAGAAAAATCTCATTGCTGTGTACGCTCCCACTTCCTTTCCAAGTGGCTATATTAAGAGCTCATTTGGCATCAGGCAGTTTAGCCTTCCTTCTTTGCATCAGAATTAACCAGTGCCAGGTAATAAAATATGTTTTGGATCCTTATCACACATTTTATAAGAATGGGGAATAGTATTATTATTATTTTAGACTCCAGCACTTTTTATTTAAGAATCCCTAAAATACATTTCACCAACTGAAATGAAAGGCTATAGAAGATTATCTCATATTTACCAAGCTCTTTTATATTTCACATTTTAATAACTACCATTTGAACAATTATCACCTGAGTAAGATGGAATTCTAAGAGTAATAAAAACATTTGCTTTTGCTTGGAGACTTTTTAAAATTTTATTCAGTAAACTCTACTCTGGAGAGCCAACGTTTAATAAGAACTTAATACATGCTATGGCTTTCCGTAAAATATACCCATTTTCATGGCTTGCAAAGTAATATTTCATTATTTTCATTGACAGGTTTGCATAGCCATTGTTTTCCTAGTAAGTGTATTGCGTGTTTTGAATCGAAGTCTGATTCCAAAGTCATAATACATGCTGGCTTTGTGAAATTGATGCAGACATTAAAACAAATAGTTTGATAATTTCAAACAATTATCATTTTGAGTGTTTTCCTTTATAATCCCTTACCCCAGTTACTCTGGTATTACATGTTCATTTCCTTTACAGCATTTACCACAATTTGAAAATTTTGATGATATATTATTGATCTCTTTATTTTTGTCTCTTTTCCCCTTGAGGGTAGAAGTGTTGTGGTCTTCTTTACTCATCACTGTATTCCTATCACTTAGACTATTTTCTGGCACAAGTGTGCTCTTTAGATATTTGTTAAATTTTTAAATGTTTATTAATGGGGTAAAAATTTCATATTTATTTTATACTTAGAGTTTTATATGTATGCATTGTTTTAATTTTTCAGAGTAAAGCAAAATAAATATTTGTAAATACTCATGTAATAGTAATAAAATAAAATACCCTGAGAATTAAAATGAAAGATGTTATAGAGATATGGATTTTAGAAAAGCATTAAAAAGTAATCCCACATTTTATTTTTGAAATACGTTGCAACTTAAAACTTTTGAAATTATGTTGAATACAGAGCAAGACCTCAAGATGTTATTAAAATTCTAAAAATTTATAGTTTAAAATATAATTTACCTCAAACAATTTAGTTAAAGCAACAATATTGTGGTCTTTTTCTTGAACAGTCATATTTTTTAACTGAATTTCAACCCAAGAAAATAAAATGGAGATGAACTATCTTTTTTTGTAATTTGATCCTTAATTAATAGTTCCATTCTTCCAGCTCTATCATTCATATCTGTCATCTTTTCCTTGACTATTTTATCTGTACTTTGAGGAAATTTTCATGTGTGCTTTCTACAATACTAATGAAACTTTCACCACTGTTAAATCTATTCTTAATTGTTTTTGCTAATATATTTTATTGCAGATTTTCCTAGTTTTCTCATATTTCAATTTCCTTGAATTTCTGACTTATATCTCCCAATTTTCTGTATATGTCTATAGTCTCCAGTAGCTGCTTATATCTTTTGGGAGATTAAAAAGTGGTTACCTTGAAAAAATGGTTCTATTACTTGTAGAAATTCATTTGCAATAATAAGTACGTCCTCTGAGCCTCTTTCCTTTGTGATTTTAGAAGCATGCCTTAATTTTTTGTTGTTGTTTGTTTTATTCATTCTCAATCCCTTAAGAGGAGAGCAGTCAATACCAGTATTTTTATGAAACAGGGTTTAATCAGACACTCAGTGTGACTAAACAAAACACAACTCAAATTGACTTAAGTGAAAAATAATTTATCAACTCACATACCAAAATTTCCAGCAGTAGATCAAATATGGGTGGATCCAGGGACTGAAATGATGTTATCAGAATTCATTCCTTCTATTGTTCATCCTTATTCCCTTTATTTTGGTCTCTTTCATGCAGACTTTTCATATATTTAAGCAAGATAGCACTCACATGGTGTACTCTCAAAAACCTTTGCTCTATGAGTGATTGTAGGATGTTGCCTTCCTCATGCCATTCATGAAGCAAAAACATTGATCAGGCATTTGTGAATATGCTGGGCCAGTCATGGTTTCATGCTCATCTCTAATAAAGAAAAAAGGGATTTGTCTTAACAAATGCATAACATGAACGTTGGAGGATGAGTCAGCAAATAAATGAAGATGATGAGGAAATGGATGCTGGCTAGAAAGAAAATAGTTGTCCATTACACAGAGGACATAATATTTCTTAACCTTTCTCAGCATGTAGTAACCCAAGATCTTCTGATTTTTTGAAGCCAGGATTCTGAAACATTAGGCTGGATTCTGGTCCATTATCTCCTCTTAAAGTCTAAAGTAATGAGAAGTACAATGGAAGTTTTAACATTTGTTCTAATTGTAACTTTACAATGACCTATTTATATGAACTTGAACACATAATTTGATGTATTAGGGTCTCTGTTTGCTAGGTATAAATTTAGGCAATTATGTTTTCTGTAAAATCCTAATTTTCTGATTAAATAATTGGCTTGTGAGTTATGTTGTGTATGCCACAAAGAGACATCTCTTTGGGTCTCAATTTCTCAAGTATAAAATAAAGTGCATGGTTCCTGAACTCACTGACCTTTTGGTGTATAATAAGAGTAAAATGAAATGGATGGAGGAAAAGTACCTTGAAATGCTATGTGCACATACAAAAATAAACAGTCGCATGATAATCTAAACTGTATTTTCACACTACAAGAATCAAAAATTGATATTTTGTTCAATGTCTTATTAGACAGTATCTTTTTAAAATAACCTGAAACAATGCAAATCTTTGTTCATCAGATTTATATTAGTCCTGTAAATATTATTTTCATAAACTGAAATTAAGTTCAGTATATTAGTCAGCAAAAGGGTGCTGATGCAAAATACCAGAAATTGGCTAGTTTTTATAAGGTATATTTAGGTGGGGTAGGAGTTTACAGATACCAGGCCATAAAGCTTAAGTTACTTTCCTCAACACAATCTATTCTCACATGTTGGAGCAAGATGACTGCCTATTTCTGTAAGGGTTCAGGTTTCCTAGGTCTTCCCAGGTCTTCTCTCTGGGCTTAGGTTTCCTCTCTTCCCAGGGCTTGCTTTTTTTGCTGTGTGGTTACTTCCTGGGGCTCCAGCTTAAGGCTATAGCATCAAACTTCAGCATCAAAACTCCAACTTTAAGAACTCTCAACTCTGTCCTTTGCCGTGTCTTTTTATTTGTGAGTCCCCACCGACCAAGGGGCAGGGACTGAACATCCTACTGGCACAAAAGGTTTACTTGATTTACTTGATTATTAAGTAAATCTCTGAATCCAATATAATCTAATATGCCCAGAGGAAAAGATCAGTTTACAAACATAACCCAGTATTTCTTTACAGAATTCATCAATAATATCAAACTGCTACAGTCAGTAATTGTTTCTCTTCTATTCTCAACCCCCTTTTCCCACCCCCAAGCACATAAGGTGTTGTGTAATTGGCCTAAATTACCTGATAATCTGTTAATGCTGGATACAATAATAGCAATAATAATACTATAGTTAAGTGTTTACTTAGTTTATTAAACTAATTAAACTAAAATGCATACTATATCAACCATAACGCAACACTTTTTGTTATTTTGACTATTTTCATGAGATAATGTATGTATGGAAATTTAGTAATACCTGCTTTACCTTCAGGTCAAACATAATATAGTAGTGTGACTATTGATTATTTATATGGAGTGTAGAAAAATTATGTGATAGCCTATCGGCCTATTAATTAGTGATTGTCACATTTGCTCATGAAATATGTATGTTTAGAACACATTTGTGGTTGCTTTATGATATGAATTAAATAATTGAATTTTATCATCCCACTGGTTCCACAGGAATACATACATTGCACTAACTGAGCTTAATCGAAGTGCTTTTGTTGCTTATGAAAGAATATTTGAGCCATTTTAACTTTAAAAAAATTTATACCACCTTCACATTGCTTATAATTTGTATCAAGTAGCAATGTATAGTTTACAGTAAATTTCACCATGTAGTACATTTACTATTCATCAAACTCATGTGTTCATTTTAAATGAAAATCTTCCAGCCTTTGCATGAACCAAACTCCTCTCATTTACTTTTTGTTTTCCCCATATTTCCCCCTGGTATTATATATTATGTCATTTGTAAGGTGAACCATTATTTGGAGAGCCCTGATAGTGATGTAGATTCATTCTTTGTTTTATGATGCAGCAATTATTTACAATGCCACAGTTACAACTGTAGTATGAACAGTGCAATTGTCACTGGGTGAAATGTGCTTTTTGCACATGGTATGTGCAAAGACATGAACTGGCAGTTTCTTAAATGGAAAAACATTAAATTCCAACTCATAACAACAGCTCTTGTGAATGGAGCAAATTAGAAAGCAATATAAATGAGTTATTTTTAAAAGATACTGAGATTACATAAAATGTTACATTAAAAATTTTAGAGATTTCCATGGACCCCACTCACCACACTTTCTACTTTTCTCCACATTAATAACTTCTGTCATTAGTGTGGTACATTCATTGCACTTGATGAACAAATTTTGGAGCATTGCCGCTAAGCATGGGCTATAGTTTACATTGTACTTTACAAGAAATGAGTTATTTTGATATTATTGTCTTCATCAAAATGGTTTCTAAAGGAAGATTGAATCTGTCTGTAATTTATTTTTGGATACCTATTTCTTGACCTTATTTATAGTGTTTCATGAAATGTCAGCAGAATTTTGTTATAGAAAGGAATGCGTTTTTCACTATTTGAAGATTGCATAAGTCAATGTATACATTCAAAACAGGATCAAGACTTGTGCTGTTATAACTTCAAATGAAAACATACATTTGGCAACTTTGTCCATAAAATGAAAATATTATTTAATATTAAGGGAAAATTATTACTAAAAGGTTAAGCCTAAACACTTAAATATATTTCTGGATAACACAAGTCGAAACAACATATTCAATAGATGAAAACAAAAGATTGACACAAATGGATATTCTTGCCATGAAGTATCTAAAAGTTGACTTTTTTCTTGGTTTGCTTTGAAGCATTGAACACTTCATTTCTCTTATTGTATGTCTTGCCAAACTAATTGATATTATCCAAGAAATATACTGTCTCCATATTTCTATTTCACTGATATTGACACAGTTTAAGGTTGAATTTTTTATATACCTTCAGAAGGCAATAAATATATATAAGCCAAGTAATATGAATTTTTATCAGCCTGGAATATTTATAATGGTAAAACTTTGTTTCCCTGTGTGATGGGAAGGTGTGTTTTTAGTATTGTTTTTCAAACTGTGCTTTGCTGATGCTTTCTTCTATTGGATTAGATAAAGGACTATTTATTCTTTAGATAGTGTAAAATTAGCATGCTTCTTCCTCAAAAACAAAAGGAAGTATGTGTATGTGTGTGTGTATGCATGTATATATATATATATACTATTTTACTGACATGACTTCCAGAACCTAAAATATACCTTCAAACAACACTTGGACATGTCAAATGATTTGACTCTGGTCAATTGATGAAAAATGATTTTTCTGTTGACTTGTCTCTGACAATTAGAAGCCTTATTTCCGACAATTAGACGACATGGTTGATGCATAGTGTGCTTTTAGCTACAATGATCTGTGCTGTTACAAGAAATGCATTTTGGAAATGGTCTTTATCTTTCCAAATAAAGTTAGTGCATCCAGCTTTGGAAACTGACAGCAGTAATATTCCCTTACTAAGGCTGGAGCTTAGGCCTGTTATACTTATTAAAAAGCCTATTCATACAAATTAAATCCATTCCATATCCTGGTCTCTGATGACAGCTCCATTTTTTTCCTTGTCTGGTTTGAATTACCTCAAGTCTGTACCAGAAAGAATTTATCCCTTTCAAGAGACTTCTCCAAGCTTATAATAAATTCACATGGGTCATCCCATCAATGTAGTGAATTTGCATTATTATTTCATTATGAGTAGGAAAGAAAGCGGATTAGATCTCTTCCAGCATTGGCAGGGCCTAATTCAACCTGAACACATGATTAAAGCTGGCATTTATGACCATAACTGTCAAAGAAAACTAATTGTAAACTGAGAACTGTGGATAATTATGGCTTTTGCTATTAAACCATTTCTCTCCTATTTATCACAGAACCAACTACAGCCTTTACTACTGTTTGCATTTAGCCCTGATTAATATGAACATACTTATCCAAATGAAAATTGATCTATATTCTCAAATTGATGGCTTGGTGTAGACTTAAGTTGAACAGTGCTTTAGTATATGTGTTTCTCTTTTTTCTCTTTCTTCAAAAAAATTTTTTTTGATTCAATACTGTATCTAAAGCATTACATTTTGCATTGTTTTAATCACAATTACCTGAAGCAGTTGTCTGGTAATTGGTTTCCCACATCTGCTGTTTGAACTAACTTTCATTGAAGTTATTCTTTCTCTTTCATTTCAGTAGGCTCCTATTATGCACAGATATATATGGTAAAGTCTTTACAGCACTGTACCTATATGTTTATATATTTTGTGTTAATATATTACTTTCATAGGTATGAATAGTTATGTACATAAAAATACAAACATATAACTATGCACTTAGAAAAATATATATGCTATACATAAATAGGTATGGATATATCACCCCTAAATATTGTAAACCTTCCTGAATAATAAGAATTTTATAATTTTATGGGAGTCAGTACTGGGTGGTAGCTACTACACAAGATCTAGAGTATGTTTGCTTAAGATTCATTTCCAGGGAAGCAGACTTGGCCCAGTGATTAGGGCATCCATCTAACACATGGGAGGTCTGCGGTTCAAACCCGGGGTCTCCTTGATCCCTGTGGAGCTGGCCCATGCACAGTGCTGATGCGTGCAAGGAGTGCGCCCCATAAGGAGAGCCGCTCCGCGGGAAAGAAAGTGCAGCCTGCCCAGGAATGGCGCCACACATGGAGAGCTGACATAACAAGATGACGCAACAAAAAAGAAACATAGATTCCCATGCCGCTGACAACAACAGAAGTGGACAAAAAAGAACATGCAGCAAATAGACAGAAAACAAACAACCGGGGCGGGGTGGGAAAAATAAATAAATAAATCTTTAAAAAAAAAGATTCAATTCCAGTTTTACCATTTATCAGTCATGCACACTTGCATGACTTACATAATTTCCTCAAGTCATATTTTCCTCACTTAAAAAATGTATATAATATTTTTAAGACTGGGAAAATTAAGTAAAATAATTCATGTGTACTTACTTGTACACAGTAAGTGCTCAATAAATGTTATATTTTAGCCATCTTATAAAATCTTATTATTATGACTGTGAATCCCTGTGATTGTATGAATTTGTGTAAAAATGTATTTAAGTTGGCAATATAATAATAGCAATAGTTATATTTCAAACACATGCTTCAATTTTATGGGACAGTTCATAATCATGAAACAGTATTCAGCAAAGGAGATTACTTAAAAGCTTAAGTAGCAGGATTTAATTTTTATAACTATAAATTTTTTGAATAAAAATTACACATAAAAGGAAAAAAACCTCACTTTTTTCTAATTTTCAATTCAGGGAATAATTTCACTGAATCCATGTGAAATAGTACTGATAATGAATAAAATGAAATACATGTGGATAAGAATAAGCTATTTTTAAATATCAAAGAATAGTTATTGTTGCTATTATGGATTAATAAAGTTATAGTAGGCACAGTAATATCTGCATTTTACTCCAACACCGATAAGAATTTTAGAAAATAAAAAATGTTTCGGAAAACTAGGCAAAATTTTGAAAATGAGAAGGGTTATTGAAGAATACTCAGCACAATTACCCAAATGGTTATTTTCTCACCATTTGAGGATTGGTAAAGTTAGCATTTTAATCACATGCACTCAGTAATATAAGAACTAGAACTCATGGATTAAGGGTTCCTGTAACTTTACCTGTTTTTAACTATACTTGATATTTGATCTATTCAATTAAAGTGACTAATTAAAATTACTAATTTCTGCCAAAAAAGTAAGTAGCAATATTCATTTTCAAGAAAAAATATTAAATGAAAATTCCACAAAAAGAAGTTTAAGTAAATTATGACATATCAACTTAATGAATTTTAAGTCATTTAAATAATAACAAAGATTCTGTGAAAACATGTACCAGTGTTCATGCACTGATAAAAGTAAGAGGAAAAGAGGTGCACACATGGAAATTGCACTTTAATCTGCCAAAATGCACAGAGATGAAAAGATAATATAAAATACAAAGACTTATCTTATGTTGGTGATATCAGTGATAGTTTAAAGAGCTCTTTTATTTCATTAAAAAAGAATAAGAAAGAAATATCAATTCAGAAATATCCACCTTAAAGTTTTGCGTATATATATATATAATCGGGTTTAACAACCTTGTGAGCCTTTGGTACTGTTTGAACATTTTATGCATATAGATTACTAAGAAAATCTCAGGGCATATATTTTTTTTGGTCAAATTATTGATTTAGAATTAATTCTTTTGAATCAGGTTAGGTTTTTCAAAGTTATGAATCCTTAAGTGTTTTTTTAGTTCAATATTTTTAAAAAGGATAGTAGAAATAGACTTTTTCTTACAGCAATTTAGAATCATTTTATTTTATTATTTTAGTAATTTATCAGTGGTATGTAAACTTTAGCATGTCAGTAATAAATTTTTTTCTGTATTATTTATAATCTTACTGATTATTTCCCCTATGCATTATTTCCATTTTTTAACCAAACTTAATAAACCACAGATCTGATTTAAAAATGAATTCCTTAATGTCATGTTAAAGATCAAAGATAACAAATCAATATTTACAAAATCAAATTCATTCTCTGTATATGCATCAAATAACATCTAATTTTTTGGCTTCATTTTCTAACAGCTTGCACTTTGCTGATGGGTGGTGAGTGACTATTGATAAATAAATCTATGCTTGCATTTCAGAAATCTTAATTTCATCATAGAATGACAACCTGAGTCAACATTTATGATGGCAATAACTTTGTTCAAGAACTAAAGCATCACTACATATAACATTTAACTTCTTTAATTGTAGGAAAAGTGCAAACATACATAAAAATTGCACTTATTCTATTGTACTTGTGGACATATTAATCTATGTATCAATTTATAATTAAAATAAAAGTTTATGAAGTTCCTCAAAATATAAACTAATCTTTTTTAAGATCGTATTGTTCGTAGATAAAAATTGCTTAACAGAGTTAGTATCACTCTGAAAGAAAGAAGCATAAATTTTTTCACAAACACATTGTCATACCTTTTTATGATGCAGTGATAATTTAGCAATCAACGTTTTATTTTAAAATGCTTCTCAATGAACTTTGTTTACAGTTTCTACAAAAAATTAAATTTGGTATAAAATTATCTTTATAAATGCCTTTGGATCAGCAAAATACAATTAAGCATACATTTATTTTTTTAAAATTATAAGCTTTAAACATAGAGAAGTTTTAGATTACAGAAAAGTTACATTGAAAGTATCAGGGATCCCCATGTAACTCACCCCTCTCCTCCCACCTTTTCCCCTATTAATAACATCTTATATTAGTGTCATACAATTTTTCAATTGATGAACTAATATTGAAGCATTGTTATTAACCAAGATTATAGTTTACGTTATGGTTTACATTTTTGCACTGCACAGTTTTATAGGTTTTGACAAAATGTGTAATGGCCTGTATCTGCCATTGTAATATCATGCAGAACAATTCTAATGCCCTAAAAATGCTCTATGTTCCACCTATTATTCCCTCCCTCTTCCCTAAGAACATTTGGTAACCACTATCTTTATATCAAAGTTTCAAATTCTTCCATTATTACAGTAATAATAAGTGTATTTTGGTCCATGTTTACATTCCCCCTTTATGTTTTCTCATTCCTCAGTCTTGAGAATTTGGGGATAGTGATGCCCGTTCTGCTTCAGATTGAGAAGGAGCTTATATATTATGGGGCAGAGAAAAGGAACTTTTTTGCTTGAAGTTGTAGATATCCTTTGATTTTGGGATGAGGGTTGTCTGTCATTATCATTTTGTTAGTTATCCTGGGTGAGTCCAATGAACTGGAGAGTAGGTGTTGGCTGCAACTCTGCTGAGATTCAAGGATCAACCGGCATATGAACAGACTGAAGATTTAAGTCTTGGGGACATATATTTAATAGATGTAGAACTAATTTTAGGTTCAAATAAAAGGTGTAGAGAAATCATGTGTAGAGAAATTATAAATAAGTCTATGTTACATTGGGGAAATAGGTTATCTTATTTATCAAGGTAAGGCCCACCAATGGGGTGCTGATTTCATGGAGTTGTGTGCCTTGCCTATAGTGTCCATATGTCTCTAGAGCCCTCTGGCAGACCCCTCTTTGAGACTTTGTTTACTGGGACAATTAGTGAGATCTGCCTGAGATGTGCTTAACCATGACCTCTGGTAATACCTCCTAGCTGACTGAATCTTTTAGCCATAAAATCTCTTTTGTATTTACTTTTTCTTCCTTGTGGTCAATGTCTTTTTCCAAATGCATCGCTGGTTGGTGCTTGGTAATAATCCCTCAGTACCCAGGAAGGCTCATCCCTTGGAGTCATGCCCCCATGCTGGGGGAAAGTAATGAGTTTATTTGCAGAATTTGGCTTGGAGAGAGGTCACATTTGTGAAACAAGGAGATTTTCAAGAGACTACTCTTAGGCAATAGAAATTATTTAGCTAAGTTTCAATCTTACAAGAATAAGGTTCATGAGTACGAGCTTTAATATTAAGGACTTTGTGTCTTGGTCACAGCCTATATACTCTAGATATTCTTGCCACTCTATAAGATAACATACTAGGACACCCCAGCATGGGAATTAATATTTTGTTGGTAATTGTGTGTCTTCATCCACTGAGATAAGACACTGTAATTTAATGAACACATTCATATTCCATAAAGGCGTGACCCAGATGCATCCTTCCCCACACATTCCCCCGCCACTGACACCCTGCACCAGTGACTCTCCCCTGCTGTAGTTTTCAAAAGATATACCTGACAACTGTATTCTCAACCACGGTCCTCTACCTCCCCTGAGTTCACCTGTTCCTTCCTCCAGGCTTTTGCTAGCTCTATGAATAACCCAACACACCAACCTAGCCCCACTCACACTCACACTCCAGCATTGTCAACCCCATTCACAGCACTACACCACCATCACCCCACTCCACTGGCAAACCTCCCCCAACCACCTTATCATAGATTCTGCCCAGATTGAGCATTAGCTCATCATTCTCCACTTTCTTTCTATTTTCCTGGCAACCTATCTTCCACACTCTGCCTCTGTGAGTCTTTTCAATATCCATAGTTCATATAATGATATCAGACAATATTTATCCTTTAGTGACTGGTTTATTTCACTCAACATAATGTCTTTGAGATCCGACCATGTTTTTGCTCATGTCAATATTTCATTCCTTCTTAGAGCTGAGTAATATTCCATCATATGTATAGATGACATTTTCTTTATCCATTCATCTATTGATGTACCTTGGATTGTTTCCAGCTTTCAGCAATTGTGAATAATACTGTGATGAACATTGGTGTGCATGTATCTGTTCATGTCCCTGCTTTTAAATTTTCTGGATATATTCCTAATAGTGGGATTGTCAGATCATATGGCAATTCCATACTTAGCTTCCTGAGGAACTGCAGAGCAGTCATCCACAGTGGCTGCACCATTCTACATTCCCAGCAGTAGTGGATGAGTGCTCCTATTCCTCCATATTCTTGCCAACACCTGTGGTTTCCTGTGTGTGTATAGTTTTTTAACATCCAGTCTAATAGGTGTAAGATGAGATCCCATTGTAGCTTTGATTTACATTTCCCTAATATCAAGTGCTATTCAGCATCTTTTCATGTGCTTTTTAGCCTTTTGTATGTCCTCTTTGGAAAAATGTCAATTCAAATCTCTTGTCCTTAATTTAAATGGGTTGTTAGTCTTCTTATCTTCAAGATGTAAGATTTCTTCATATATTCTGGATATTAGGCCCTTATTGGATAAATAGTTTCCAAATATTTTCTCCCAGTGAGTAAGCTGCCTTTTCACTTTATTGACAAACTTCTTTGAAGCACAAATGCTTTTAATTTTGAGGAGGTTCCATTTATCTACCCACGTGCTTTGGGTGTAAACTTTATGCAACCATTTCCTACTAATAAATCTTGAAAAAAGATCCAGATCTTTGAAAAAATCTTTACCTTTTTTTTTTCTAGGAGCTTTAAGGTTTTGCTCTTGTATTTAGGTCTTTGCTCCATCTTGAGTTAATTTTTTTATAGGGTATGAGATGGTGATCCTCTTTCGTTCTTTTGTATATGGATATCCAATTCTCCCATAACTATTTATTAAAGAGACTATTCTGTTTCAGTTGAATGGCCTTGATCAAATATCTATTGGCTGCATATGTGTGGATCTAAATCTGAACTCCTTATTCAGTTCCATGCATGAGTATTTCTATCCTTGTGCAATTACCATGCAGTTGTGACCACTGTAGCTTTGTAGTATGTTTAAAGACATGTAGCATAATTCCTCAATTTTTGTTTTTCTTTTCTAAGTTTTTTGGCTCTTTGGGGCTCCTTATCCTTCTAAATAAATGTGATAATTGACTTTTCAATTTCTACACAAAATGTTGTTGGAACTTTTATTGAAATTGTGTTGAATCTGTAAATCAAATTGGGTAGAATTGATATATTAGTGATATTTAGTCTTCCAACCCATGAACATGAAATATTCTTTATTTATTTGGTCTTCTTTGATTTCTTTTAGCAATATTGTATAGTTTTCTGTATACAAGTCCTTTACATCCTTAGTTAAGTTTATTCCTAGATACTTGATTCTTTTAGTTGCTATCATAAATGATTTTTTTTCTTGTTTTCCTTCTTAGATTGCCCATTATTAGTGCACAGAAACACTACTGATTTTTGCAAATTGATGTTATAGCCCACTTTGTTGAACTCATTTATCAGCTTTAGAAGCTTTGTTGTAGATTTTTTGGGACTTTCTCCATATAGAATCATGTTATCTGAAAATAGTGAAAGTTTTACTTCTTCCTTTCCAATTTGGATGCCTTTTTTTTTCTTGCCTAAGTGCCCATGCAAGTACTTCTAATACAATGTTAAATAAGAGTGGTGGCAGTGTACATCCTTGTCTTGTTGCAAATCTTACAGGGAAAGACATTGGCCTTTCATTATTGAGTATGATGTTCATGTTGAGGAACTTTCCTTTATTTCAATGGTTTGCAGTGTTTTCATCAAAAATTGATGCTGTATCTTGGCAAACACCTTTTCTGCTTTGATAGAGATAATTATGTGTTTTTTTCCCTTTGATCTGTTAATGTGGTATATTGCATTGATTGATTTTCTTATGTTGAACCATCCTTGCATACCAGGGTAAAACTCACTTGATAATGGTGTATAATTTGTTTAATGTGTTGTTGGATATGATTAGCAAGTATTTTGTTGATGATTTTTGCATCCTAAATTCATTAGAAAGATTGATCTGTAGTTTCCTTTTCTGTGGCATCTTCCTGAGACTTTGGTATTAGGGTGATGTTAATATTATTTTTGGAAGAGTTTGAGAAGGATTGATATGTAAGTTCTTTTTAAAATGATTGGTAGAATTCACCTATGAAACCATTTAGTCCTGTCCTATTCTTGGTTGGGATGTGTTTTGAGGACTAATTCAATCTCACAAGCTAAGATTGGTCTGTTGAGTTCTATTTCTTCTTTAATGAATATAGGTTGACCCTCTGTTGAAATTTCTGTCTAATGATGATAATGGTGTATTGAAATCCCCCAATATGAGTGTAGAGGCATTTATTTCTCCATTTAGTTTTACTACTGTTTGCCTCGTTTATTTTGGGGCACCATGATTATGTGTATATATATTTATGAATGTTTTTCTTCTTGGTAGATTACCCCTTTTATTAAAATATAGTTGTTCTTCTTTGTCTATTAGAACAGTTTTGCATTTAAATTCTATTTTATCTGATGGTATATTGCTATACCAGCTCTTTTTTGGTTACTGTTTGCATGTAAAATCATTGTCCAACCTTTCATTTGCAACATCCTTGCATCCCTGGGTCTAAGGTGAGTTTCTTGTAGACAGCATAGAGATGGGTCATATTTCCTTATCCATTCTGCCAATCTGTGTCTTTTAATTGAAGTGTTTTATCCATTAACATTGAACATATTATTGTAAAGGCAATACTTACTTTAGTCATTTTTTTTAGGTTATATATGTCATATTTTATTTTTATTTCTCTTTATCCTTTTAGTTACTCTTACTAATAATCTTCTTTTCTACACTCTCCTTCAACCCTTTCTCTCCTGTTTTTTTTTTTTCTTTCAACTTGAAGAACTCCCTTTAGTATTTCTTGAAGGGCAAGACTTTTGTTGACAAAGCCTCTCAGTTTTTAATCTGTGGATATTTTGAATGCTCCCTCAGTTTTGAATGCCGGTTTTGCTGGATACAGAATTCTTGGCTGACAGTTTTTCTTTTTTCTTTTAGCACCTTAGGTATGTCATAGCTTGCCTTCTTGTCTCCATACTTTCAGATGAGAAATCAGCACTTAATCTTATCAAGCTTCCCTTTTATGTAATGGATCTCTTTCTCTCTTGCTGCTTTTGGGATTCTCTCATTGTTTTGATCATTTTAAAATCCAATAAATATGTGTCTTGGGGTAGACCTGCTAGGATTTATTCTGCACTGCACTTCCTGGACACGTGCATCCATGTATCTCCTAAGAATCAGGAAATTTTTGGCCATTACTTCCTTCAATATTCTTTCTGCCTTCTTTTCCTTCTGTCTCATTCATAGGATGCCTATGATTGTGCATTTCATGTTTTCTTTCAATTACCTGAATCTCTGCTGATTTTTTTCCATTTACTTGTCTATCAGTTCTACTATTTTGCTATTTGAGATGTCCTAGCTTCAATGTCACTAATTCTTTCCTCTGCCTGTTCAAATCTGCTGTTATTGCTTCTAGTGTGTTTTTAAATTTTTTGAATTGTGCCTTTCATCACCATAAGATCTGCTATTTTTTTACATATGTTTACAATTTCTTCTGTATGTTTCCCCAGTATCTACTTAATAACCTTTATCTCATTTTTTCCTTCATTAAGTTGATTAAAGAAATTTGTTTGTACGTCATTGGTCAGTTATTCCACATTCTGCGGTCTCCTGCTTTTTTTTTTTTTATGAAGTACCAGGGATCAAACCTGGGACCTCATATATGGGAAGCAGGCACTCAATCACTGAGCTACACCTGCTTCACAATCCTTTGCCTTTTAGTTTGTTCTTTAGACTGGGCTCTGTCTTGTTTCTTAGTATGGCTTTTAAGTTTTTGCTGATGTCTAACCATCTGTCTATTTTCATGGGTTTATTCAGTTCATTACCTTCTCTTTCTAGTCTTGGTTTTGTTTTGTTTTGCTTTTTTGTTAGGGGTCCTCTTTGACTCTTGGTTCCCCTTATTCTATCTGTAGTTCATTATGTTCCACTGAAAAAATATTTGATCATCAAATAAGGAAGAAAGAAGGAAAGAAAAAAGAATGAAAAAAGAGGGAAAAGGAACAGTAAAAGAGAGAAAAAGTCGTAAGGGTGAAAAATAAAAAAATAAATAAAAAAGTTAAAAATCCCACAAAACCAGGAAAAAATAAAACAAAATAAAAACCAGAAAAAAAAATCAGAAGAAGAAAGAAATTAAGACAAAACAGGAGAAGGTAGACAGAAAGAATAAAGAGGAAGAGGGGAAAAAATGAAGGAAAGAAAATAATAATAATAATAATAATAAAAGCAGGCCTTTCTCTCAAGCCACCAGCAAGTATCTTAAGCTGCCTATACCCATCAATCAGTCACCCTCTGTGACCTGCCTGTCTGCAGGTAATGTACTTGGATATATACAAAAAAAGAAACAAAACTCTTTCTAGGTTCCCCTTCCAAGGTTACTTGAGCCTTGGTTCCCCTTCCTCAGGGAGCCGGCTGGGTGCCTGTCAGCCTGACACTTCACTCTCCAGGTACCCCTCTTCCCCAGGCTGGTTGGGTGCCTGTAGGTACACCCAATCACTTACTGTGCTTCTTTCTCTCCCAGGTCAGCTTGGCACATGTCAGCCCACTTCATCAACATTCCCAACACCTCTCCCTGGAGCCACTTAAGCTCTGGCCCATGGCTCTCCTCTTCCCTGGAACCAGCTGACACCTGTTTTGCCTACTGTATCTCGCCCCTCTTTCTACTGGAGCCAGCTTGGTGTCAGCCAGCACTCCCGGTTACCCCACAGGTCCCTTCTCCTCGAAAGCACTGGTAACACACCCATTCGCATAACAGTCCTCTCTCCTGGACTGGCTGGATGCTGGTTTCTCTGCTTGATCATCCCCGCCCCTGCTGTCCTCCTCCCCAAGCTGTTTGCTGGCCCCCATACCTGATTGCCCACAGTTGCCATTGAGAGGCTGCTGTACATTGGCATGCATTCACACCTAGATGCCTGGTGGCTCTCCCCAATTTCAGAGCTGGCTGCATGTTGGTCTGCCAACCAGAACATTTCCCCGGATTTCTTCTCCCTTGAAGTCAGCTGAGCACCCCTTCTCCAGGTTCCCTCTGCAAGTTTCCTGGCATTTCCATTGCTTGCCTTATGGCAGGCAAGGCTGCCTATCTTCAGCAGTTTCTGGAGGAGTACAACCTGTCATTCCCTACTCCACAAACCTGCTCCAGTCTTTATTTACATGTATATTTAGAATAAATATACTAGAGATACAGAAATTGATTCAATATGGAAATATACAAGTTTGAATTAATTGTTTAAAAACAGTAATACCTTACTTCAATTCTTTCTGGGTTCAAAAAATCTCTTGAATTTCCTCTAATTAATGTAAGAAAAGCATTTGATTCTGCCAAAGTGTTTGTATTGTCAGATAAAAGTTGTTAAAATGATATTAAACATTTGTATATGTATTAACTAATTTTAATAGATGTTTCATTAGAAATACACCCTTTCACCATTCTTATTCATTAATTATGTCTCTATCAGTATGTAGATTGAGCTACAAAAAAGTTATTAAGTAAACTAAGAATAAAAAGAGGGTTTAAATTGGAACATATTGTACAGATTTGCTTGTTTTTTCAGAAAATACTTGACTGCAAAATAAATAATAAAGAACATTATTACTCACCAAACAAAATAGAAATAAGCAGCATATTATTGGGTTTAATAAGAAGACTATATTGTGTTTCAAATATAGTCCAAAGCCTGGCTTCATGTTATTAAACAAAAAAGGTACATAATGCTAGTGAAAGTAAAAAAAACATGAAGCACGAAAATACTGGATGGGACCATGGGAATTGCGCAAGTCTTACATGACAGTGACAGACAATACTATAAAGAAATGTAG
Source organism: Dasypus novemcinctus (assembly GCF_030445035.2). Lineage (NCBI taxonomy): Eukaryota > Metazoa > Chordata > Mammalia > Cingulata > Dasypodidae > Dasypus > Dasypus novemcinctus. The sequence continues at coordinate 111,160,787 of NC_080674.1, read as the reverse complement.
ATATGTTCATGCTCATTTCTTGGAGGTAAATGCCATGAAAACTAAGCAATGTTTATACTTGATGTGAGAATTCTGGTTCATTGGCTTGAATTGGGGCAGGTAATTTGGCTGCACACTGAAACTTTAATCAAATTTTTTTTGTTCTAGAATGCAAATTGAAATAAAATACTTCCTGATAAGATCCTTAGTGATATGGAATTTTCCAGTATAGAAAATAACCATGAAAATATTTACTTTAATTATTTTCTCATTTTCATGTCTGAACAGTAATATGTGTCAAACTAAAATAAATCTTTTTAAATACCCTATCTTTTTAAATTAAGTGCCAATTGATACCAAAAGCACTCAGACCCACATGCTGCATATTCTGCATAGCAAAAATACAGGAGGCTTATTTTCTGGAGAGGGTAAAATGAGGTATCTATTCTGGGAGTGCCAGTCATATCTGAATAAGAGAGTACTGTATAAAAAACAGGGAGAGTAAATAAGCAAACATATTTTAGAACAAATATTAACTGTTTCCCTTCTAGTTTAAGAACACTAAGAGCTAGATTTTTCCTCTCTAGGCAAGAAATTATAAAATACTTCTTTGAGAAACTTAAGTAACCTAAGAAAATACTAAAGACTTAATGTTGGGAAATTCCTACTATATGCTCTGACAGCAAAGTCAGCAGTTGAGAAGCCCCACCTACATATTCGAAGTTTTCCATTTCCTTTTGTTTGTTTGTAATACACTTTATTTTTTAAATGTGTTTTTTGTTTTTTTGAAAGGATACTTAGATTACACAAAATGTTACATATAAAAATATAAGGGATTCCCATATGCCCCACTCCCCATACATCCCACCCTTCCCCACCTTAACAACTTCTTTCATTAGTGTGGCACATTCAATGCAATTGATGAATGTATTTGGAGCATTGTCAATAAGCATGCATTATAGTTTACGTTGTAGTTTACACTCTCTCCCACTCATTTCTGTAGGTTATAACAGGATATATAATGGTCTATATCTGTTGTTGTAATATCATTCAGGAAAATTCCAAGTCCCAAAAATTTCTCCATTTTACACCTCTTGCCCTCTCCCTGCCTTCAGCATCTTCAGTGGTCACTGTCTCATCAATGATATAATTTCTTCCTTTGCTAGAATACCAATAATACCAGTAAGACCATTCCAGTCCATATTTCAGTCCCCAATCCTGAGAATCCTGGGACAGTGATGCCCACTCCACCTCTAATTGAGAGGGAGCCTCAATCCCGTATGGTTGATGAATGGTACTCTCTTGCTTGCAGTTGTAGACTCTCTCGGTTCCTTGGTATGGTGTTTGTCCATCCTCACCTCCTTGTTAGTTGTCCTGGGTGAGTCCAGTGAAATGAAGAGTAGGTGTTACAACTCCACGGAGACTCAGGGCCCAGCTGTCCATGGACAACCTAGAGTTTCGAGTCTCTTGGACATATACCTACCAACTCCAGCACCAACTATAGTTTAGAATAAAAGGGACAGAAAAGGCATGTGTAAAGAAGTCACAACTGAGTCCAACTCTGTCACACTTGGGAGCACAAACACCAAAGTAAGGCCCACTGACAAGGCACCAAACTCCAGAGCTATCTGCATGACTGGTGGACCTGGCTGTCTCCAGAGCCCTCAGGAGCTCCACTATTTGGGGTAGAATCTACTTTAGCAGTCTATGAGATTCTGCTGAGATGTGCATGTGTGTTACCTCTGGGATGACCTCCCAACTAACTTTGAAGTCTCCTAACCATATAAACTCATTTGTCTTTACCCTTTCTCTCTTTAATTCAAGGTCTTTTTCCAGTTGCATTGCTTGTTGGTCTTCGGTAGTAATCTCTCGGTGCCAGGGAGGCTCATAAACCTCACAGTTACATGTATGAGCCTTTCTTTGCTCTTAAAATTACAACTTAGCCTAGTGCTGTCATCTGCCTAAGAGTTATCTCCTGTTTACTTTTGAGTGTTTCATCTTAAGAATGAGGTAATAAGCAAGGTTCACTGTATATGTGAGGAAAGCAGAGACCAAACACAGTAAAGAAAATAACTTTAAGTACACGATTATTTAGTGGTATACTAGAGACAACTAGACTTTGGGCAAGAGCCCATTATTAATTATCTCTTCCAAACTCTGCATTCAGTGTCTTTATGTTACTAGCTTGAAATCTGCTGTGGTGGGAGTGTTTACACCATAGAAATTATTTAACTTTATAAATCCACTGTGATCATTAAATTTCAGAAAAAAAGAGGATGCTATTTTTTTTTAGAATGTATTTGTTCCTTTTATTTTTCATGTTTTCTGCACTGAAAACTAGGCTTCCTGACAGGAAAGAATTCTATTACATATTTTTTTTTCTTATTTCTGCCCCCACCCTCCCTCCCTCCCCCCATTGTCTGCTCTCTGTGCCCATTCACTGTGTGTTCTTCTGTGCCTTTTGTATTCTCATCAGGCAGTTCCGGGAACCCATCCTGGGACCTTCTGGAATGGGAGAGAGGTGATTGTTCTCTTGCTCCACCTCAGCTCCCTAGTTTGCTGTGTCTCATATTGTCTCTTCTCTGTGTCTCTCTTTTGTTACATCATCTTGCTGCGTCAGCTTTGTGAGATGGGCTGTATCACTTCTGGGCGGTCTACCCTCCTGTGTGGGGCTGCACTCCTTGTGCAAGGGCCGCTCCTTGCATGAGGGCACCCCTATGTGGGGTGACACTCCTTGTGTGCTGCAACACTCCACATGGGCCAGCTCACCACATGGGCCAGGAGGCCCTGGATGTCAAGCACTGGACCTTTTATATGGTAGGCAGAAGCTCTATCTCTGGAGCCATATCTGCTTCCTAGGGTGCTATTTTTTTAATAAAGAAAATCAGAAACTAAAACAAAAACTGAAATCTGGATTGAAAAATGCAATAGCATTCTTGTACATTAATGTTTTTGCTTCCAAAAAGTAGAACAAAACAGATTAAGATAAAGGAAGTAAAAAAAAAAAAAAAAGCAATATTAAACTAAAAGTCTAGAATGTCAAACATCTAACAATATTAATTCCAAAAAGAGACAACAGAGGAAAATGGAAAGGAAGAAATCATTAATACAATTATTCAAGAATATCTCCCAGAACAAAAGATATGGCTTTACCAATTGAAAGAGCTCACTGAAATCCAGCACCATAGAAGAAAACAGACACACCATGATATATCACTGAATTTCAAATCATGAGGATAACAAGAAAATCCGACAAACTTTCCCAAAGAAAAACTAGTCTCATATAGGAATTTAAGAAAAAGCAAAAAAGGCTTTTAACTTGCGACTCTAAGGTAGAAAGCCTAAGGCAAAAGAGCAATGATTTCATATTAGTGAAGAAAAATTATCTCTAATTCAGAATTCTATACTGAGTTCAACTCTCATTCAAGGGTGAAGTTAGAGTAAAAAAAAAAAATCCAATAGGTGACTAAGAAGAAACTAGAAATTCTTCTCAATGAAAATAAAAAATTTAAAAAAAGAGAGCGATACATGTGATGGGACTCAGGAAATATGGGATCTGGGTTTTTCGGAGCTGTGTACCACAGAAAAACATGTTCTTAAGCTTAATCTCTTCCTGTGGGCTTGGACCATTTGTAAATAAAATCTCTTCAAGATGCAACCTTGGTTAAGGTATGGCCCAGATGAATCAGGTTGGGCTTTAATCCAGATTACTGGAATCTTTTATAAGAAGAATGAATGATAGACAGAAAGAAAAGATACAGGGAACAGCCAGAAGCTGGCAATCAATGGAACTGAGATTCCAGGAGAGGCCACCATGTGTACTGCATGTGACAGGAAATTCAAGGACCACAGCAGCTAGCCACAGAAGGCCACAGTCTTCTGGGAGAAAGTATCACTTTAAAGATGCCTTGATTTCAGAATTCTCCAAGTCTCGATAAATTTGTGTTGTTTAAACCAACCAATTGCATAGTGTTTGTCTTGGCAGCCAGAAAAACTGAAACAGGACCCAATATAAGGGAGAGGCAAAGGGAATCTCCAGGATTCTACAGAAGCAAGAAAACTGTGATAGTTGTGTGCAATGGGTAGAGTGCAAAGTTCTCACTGGAGTAACAGCCAGTTGAAATTCTTTTGAGAGTACAATTAATAGTATATCTGTTAAGTCTGAATGTAGTTCAAGGAGTTATAAACAAGTGGCTGGATACAATGCAAAGACTTCTATTATATAAATATGCTATAATTTATTTATCTTTTTACCTACTGGTGGTTATGAAGTAGATAGAAGTCTTGTGTTTTGAAAAATAATTGCCCAATTGAGGCAGCACATTTGTAGTAAAATCTTTTAGAAGTTGAATCACTAGGTCAAATGATATATGATTTAGAAAATTTTTACAAGTATTATTGGATTGTAAGGGTCTCTTAAACCATCCAACTAAACACAATACCCATTCTGCCTGCCTTTGCAGCCTGAAGGTACAGTATATTAAGCAGTAATAGAGAGATTATATGTGGAGATACAATGTAGGTGCCCTTTTTCATAAAATCAGGATAACTCACTTATCAACTGGTGACAATTCTAGCACGAGGTTAGACTGAATGAATTACCATCAATAAAATGATGTCCATTCATTAATTTGTTATTTTAACACATATTTGTTGAGTACTTACTATAGGGAAAAGCTAGTGGCTGCAATTTAAAATATTGACAATATTTCCAGTAGTTCATCGAATTTTAAAATATATACAGAGTTGAAGAGGGCTAGGGTACATAATGACTTAGGGGAAAGTTGGAGATTTAAAATATACAGATCATTTATTAAAATACATACTTGGGTGAATAAAATGAATAAAACAGGAGACTCAAGATTTAATTTTTGCTTAAATTATCAATTTCTTTCTCTTATCCTAATTGCATCTAAATGCATATATATTACAAATATAGAAACATTCTGTTTAATGTTAAAAATATGATTAAACTTCATTCTTCCTCCTCTGCTATTTTCTGAGGCTTCCTTTGGGCTTTTGCTTTAATAACCATCTAGAGTACTATACAGTCCTGTAATGCTCATAAGGACACCATAAACGGATGTCTCCCTCTCCTCAGTAAAATCATTAATCTCTCCTTTATGTTGATGTAGTAAGAGGGCATGGGGCATAGAATAGGTGATAGGAAAAAGTAAATATGTTCAATTTATCAAGGTCTAAAATGAACCAAAGCACAGAACAGAAAAGAAAACCAATTTAATGAACAAGTGTTTAAATGAGAAATGACTGGAAAGTTTTACTGACAGAGAAGTAGATGTGCTTTCCATCAATTTCAAAAAATATTAAACCCACATTTTCCAGTGAGATTTTTTAGAGATAAATGTCAGAAATGAAATATGCCACTCATGTGCCCACTTTCAACATCTCTATCTGACATCAATCAAGATGATGTCAAATGTAACAATAACACTAAAGTTTAAGAGTTCAGAAAGACTGCACACAGGGGAAGCCTGCTGCTCAGGGACAGCGCACAAACATTTTGTTGATTTACACATGGTTTTAGAAATACGCCATCAACTAATGTAGGAGATTTCACATACTAATCAAATTTCTGGTTTATCTTTAACAATCTCAATATCTGGCACAATCAACCTGAGTATAGAAATGGTGCATACTTTCTGACCACCATCCTTGCCAATCCCTAGTATTCCACCAGCCCCAATGTTGAGTCTTAGTTGACATATAACATTGTGGTTGCTGTGTTGCTTTTCTTGCCCTTGGACAACCAAAAGTGGAAAATGAAAGAGAGGGTTTCGTGTTTTAAGGAAAATGACAGAGGGCACTTTTGTGGAAATGAAGAATAGTCTTACATTTTAATATATACAATATGTATGCCCAGATAATTAAAGACAGCTTTTTTTATAAATCCAGCTAAATTCTCTCCTTTATTTTTTTCCTGGATAAATTCTAATAGCATTTTGATTTTGACATGCCACATTTAAGAGGACTCACACAGGACTTCAGGTTCAGGAAATAGCATAATAGTGATACTAAATTCTAAAGCTTCCAATGCTGAGGAAGCAGTACAATAAGAACAAAAACCCATGGATTGTATTTTCAGTGCAATGGGAAGTCAGAGAAAACCCAGAACTCCAATAGCCTTTGAGTGAACAACAAAGGCATCTGAGACCAAAGGAACCATTCAGAAAGCTTATGTAAGAAGTTGTAATGGTTCTGTGTATGTTTGTTGGAGAGGGAGGGAGGTCACTGTGAGAAGGAACTATTCTGAGCAAGATTGAAATAGTAAGGGTCTCCAGTAGAAAGAAAATTGCTCAAGAGATTGCAAATATCAGACTGTGTCAGCAAAATACCTCTTCAAAAATGAATACATCACCTAGGAAGGCAAGTGTTATAACCCTTAGACATGGCAGTCTGTAAAGGAATTGGGACAGGATTGTTAGGAAAAGCCCTTATAATAAGATCAGGTTCTATAAGCCCAACTATACAGAGATAACATGTTCCTCGAGAACAATGTATTGCAGTAGCCAGAGAAAATGGAGTCCTTGAGTAAGAAGTCTGGAAAACTCTCCTCTCATCATCATACCATCATTGCCACAATAATCTCCTATGACTAGTCCAGAAAAAATAACAATCATTCAAATATGAATAATAAGAAAATCAAGTTTCATATGAGGATAAGTATATAAAAAATATACCATGACTACTGCAGAAATGACAATGACAAGAAAAACGTTGTTAAAGTAGATTAAAATTGTAACACCAACTTCAACATGATCGATAAAAACAAAAACAAAACAAACTCTCAGTTAAGCCTTTGTAGCTGTATAGTAAAATCTCAAGGCAAAAGTACAAGAAAGAGACAGTCAGATAACAGGAGGTGATAACCTGATTGTAAGATAATAGGAAACTAACAAAAACACAGGGGAGAAAACCAGACACAATTCAAAAGTTTTCATTTCAGAAATAAAGACTAAATTTCAAGGAATAGGAAGATGTATAGATGTCAAAGAAAGTCAACAGAGTAAGAGAGGTGGCGGACTTGGCCCAGTGGTTAGGGCATCCGTCTACCACATGGGAGGTCCGTGGTTCAAACCCCGGGCCTCCTTGACCCATGTTGAACTGGTGCATGCACAGTGCTGATGCGCGCAAGGAGTTCCTGCCATGTAGGGGTGTGCCACGCAGGGGTGTCCCCGTGTAGGGGAGCCCCATGCACAAGGAGTGCGCCCCGTAAGGAGAGCCGCCCTGCGTGAAAGAAAGCGCAACCTGCCCAGGAATGGCGCTGCGCACACGGAGAGCTGACACAACAAGATGACGCAGCAAAAAGAAACATAGATTCCCATGCCGCTGACACAACAGAAGCTGACAATGAAGATGCAGCAAACAGACACAGAGAACAGACAACTGGGGTGGGGGGGAAGGGGAGAAAAATAAATAAATAAAACAGAGGAAGAGAAGCAGAAGACCAGAGAGAAAATTAGATATATGACAAGCAGTGATTCAAAATATGCATAAATGGAATCCCCAAAGAATCAAGTCATAATAATAGAAAAAATGAATATTTAAAATCATAATTCAAAATACTTTTCGTGAAATTAGAGAAGGTTTCAATGTCCACATTGAAAGAAAGAAACATTGTTTTATGAAGGAGAACTAGTTTAAATTTGGCCACAATACAAAAACCAAAACAAAAGAACACAGCCTTCTTTCCAGCTAGGTTTGACCACAGAATCCAGGAAGTAAGCCCCTACAATATATTCAAGGTGTGAATATAAAAAACATTTACAATTCAACAACAAAAGTACGAACTACTTAATTAGAAAATAGCTAAAAATTTTGAGCATTTTTTCCAAAGAAGATATATGAATAGCCAATAAGCACAGAAAAAGATGTTGTAACATCAGCTATTAGGGAAATAAGATATTGCTTCACACCCATTAGAATGGCTAAAAAAAAATGGAAACTCTGAGAAATCAGAACCTTTATGCATTGTTGGTGGGGATGTAAAATGGTGCAGTCACTGTGAAAAGCAGAATGGCAGTTCTACAAATGACTAAGAATAGAATTACCATATAACCCAGCAATTCTATTCATAGGTATATATCCGAAAAAATTTTACACAGGGACTGAAACAGATACTTGTGTACCAATACTCACAGTGTCATTATTTGGAATAGCAGAAATTTGAAAATAACCCAAGTGCTCATGAACAGATGATTGGATAAATAAAATGTGGTATATATCACAATGTAACATTATTCGGCCATAGGAACGTGCTGTGAGCTGCTATTCTAAGTTAGCAACCCCTGCTGTGGGCTGCTATTCTAAGTTAGCAACTCACGAGGACCGGGCGGGCTTCCACGGCTCGGCGGTGAGCCCCTAGGCCAGCGCGTAGGCCTAGGTTCTCCAGGCGTGGGGGACGCGCAGTAAAAACCACGGAGACAGCCTGTGAGAATGAGCTAGTCCACTTTATTGCGGAAAGACACTTGATTATATAAGGTTGGGTCAAGGGAGGGGTAGGAATTGGGGCGGGTTAGCTACAGGGCGGTAGTGGATAGGCGGAACTGTGCAGGCAGCTATGAGGTAGGCGGTGAAGGATAGCAACGGCTGGAAAAGGGAGATAACAAAGGCTAGGAGGAGGGGTGAAGGGAGGCAGCAACAATTGCTCCTTTTGTTTTATAAAAAAAAAAGGTGTGAGAGAGTAGAGGGATGGGCTGAGGAGGGTGAGAGAGAAAAGGGGTAGAATTGACTGGCGATGGGCAAATGACATATCATTTGGCCAGAATGTATGCATAGCCCTTAGGGTCGGTGCGTGCCAGTGCTAGACGACATATCTAACATGATGTTGCGCACGCTTTTTTTTTTTTTTTTTTTTGGGGGTGGATAGCGCTGTGGCTGGCTTAACCGCGAAGGACTCTCAGACGTATAGCAATAAAGGGGGGCGGAGGGTGCACCCAAGCCCTTTACGCCGAGGGAAACAAACCCGTGCCGGCGGCTAAAGTCAGAGAGCTTCACAGCAAACAGCTTCACAGGCGGGAAGTACGGTGGGAAAAGGGGTGAGGACGTGGTCGAGATTGAGGAGTGGAATTAGAGGTAGCAAGACGTTGGTAATGGATTTGCACGAAAGAGCTGAATACTGCATGGGATACAGCCTTGGCTTGATCTTTGGCAATGCTGAGCACTCTCTTGATGCCCCGGGGCCCACAGTGAGAATCAAAATGACGACAATGAGCGGGCCTAGAAATGGAAGGAGGTAGGGGAGGAGGGCATGAAAAAGATTAGAAGAATAGTTTGCGTTTTCTCGTTCTTTGCGGCGCTTTTCTAGTCCCTCTTCGACTTTTTTTAGATTGTCTTCTACTAGGCCGGTGGAGTTGGCGTATATGCAGCATTCTTCTCCAAGAGCGGCGCAAAGACCTCCTTCTTTGAGAAGGAGGAGGTCGAGGCCACGACGGTTTTGCAGGACTACTTCGGAGAGAGAGTTAAGAGAGTCTTTTAGATATTTGACAGCTTCGCGAAGATAGGTTATGTCTTCATCTACGGCCTGTCTGAGAGAGGAGAGGGCAGAAGACTGTGGCGAGGGCAGCGATGCCAGTGCCTGCCCCTGTGAGACCCAGAAGGGAAGCAACAGTTAGGGCTGCAGTGATTGGTTCTCTTTTTTGTAGGTGGAGAGAGGTTTGTTTGCGCAGCAAACGGCAGAAAAAGTCAGTGTCAGAGTGGTAGAGGACTCGAGGGGCGAGAAAGATAAGCACACAAGTTTCATTATTAGCATCGAGGGAGGGTGGCGACGTTGAGGCAAGGGGTTAGTCCAGTGGAGGTACAAAGCCATTGAGAGGTGTTATGAGGAATTAAGAATCTGGTAGTAGTGTCGGGAGAGGAGTAATTAGAGCAAACACTAAGGGAGGGGTGAGGGCCCCGACGAGAGTGAACACAGTGTCCTGTGGAGGAAACAGACTGAAAGTTTAGGGGGACAGAAGAGGCGTTCCAATTGCATTCGGCGGGATTATGTTTGGAGGATTTGCTGAAGGAGAGGTTGGTGGCGACAGGTTCATAGAGAGGAAGGGAGGGGGAGAGGCAGAGCCAACAGCTCTGAGTGAGGTTGGGGTAAGATGTGTTTAGGGAGGTGTATGAGGCATTGATTAGTTTGAAGAGGGGACTGGAGTACTGAGTAGGGGGCAGGTGAGGCTTAGGAGCATGGGAGCTGAGGGAGGCAGTGGTAAGGGGGGTACCAGGTGAGGGAGTGGGCGAGGTGGAGCGGAGCGGAGGTGGAGAAGGAGGAGGAGGCGGTGCCTTAGGAAGGTTGAGAATTCGATTTGGGCCTATAGCAGGGGGACGTGTTGCAGTGGTTTCATGGCACTTTTGTATGGTGAAGAGGCTGCCGTGGTGGTAGCCATGTGCATATAGGCGAGCTCCCCACGTGCGGCCAGTCAACCACTGGTCATCATTGGGATTTTTGATCGAAAAGGTGATGCTGGCGGCCAGGTTGGTTCGCAGGGGGGTGGTGCTTAAGAGAGAGAGATGGGAGTCTCGATTAGGAGGATTTCGCCAGCCGTAGGCTATAGTTTCACAGCCCCAGGAGGGGCAGAAGAAATTTGTTGGGTCTTGGCAGCCAATGGCGGAAGCTGGGCAGATATAGAAACCAGTGGCGGATGAGACTATAGTCTCTTCGCGAGTGAGGCCACGTTTTTCGCAGTTGACAAAGGAGCGCCGGTTTGCTTTTTGATACTTGGGCTGGAAGCCGGCGAGCTGACAAAAGGGCAGGGTAAAGGAGGGGGCACCTGCAGTTACGTTGAAGGAGATGAGTTTGTCAAACTGAGTGAGAGTCCAGTTGAAAGGTCGGTGATTCTGATTGGCAGCGGCTGAGAGGGCGAAGAAGGCCAGGGTGCAGGGAATAGCAGGTGGATTATAAAGGGGGAGGCTGGGGGAAAGACATGACCAGCAGGAGCTTTGGGCAGAAGAGGCTAGAGACAACATGAGAATGAGGAGATGAATGAGGTGGGGGAAGGTGGGGGAGCAGGAGGCAGGGGTATGAACAGAGCGGGCTTGTCGGAGGAGTTGGAGAACTTGGCGTTCGATGGGGTCATCATCTTCAAGAGAAAGACGGCTTAGGCGGCGGGCAAAGAAGCGTTGTCGACATCGTTCGCGGCGAGAGAGAGCTGGTGTGGTCCCCATGGGCGACGGTGTTGGAGTAGCAGGCTCAGATGAATGTACTTGGGGGCGCATAGTAGTCATGGGAGGAGGACAACAAGGGAGGTGAAGATGCCAATCAGAAGCAGCCAGGCGACAGCGAGGAGAAGGCGTTGACAAAGGTTCCAATCTGTCGGGGCTGTGGCTGCGAGATAGACAGCTGAAAAGATTGTTAGAAAGGTGAAAATAACAAGGAAGAAGTAGAGTAGGAGTGGGTGCGAGGGGAGTGCGAGGAGCATCTGCGCCGGGAGGTTTCTTGATGAGCTATAAGGCACGTTTGGCGGAGGTCAGACGCTTGTCAGCGATGAGTTGTTGGGGCGTTAGGAGCGCTTCTTGTAGAGTGTGCAGAGTTGAGGTCTTCGGGAAATCTGTAATGACAAAAGAAGAAAAAGAGAGCCCTCACGGGGGGGGCAATCAGCAAAGAGCACTTGCTTAGGTATAGGCACTTTAGGGAGAGGCTGGCTGGTGCTGAATTTGAGTGAATGGGGCGACATCTGGGCCTCCGCTGTCAATGTTGTCTCTCACGGAGGGTATAGGGCGCTTATCATTAGGGGGAACTTTAGGGTCAGTGGCAGGCCTAATATAGCGTCCAGGGACCCAGAGTGGTTGTGGCTCTGAGTCTGGGAAGATACAAGCAAAACCTCTCCCCTGTGCTAGCAAAGGAGCCGGGTCCTGCCAAAGATTTGTGGCAGGGTCTTTCCAGTGAATGAGAGGGACTTGCGAGGGTTGCCACATGGGTCCCCAATGTTTATGAGTTGGGGAGAGTCCTTTGTCATCGAAGGTCAGGAGATTGTGATGAATAAGGCAGGCAGTGATGACGTCGGCAGGGGCTTTATGGGGAGAGGAAACTTTTTCTTTTTGAATGAGTAGCTTGAGCTGTTGGTGAGTGCGCTCAACAATTCCTTGCCCCTGTGGGTTATAGGGGATGCCGAAATGGTGCGTGATGCGGTACATTTGTACGAAGCTGGCAAAGGTGGCACTGCGATAGGCTGGTCCATTGTCGGTTTTGAGATCCCAGGGAATTCCCATGAATAGAATGGCTTGTCGGAGTGCTTTGATGCAATGTTTAGCGCTCTCTCCTGTGAGGGGCACGGCGTAGCACAGGTGCGAGAAAGTATCAACTGCAACATGAAGATACTTAAGGCGTCCAAAGGCGCTAACGTGTGTGACGTCAAGTTGCCAGCAGGAGTTAGGCCGTAGGCCGCGGGGATTAGCTCCGCGAGGCTGCAAGGGTCCAAGAGGCAGCAAAGGTGCACATGTTTGGCAGGAACGCACAAGATGTTTACATGTTTCAATGGGGAGGTCTGGGAAGAGCTTTTGAATGGATCGCACTGAGAAGTGGAATTGAGAGTGTAGGAGCTTAGCTTGGTTGACAAAGTCTCCCAGTCTTGTTTTGTCAGTGAGGTTTTCTTGAATGGCAACTGGGCATACATGGCGGCCGGATGCTAAAGCGTCGGCGAGGGCATTTCCTTGAGCTAGCGGTCCTGGCAGGCCAGAGTGACTTCTGATATGAGCAATGAACCAGGGTTGTTGCCTTTCTTCAAGCAGTCGCTGTACAAAAGCGAGTGCTTGGTCAATAGTTAAGTCACTGGGTAGGAAAGTAGCAAGCGGGAGGCTGCGACACACTTGTAAAGTGTATAAGCTGTCTGTGAAGATGTTAAGAGGCTGGTCTGGGTAGAGATTGAGGACTGCGGCGACAGCTAAAAGTTCACCTGTTTGGACAGAAAAGTCATTAGCAAACACTAACTGTCGTGGCTCAGGTTCTTTTGGCGTATATATGACAGCAGCGAATGCCTTTTTTGAAGCATCGGTGAAAGCAGTGATGGCAAAAGGAATTGGCTTTCTTGTGGGCAGCGGATGGAACGGGTTGGAAAATGCTAATTGAGATACCCCTTGTAGTAGTGGATGATGCGGATAGTGATTGTCAAAGGAGCCACGAAAGAATTCTATTAGGCTTTGCATTTGGGCATTATTCATGATGAGAGAGGTAACTTCTTTTGCATCAAAAGGCCAAACAATGGTATGTGGCGGGACGCCGTACGTCTGTATGGAGAGAAGTACTAAGTCCGTGGCTAATGTGATCCAAGCCCTTGTGAAAGGGCAGATTTTTGGGAGTTTACTTTTTGACATGTGCAGAAAAAGAAGAGGGCCGTCTTGCCATAGGAGACCCGTTGGGGTGACTGGTGTTGGCAAAACTAAGGCAAGGATTGGGAAATCGGGAGAGAATCGCTCTAGGCGGCATTGCTGGAGTGCAGCATTTACTTGTTGGATGGCTTCTTTGGCAGCTGGGGTGATGGTGATGGGGCGAACGACTGCAGCGGATGGACTGCACTTAGTCTGCAGGAGCTCGAAAAGGGGTTGCATTTGCGCTGTTGTGATAGGGAGTGCTGATCGAAGCCAATTGATTTGTCCGCAAAGCCGTTGGAGCTCAGTCAGCGTCATGTGATCAGAAACATGGATTTGCGGGCTGGTGGGCCGAATATATTGATGAAAATGAAAGCCTAAGAACTGGAAAGGTGGCTGGGGGTTGACTTTGTCAGGTTGCACTATTAATCCAAGACTTGAAAGGTTCGTCGTAACTGCAGAGAGTAAATCATTGAGAAGTGTGTTAGAACTTGCTGCTAAAAGAAGGTCATCCATATAGTGGATGATGTATGTGTGCTCTGGATGGAACTTAGAGCGTAGCGGCTCAATGGCATGATTGACATAGAGCTGACATATAGTTGGACTGTTCCGCATGCCTTGTGGTAGTACTCGCCATTGGAATCGGAGTGCTGCTCCTTGATTGTTGGTACGCGGGACTGTAAACGCAAACCATGGACAGTCTCGCGGGTGAAGAGGAATGGAGAAAAAGCAATCTTTGATGTCAATGGTAGCTGCATAAAAATGCTGAGGGACTGCAGTGGGATGCGGGCAGCCAGGCTGAGGTGATCCCATTGGCTTAATATGTTTGTTAATTTCTCGAAGGTCATGAAGGAGGCAGAACTTGCTTGTGTTCTTTTTATTGATGACGAAGACCGGCGAATTGTAGGGACTGGTAGACGGCTCAATATGCCCTGCTTGTAGCTGTTCTTCGACGAGGGCAGAGAGAGCTTGCAGTTTATGAGTTGGCAAGGGCCACTGCTCGACCCAGATGGGCTCCTCTGTGTCCCATTCCAGAGGGATAGGGTCAGGTCTTGTGATGGGAGCAGTGGCCCTTATAAGGGGCGGGGGGGCGGCACAGCTATGAAGGCTTCCGTGGTGATTCGAGCTTTTAGCTGGCTGAGTACATCTCTTCCCCACAGGATGGTTTGGACTGAAGAAAGGACGAGTGGACGAATTTGGCCTTCGTGGCCTTCTTGGTCGCTCCAATGCAGAGGCTGGGATGTTTTCCAGGAGGTAGCAGCTCCCGTGGCGCCGATGACTTGAGGGCCGGTTTCGAGGGGCCAATGATTGAAGGCGGCGATTTCAAAGGGAATACAAGAGATTTCAGCACCAGAGTCTAAGAGCCCTTCAAGCCATTGTCCGTCTATTTTAAGCTCTAAGGAAGGTTTTTGGTGACGTTTGATAGGCATTGTCCACATTAAGGTTTTGGAGCTCTCTGGAGGGCCTCTTGGGGGAGGGGCTGAGGCCTGCCCCGCTGGAAGTTTAAAGGCTGGGAGATACGTTGCGATGAGCGGCAATCGCGGGCCCAGTGATACCCCTTGCCACAGCGCGGGCATGGTGTGGGGGGGCCTCTTGGTCTGTGCAGTGCTACGGCAGGGCGGGAAGCTGCCGGTTGAGGGCACTCGCAAACAAAATGACCGGGCTGACCGCATCGAAAGCAGGCAGAAGTGGAGGCAGATGAGACAGCCATGGCGGAAGCGAAGGCAGCAGTAAGTGCTTTAGTCTGTGGGTCAATGTCTCGACAAGCTAGGACCCATTCGTGCATTGGCTTGTCGCGGATAGGAAGGATGACAGCTCGGAAGGGTGCGAGGCACCCATCGAGAATGAGTTCTTTTGCTAACGCAAACTGAGCATCTTCGTTAGTAATTTTACGTTGGCATGCTTCGATAACGCGGGCGACAAATGCCGGAAAGGTTTCTTGCGAGTCTTGAAGCATTTGCGCGAACTTGGTGGATTGTTTGGTGGAAATTAAAGAGAATGACCGCTGAACGAGAACTTTCACTCGGTGCCAAAACCCTGGGTCTATGTTCACATAGGAACGAGGGTCAGCATAGTTGTTAACCCCTGTGTAGGCATCAGCTGGATCTTGGACACCCGCTCGAACATTTTCCACTACTTGTTGATCAACAGCTACTTGATAGTGAGCGCGCCATTCAAGGAACTGGCCTGGCTGAAGGATGGAACGGGCTAGAGAAATCCAATCATAAGGAAGAACAAGCTGAACCCCCAACTCTTCTATTAGTTGTAGAACATATGGGCTATCAATGCCGTCTTCTTTAACGGCTTTACGAAGAGTTTTAACTTCTTCTACTGTGAAGGGAAGCCAAGTCTGAGGGCGTTGCTGCGTGGGCAGCGGGTTGAGCGGGTATAGCTGGGGGGCGGGAGAATGTGCTTTGCTAGAAGCAGGTGGGGGCTGCTGCCATACAGTGGTGGTGAGGGATGAACGGTAGCAGGAAACAGATGAGAGAATGATGGCTTAGCAGCGTCAAGGCGGCAACAAACTGGTGGCGGGATATTTTTGGGCGCTGGACAAGATGGCGGAGCGGCTACGTCACTTCTAGGCGCCTGCCAAGATGGCGGTGTAATTACATCATTTTTGGGCGCCGGCCAAGATGGCGGCGAAATCACGTCATTTCCGGGAGCCGGCCAAGATGGCGGCGAAGTCACGTCATTTCTGGGAGCCGGCCAAGATGGCGGCGAAGTCATGTCATTTCCGGGAGCCGGCCAAGATGGCGACTGCATTATTTCTGGGACAGGGCCGGAAGATGACGAGACAGGGAGGGGCGGGTAAAGGTGAGAGGAAGCGCCTTTGTTCCCGCCGGCGGGCTCAGACATAGGTGAAGAAGAAGCCGGAAGTGCGCCATTTTGGGCAGAGGTGGAAGAAGAAGGAGAAAGTCCGCTATTTTGAGGAGCTACTGAAGCGGCTTTGCGGGCCGTGGGGAGCGCGGGCGGGGAGGTTCGCGCTCGAGAGTGGCGGCGAGCTGGTCAGACAGAGAATTTGAGTCGCCAGGATCATCGGGCTCATAGTCATTGGGTTGCTTAACCGATTTGTCTCGGATAGCTTCTGACGGCGCACCAAGGAGACAGGCGCATATGGCTACTAGGGCAGGCAGCAGGCCGTGCGGAAAGGACCGCTTTTCATGCTCTATGGCGGAGGTGACTCGATCTATGAGTCGAGAGTATGTGTCTGGGCTCCAGAGCTGGCAGGTGGCGAGCCATGGATTAAAAGGGAGTAGCAGGTCCCAGTATTTTTGGAGCTGTTTCAGGGAAACGCGGACTCCATTGGTATCAAGCAGGGCGGCTAAAAGCCGAACCTGAGGGGTATGGTGTGAGGAGAGAGAGGCGCCCATAGTGGGAGAAGAAAAGACGGCGATGGGGTCCCTACCTGGAGAGCTGAAATGATCGCCTGTAGACAGCAGCAGCAGCAGCAGAGAGGGGCCGGAGGGCGGTGGAAGGAAAGGATCCCGGGCGAGCCCCCTGCTGTGGGCTGCTATTCTAAGTTAGCAACTCACGAGGACCGGGCGGGCTTCCACGGCTCGGCGGTGAGCCCCTAGGCCAGCGCGTAGGCCTAGGTTCTCCAGGCGTGGGGGACGCGCAGTAAAAACCACGGAGACAGCCTGTGAGAATGAGCTAGTCCACTTTATTGCGGAAAGACACTTGATTATATAAGGTTGGGTCAAGGGAGGGGTAGGAATTGGGGCGGGTTAGCTACGGGGCGGTAGTGGATAGGCGGAACTGTGCAGGCAGCTATGAGGTAGGCGGTGAAGGATAGCAACGGCTGGAAAAGGGAGATAACAAAGGCTAGGAGGAGGGGTGAAGGGAGGCAGCAACAGGAAGGAATGAAGACAAGATGCAACATGGATGAACTGTGAAACTTTATCCTAAATGAAATAAGAAAGGTTGGTAAGGACAAATAAACTGTTTGATATCGCTTATGTGAAATACTAGAAATAGCGGGAAACGGACTTGGTCCAGTGGTTAGGGCGTCCGTCCACCACCTTGACCCATGTGGAGCTGGCCCATGCACAGTGCTGATGCGCGCAAGGAGTGCAGCGCCACGCAGGGGTGTCCCCCGCGTAGGGGAGCCCCACTTGCAAGGAGTGCACCCCATAGGGAGAGCCGCCCAGCGTGAAAGAAAGTGCAGCCTGCCCAGGAATGGCACCACTCATGCTTCCCGTGCCACTGACGACAACAGAAGCGGACAAAGAAACAAGACGCAGCAAATAGACACAGAGAACAGACAACCGGGGAAGGGGTGGGGGGGATTAAATAAATAAATAAATCTTTAAAAAAAAAAAAAAGAAATAGCAAATTTGTTTAGACAGAAAGTAGATTAGCGGTTACCAGGAGATGAGAAGAAGGGGATGAAAGAGTTGGTGCTTGGTGGGCATATTTTAGAAATTTTTGAGTAAAAATATATCTAGACACCTATATCTATAAGTGTATTTATATGATTTTAATGCAATGTTTAAATGGAAAAATATGAATTGTCTTAAAAATGGATTTCCATTTCTAGAAATATTACATACAATGAAAAACTTTCTGACAGAAAAAAATAACTACAATGTAACAAAGGCCCTTTAAAAAACATACTTAAGATCACATAAAATAAGGGCTGAAAATCCCTCAGGGTGTTGAAAATCACAGCGGTCAGCTGATTGGTAACTATAACCTACTTGTAGCATTTGGTCAGGTGGCTGATTTGAAGAGTTACTAAAGAAAATGTTCACCAGAGTAAGATTAATATTTGGAATTAAGAACCATTCTGTTCAAACAGGATCCTTGTAGAGGTACAACCTTAACAAAGTCGCAGATAGAAAAAAGTCTGTTTTACTTTTCTTATCTTAGGAAAAACTTACCTCTGTTATTCTAGGTCTGGAAGTGGGTATATTTTGTCCTGATAAATATTTGCTCTTCAAAATTTTCCTATCAAGAAAGCCTAGTCATTTTAAAGTGTGTCCAAGTTGGTAATTCCCTAGTATCTGAGACATATTAATGAGATAATAATAATAAGCAATAATTTCTATGCAGTTAGAAAAAAAAAGAATAAGGAAACAAAGTAAAGATGGAATGGCAAGAGGAGGAGCTATCAAGCTGGTGGAACTCATAAATTAAGGGTAAAAAATAAAACAAACATGGCAGAAAATGAGAAATTCAAAGGAGCACTTGGGGAAAAAGGTATAAAAATATAATAAACAGGACATTGAGAGAAAAAAGAAAGCAAGCAAAATGAGAAAGAAATTAAATGTGTAATAGAATGGGAGAGAAAATCAATAAAGACTAAGAAGATCCAATGTATGTAAGGAATAATTAACATAGTCTGAAAATTTAGAAAATGAAAATTATGGGATTCAAGGAGATATTAAAAGAAACATTCTAGTATTAAGATTTTTTAAACTTAATTTTCTCTAATCAATACAGCTGAAGTTGACAAAAATACATAAATTAGTAAAATGAATTCCTAAATTAGGAAATTAGTAAGGGAGAACTATGTACATACATTATATTAAATAAAGCTGATTAATTATATATATATATATGTAGAGAGAGAGAGAGTATGTGTGTGTGTAGGTCATGGAAATGGAGAAATAAATCTTTCATAGACCTATGGACAGTTACAAAGCCTGGTGATATATTTGGCTGAAAAAAACCTTTAAAAATTCTATAAATAGTACAGACAGTATTCTCTAGCCAAAAAAAAACAATAAATCCTGAAGTTAATAATAAATCAGAAAACAAAACTCTGACATTTGGAAATTAAAAAACAAA
This sequence comes from Dasypus novemcinctus, assembly GCF_030445035.2. Classification (NCBI taxonomy): domain Eukaryota; kingdom Metazoa; phylum Chordata; class Mammalia; order Cingulata; family Dasypodidae; genus Dasypus; species Dasypus novemcinctus. The sequence goes on along the minus strand of NC_080674.1, from coordinate 111,141,710 downwards.
ATAACACAACTCATGAACCCTGTAGTCACCTCTATCCTTCCAACTTAGTAATTGTGTTTGAGAATGGAAAGGGAGAGTATTAACCCCTCCTTTGGCATGATCAAAAGTTGAGGGCTAAGCTTTGAAATTTATATCATATGGCTTGGCAAGGTAGTGACAATATTCACCAAATCATTGCTCATGAGTTCATTGTTGGAGAATTACTAGCCCCTTCCACAGCACTTTGGGACCAAGGAGGTGTTTCTAGGTTCTAAACCTTGTGATTGGTCACCAATGACTGCCTTAACTATTAGGATGGAGCTGATTACCACCAGACCTTGTGGCTGGGCCATTTCTTTTTCTTTAAGAATTCATCTGGAGTCACTTAACTCTGATAGCATATCTGTAAAACAATGATATTTTAATCATTCATTTGCTTTACTCCTTTATTCTGAGTTTAAGTTGGTTAAACTTGGTAGAGAAGCAGATTGTCCTTTACTGGACTTGCAAACACCCTAATAATTATCATTCAGTAGTTAATTTTTTTAAGACTGTGACAGTATTTTTTTCATTATTATCTTAGTAATATGCTTATAACTTAATATTTCCCCTTTAAGTACATTTAAATACATTTAGATATATTATATTCATTATGTTGGGCAACTATTAACACCATCAGTTAAAACTTTTCCATCACCTTCAACAGAAAATCTCCATCAATTATGCTTTAACTCTGCCTTCATTAGCCTTCCCCAGCTCCTGGTCACCTGTATTCTAGTTTCTCACTCTGTGGATTTGCCTATTCTAAGTTTCATATTTGTGAAATCATACAATATTTCTCCTTTGTGTCTGGCTTATTTAACTCTACACAGGCTATTCAAGGTTCATCCACGTAGTGGCTTCCATTAGAACTTCATTCCCTTCACAGCTGCAAAATATTCCATTGCATATCTATACCACATTTTGCTTATCCATTCATCTGGTGATGGACACCTGGGCTACTTCCATTTTTGGCAATTGTGAATGTTGCTGCTATGAACATTGGTATCCTTGCTTTCAATTCTTTTGGGTATATACCCAGAAGTGGGGTTGCAGGGTCATTTATGGTAATTCTATACTTAATTTTCTGAGGAACCACCCAACTCTTTTCCACAGTGGCTGCACTATTTTGCATTGCCTCCAACAATGAATGAGGTTTCCTATTTTTCCATGTCCTCTCCAACAGTTTATTAGTTTTTCATTTTTAAAAAGAAGTTTTTCTAGTGGGTGTAAAGTGGTTTTTCATTGTGGTTTTGAATTGCGTTTTCCTCATGGCTAATGATATTGAGCATCTTTTCTTTATTTTTTAAAAGATACTTAGATTATATATAAATGTTACATAAAAAGTGAAGGGGATTCTCATATGCCTCACTCCCTACCCCTCCCACACTTTCCCACATTAACAACATCCTTCATTAGTGTGGTATATTTGTTAAAATTGATGAACACATATTGGAGCATTGCCACTAAGTGTGGGTTATAGTTTACACTATAGTTTAAACTCTCTCCCACACATTTTTGTAAGTTATGACAAGATATATAATGGACTGTATCTGTCATTGAAATGTCATTCAGGTCAATTCCCAAGTCCTGAAAATGCCCCTGCATTTCACCTGTTTTTCCGTCTCCCTGCCCTCAGAATCTCCAGTGGCCACTGCCTCCACATCAATGATAAAATTTCTTCAATTGAACATCTTTTCATGTGCTTTTTTGGCCATTTGACTATCTTCTTTGGGGAAATGCCTATTCAAGCCTTTTGATGATTTTTGATAAGGTTATTTGTCATTTTGCATTGATTTGTAGGATTTCTCTGTAGATTCTGGCAATTAAACCTTATCAAATATGTGGTTTCAAAACATTTTCTCCCATTCTGTATGTTGTCTATTATTTTCTTGATGAAGTCCTTGATGAAGTTTTTTATTTTAATGAGGTCCCATTTATCTATTTTTCTTTTGCTGCCCGTTTTTGATATAATTCTAAGAAACCATTACCTAACACAAAGTCCTGAAAGCGCCTCCTTATGTTTTCTTCTAGAAATTTTATAGTCTGATTCTTATATTTAGTTCTTTGATCCATTTTGAGTTAATTTTTATATATGTTGTGAGATAGGGGATCCCCTTCATTGTTTTGCATATGGATATCCTGTTCTCCCAGCACTATTTACTGAAGAGACTATTCTTTCCCTGTTAGTGGATTTGGTACCCTTGTTCAAAATCAGCTGGCCATAGATGTGAGGATCTATTTCTGAACTTTCAATTCAATTCCATTGGTCCATATAACTATTCCTTTGCACTATCATGCTGTTTTGATCACTGTAACTTTGTAATAAATTTTAAGGCCACAAAGTATGAGTCCTTTAATATCATTTTTCATTTTCAAGATGTTTTTGGCTATTTGGGAAAATTTAACAGTTTTTAATAAAATTTTTCAGTATAAAATTTATAATACTTAAATTTTTTTAATTTTTTAATTTTTCTTCTTTATTTTCTTTTAAATGTTACATTAAAAAATGAGGTCCTCATATACCCCCACCCCCCCACCCCACCCCTCCCACATCAATGACCTCTTCCATCATCAAGCCACAGCCACTGCACCTGGCAAATACATTCTGGAGCACCACTGCACCATATGGGCAGTGGTCCACATTGTGGTCCACTCTCTCCCCCAGTCTACCCAGTGGGCCATGGCAGGAAACACAGTGTCCAGCATCCATCCTTGCATCACCACCCAGGACAACTCCAAATCCTGAAAATGCCCCACACCATATCTCTTCTTCCATCTCCCTACTATCAGCAGCCACCATGGCCATCCTCTCCACATCACTACTACAAGTTCTTCCCTTACTCATCACAATAGTTCCCCAGCAGAACACCAGTAAGTCCACTCTAATCCATACTCTAGACCTCCATCCTGTGGACCCTGAGATGGTTATGTCCCTTCCCCCTCTACATCAAGAGGTGGCTTAGATTCCATATGAATGGTGGATGCAATTCTCCTGCTTGCAGCTCTAAGCACTTTTGGTTCCCTGGTGTAGTGGTTGACACTCTTCACCTCCCTGTCAGCTGGCCAGGGTAAGTCCAACAAACCATAGGGTAGGAACCACAAGTCTGCTGAGGCCCAGGGCTTGGCTGTCATATGGACAGTACAGAGATTCAGGTCTCCTGAGAATACATCAACCTACATGCCAATCACAGGTCTGGTAAAAGTAACAGAAGAGGCATGTATAGAAAGGTCATCTCTGAGTCCAACTCCATCACAGTTAGGAACACGAACTCCAAAGCAGGGTCAACTGACATGACCCTGAACTCCAGAGCCATCTGTCATGACCATAGAACCTGGATCTCTGCAGCCCTCAGGAGAATCAATACCTGGGTTTCCATTTACTTATTTTAATGAACAGGAAATGATAGTTATTCAGTATCAACCCAATAACTTAAAAAATAACTTAGAAAATTTTTAAGGAATAAATACTGAGACAATTGGAAATGAATTAATGAAAATAAAAGGGAAAAACAAAAAATATTGGAGAAAAAAGGACAAGTAGTATAAGTCTAAAATTCAGTTTTGTGAAAAGGAAAAATCATAAAAACTTGAAATAGTAAGTATTATTATTTATTAATAATACATTAAACATTAATACATTAATGCATTAAACAATGAATGGAAATTAAAAACAATCATAAAGACTATTTGGGTTAAACTTATGCTAATAGATTGAAAAATATGGCAGACATGGAACAACATTTGGGAAAGTACAATTTACACAAACTGCTATCTGAATGATAGATAGATGTAAGTTTAAAAAAAAGTAGATTGATTTATAGACAAATATTCTAAAGAGATGAATTGCACTGAAGAAAAAGTAAAAATTTTCAAGGCAATAATCATTCCTCCTCTTAAAAAAGCTATAAACTTGGTTGCACAGAGAAATCCTTTGAAATATTTGAAGCATACAAATTCCATTTACACAGCTCATGAGCATAGAAAATTAAGAAAACTTCTAATTTTTTCTCACCATTAAGAAGAAACATTGATTACATTTTTAATTTTAAAAGTTTTACAAAATAAAAAATTTTTAAAGTTTTACAAAGTAAATGATGCATTTTGATGCAACAATTCTAATAAAATATTAACAAACAGAATCTAGGAACATTTTAAAAAGTAACAGAATTTAGTGGGTTATTTTCCAGGAGTAGCGTGGCTCAATATTAAGATACATAGTAAAATAATTTATCCCATTATTTCAAATATTTTTTAAAAATCACATGGATATGTCTGTAGAAATGGAAATATCTTGTGATAAAATTCAATGCCTTGGCTTATAAAAAATCACCCTCAAAGGATGAAAAATAAGAATAGATAAATGATAACTTAGCATGGTATTATGTATTAATTTCAGCCCAAAGGCTCGCATTACTCATTATCAAAGAAGAGCTATGAAAATAAACAACAACAATAATCTGGAGAAAGAAATTGGCCATCAGAGTAAAATTACCACCATATTCAGATGCCTCTACATCAGCAAAAAATTTCAAGCCATACTAGGAATCAGGAGGAGATGGCCCAACCTCAGGAATGAACCAAATATACTGAAGAGACACAGGATTTAAGACAATTAATAAAAATAATAACACAAATCTCCTAACTAAATTTAAAGAATTGAAAGAAAATATGACTAAAGAGATAAGGATATTAAGAAGACATAGGTGAGCATAAACAATTTGAAAGCCTGCGAAGAAATGTAACAGCCCTTATGGGAATGAAAGACATGAGGGATAAGATTAAAAATATATTAGAGACACATAGTAGCGATTTGAATTGCTCAAAAACAGAATTAGTGATTTCAAAGACAGACCATTGGAACTGGAAAAGACAGCCGAACACAAATATTTGCATTATCAGTGTCCCAGAAGGAAAAGAAAATGGAAAAAAGGCAGAAAGACTATTTGAAGAAATAATGACCAAAACCTCTCAACTCTTATGAAACCCATAAATATCAAAATATAAGAAGAACTAAACAGAATAAATCTAAATAGATGTGCCCTGAGACACCTACTATTCATAATGACAAATAACAGACATAAATAGAGGACTCTAAAAGTGGCAAGAAAAAAGCAAACTATCACAAACAAGGAGAACTAAGATTAAGGGCTGACCTATCATCTAAAACCATGGAAGTAAAAGTGGTACAGTGTATTTAAGGTACTGAAAGAGAAAAACTTCCCACCAAGAATTCTCTATGTGGCAAAACTGTCTTTCAAAAATAAGGATGAGTTCAGGTCTTCACAGACAAACAAAACGAAGAATATGTCACCCAAAATACCAGAATTACAGGAGATACTACAAGGAGAGCTGCTGCCTGAGAGGAAAAAACAAGGGTTAGAAACCTGGAGAAGAGTGTAGAAAAGAAGATTATTAAGAAGGGTAGGTTAAAGGGTAAAAAGAAATAGGAAGATATGACAACAGAAAGCCAAAGGACCAAATGGATGAAATAAATGCCTTTACAGTAATAACATTGAATGCTAATCACTTGAACTCCCGGATCAAAAGACATAGACTAATAGAATAGATTTAAAAAAAAAAAAGAGCCATCTATATGCTATCTATAAGAGACTTGCCTCAGACATAGGACACAACCAGGTTAAAAGTGGAAGGTTGGAAAAAGATATTCCATGCAAAGAACAAACAAAAAGAGCTGAAGTAGTGTTAATAATTTGGACAAAATAGATTTTAAATACAAAATGATTATAAGAGATGAAGAAGGTCCTTATATATTAATAAAAGGGGAAATTCACCAAGTAGAAATAACTATACAAATATTTATGCACCTAACCTGAGTCCCCCAAGATACAGGAAGGACATACTGGCAAAACTGAAGGGAGAAATAGATGTCTCTACAGTAATAGATGGAGCCTTCAATACACCACACTCAGAATTAGATAGGACATCTGGACAAAGGATAAAGAAACAGAGAGCTTGAATAATATAAGTGAACTCTACCTAACAGATATGTAAGGCATTGTACCCCTAGAAAACAGTAGAATATACATTCTTTTCAAGTGCTCATGGATCCTTCTCCAGGATAGACCATATTTTGGGTCATAAGACAAGACTTAATAAATTTAAAAGGACTGAAATTATTCAAAACACTTTGATCATAAAGGAATCAGGATGAAATCAATAATGGATGGAAAAGGAAAAACTCATAAATATATGGAGATTAAACAACACACTCAAATAAGTAGTGGATCAAAGAAGAAATTGCAAGAGAACTAGGCAAATATATTGAGATGCATGAAAATGAGAACACAATATATCAAATCCTTTGTGATACCACAAAGGCAGCTGAGAAGGAAATTTATAACTCTAAGTGCTTACATTAAAAAGAAAGAGCTAAAATTGAAGATCCAAGTGTACACCTATAGAAACTAGAAAAAAGAACAGGAAACTGATCACAAACCAAGCTGAAGGAAAGAAATAGTAAAGATCAGAGCAGAAATAAATGAAATTAAGAACAAAAAACAATAGAGAATCAACAAAACCAAAAGTTGGTTCTTTGAGAAGATCATCAAAATCAACAGACCCTTAGCTAGACTGACAAAAAAAAAAAAGAGAGAGAGGAGGTTCAAGTAAGTAAAATCAGAAATGAGAGGGGGGAGAGACAGTACTACTGACCCCACAGAAATAAGAAAACTCATAAGAGCATAGTAAGAAAAATTGACTGCCAAAAACTAGATAATGTAGATGAAATGGACAAATTCCTAGAAACATACAAACTGCCTACACTGACCCTCAAAGGAACAGAAGACCTCAACAAACCAATCACAAATGAAGAGAATGAAAGAGTCTTAAAAACCTCCCAAAGATGAAAATCTTATGGCCAGATGGCTTCACAGGTGAATTCTGTGAATCATTCAAGGATAATGTAATACCAATCTTGCTCAAGGTCTTCCAAAAAATTGAACAGGAAAGAATGCTATCAAACTCATTCCATGAAATGAACATCACCCTAATAAAAACACCAAATAAAGATACTACAAAAAAAGAAAATTATAGGCCATTATTGCTAATGAATATAGAGGCAAAAATCATCATCAAAATACTTGCAAACCAAATCCAAAAACACATAAAAAGAATTATACACCACTATCAAGTGGGTTTTATCCTAGTTGTGCAAGGATGGTTCAACACAAGAAAATCAATTAGTGTAATAAACCACACTAATAAACTGAAGAAGAAATATCACATTATTTATCCTTTTGATTGATGTAGAGAAGGCATTTGACAAAATACAGCACACTTTCTTGATAAAAACACTCCGAAAGATAGGAATAGAGGAAGCTTTCTTAAAGTTCTAAAGTGCATATGTGAAAAACCTACAGCTAGCATTGTGCTCAAAGATGAATGACTGAAAGCTTTCCTGCTGTGATCAGGAACAATAAGGATGCCCACTGTCATCACCATTACTCAATGTTGTGCTAGAAGTTCTAGCTAGGGCAATTAGACTAGATAAAGAAATTAAGGCACCTAAATAGGAGAAGAGAAGTAAAACTTGCTCTATTCACTGATAATATCTTGAAATATCCTGAAAAATACACATCAAAGCTATTAGAACTAATAGACAAATTCTGAAAAGTAGCAGGATATAAGATTATTATGCAGAACTTAATAACATTTCTATACACTGCTTATGTGCAATCTGAGGAGGAAATTTTAAATAATTCCATTTATAATAGTGGCAAAAAGAATAAAATATTTAGGAATAAACTTAAACCAAGGACATAAAGGATCTGTATTTACAAAACTACAAAACATTGTAAAAAGACACTGAGGAAGACTTAAATGGAAGAACATTCTGTGTCTTTTGGATTGGAAGATGAAATATCATTAAAACATCAACTCTACCAGACTGACTTAGATTCAATACAATCCCAATAAAAATCCCCCCCAAAAAAGCCTTTTTTGCAGAAATGGAAAAGCCAAGTATCAAATATATTTGGAAGGTTAAGGGGCCCCAAATATAAAAAAATGTCTTTAGAAAGAGGAAGAAATTTGAAGGACTCTCACTTTCTGACTTTAAATCAGGTTACTTAGCTACAGCGGTAAAGAACAGCATGGTACTGACATTAAGACAGACAGATTGACTGAACTGAGATTTCAGAAATAGATCCTCACATCTACAGTCAAGTGATTTTTGACAAGCCTATCAAGCCCTTCCACCTGGGCTAGAACAGTCTATTCAACAAATGGTATTGGAAGAACTGGATATCCATATTCAACAGAAAGAAAGAGGACCCTATATCACACCTTATACAAAAATTAGTTCAAAATGGGTCAAGGACCTAAATATAAAACCAAGAAGCATAAAACTCCTAAAAAGAAAATGTAGGAAAACCTCTTCAAGATCTTGTGGTAGGTAGTAGTTTCTTTTTTTTTTTTTTTAATTGACTTTGTAATAATATTACTTTAAAAATATATATGTGAGGTCCCATTCAACCCCACCCCCCACCCCCCCCTCCCCCCCCAACAACACTCGTTCCCATCATCATGACACATCCATTGGATTTGGTAAGTACATCTTTGGGCACCTCTGCACCTCATAGACAATGGTTCACATCACCTTTTACCCAAAGCACAAGCAACAAAAGAAAAAATAGGTAAGTGGGACCTCCTTAAAATTAAACACTTTTGCCACCTCTAAGGACTTTGTCAAAAAGCAAAAAGGCAGCCAACTCAATGGGAGAAATTATTTGGCAATCCAATAAGGGTTTAATATATGTGATACATGAAGAGATCATACAACTCAATAATAAAAAGACAAATTACCCAATTAAAAAATGTACAAAATAAAATATTGTCAATATCACTAACTATTAGAGAAATGCAAATTAAAACTACAATAAGATATCACTTTTCACCTATAGTCTGGCCACTATTAAAACGTTGGAAAACTGTAAATGTTGGAGAGGATGTGGAGAGAAAGAATACTTATTCACTACTGGTGGGAATGTAGAATGGTACGGTCACTGTGGAGGACTGTCTGGTAGTTCTTAAGGAAGTTGAATATAGACTTGTCATGTGACCCAGCAATACCATTATTAGGTAAATATCCAGAAGACCTGAGTGAAGTGACACAAATAGACATCTGCACACCAACATTCATAGCAGTGTTATTCATGATTGCCAAAAGTTGGGAACAACCCAGGTGTCCATCTACTGATGAATGGATAAAAAAATTGTGTATACACATGGTGGAATATTATGCTGTGGTAAGAAGAAATGAAGTTGTGAAGCTTATGACAAAATGGATGAACCTGGAGGATATTGTATTGAGTGAAGCAAACCAGACAAAAGGACAAATACTGTATGACTGTGCTATTATGAACTAAATATATTATGTAAATATATTATGTAATAAATATATTATGTGCTATTATGAACTAAATATATTATGAACTAAATACATTATCATGGAGTTAATAATTAAAATATAGGTCACCAGAAAATAGAATGAGGGTAGAGAATAGAAGGCTGAGGGTTAATCTATGCAAAATTGGTGAAGGATTGTTTGTAAATGAATAGAAATGGTGATAGCACATCATAGCATATGTTATGATGTAATTAGCAGAGCTATTTATTATATGCATATGACAGTGGTTGAAAGACTAAGTCTCAGGTCATGAATATTACCAAGAGGAAACCTAAAAAAATGTCACAATGGATTGTATAACATAGCAAAACCTCATGTAAAATATGTGTATGGATGATATTGCATTATATATTTATCAATCAAATTGATTTGCTAAAAAAAAGTCCTTCTCAAAGTACGAAAAATAGGAATATATAAAAAATAACTTATATGGTAATATGCATTAATCTCAGGCCAAAGCCAGCATTATTCGCTATGGGAACACACTAGGAGCATTACCACTGAAGCTTGGAAAAAGACAAGGGTATCTACTATTTACACTATTATGAAAAAACAATTGCTTTAGCAACTATGCAATAGAATTAGAAAAAATAAAATAAAAGACATAAATATTGAAGAGGATTAATTATTCCTGTTTGTAGATGAGTTGACTTTATATCTGGAAAATTAAAGAGAAGCAAATGAAGAACAATGTATTGTGGTAGTGGAACAAAAAGTTGGGTATATTAATAACATAAAATATTTGTAACTTTCATATATTTCAACAACAAATCAGGAGATATGATGAAATAAAATGCCCCATTTAGATTTGTAAGAAATAAGATAAATTAGGTGAAAAATAACCTTTGCAAGAAATGTTCACATTTTATAAGAGAAAACTTTAAAAATATTCCCAAACAACACAGTCTTGAACAAATGGAAAGGTTAGCTGTTTTCTTAGAAATGAAATTATAACATCATCATTTTGTCCAATCTTCATAAGTTAATTTTCCTATTTAATGTGATCACACTTTAAAATGCACACCAGACTATATTGGAGAATACTGCAGTTCACCATTACCTGCCTCTTCACATGCTTCAGGCATACTGAAAACTGCCTTTCTCAGCCCCTTGTAAGCAGAGCTATTGCCTCAATGTGGACAATGTGTCACTTCCAGGCTAAGGCAGTGAAAAAACTAGACATACTTTTCTGATTTCTTTCCTTCATTTTTGTGGCAATTGTGGAGGAGGCTTTGTGTTGAAATGGTGAGGTTGAAGAATGGAGCAGTCTGCATTGCTGAGCTAATTTGTGGAGTAGATTTGTTCTGGAGAGTTATTTGGACATGGGAGAATTTGTGGGAGCAAAAAAAGTAAACCTTTTATTAACACATTGAGAAATTGTGGTTGGTTGTTCCTATTACTAAACCAGCTAATCTTTTTTTCTTTTTTTGGTAGGTAGTAGATTCTTTTTTTAAAACTTTTTGTCTTTTTTTTAAAGATACATGGATCATACACAATGTTACATTAAAAAATAGAAAAGGTTCCCTTATACCCCACTCCTCACCCCCCCACTCTTCCCACATCAACAACCTCTTTCATCACTGTGGCACATCCATTGCATTTGATGAATGCATTTGGAGCACTGCTATGCTGCATGGATTGCAGTTTATATTGTAGTTTACACTCTTCCCCAGTCCATTCAGTTGGCTATAGCAGGATATATAATGTCCTGCATCTGTCCCTGCAATATCATTCAGGACAACTCCAAGTCCCCAAAATGGCCCCATATCACACCTCTTCTTCCCTCTCCTTGCCCTCTGCAACTCCTGTAGCTGCTGTCTCCACATCAAGGACACAAATTTCTTTCATTGCTAGAGTCACAATAATTCTACAGTGGAATACCATTAAGTCCACTCTAATCCATATTTTATGGCTCCATCCTGAGGACCCTGGGATGGCGATGTCCACTCTACCTCTAAACTGAGAGTGAGCCTAGATCCCACATGGCTGATGGATGTGATTCACTTGCTTGAAGCTGTAGACTCTCATGGTTCCTTGGTGTGGTGGTTGACCATCCTCACCTCCCTAGTTGACCTGGGTAATTACAATGAACCAGAGAGTAGATGTTGCAATTCTGCTGAGGCTCAGGGCCCAGCTGGCACATAGACCATCCAGAGATTCAAGTTTCCCGAGAAATCACCAACCCCAAGCACCAACCACAGGTTCAATAAAAGTGACAGAAGAGGCATGTGTAGAGAAGTCACACCTGAGTCCAATTCCATCGCAATCAGGAGCACAAATTCCAAAGTAGTGCTCACTGGCAAGGCACTGAACTCTAGAGCCATCTGCCATGACCTTAGGATATGGATATCTCCATAGTCCTCAGGAGCACCAGTACCTGGGGTTGTATCTACTTTGGATGTCTCTGGGATCCTGCTGAGATGTGCATAAGTGTGACCCCTCTCCGACTCATTTTGAAGTCTCTTAGCCATATAAACTCATTTTTCATTACCATTTCCCCCTTTTTAAAATTTATTTATTTATTTATTTCTCTCCCCTGCTCCCCCCCCCCCCGCCCCCCAGTTGTCGGTTCTCTGTTTCCATTTGCTGCGTGTTGTTCTTGTCCACTTCTGTTGTCAGCGGCACGGGAATCTGTGTCTCTTTTTTGTTGCGTCATATTGTGTCAGCTGTCCGTGTGGGTGGCGCCATTCTTAGGCAGGCTGCACTTTCTTTCCCACTGGGCAGCTCTCCTTACAGGGCGCACTCCTTGTGCGTGGGGCTCCCCTAAGTGGGGGACACCCCTGCGTGGCAGGGCACTCCTTGCGCACATCAGCACTGCATATGGGCCAGCTGCACATGGGTCAAGGAGGCCCGGGGTTTGAACCGCGGACCTCCCATGTGGTAGAAGGATGCCCTAAACACTGGGCCAAGTCCGCTTCCCACCATTTCCCCTTTTTATTCAAGATCTTTTTCTAGTTGTATCACCAGCTGGTGCTTAAAAAAGAGTTTATCAAGAAAGTGAAAATAAAGCCTACCCAATGGGAGAAAATATTTCATAACAATGTATCTGATAGGAGTTTAATATCCAGCATATCTAAAGAAATCCTATATCTTGAAAATAAAAAGACAAATTGCATATAAACTTCAAAACTTGGGGAAGCAGATGTGGCTTAACCAGATGGGCACTCACTGACCACATGGAAAGTTGTGGATTTGGTCTGGTGCCTTCTCCAGAAGACGTCCAGACCCCGGCCTGCCCCATAGAACCAGATACCACACCACGCGTCACCCTGTTGCTGCCACAGCAAGCAGATGCCTAAACAAGCGGATACCACAAGCCAGCCTCAGCCTCAGCCTGCAGAGAGCAGATGTGGCTCAGGCTCTTGGACACTTGCCTCCCATGTGGGGGGACCTGGGTTCATTTCCAGTGCTTCATGGAGAAGACCAAGAAAAAATGAGCAGACAGACTAGAGAACCATCGGGTGGAGGGGGGATCAATAAAGTAAATAAATAAATCTTTAAAAAAGAAAAAAAATGGGCAAGAGATTTGAACAGATGCTTCTCCAAAGAAGAAATACAAATGGCTAAAAAGCACATGAGAAGATGCTCAACATCTTGACGAATAGGGGTGGAATTGGCACTGTGAGGTATTTTTGTAAAGGCCATAAAATACGTAGATCTATTTAATCAACTTAATCATCAAAAATGCTACATAATGCGTAACTAAATTGTGATATACAATTTGTAACTATAACAGTCAACATCTTATATAAAAAAGGAATATCTAGATTAGATAAATACAAAATCTGAACATATACCACTTATCAGAAAAACAACCAAAATATAAGAAACATTGAAAGTATAAGATAGAGTAAATATATCTCAATCAAATAGAAACAAAAAAAGGCCACTATCACCATTTCTATTTAATATGGTTATGACAGAATTATAAATGTAGGGCAACAAAAAAAGAAGTGAAATTATAAGGGGTTTTTTTGGTAATTTTTTTCTTTTTTCTTTTTCTCTATTTCTTTTTAAATGTTACATTAAAAAAATATGAGGTTCCCTTATAACCCCCACCCCCTCAAATTATAAGGTTTTGTAAGACAATCAGTTACTATGGTTTTCATATAAAATATGTGAAACCCTAGTGACAAAGTAATGTTAATAATAATAATGATTAGGAATTTTTCTGAATAAAATATAAATTTTAAAAATAAATTACATTTTGTACACCATCAATGCAAAATACCATTTTATAAAAGGAGCAACCATTATAAGGTATTTCAGAATCATTCCAACAATAGCTGTGGAATAATATTTTCAAAGAACATTAAAAATGTCATTGAAATACATTAAAATACATATGTAATTGGAAGATGTAAAATATTCATGAGAGGAAATTTTAATATCATAAGACTGGCAATTATTTCCATGTTTATTCATAAAATTCTCACAATCCCAGTAAAAATTCTTTCTTCCTTTTTTTTTTTTTTTAACTTGTCAAGTGGATTCTCACCATTCTATGGGATAGCAAATGACTAACAGCAGCCAAGAAATTTTGAGGGACAATTTAGTGAGACTTAACTTCTTAACTTAGCAAACACTAAGCTTTATTATAAAACTCTAGTAACTAAGATAATAGCATCTTAGACAAAAGTAGTTTTTGTGATTAGTTGTTCATAAAAAAAACAATAAAACTCTAAACTCATACCATAAACAGTAACTTTTAATAGTTAATAAAAAAATATATATGTCTGTCTTTATACTACTTTGGAACAGAAAGATTTCATAAGCAAGTCACAAAAACACAAACCATAAAAATTGGAAATTCCAATTCGTTAAATAAGTGTAAACTCGAGAACTAATCTACGATATTTACCATGTTGGAAGATTCATTCACTCTGTGTCACAGTAATACCACCTCAAGTTATAGCATGGAAAATGCTACTGGAATTGTAGTTGGTGTTGGGGTTTAAGATATATTTAGGGGATTTGAATCTCTGGACTGACAATATGATAGCCACGCCCTGAACCTCAACAGACTTCAACTACTACACTCTGATTTATTTGACTTACCCCAATCAGCTAACATGGAGTTGAAGAATGTCAACCACCACACCATGGAGCCTAGAGTACCTACAACTGAAAGCAGGAGGATTGCATCCAGTATCCATGTGGAATCTAAGCCCCCTCCTGACATGGACACATGCAATGGACACAACCAATCCAATGTCCACAGAGAAAATGTGGCATTGGTGTGGGAAGGGTGGCCATGGTGGCTGCTGGGTGCGGGAAATGGGAGATAGAGATGAAATGTGGAGGTGTTTTCGGGACTTGGAGTTGTCCTGGGTGGTGCTTCACGGACAATTACGGGACATTGTAGACCCCCCAGGGCCCTCTGGATGGAATGTGGGAGAGTGTGGGCTATGATGTGGACCACTGACTATGAGGTGCAGCGATGCCCAGAGATGTACTTACCAAATGTAATGGATGTGTCATGATGATGGGAGAGAGTGTTGCTGTGGGGGGAGTGGGGGGTGGGGGCGGTGGGGTTGAATGGGACTTCATATTTTTTGAATGTAATATTTTTTAAAAAATGAATTAAAAAAATACTAATATTAAAAAAAAAAAGAAAATGCTGCACAAATTTGTTTTGGGAGACACAGACAAGATTGTTCCTAATGGTATTGTTTTTAATATTGAAAACAATGGAAACAATTTATATGTCCAACAACAGAAGGATGGATACATAAATAGTAGTTATTCATGGAATGTATTTACAAAGAAAAGAGAAAATAATGTATTGTGCAGACATAATAATACAAATGTATCCTAGAAATGTAATATTAAGCAAAAAACTTATTGACTGATACATGTATATTGAGATATACTTTTATCAATATTTTATAAAATTACATAAGTTTTGAATACACAGGCTTTGTAGAAAAAGAGTGTGAAGAAATAGATGGAAGTGACACAAGTTTTGGAAAGTGGTTAATATTGTGATGGAAGAAGGGGAATGAGATAGAAGGGGATACATTAGTGGTTTCAACTATATGGGTAGACAGTATTGAGGATGCATAGTTTCTTACAGTGATTTTTAATCTTTATGGATGTGTGGTATAGCTTGTTATGAATTTAAAGATAACAGTCAATAAAAGGAGATTTAATTGTTAATAGCAATGATATATGAAGGACTCATTTCCCTAATTTGATAAAAATTAAAAAAATTAAATGCTAAGAACAAAATATGTGCAAGATAAACTTAAATTTTTACAGGAAAAGTTTTTTTTTTTAGTTTTAAATAATAACACAAATACAGAAAAATGGAAGGATAACAATCCTGGATAATCTACTTCTATTTTTAAGGAACTACCTATGTATTTAGATGCATTGTTAAATTACAAATTTAACCTTCTATAAGAGTGGATGGAAAGATGAACGGAATGTCATATGAATCTGAATTTGCAGATGTCATTATCTTTTTGCCTTAAATTTCTAAACTGAGGGAGCAAAACTTACATAATTTAATATTATTAAGGAAACTGCTGTTTTGTCAATGACTGGGAAGCTAGGCAGCTTAAAGAATGTGATGGTGATTCAAAAACATGAAATCAATGGAGGCCTGATTCAAGTTTATGTAACAGCCAGTTACCTATCCTTGAACTCAATTTAGCCAAGTCATTCTGACTTATGTTCTTGTCTTTTACCTTTTTGGTGAGTATCAGAGCCACAGTAACTTGAAATATGAGCATATATGAACCAGCCTTGTCAAGGTAACTTCTAAACATAATGAGTATGCTTTGGCAAACCTTGGTAAGTATAGGTCATTTTGGCATGCAGTTCTGTTACAAGATCATGATGATACCTTTGGATTCAAACCATCATGCTTGAGCAGTTACTGCATAAAAGGAATTTACTTCTGTTAAACTGACTTTGGAACATTCTGCCCTCTTCACAAGATGCTTGTAATGAAATGCTACCTGCATTAAGAATTGCCTGCTTATTTGCTATAGGAGTCTCTGGCTGAAAAAGGGTCTGATGCAATTTTAACAACTTTCCCTGTAAATAATTTTGAGATTAGTAAGGATAGAGACACTCATAAGACCCCAAATGAGTACTGGTAAACAACTTACTTTCCAAATCAGGGAATTAGCACTAAAACTTCACAACCTATAATTATGGTATACATATGCTTCTCATAAAACATATTAAAACTCAAAAGGCAGAAAATAGTTTGTACCGTTATTGTGTCTTACTTCCTAAATTAGTGGTTTAAATTCAGTGGTGTGGGAGACAGATTCTAAGATCCCAGAGATCCCTAATGAGCTCTATTAACCAAAAGAATATGACAAATGTGATGGCATAATTAAGATCTTACATAAGACTCCTTTTGCTTGAAAACTTACTCTAGAGACTCTCTTTACTGGATTAAGGAGTAAGAAGTCAAGTTGGGGAAGCCCACATGGCAAGGAACTGCAGGCAGCCTCAAGGACGCAGGGTGGCCTCTAGTCAACAATCAGAAAGAAGTCAGTGCTCTCATTCCTACAATAAAATGAATTTTCCAGTGACTTCAGTGAGCTTGTGAGTAGATTATTCTCCAGCTAAGCTTCCACATGAGAAGACCACTCAGCTGATATCTTGATTGCAGTCTTGTGAGGTCCTAAGAAGAGGACACAGCTAAACTCTGCCAAGATTCCTGAATTATGGAAACTGGGAGCTAATAAATATGTGGTGTTTCATTTACAAATAAAAAACTTTTAATAGAAAAGAAACGGTTGTGAACAGTGGGCATAATTAAAACCATATAAATGCCTCAAATGAGGTTAAAACTGAATGAAAATAATATAGTAATAAAAATGGAGCCGAATGGTTCGTTTTTACATGGCTAATCTTTTTATATATATATATATATATTATTTAAAAAAAAAAAGAAATGATGTAATTTCAAAACAATAGTTAATAATATTACATGTTATCTGAAATCTAGAAAGTACTAAAAAGCACAGTGTATTGAATGGATAGGAGATTATGAACCTGTATAGCATGGTCCAGAATAGTACTTAAGAAAAGCTCAGGGGAAGAAGATGTGGCTCAAGCAGCTGGGCAACTGCTTACCACGTGAGAGGTCCCATGTTTGATTGCAACAAGATAATGCAATGAGATGATGCAACAAGAGACCCAACAAGCAGGGAGTAGAAGTGGCTCTGGCAGTTGGTTTCCTCCCTCCCACGTGGGAGGTCCTGAATTTGGTGTTCGGTGCCTCTGAGCAGACACAAAGAGCAGACAGCAAGTGCAAACAATAAGGAGAGGTGGGGGAGAAATAAAAGAAATAAAATAAGTCTTTAAAAAAAGAGAGAAAAGCTCAGGAATAATTCTATGTAGGAAAAATAAGTTAAATTGCATGTCAAATATATCCTTCATTATGTTTTATTTTACGGTATGTAATTGTCCCTATTCACATAATACTTAGAAAAATAAAATCAGGTTATTGTCAGAGTTATTTCTAGGTATAAGAGTTATGAGAAACTTATGATCTCTATATTTTTCAGCTTTTCTGTAGTCAGCATAAATTACTCTTTAAAATAAAGATTATTACAAACATATTTGCATAATCTATCAAGATCTTTACTTTGGATATCGTGGCATTAGATGAATTAAACTGTATTTTATATGTACCTTAATATATTTTAAAATCAAAGTCAGGAATACTTTTATATCAAAAAATTAATGCATGTCTAGTTGTCTAGTTCAGAGCCTCATTCTTGATTTGCAATATAAGTAACAGCATCAGAACATGGAATGAAATCCATTTGGGAATGAGGAATGCCAGTGCTTAATAGCAGCACCACTTCTGTAAAGTTGTTAGGCCAAAAAATTTGGCTGTAATTTTGAGAAAAATTTTAAGAAATAGCTGTTTTGATTGTATTAGCTGTCTTCCTTTAAGCCTTGATGTTTTGCTTATAATTCAACCAACAGTGTGAAATAATGTACTATTTTGATAAAATACATGCGGTCAGACATATTTATTAATGCCAGATCATTATAATGAAATTTCACTTCTAGGAAAGTAGCTCAAGAATGCTTACATGATGGGATGTTTTATGCCTGGTGCTTAATAAAATGTTACAGTATACATATAGATGTGCATACACATGGAGGGAGAGAGTGGCAAGACTGGGATTCCTCTGTGGTATTGGGAGTTTTCATAATTGTCAAAGTAGGGTGGACTGATATCCAGGGAATAGAGGTAGGTAGAGGGAGAAGAAACTAAGATGATGGAGGAGATTAAAAGAAACACACACACAAGGAAACAAACAAACAAAACAATTCAGCCAGATTACTTAGTCCAGTCAAGGATGAGAGAGGGAGCAGTTAAGAGTCATTTCTTAAGGAATAGATTTTTTATGTGTATAGATTAGAATTAGTGTAGAGCTGGGGTAAGGAGGTGGGATTGAATGAGGTTACTGCTATTTATGAGGAGAGGTACTGAGACAAAAGATGATTGGCAACATAGCCATGGTCATTAAAGCAGCTGAGCTAAATAATACTGGGAGCTACTGGGGTCATGTGTCAGATTTCCCCATGAGTAAACCAGTTTATGAGCAAGGAACTGACATATGTAATTGCTTGTTAACAGTAGGAACATACAAAAGAAGGAATAAAGCAGCTAGGTTGAGTGTTTAGGCATTGATCAGAGACAGATATATCAATGCAAAATTTGTACTTATTAGGAAGTGGATGTGGCTCAAGTGATAGGACTTCTGCCTACCACATGGGAGGACCTGGGCTAGATCTCTGGGACTTCCTGGCAAAAAAGAAGAAGAAAAAACGTGCCTGAGTGGTGAGCCGAGGGCCCATGCAGCAGGCCGAAGGCCCACGTGAGTGCCTGCATGGTAAGTCAATTCCTTGTGTGGTGAGCCAAGGGTTCACGTGGTGAGCTAGTGCCCATGCAAGTTAGTTAGGCAGTAAGATGATGACACAACAAAAAAGAACACCAAGGGGAGAGTCAAGGTGAACTGCAGCAGACACCAGGAATTGAGGTGGTGCAGCTGACAGGGAACCTCTCTCGACATCAGAGGTCCCCAGGATTGAATCCCAGAGAATCCTAGAGGAGAAAAAATGAAAAGAGAATACAAAAAGAGAAACAGATTCAGAAGATCACACAGACAGCAAAACAGCAGGGCAGGGGGAAGGGGAGGGTGAGGGAAGGGGGGAAATAAAGGAGTCTTTAAAAAAATTGTACTTATTTAAGCAGATTTTTCATAAGAAATAATAATTATTTTAATGGGAAGAAATAGGAAAATTCAGAACCCTAGCATTTGCCATTCAAAATTAAAGGTAAAATATATTTCAGTTAATGTTTACAGGTCAAGAAGAATTATAAACTTAATTATTTTTAATTTAAGAGAACATGCTGAAAATTCCTTTGTTAGGAAGCCCAAGAGTATACTAAATACTGTATAGTCTAGGAACACTAAGTAAGTGATAGAAGTGAAAATAAAAATGCAAGAAATTCCTGACAGAATAATAATACTATGAATTTGATACAAAGGGGAAAGCTTGAAATCAACTTACAGAAGAGACTTTTAAAAACAGGGAACATGGGCAAAGTTGAAAGAAAGTAATGAAGAGTCCAGCTGTTAACACAAAGGAGGAAATAATAGAAACATTTCATACTTCTTGACATCCTTCTACCCTAAGATTTTCTGTGTGTCGGTTGTTGATGTTCCTAATCCATTAGGGTTTTAACTTTTGGCAAGGTAGGAACAGAAAAGACTTCACTGTGCCACTATAAACAAAGTTAAAGTGATTATATCTCAAAAGCTTTCCAAAAAAGATTTCTCTTCACTGGACTTTGAAACTGGGTGTTGGAGAAAGCTTCCTGGTGTGGTATTTCTCAGTTCCTTTTCACTTTGGCTGAGGCCTATTTTTACACTGCCTCTTTGGTATTTTGACAGATCCAAATTGGTTTCATTTCTTGAGTAGCAGATTACCCTGAAATTATTGGAGGTGGCTAAAAGGATTTAGTTTTGTCTCAAGTTAGGCAGACAAATGTTATTTGTTGTTCCACTTGTCTAATAGACTTTTACTAGCTACCCTTTGTCTACCCATTCTTTATGTACTATCAGATAGTTTATCATTTATGTGGTACACTGTAGAAATCCAGCGTATTTGAAATCAGTGAGAGACTTGTCTGGATTAGAGTTCTTCTAGCAATGCAAAGGAATTGGTTTCCTGAAAGTATACTGAACAACAACAACAAAAAATTGGTTCGTTTCCATGTTTAGATGGTTGTCTTTTGTATCCTGTTTTCAGGCATGGTTTTACAAACTTACTCTTAATTCTAAGTCTCTTGTCAAGCCATAACTTCCATCTGAAATACTTTCTCCATTTATCTTTATCATTTCCTTGCTTTTCCCAAAGTTCACTTCCTCTATTAAACTTTGCTGAACTAATCTGATTCAACTCTGATAAACCTAATCATTCCAGAATCTATCACATGTAAATAGTCATATACTTTTATTTGGTGGAAGGAAAATTATGAAAGTTTTATCTTGAGTAAATAAGAACTGATAAGGACAGATTTTTAAGACAGTCTTTGAAAGTTGCTTGTTAAAATTTTTTCAAAAATACAATTTTAGGAGCAGAGAGTAGATTCCTTTTGTGATTATGACAATTAAAATTCAGGCCCTGATTCTAATGTAGTATCCTTGCAGATGGTCTGATAAAAATATCTTCCTCTGGTGATAAAAGAAGGGGGAAAGTGTCCACAGGAAGAATTTCCATGGTAACAGGCTGATGCTTTGGTAATCAATTGTAATCCCTAGCTTAAACCTTTAAATAATATTGTCATTTATTAAGTGATTAATATGGGAAAAGCACTTCCTGAATACTTTGCCTATATTAAACTAAATAAATCATCATGCAAGCATATGTGGTAGGAACATTAATATACAATGATAAGGAACCTGAAGCATAAGGACGATAAATTGAGGTCATACAGATAGTGAAAATGTGGCCAGGAATTAGATCCAGGAAATCTGGCACCTGAGTTTAGGTTCTTAAGTACCCATCCCATCTCTACAGAATCTGAAATTGGGTTTTGTAATCAGTTGACCATGGCCCAAGGATCTCAATCATCTGGTTCTTCCTTTCTCAGGGGAGATGCCTGTACTTTGAGAGTTCCTGCTAGTCACTGATAGCTGACAGAGGAAACTGGTTTTGGTACCACTCCTTCCTTCTTTGTCTCCTTTAGATGTGATAAATCTTGGATAGCTGTTTTCAAACATGGGTTCTATGAAGCTTATTTTGATTTCCCCGAGTATATGGTTCAATAGAACTGAGATAACACTCTTTGTACAGCAATTTCTTAAATAAACTCAGACAAGATGCAGTAATACTATCATTTACTTGTAGATTTATTTCATTTTTAGGACTTAATTTATATATTTTATTAATTTAAGTAAATAAACTCATATATCAATTAAGTGGTAAACTCTTATCTGAAAGAAGTTAGAATCTCCTCATTAATACCACAAAGATCATCAATACTAATCTTTTCCATCTATCAATAAGAAAAAAAATTTAGCCCAGTTTGCTTAGGTACCTTGCTTGCAGTGTCATAATTATCCAGTGACTGAATCATGACAGGAACTCAGTAGACCAGACTCAAGACTGGTTCTTTTTTTTACTATAACATATAGACACCAGATTAAAAAAAGATAATTTTACAGATTAGGTGACATAATTTGCAATTTAATTCAAAACAAAATACTGATAAAAAATAAAATTACATTCAAAAGAATTTGAACAAAATATTAATGTTGTATATTAAAATGTACGTAGATTTAATTTTGTCATCAGAAAAAATCAACTAATGATACAATCCATGAAGTTTAAGTCAACAAGAGGAAAACTCTTTGATTGGCCATTTGCCTGATCATATGTTATGTATTTGTGGGACATGTACCATTTTGTTGAATATTAGCTCTGATTGCTTTTATGTTGGCAAGGAAAAGAGTGTTTGGACATGATAATTAAAAAGGCTTTAAGGTCAAGAGAAACTTTGATTATAATCTTGAGAAAGACATGTACTATTTATGTGATCTCAGCCAAATTACTTTAACAAAGAAAGCCTCATCTTTGTCTATAACATGGAGACATTATATTTTATTGTTACACTAAATTCAATATATAAAGTGCTTAACAGTTTCTGACACCTAGCATATATTTAACAAAACAAAAATAGCATTTTATTACCTTTATTGTAATTATTATTAAATACCCAATAAACAAATCTACTGCAAATATTTCTTACGCTCATTCTAGAGTATTTAAATCAACAGATCAAAGTACTTTTTTCTTCCACTTATACAGATAAACTTTTGGGAGGTAGGGTTGTGAAGAAAGGGAGTTATAAAAGGAATCATAAGTAAAGTCAGTTAAAGCTTGAACCCAGAAGTTTGGCATATACTCTGGGGAGGTACATGACTAAAAAATATAAAATTTCACTATAATGTGGTATGAAAAAAATGCATGTGGAAGAACATGAAGTATTACAAGAAAAATTACTAACAAAATAAAATTCTTATAACTCTTTAGTAATTCTTTTAAAATAAGTTGGATTAAAAGTGATAATCAAATCTGAAGGTAGGCAACTTAGATAGCTTTATGTAGTGATGAACTTTGAGCTAAATATAATCACAGATGTGATGAATAGAAGAGGAATAAAAGACACTCTCCAGATGAAAAGAAGGGATTCAGAGAAAACTTACAGCCATGAGCTAGCAATTTCTACATAGCTGACTATAAAGACATTTCTTTAGCTGAAATGGAAATACTTGCCTATAAGTTAGAGAATATAAGAGCATAACTAATGCTTTTAAAAATTGCTACTTCTTCCACAATGACAGGAAATTTGGTATGACCATACAGTAAGGGGATCTTTAGTGGCTTTTAAGTTTTGGACATTGAGTCCACTGCCTACAAAGGTAATTAATATATCCAAAAAAATTGTATCATTTAAGAACAGTTTTATTTAAGGAATATGTTATAGAATTGAATTGGCTCTACCATTGAGTTGCTAACCTTTGTTTTTGCATTTAAAATGATTTTGGTTGTCAACATTTGCTTCCTCTGTGTCTATGGTGTATATTTCTCAGAAAAAATATTTAAATGTTATATTGTAGTAACAAATATACAACTCAAAATTTGCCATTATTACCACATTCAAAAGTGCAATTCATTAATATTGATTATATTCACAATATTGTGAAACCTTCACTGATATCCATTACCCCAACTTTTTCATAACCTCAAAAAGAAATTCTTCACCCGTTAAGATATAACTCCTAGCAGGGGGGGTACTGGGTTCCTGGCCAGTGGTGCTCTGTCGTGGTCCCTAGGGGAGCAGCGACAGTCTCCCAGGTACAGTGGCGGGGACCGGGAGGGAGTGAGGGTTCAACAGTGAGCCCCTGATGCTAATGACTATGCTTGTGAGCTGATAAACCTAAAATAAGAACAAGGCCTAAAGCAACATTGTGCCTGGGAATTTCCTCCTGTCAGCCTTCATGTTACTCAAATGTGGCCAGTCTCGAAGCCAAACTCAGCATGTAAATGCAATGCCTTCCCCCCAGCGTGGGACATGACACCCGGGGATGAGCCTCCCTGGCAACGAGGGACCACTATCAACTACCAACTGATGATGCAACTGGAAAATGACCTTATATGGAAGGTTCAATGCGGATCAGCAGAATATCCATGTCTACATAAAATACCATGACTTTAAAATGCTATTTGACCTAAAGTAAGGGGGAAATGGAAAGGAGAAATGAGTTTATATGGCTACGAGTTTCTAAAAAAGAGTCTGGAGGCTGGCAGAAGGATTGCCCTCATGCACAACTGAGCAGAGTCAGAGAGACAGATAAAGCAGATACAACCCCCAGATATTGGTTCCTTTGAGGGCTAAAGAGACCCATGGGAGTTATGGTCATGGCCGATGGGGTTAACTACCAGGGCAGATGGCCCCTCTTTGGAAATGGTGTTTATGTGTGATGAATCTGGACTCAGATGGGATCTTCCTTCATAAGACTTTCATGCTAATGTGCTGGAGGTGCAGTTAATGTTGGGGTTTAAGATATATTTAGGGGATTTGAATCTCTGGACTGACAATGTGATAGCCAGGTCCTGAGCCTCAACAGACTCCAACACCTACAATCTGATCTATTGGACTTACCACACTCAGCTAAGATGGAGTTGAAGAAGGACAACCACCACACCATGGAGCCTAGAGTGATTACAACTGAAAATGGGAGGATTGCATCCAGCATCCATGTGGAATCTGAGCCTCCTCTTGACATAGAGGTGCAATGGACACAACCAATCCAATGTCCACATAGAAGAGGTGGCATTGGATTGGGAAAAGTGGACATGGTGGACGATGGGTATGGGGAAAGGCAGGAAGAGATGAGAGGTGGAGGCGTCTTTGGGACATGGAGCTGCCCTGGATGGTGCTTCAGAGGTAATCACCGGACATTGTAAATCCTCACAGGGCCCACTGGATGGAATGGAGGAGAGTATGGGCCATGATGTGAACCATTGTCTATGAGGTGCAGAGGTGCCCAAAGATGTACTTACCAAATCCAATGGATGTGTCATGATGATGGGAACGAGTGTTGTTGGGGGGGGGAGGGGGGGTGGGGGGGTGGGGTTGAATGGGACCTCTCATATATATTTTTAATGTAATATTATTACAAAGTCAATAAAAAAAAAAAGAATAACAAGCAAAAAAAAAAAAAAAAAAAGATATAACTCCTTCCTCCCACCACACATACCTTATAAAATACTATCTGTCTCGATGAAGTTTGCTTCTTCTAGGTATTTCATGTAAGCAAGATCATACAGTATTTGTCTTTTTGTGACTAGCTTATTTTACTCAACAGGGTATCTTCAATCTTCATCCATGTTGTAGCAGGCATCAAAACATCATTTCTTCTTAATGTTGAATAATATTCCATTGAGTGTATATACCACAGTATGTTTAGCCATTCATCTATTGATGTACTCTTGGATTGCTTCCACCTTTTTGCTATTGTGAATAATGATGCTGTAAATATTGGTGTACAAATATCTGGTGGAGTCCCTGTTTTCAATTCTGGGATATATGACAAGAATGGGATTGCTTAGTCATATGGCAATTCTACCTTTAACTATGTGAGAAACTGCCAAACTGATTTCCACAGTGACTACACAACCCTACAGTGCCACTGCAATATGTAAGTGTTCTTAATTCTCAACAGCCTCACCAACACTTATTTTTGTTGTTTTTTAAATAAAAACTTCCTAGTAGGTGTGAAGTGGTTTCTCACTGTGGTTTTGATTTGCATTTCCCTAATGACCAATAGTGTTGTATTTCTTTACATACAGTTATTGGCAATTTGTTTATCTTCTTTAGAGAAATGTGTTTTTTTAAGTCCTTTTCCTGTTTTTCACTTAGGTTGTTTTTTGTTGTTAAGTTGCAGGATTTCTTCAGATATTCTGGATATTAAACCCTTATCAGATATTTGATTCACAATTATTTTCTCCCATTCTGTATCTTTTTCACTTTCTTGATAGTGTCCTTTGATGTACAAAAGTTTTACTTTTGATAAAGTGTCCGTTTTACCATATTCCTTTTGTTGCTCACGTTTATGGTGTCATATCTAAGAAACCATTAGCAAATCCTAGGTTCCCCTTATGTTCTTCTAGGAATTTTATGGTTTTAACTCTTAAGTTTAGATCTTTTATTCATTTTGAGTTAAATTTAAATTTATATATGTGAGGTTAGGGTCAAACCTCATTCTTCAAGTGGATATCCAGTTTTTCCAGCATATTTGTTGAAGAAACCATTCTTTCTTCAATTGATGTACCTTGCACCCTTGTCCAGTTCATTTGGCCATAGATGTGTGAGCTTACATCCGAACTCTCAATTCTATTCCATTTGTTTATATGTCTTTGTGCTAGTACCATACTATTTTGATTACTATGGCTTTGTAGTAAGTTTTGAATTTTATTCTTGATATCATTGTCTTCTTGACTTCCTTTAGTTCTATATCCATGTTTTCCTTTAGCTAACTGAACTTATTTAGAAGAGTTGACTGATTGTCTTTGATTAATTGTTCCAATATCTGCTTCCTGTGTGATTTTAATTTGTTCCATTGAGTTCCTTTCTTTTTTTTTTTTTGTATAAAGTGATCTTTTGTTGATGTCTAGGCATTTGACAATTTGATGTGCTAACTCTGAAATCAGTTTCTCCCTCTTACCTAAGGTTTTAGTATAGATTGGCTGTGTGTTAAGGTTCTCTGCAATGCATAGACCAGTTTATATAGAACCTTTAAAACTTGTTAATGTGATTTTTCTCAAGTTTCTCTGAGCCTGCATCTTGCCCTGGATGTGTGCAGTAACTTTCAAGAAATCCCTAGTATGTGTGACTGTTTCCCCTTCAGGGAGGGTTTTCTCTCCCCAGCTTGACCTTTCAGTGTCCTGGAATATGTTCTTGGTTTTTAAAAAGTTTTTCTCTCCCTCCAACTGTGCTCAGCTCAGTGCCACTCCCACACTCTAGTCTACCTTTTCAGTCCAGCTTTCAGCCCAGGGTCCATGCTATTGTTCAGTGATTCAGTTCTCCTATTTCACACAGCTTTTCAGTCCCTGGTAACTTTTGGGTTAGTTGTCTCAGACCTGCACCCTGAGTCTGTCATCCATGGAGCCAGAGGAGGTCCGTGAACAAAGGTAACCAATGTTTTTGTTTAGGTGCACTATTAATCAGATCCTAGGGACCCAATATGGGAATGTGTATGGTTTACCAACGTACTACTGTGGTTTTACCCTGACTATGCACAGACCAGCAAAACATTGCCATTGTTCCATGAGGCCTCAGGGACATGTTTGAATGTGCATAGGCTGTCAAACCACCATCATAGACGGAGGTGGGTTAGGTATCAGGGACACATGCTAGAAAGTGTCCAGGCATTTTGGAGTCAATGCCTTGAGTTTCACAAACTGCCACATGGATCTGAACTCGTGGAGAATCCAGACCATTATATTCGTCCTGTTACTCTCCTCTCATTTTTAGTTTGTTTGTTTTTTCCAATTCAGCATTCATTAGTCTTCCAGAGTTTTAAGAAAGTAGAAACTGTCCTTTTCTTTGCTATTTCCAAGGGTGGACATTTACTAGAATGTCTTACATCTTACACCACCTTCTTCATATATCACTTACCTTCTATCTGTGATGTGTATTTTTATTATTTGGTGAGGTACCGGGACCGAATATTGAACCCTGGAACTCATATGTGGAAAGCCGGTACTCAACCACTGAGCTACATTGACTCCCCTGAGTTGGTTATTTCGTTTCTTTGCTTGTTGTTGTTGTTGTTATTTTTAGGAGGCACCAGGTGGACCTCCCATGTGGGAAGGAAACACTCAAACGCTTGAGCCACATCCGCTCCCAATGTTCACTTTTGTATGACATAAATAAGTCTTGGTTTTATGTTTCTATCTAAGCTATGTAACTTTTAAAAATCATACAATTGTTAGATGGTTCATTTCATAATAAGTGAAATCAAATTTCTGGCTGAACAATTTTGTTATCAATTTCACTTGTCAAATAATTTTTTAATAATGAGTATCATTCATATAAAGTACATTTTAAAATCCATAGTCCATTGACTTATTGAAGACTTTTTCCCAATTCAGCCCTAGAATGACCTAAATTGTAAAGAACAGATGAAGTATTGTATTAGTTAGCCAAAGGGGTGCTGATGCAAAGTCCAGAAATCTGTTGGCTTTATAAAGGGTATTTATTTGGGGTAAAAGTTTACAGTTCTCAGGCTGTAGAAAGTCCAGCTCAAGGTACCATAAGAGATGCTTTTTCATCAAAGTTAGCTGCCATGTGCTGAAGCAAGATGGCTGGTGCTCTCTGCCTGGTCTCTCCTTTTCCTCTGGGCTTTTTCTCTATGGCTCAGCTGCTCAGCTTTCGTCCAGTTTTCAGCTACAAGCTGGTATAGGGCTTGTTTCTTTCCTGGCTTCCTATATCAGTCTTGGCTGTTCTGCTTTCTTCTTGATTTCAGCTGTAAGCTATCAGGCAAATGGCTCATCACCCCTGAGGCCTCGGCTTTTGAGCCTTCTCCTTTAGGTCACATGGAAGGATGAAAAATGACAGGTCTCTCTTCTGTGTGTCTGTCTGTCTATGAAAGTCCACTTATATTAGGCCTAGCAAGGGAGCAGAGACTCAACCTGAATCACACCTTACTGACATAGTTGAATCAAAGCCCTAAATCTTATCAAGTAATCTAATCAAAGGCCCTTTTGGCTGAATTTAATGCAACTAAAGGGTATTATATCCAGAGAAATAGATTAGTTTACAAATACAATCTTTCTTTTTATGGAATTCATAGAATAATCTCATAAACTGCCACAAGTGTCCTGAGTGATTTTTAAATTAACCAGGATGTATAAGATAATGAATTGTGTACTTAGGAATTTCTATAACTCACTAGTGAAGAATTTTCTATTTATTAACTTAGACTGCTGAGAAACCACCTTTAAATGCTACTGTTCTTGCATTTGTCATTGCCAACCACTGTATGACATGGTTGGGCATAGTTGAGGTAGATATGTGTCTTATTTTTATTATTCACAATTTAATTGTGCACTGAATATATTTCTAAAGGAATCATCTAGGGGAAATTTTACTTGGCACAAAGAGCAGAAGTTTTTAATTATCATGTGGTATGAACAAAGCAAACAAGAAATTTTAATTTAATCAGAAGAGATGGAAATATATTGGTCAGATGATTTTTTTTTTGGTATTGTTTTTATTGAACTAAATTGATTTATGCCTACCATTCAAGTATATACATTTTCATACTTTATAGGGTGGTGTAATTTATACATAGAGGTAGTATCATACAACTTCTAAGTGAATGGATTTTGCAGTCAGGCAGGCGAGTTTTCAAATCTTGCCTTTACATGATATTTCCAATATATAAATCTGCATAGATCATCTAACCTACATAGAACATTTCCTCCCTCATCTGTGAAACAGATGGTATATTAATTTCCTAAAAGTCTTTCATATGTTAGTTATTGTCATTATTATTATTATTATTTTTGAAGTACCAGGGCCTGGGATTGAACCCAGGACCTCATATGTGGGAAACTGGCACTCAACCACTAAGTCACATCGACTCCCCTGAGTTGATGTTTTTCATTTGTTTGCTTGTCGTTTGTTTCTTTGTTTTTTGGAGGCACCATGAACTGAACCTGGGACCTCCTATGTGGGAAGCAGGTGCTCAAATGACTTAAGCCACATCTGCTCTCCTGTCATTATTATTATTACTATAGGATATGTTAGCATGTAAGCTGTTTCTTGCTTCATCATTGCAAAGCATCTTGTTCATTTTTCTAGTTTAATTCTTATATTGTTATGCTTCTCTCTTCCCACTGGAATAAATACAAAACACATTGTAAATGTATGGGGATATTTGCTAACTGAATGAGTAATATGATATGAGATAATATAAATCTATGCATAGATCATATAATGAATAAGGTTACTTCATATTGACTATAAAGGTGCAAATATAAACAGAATATTTTCTGCATATGCATGAATTATACTTTTTTAATAGAAATAATTTTACTAATACATATTGATAAAACATGCAATTTATCCAAAATGTAAAATCAGTGCTATTCAGTATAATCATATAGTTCATCACTTCAATCATTATTAGAGCATTTTCATTATTTCAATAATAGTAATAATAAACATAAAACAGTCAAACAAATGAGAAAATTCCTTACCTCTTAGTCTCTCTGTTCCTTTGCTGTTTCTAGCTGCTATTTCTGGCTATTCTTGCAAAATAATTTATTTGTTTATTAAGCAGTTTTATTGAGATGTATTCACTTATCATATGATCTATCCAGTCTATAATAATGGCTTTTAGTATAATCAGAATGTTGTACTTTCATCATCTCAAAAATTATAGAACAATTTCATTACTCCAAAAAGAAAGAGTCCACACCTCTTAGCATTCCTTCCTCAACCCTACATAACTAATAATCTAATTTCATCTTTATAAATTGATTTATTTTTATATTTTATATAAATGGAATCATACAGTATGTAGTACTCTGAGTCTGGTCTCCTTCACTTAGTATAATTTTTTTTCTTGTCTGATATTGAAATTTTGTGGTATTAAAGTACATTTGTTCAGTTTCAAAGAAAAAACAAACATATATAAAATTTTACCCATATTCATATTTCAAATAATATATTTAGTTCACAATAGGCCAATCATACAGTATTTGTCCTTTTGTATCTAGCTTGTTTCACTCGACATAATGTCCTCCAGGTTCATATATGTTTTCATATGTTTCCTGACTTCATTACTTCTTACTGCTGCATAATATTCCATCATGTGTATACTCAGCAATTTGTTTATCCATTCATCAGCTGATGGACACCTGGCTTGTTTCCAGCTTTCGACTATCATGAGTAATGTTGTTATGGGCGGCGGACTTGGCCTAGTGGTTAGGGCATCCGTCTACCACATGGGAGGTCCATGGTTCAAACCCCGGCCTCCTTGCCCGTGTGCAGCTGGCCCATGCTCAGTGCTGATGCGCGCAAGGAGTGCCCTGCCATGCAGGGGTGTCTCCCACGTAGGGGAGCCCCACGCGCAAGGAGTGCACCCTGTAAGGAGAGCTGCCCAGCATGAAAGAAAGTGCAGCCTGCCCAGGAATGGTGCCGCACACACAGAGAGCTGACACAGCAAGATGATGCAACAAAAAGAAACACAGATTCCCATGCCACTGACAGCAACAGAAGCGGACAAAGAAGAACACGCAGCAAGTAGACACAGAGAACAGACAACGGGGGTGAGGGTGGGGGAAGGGAGAGAAATAAATAAATAAATCTTTAAAAAAAAACTTAAAAAAAATAATGTTGCTATGAACATCCGTGTGCAGTTGTCTATTCATGTCACTCCTGTTAGTACTTCTGGGTATATACCTGGACATGGTATTGCCAGGTCCCCTGGCAAGTCTATATTCAACTTCCTTAGGAACTGCCAGTGTTCCACAGTGCCTGTACCATTCTACATTCCCCCCAATGGTGAATAAACATTCCTATCTCTCCACAGGATGAATTTTACTTTAAATGAAAATTTTAAATAGACATATTTAAAATTAACAGAAACAGATGAACTTTCTTATTACAATAACATTATATTTAAATGTGTTTAGCATCACATGTAAAATGATTCATCCTATATGATAACTTGAAACATCTTAATATATGATTGAAAATTGCTAAAGAAGGTAGTTGGTTTCAGTGCATCTATACAGACAGCTTGATAAATTAGAGAAATTGATCACTGAAGTAAGAATGACTTGGGCTCAAATCAAATATTTTAACCTTGACATAAAGGGAATGAAGATAGAATACAGAAGAAAGGCATAATAAGAAACAAGGTAAACACAAAGGAGGGTTGATGCAAGATTATGAATCAGAAAGAGGAAAAAAAATGGAAGAAAATAATTAACAGGGGGATCAAATATAGACAGGATTGATCTAAAGACAGAAAGACAGTGAAGTAGTAGGATATATGTGAACATAAGAAAAATCAATTAGATTTTTAAAAGAAGATTGCTTAATGCAAATCGAAGGGGTAAACAATTTATGTTGTTTTTATTTTTTTCCCCTTGCTGAAAAATAATGAGTAATTTAAGAGAAAGACAGCTGGTTCTGTTTGCTAAACTGGGTTTTGGAGTAATTGTTGCTTTTGTTTTGACAGAAATAGTAAAGAGACTTTGAACATGGCAAATAAGGTTTAGGAATTGCCTGAGGGTAAGGAGAAAAACCTGAGAGGGGAGGATAGAATCTTGAGGCAGATGCAGGAATGGAGTCACATGGCGAGGTAAAATCCCTCTCATACTAAATTAGTGGATAGGTTACATACCTCTACTAGGGGGTCTTAACCTGGGGTCCGTGGAAAGATTCCAGGGGGTTCATAAGCTTGAATTGAAAAAATCAACTTTTTCTCTTTATTTTCTCTGATCTCCGATGTTCAGTGTTATAAAACTATCTGCCACTACATTCTGAGAAGGGGTGCCTGATTTTCACCTGACTGGCAAGGGGGTCTGTGGAAAAAAAAAATGTAAGAACCCCTGCTTCTATGCTTTGTGCAAGTGATGTTTGCGAAAAACCGAGGGGAGAGCAGATGAATTCCACTCCTAGGGTGATGTGGTAGAATATTGGGTCAGCGGTGTTAAGAATGGTTGATGGTGGATAAGGAGCAATATTAACAACAATGATTATGAAAAATATACATTACCTGCCCCTCCTTTTCTTGGAGAGATCGCCTGGACCCTAGGATTCTACCACAGCTGGTGTGGATTTTCAGCCAATTATATTTAAGAAATCTAAAAAGATAGGACAACTTAGTTGATATGCAACTCAATGGGATTGGAGATAAGAACACAGCAACATCCTTGATCAACTGTTTCACAACTCATATCAGTTCTGCAAATAAAAAACAATAATTAAGACTGATTTCTTCAAAGAGAGTTAGTGCTAATCTTGTTTTAGCCATTTGGTTAGCAGTTTTTAGTAACATATTCATGCCTCCAAAATTTTTAAGCAGTTTTTTCCTAATCCTTTGTTGACTAGGGAGCCAGCTTTAGTCACTGCAGGAAGTCAGGATGGCAACATTAGAGACTGCATTTACTCAGACAAATAGTTGTTACTGACTTGAGCTTTCGTTTTCACCCCTCAGGGAATGAGTTCATTAGGGAACTGGGTTTTCGGTGGCAGTAACCCTTCTGGCTGGTTTTCTAAAGGGCTGTATTAACTGATAGTGGCTTCCAGTGTACTTGATTTTGGTATATCATGTGACCTTATGCCTATAGGTAGTATTTGGGGGACAAAATGTCCTAAATGCTTTACCTGCTTCTTACTCTCAAAACAAATTGGATTTATTGGCAGCAATTCTTCCACACATCAGCATTCATCCACTATGGACTAAATTTAAGTGCTATTATAATCTATTTCCCTAAAACTCCTCACCTTTAAACTACTTTGCACCAACTGTACAGGATTTCTCAAGTGAGCTGAATTAGATGAAACGATGGTTAACAGGTTTCCATTTTTAATAAACATTTTATAGGGGTATATTATACATGCCAAAATAAAAATAATGCACCTGTCTCATTTTTCACACTGAGCACACTCATTTATCTAATATAAATATTAGATTAGATATATTTATATTAGATAAATATCTATAAATCTAATATATATGGCATACTAAACTCTCTTGTGGCATATAATAAAACTAACTTTTTTATGCTTAGATTTTCCATTGCCCCTTGATGAAACCTGGGACTCCTGCAGCCTATATAACTTTCCTCTCACTCTTAGATATTAAATACAGTCTCAGCTTAGTGGTTCAAACTGTACAGTCCCAGAAAATTGTCAAAAGTGTGAACCTGCTTTAACATTGGTTTTCTCTGTCCTCTTCCTAGTCAGAGCCACTGGAGGTGTACAGGTTCTCTCTTTCTCTGCTCCGAGTGTGGCCTCCTCCCCACTGCTCAGTAACTACAGTTCTGACCCCATCAGGAGACGGAATTGGAGAGAAGGGCCCAGATTTCTATGGAAATGGGTACATCTGATTTCTGGCTCTCTTGTGTGTGCCTTCATGGGTACTTCAGAAGCCCCTCCTACCTGTCCCTTCCTGCCACAACTCCTGCAGAGCTCTGATGAACCTCTTTAGGTGACTTTTTCTTGCAACCCTAGTTTTTTCTGCAATCTACACCACAAAGAACCTTCCAGGCAGTCTCCTTGGACAGCCTTAAAATAGCTTTCGACACCCCTCTTTCCCACCACCCCCAAACTCACCTTCTTGAGCCTGGACAGGGAAAGTTTACCTTCTAAATGTTGCTCTTTTCAACCACCCAAGACCTGGCCTCTTACCCTGACGTTCCAGGCAACAACTCAATGTTCCCGTAAATCCAGGGAATGCACCTCCAGCTATCTGATGAGTCTCTTCTGAGTATATGTGATTGCATTGAGGAAATAGGCATGATGAGCGAGGGGTTGGGATTCACAGCTCTGGAGAAGCATTCTTCAAATAAGAAAGCAAAACAAGACTAGCTGTCTTCAAAATCCTCCCTTTTACTCTCTGGATCTCTTTCTACCTTTTGTTTGGGTCAAGAGTCTTCAGGTCAAAGTCTTTCAAGCCATGACCAGGATACCTTCCTCGACATTTATTTTGAATATTTGCATTTTTACTTTGTCATTTCATATGAAACTATTGTATCATGATCCCTTGATATTATCATTCTGTTGCATGGATATGTGTGTATATTACAGTTTAAATAAAGTTTTTATATAGTACTTATTTGTCTTTATTTCCTTAAAATATATTATGACCATTTGCCTTTCAAAAAATATTTTTCTTCCATAAAATTTTAGTGGCTTTAGGATACTCCTTTCTATGAATGTGCCATATTTTATGTAAAATATTTCCTATTTTGGACAAACAGCCTATGATATTTATTTCAAAATTGTTACTATTGTAACAAAGTACCATTAACAAACTCTTCATGGGAACATTTATGTTTATTTCCTCAGGATAAATTCTTACAAAAATTTTCTGAGTCAAATGTACACACACTTTTAAGAGTTTTAGTATATATTGCTAATTTTTCCTCTAAAAGGGTTGTCTTAGGCGCAGTGTATAAAAGTTCTTATCTAATTTACACTTGACAATAAGGAATATATAATTTCTTTAGTCTTTCTAAATTGATGAGTAAAAATTAAATTTCATTAAGAATTTCAGTTTTTATTACTAGTGAATTTGAAGCTATATGTATGTGTATGAATTTGTAGTTATTTGGGGAAAATTGTTATTTTCCCCATTTTCTACTGGTACATTTTCTTTCTTATTTCTGCTTAAATATTAAGGATATAAAAACCGTGTCCATCTGTATCAGTCAGGATCCAGTCAGGAAAATAGAAACTTCATTGGTTATTTTTAACAGAGAGAATTTAATACAGAGGATAGGGTATAGACGGTTTGGAAGTTCTGAAGGAATGAAGAAAGAGGAAGGATGGAGGAGAATGAAGGATGATAGTATATTACCCTGAGATAAAAAAAGCTACAAGTGCCCTTGGGCTGTAGCTGTGATCCTGCACCTGCTGCTGCATGTCACAGGTGCAGCCACAGCAGCTCAGCCTTCAAAGCAGTGCTGACGCTGCTGGGGTCTCTGCTGCCTGGGCAGGGCTGCTGCCCTGCTAAAGGCCATGCTGTCTCCCCACCACTGCCACTAGAGCCAATGCCAGCAACTGTTGCCACTCTCCAAGCCATACACAGAACACGTTTCTTCTTTCTTCCCTCCTTCTAATGCCTATCCGCTATGCCCCACTGAAAAACTTAATCGAAGGCCACTTAGTTAGCTTTAAGTAGTTTAAAGTGCCCAGCTATAGCAGTACAAAATGGTGTGTGGTATATATAGGCAAGGACCAACACAGAACCAAAACAGAGTGAAATATGAAATATGCATTTCCAGGTTGTCATTCATCTACCTTATAATTTTATGTCTTCTGTACATACAGATGTTTTAAATTTTGTTACTAAAATTTTTCATTTTCTTCTGTTTTCCACTATTCGTATTTTGATTAAAATGCATTATTTCTCTGTATGTAATTGTATATGTAAATATAAATAGAAATGTATATATATATGATGAAAATATAGTTATATATTTACATTTAAATTGTAATCCTTCTGAGTATTAATTCTGTGAAAGGGAGAGCTAGTTCTTTTTTTTCTTTTATTATTTTGCTAAGAGGTAACTTTGCTTAAAAGTTGCTGATTCAATAATTTACTTTTTCCAGCAGTTATAAATGCCACCTCCAGAGAGTTGTCTGAACTTGCTGGCTCTAATTTCTCTTTTCCAGTTCTCTCCTCTACAATTCTCTCTTTCAGTGAGGCTTTGACTGATCTTCCAGTCATCCATGGCCTCTATTTACCTTGGTAAATCTAAATTTCACTTCTTAGTCTGTTTTACACCATCACTTGATGCATTTGATTACTCCTTCTTCCTTTTCTTTCCTCATCAACTACTCTTTCTCAGGCTCTTTGTTTTTTTCTTATTTCTAGTACCTCGTAATGTTTGAGTTTCCTAGCTTTCAGTCCTTGGATCTTTTTTTTCTGTTTCTATACTTATTATCTTGACAATTGTATCCAAAATTTTCTATTTAGTACCATCTTCGTAGAAAGGAATATCAAATTTACATCTCCATTCCAGAGTTTCCCCTATATTTCATATTCATATATCCAAATATTATTTGACATCATCATTTGCATATGTAAGGGGAATGTTAAACTTAACATAATCAAAACTATATATCTTATCTTGGATCCCAAATTTGCTTTGCCCATATTCTCCCTCATCTCAATATATGGCAACTTTATCCTTCAAGTTGCTCAAGACTAAAGCCTTGAATTTGTCTTTGACTCCTCTATTTCTCTGATTTCCTACATCTAATCAAACACCAAATCCCTAAAAGTTTTCCCTCAAAATCTATTTTAAAAATTCACTAGTTCTATGGCTGCATGCTCGTCAAAGCCACCATCACCTTTCACCTGGATTATTTCAAAAACCTCTTAGCTGTTTGCCTTAATTTCACTGTTTTCTCCCTAAATTCAACTCAAGCACAAAAGGCAGAGTATCCTTTTCAAGATACAGGTCAGATCCTCCTTCTGTCCT
Source organism: Dasypus novemcinctus (assembly GCF_030445035.2). Classification (NCBI taxonomy): domain Eukaryota; kingdom Metazoa; phylum Chordata; class Mammalia; order Cingulata; family Dasypodidae; genus Dasypus; species Dasypus novemcinctus. Next base: position 111,104,467 of record NC_080674.1, on the reverse strand, counting down.
GCTTCTGTTCATAACCATCTAAAAACATTTCATTCCATCTAGACTAAAATTTCTTGAGTCCATACAATATTCTAGATGTTATTCAAGAACACTGAACACACCACCTCCTGGAACTCACTGCCTAAACTCTAGCTATATCTCCTTTTATTTTCAGACTGGTACCTTCCTCTTCAAATCTCTAAATCATACATCCACTTCAGGGTCTTCACTCTGGTTTATCCATCTGTCTGGATGGTCTTTCCCCACATACCCTATTGCTCACTTCCTTACCTTCCTCAGGTTTTTCCTGAAATCACATATTTTCAGACAAGCTTTTTTAACTATCTTGTTTAAAATTGCCACTCCACAGCTAGCATCCCATATTCCCTTGCTTAGTTAATTTTCCTTCATAGTTCTTACCAACATCTATACCATGTTTTACTTGCTTGTTTTCTGTCTCTTCTATTAGAGTGGAAGCTTATTAAGGACATTTTAATAATATATTTTGTTCACTACTTTATTCTCACTGACCCAGAATGTGTTTGAGACTTAGAAGCTTTTAAGTTATCTGTTTCATTAATGATTTATAAGCTAAGTATTTAATCCTACATGTGTTTCTAAACTTTAGTTTCTATGCATTGATTAACTTGTTTAAATTTTGTTGCGCTACATTTAAAAATTTTTATGGTTCATAGTGGATTTTAATATGTGGAATTGCTAGCCTCATTTTTAAAAAAATAAACTTTTAAATTTAGAATAGTTTGATTAATATCTACAAAAAATTTATGAAGATAGTAAAGAGGGTTCCAATTTACCCAACTCCCAGTTTTGTCTGTTACAAATATCTTGTGTTAAGATGGTTAATTTGTCTCAGTCAACTGATATTGATATATTATTATTAACTAAATTGAATACTTTATTCAGATTTCCGTTATATTCACTTACTGTCTTTTTCTATTCTTATCTTCCTGGGCTTCTCCTGGTCATGAAAATTTCTCAAACTTTCCGTGTTTGTGGTGCTCTTGATGGTTTTGAGGAGTACTGGTTAGGTATTTTGTAGAATTCCCTCAATTAGGATTTGTCTTATATTTTACTCATGAATAAACTAGGGTTATCAGTTTGGGGAGGAAGTTTACAGATGTAAAATGTCATTTTTGTCACATCACATCACATCACATCACATCACATCACATCACATCACATCACACCACATCACACCACATCATCACATTACATCATCACATTACATCACATCACATCCCATAACGTGAAGGGTACGTATTTTCTCCTCTGACTGTTGATAGTAATCTTGATCATCTGTCTGAGGTTGTGTTTATCAGGTTTCTCCATTGTAAAATTACTTTTTTTTGCCCTTTCATTCTGTGTTCTGTGAAAAGAAGTCACTATGTGAAGCCCACACTTAAAGAGTGAGGAGTTGTGTTCCACCTCCATGCAAGTAAAGTATCTACATATATTGTTTGGAGTTCTCGTGCAAGAAGAATTTGTCTATTTTCCCTCATTTATTTAATTATTCAATCATCTTTATATCAGTATGGAATCATAGATAATTAATTTATTCTACTATATTTTACTTTACTATTGTATTTCTATTATATTTTATTCCTCAATTTTTCTCCTTTGGCCATTGGGAGTACTTGTTTGCATCCCTTTAACATAATATGTGAATTTTTATTTTTATTTTTTAGCCTTTATTTACTTCCTGAAACTACAAGATACTCCAGGTTTACCTTATATATTTCCTGCCCTAGTCTTATAGTTAGCCATTTCTCCAAAGCCCTCCTTCCTTTTATTGAAAAATGATTTTAGAAAACAAATTCTAGGTACTATTTGTCAACTGTCCTCCAGTTTTTGACTGATTATTTACCTATTTATTTTTCTAACTCTTCTTCGTTATTCAGCCCAAATGAATGTTGAAACAATTATTTGAAGTTTTGAAATTTTTCTATTGAAGTTTTAAATAATAATTGCATATTATTTGTACATAATAATTTGACTAGATTTAATATATTTACAATATTGTGTCATCTTCCCTAGCGTCAAAGTTTCTCAACATTTGTTCTAGTCTTTGTTGTTCTTAGTATAGCATTTTACATTTTTCCTCATTTTCTCTGTCAATTTGCTCTCATTCCAAGAAAAAACTGCATTCCTATTGTGAATAAGTCAATATGTTCTAGTTATTTGAGTAGCTATTGCTATGATATTTACTCCAAAATTGGGACTTTATTAAACTCATATATCTAATAGACTTTCAGGTGATTCTTTGAAGAAATCTTCTTACATTGGAAACCAACTTTAGCTCTAATCTTGTTTTCCAATACTTATTTTTTATGGTGAAGAAACTTTCAATAAATATTAAATACAATAGTGAGATCCTTTTGGGAGCTGGGGATTGCACCACTTAGGACCTTGTGTGTGGGAAGCTGGCATTGGCTTCCTGAATTGGTTTTGCTTTTTTAGGATGCACAGAGAACCAAAACCAAGACCTCCCATGGGGAAACAGGGAATGGGAGGCAAGTGTTCAACTGCTTGAGCCACATCTGCTCTCTAGATCCTTACCTTCTTACATTTCAAATTCACTAAAAGAACATATTAAAATGAAAGCATAATCTGGTTCAGTAATGGAATCTTGACAGTGCCTGGAAAAATTAGAACTTATTCAATGATGAGTACATCAGATGTGATTCTGATAATATGTTGTTAATTTTAAGAAATTGGCTCGAAGCGGAAATGTCAAAATGCCCTAGGGAGAGAGGAATTGTGGAAAGTTGGTAGAGGAGGAAGCTTCAGGAAATCAGTCCCTCCACAGAGCAACTATTAAACAAGCTGGAACTTTCTGAATTAACATTTCAAATCTCCAGAGTCCAGTGAAACACTGGGCAGCATTGAGAGAAGAAAAGGAGGAAGGGACTGGTAAATTAAAATAAATACTAGTAAATTACTCTCCCTGGTTAGTGGTTACTGGTGCCCATCCACCACTCTCACAACAAGCTGCAGTGGGGATCGCCCATGGCATAGCATGCTGGTGTTAAAGAGGGACATAGAATCCCACCTTCCCAAGGTCTGGGGTAGATGTTTCCTGAGATGATTGCTGTTTACCGTTTTTTATTAGCTAGCTGGGATCACTCTGGGACCAGCGCTGAATGCAGTCATTGTTACAGTCCACCTTGGAGAAAGACTGCAGAGAAGAATTAAAGACAGTATGCTTCTTCAGAACTCTGGAGGACAGTCAAAGGACTGAATTGGCTGGGAAGGGATTGTGCCAAAAAAGCACAGTTTTGGAAAACCTTGGGAAAAACTCCTGGTTCCTCTTTTTGCCCATCTCTCATTCCCTCTCTAAGGTAGTTTGGAGACTGTGGGCACTCACTCTGCAGGTCCCTTGTCATGTTCCAGCTGGGAAATATTGACTTGGAAAATTCCTCTTCTGCCTATTCTTCTCCCAGAATTTTCCTTCAGGGAAAAGCAACCAGAGACAAGGAAAGTCCTGTCAGAAACAATTGAGGCAGATGGCCTGCAGCAAAGGCTTATGTGCTTTAAGTCCTGCAGTAGAAAACCCAAGAGAAGTAGCAGATCTGTTTTCTGGAAAGCATTATGTACAAGGGAGTTCAAATCACATTGAGTGTCAATTTCTCATCAGAAACCATGGAGACAAGAAAGTAGTGGGGTAAAATACTTAACGTGGTCAGTGAAAACAATTGCTAACTTAGAAATTCATATCCAGTAGACTTTTTTTTTCAAAAAATGAAGAAGAGATTAAGACATTTCCAGTTTAGCAGAAGCTGAGGGAGTTCATTACCACTAGACCTGTTCTACAAGCAATGCAAAAGAGAGTTGTTCAGACTGAAGGGAAAAAACACTAAACAGTGGTTCAAAGCATTATAAAGAAATAAAGATCTTGGTAAATGTAAACATATGGGAAATTATAAACGTTATTACTATTATCTAGTATTTTGGGGGTTGTAACTCTACTTCTTACATTCTACAGGTGTTAAAATGCAAATGCATAAAAATACTGATAAATCTATGGTTTTGGATATAAAATGCATGAAGCTGTAATTTGTAACAGGGACCAAAAATATGGGGGGATGGAATGATATGGGAAGAGTGTATGCATATGTTATTGAAGTCAAATTGGTATCAAACCAGATATAATTGTTACATATCTAGGATGTTAAATTTTAACCCCATGGTAACCACAAAGAAAATATATGGAAAATATATCCAGATAAAAATGAGAGGAGATTCAATATGGCACAATTTTAAAAATAATTATGAAAGTAAGCATTAATGGAATGATTAAGACTTACAAAAACTAACAATGAAATGAGAGAAGAAAGCTTTGTATTATCAGTAGTGATTTTAAGTGTAAATAGATTAAATTCTACAGTCAAAATGGAGATATTGGCAGAATGGATATAAAAGCATGAATCAACTATACGCTGTTTACAAGAGATTCATCTTAAATTCAAAGACAAAAGTAATTTGAAAGTGAAAGGAAGGAAAAAAATACAATGAAAGTAACAACCGAAAGAGAACTGAGGTAGTTATGTTAATATCAGAAAAGATAAAATAGATTTTAAGTTAAAAACTGTTACAAGGGACAAAGACAGTCAGATCTCCAAAATATATGAAGTGACTATTGACAGATTTCAAGAGAGAAATAGACAGTTCTAAATTAATAGTAGGAGACCTCAATAAACTATTTCAACAATGGATAGACCATCTAGTAAAAAACTGATATGGAAATAAAAGACTTGAATGATACTATAAACCAAACCAAATAACCTATCAGACATATATAGAAACATCACCCCAAAACAGAATACACAGTCTAATATCTTAGTTCATAAACCAAGTGTTGAAAATTTTAAAAATATTGAAAATCATGCAATGTATCTTCCCCAACCAGAATGGAATGAAGCTAGAAATAAACAGCAGAAGAGGAAATGGCAAATTCATCAATATATGGAATTTAAACAATGTTCTCTTAAACAACTAGTAGATTAAAGAAGAAATGAGAGAATATCTTGAAGTAAATGAAAATGAAAACGCAATATACCAAAAATGTTGACATGTACCAAAGCCTATACTGAGAGGAAATTTATGGCTCTAAGAGCTTATGTTCAACAAGAAGAAAGATTTCAAACAGGAAGAAGCAGAAAAAGAAGATCAAACTAAACCCAAAGAGAGCAGAAGGAAGAAAAATAATCAAGGAAACTGAAAGTTGGTTCTTTGAAAAGATCAATAATATTAACAAACTTTACATAACTTGAAAAAGGATTAAAGAAGACAGGACAGGGAAGCAGATGTGGCTCAATTGATTGGGCTTCCATCTACCATATGGGCTGCCCTGGGTTCACATCCTGGGGCTTCCTTATAAAAGCAGGCTGACCCGCGCCTGCGGAGAGCTGATGGTCCATGTCCATGGAGAGCTGGTTTCTTAGAAACACACAAACCACCTATACTGACTCAAGAAGAATTAGAAGGGATTTCAACAAAACAATAACTAGTAAAGAGACTGAATCAATCCAAGGGATTCCAAAAAACCAATAACTAGTAAAAAGGTTGAATCAGTAATCAAAAGCCTCTCAATGAAGAAAAGCCCAGGACTGGATGGGTCGCAGAGAATTTTACCAAATATATTAAGAAGAATCAACACCACTCCACTCAAACTCTTCCAAAAATTAGGGTGGAAGCACTCCCCAATTCATTCTATGAGATCAACATCACCCTCATATCAAAGTTAGATAAAGATATTACAAGAACAGAAAACTACAGACCAATATTCCTTAGGAATATAGATGCAAAATTCCTCAACTACATATTAGCAAACTGAATCCAAAAGCACACTAAAGAATTATACACCATGTTCAAGTGGTTTTTATCCAAGGTATGCAAAGGTGGTTGAACTTAAGAAAATCAATAAATGTAGTACATCACAGTTACAGAATGAAGAAAAAAGAAAAAAAGCAACAACTTGATTACTTTAATCGACAGAGAAAATCAGCACCCCTACTGATAAAATCATGTAGAAAATCAGGAGTAATAGGAAACTTCTTCAATATGATAAAGGGCATCTATGAAAAACCCAGAACCAACATTATGCTTAATAGTGAAAGATTGCGTTACCCTCTAAATTCAAGAACAAGACAAGGATGCTCACTAACACTGCCTTTTTTCACTATTATATTGGAAGATCTAGCCAGAACAAATAGGAAAGAAAAATAAATTCATCCAAATTGAAAAGGAAGAAGAAGTACTTTCCTTATTTGCAGATGTCATGAACCTATATGCAGAAAATCTGAAAAATACACAGCAAAACCCCTAGAGCTAATAAATGAATTCAACAAAGTGGCAGAACTCAAAATCAACAATCCTAAATTAGTGATGTTTCTATACACAATGAAAAATCTCAAGAAGTCAAGGGAAAAAATATTCCATTTACAATAGCAACTAAAAGGATCCAATGTCTAGGAAAACATCTAACCAAGAATGTAAAGGAATTGTACATGGAAAACAACCAAACTTGGCTAAAAGAAATCAAAGACAACCTCAGTAAATGGAAAGACAAGTGATGTTCATGGGGCAGAAAACCAAATATTGTTAAGATGTCAATTTCACACAAAGCAATTTATATATTCAATGCAAACCTAATTAAAATTCCAACAACCTTCTTTGCAGAAATGGAAAATCATCAAATTTATATGGAAGGATAAGGGACCCTGAATAGTCAAAGCCTTCTTTAAAAAGATCAAAGTTAGAGGGTACCCACTTCTCAACCTTAAAACTTCTTACAAAGACACAATAATCAAAGCAGCACAGTACTGGTACGAGGACAAATATATAGACAAATGCAAATGAATTGAGAGCTCACATTTTTGGCCAACTGAATTTTGACAAGGGAGCAAAGACCAATCATTTGGGAAAGAATAGTCTCTTCAACAAATGATGCTGAGAAAACTGAATCTCTATTTGCTAAATAATGAAAGTCAACCCCTACCTCACACCACATACAAAAATCAATTGAAATGGATATAAGACCTAAATATAAAAACCAGAATGATAAAACCCCTAGCATAATACAGAGGGAAGCATCTTCTTGTCCTAGTGTTAGGCAATGGTTTCTTAGAATTTACACCCAAAAAGCACAAGCAATGAAGTAAAAATAAATAAATAATTAGGACCTGAGATCTCATCAAAATTGAAAACATTTGCACTTCAAATGACTTTATCATGAAATTATTACAACCTATACAATGGGAGAAAATATTTGGAAACCACATATCCAATAGGGTTTAACTAGAATGTATCAAGAAATCCTTCAACTCAATAAAAAAAGACAAACAGCCCACTTTTTAAAATATGGGGTAAAGACTAGAATAGATGTTTTTCCAAAGAAGATATCCAAAAGGCAAAAAAAAAAAATATGTTCAATATCATTAACTGTTCAGAAAATGCAAATCAGAACCACAAAACCAATATAAGATACAATTTCAAACCACGTAAAATAGCTACTGTTACAAAAAAAAAAAAGCAGAAAATTTCAAGTGTTAAAGAAGATGTGGAGAAATAGTAATATTCATTCTTTGCTGGTGGGGATATGAAACGGTGCATGGTGCAGCTGCCGTCGAAGTCATTTAGCATTTCCTCAGAAAATTAGCCACAGAATTACCATGTGAACTGGCAATCCTACTTAGGTATATATCCCCAAAGAACTGAAAGCAGGGACTCAAAGTGATACTTGTATACTGATGCTCATAATGGCATTATTCATAATTTGTCAAAAGATTGAACTAACCCAAATGTCCATCAATGACTGATTCATGGACAAACAAAATGTGGTATACATACACTATGGAATATTACTGAGTCCTAAAATGGAATTTTTGAAGTTTTTATACATGTGACAACATGCACAGACTTTGAAGACTTCATGTTCGAGTGAAATGTTCCAGACATAAAAGGACAAAGGAAAAATATTGTGTATCTAACTTATATGAACTATGACAGACACAAGAGGACAAAGGTCAAATATTGTATTGTCTAACTTATCTGAAATTCATAGAATCAGAACCTAGAATATAGGTTATTAGGGCATGAGGCAGTGGTAAATAATAGGAAGTTAAAGTATGCATAGAGTTTCTGTCTGGGACAATGGGAAATTCTGTTAAGGGCTGGTGGTAATGATAGCACAATATTGTGAATGTAATTAACAGCACTGAATTATATATTTGAATGTGGTTAAAGAGGAAATTTTAAGTTGCATATATGTTACTAGAATAAGCATTTTTAAAAATTCATGGAACTGCACAACTCAAACAGGGAACCCTAAATTCACTCTATGAGTCTACGGACTCTAATTATTAGTGAATTATAAAATTGTGCTTTCATCAATTGTAGGGAATGTGCCACACCAATGCAAATTGATGAGATTGGTGTGGCATATGGGAAATCTGTATTTTGTCCATGATTTTTCTGTAAAACCACAACTTCTCTAATAAAACAAAGAGAGAGAGAGAACAGCAGAGGGAGATTTAACATAGGGAAGTTAATGATGGAGTCAGAGATTGGAGTAATGTGGCCACTAGCCAAGGAATGCCAGGAGTCTCCAGAAGCTAGAGGTGGTAAGGAATGGATTCTCGCCTACAGCATCTGAATGGAGTATAGTCCTGATGCCACCTGGAGTGTTACCTTAATGCTACAATGACACAGATTTTGGACTGCTGGCTTCAAGAATTCCAGAAATGTGAGAAAATAAATTTCTGTTGTGTTCAGCCAAAGCAAAACAAAACAAAGCAAAATAAAACCAACTACACATCAGCTTTAGTCAGGATGTTTTTAATATGATCATATATTTCTTACATTTAAAAATAAATCTATATAATCATTAGGTTTATTGCTTTTTAAAAAATAGAAAATCATGCCAATTCTTTAAAATTTGGATTTGGTGAAACATGGTTACAAAGCTAATACATAACATTGTACATAAGCTTACCATAATTTTAAAAGGAAAGTGGAAGTGGCTCAAGCAATTGGTTACCTGTCTATAACACAGGAGTTTCCAGGTTCAGTTCCCAGTGCCTCCTAAAGAAAACAAGCTGATAAGGTAAGCTGATACACAACATGACACAACCAAGAGATCCAACAAGGAAATACAACAAGAGATATAACAAGCAGGGAACAGATGTGACTCAAGAGATTGGGTGCTTCCCTCCTACATGGGAGATCCTGAGTTCAGTTCCCATTGCCTCCTAAGGAAGAAGATGCTCAGGCAGCAAGCACAAACAATGGGGTGGGGGGGGGAGGGGTTAATAAAGAAAAGAAATCTGTAAAAAAATAGATTTTACATAATTTCTTGATGTTTTTTCATAAAACTGTATTTTAATATATAACAAAGAATGATTTAAATGTATCCTTTCCTTTGACTGATATCAACAGATATATTTAGTCAAATGAAATTATTAAATTAAGTTTAATTTTTTATTTAAAAAGCTTGTTAATAAATTTGGTTTGTTAATTTTTCCCTCTAAAACAGAAGCAATGGTGACCCTACAGATTTTTATGGGACACTTGTTTATTTTTCCCAGAGGAATTTTAGTTTCTGATGTTTTACCATGTGGAAAATGTATAAAATCAAGGAAATACCCTCTAATGAAAAACTACTAGTTATTGTTGACTTGGTCATTATTATGTTGAATGACAACCCTTGATTTACGTTTACCACCTGAAAGAAGAAGGATTAGTAAATAAGATCAAATATGCTTTATGTAAATGTTGAATATTAAAGGATCTGAAGCAGTAATGGAAATTCTTTCCCTAGGGCAGAATTTTTGGGGATTGTTCATTTATCGATTGATTGATCGATGATTTTATATTATCCTTGCTACTTTATTCTACTTTTAATGTTTACCCTTGAATTAATTTCAAAAACTCATCTGCTCTTAATAGGAACAAATATGTTGTTGAAGATTTGCATAAATTCTGTAACAAGATTTTTAGATAAGTATCCATACTAAACAGTGAATCTACTCAGGACAATATTCTTTACGTTCCATGATTTTCTACATTTCTTCAAATCTTTAAAATTCCTTCCAATGTTAACAATTCCATCTCAACATATGGGTTATAGAGATCCAAGATATATTTAAGGGCATGTTTATTTTTTTCATAAGTACAGTCATTCTCTTTGTCACTCCAGTATGGATGAATTATGTTTAAGCATTTGATCTGAAGCTATTGTGCCATTATGGGAACTGTGTAGGTTTACTTAACCTCTCCAGTCAATGGGGTGAAGATGTGTGTAATGAAAGGACTTTAGCTATAAATCAAGGGTAAACAAAGATGTATGTAAAGGACCAGGGTAAAATATTTTGGCCTTTATAGACGATACCATTTCCGTTTCAAGTACTCAACTCTGTTCTTGTAGCATGAAAGCAGTCAGACAATACATCAATTAATAAGCATAGTTATATTCCAATAAAACTCTTTTCTTTTGACACTGATTTGAATGTTATATAATTTTCATTTGTCAGGAAATCCTTTTCTTTATAACCTTCTAAAAATGTGAAAACCATTCATAGATTATGTGTTCTTCTTAAGCAGGGTGCAGGCCAGTTTTGGCACGTGGACCATTATTTGCTGACCCCTGATATAAATACTTGAAGCACATGTGAACCCTGCATCTCAGGACAGAATTTATCCAAGAAGGATGATAGTTGAAGGAGAGCCCAAATATGACTCCCTTCTCTTTCCCTAAGTGGCCTCTTATCCAACCATACTTGGGCAATGGTGTAAAGTGAAAGAAAACTTGTTTCGGGCAGCCAGGGAGCTTGATGACAACATCAACCCACAGTCTTTTAGGTGGGTATGAACATGATGGGGAAATGAAAAAGAGACTAGGGAGGCACATTTCATTTAATTTAAAACATGTCTATCTTCAATTCTTTAAGATTCTTCTGGATGGGCGCAATCTTCTAGGTACAGTTAAAGTGGAATGGGTTAAATATACTGATGATCAGTCTTCCTTTTTGATCTTTAATTTGAAGAATATATGATTTGAAAACCAGCTTATAAGGAATAAATGTTTTGCTTAGGTCAGCTTGGGAAAAAAAGCAAAATGAAGAGTGGAAATGTAAAATTTACTTTGAATAACTTGAGGAGTTTTCTAATCATGCAATGTATTGGCCCAAGGCAAAGACTGGTAATTGAGAATAAAACTGTCTTGTTGAAAGTAGTAAATCATCCATTAATTTAAACAATTTTTAAACATTTTTTAATTAAAAATTTTTTTTTAGGTGCTGGGGTCAGGAATTGAACCTGGAATCTTGTATGCAGGAAGCTTGCACTCAACCACTAAGCCACATCCACTTCCATGAGGCAGTTTTTTCATTTGTTTGCTTGTTGTTTGTTTTTGGTGTTAGGAGGCTCTGGAGACTGAACCCAGGATCTCCCATGTGGGAAGCAGGTACTCAACCACTTGAGCCACATAGGCTCCTCATCCAATAATTTTTAAAATTTAAGTTGTTTGTAATTGGCTATTTTAAGGGAGAAATATTTCAGTATTGGCAAGAAATTATGCTACGTTTATTCTATCTTAGATTACAACATAAAATTTGCATTCTGAAAATTCTGATACATTACATGCTGTATAGTCACATGAAATCTGAACTATTTCACATTGCTTGAAGAATTTTTTCAAGGTTTGAAATAGTTTTGATGTTTAACATATGCCTAGGGTATATGTTAATAGTTTGAAATTATTTAGATAATATATATTTTACTGTGCATACATAGACACATTGAATACAACCAGTAAAATGTCTAAAGTGTAGAGTGCCGAGTACTCCTAATAAGATATGATTAATATGATAATTGATCTGAAAGTAATAATTTCACATTTGTCTCCCAAGCCAGTCAGCAGAGGACAGGATGAAAATGTCTATTGATATGTTTTAATTAGTGTCCATTCCCTGCCCAAAACTGTGCTTGGACAAAGTCCAGAATGATTTCTTTGTCTTCCTCATATTTACCAAATGTTAAAAGAAAAGGACAAAAAAATGCTTGTCATAAATGTAAAATCTTAAAATTAACTATTTTTGTCATTCTGAGGTTTTTCCAAGCCTTCCCATTTGGCTACAGAAAAGCAAGGTGGTTTCCATCTTTTCAAGACACAATGCAGCACGTTGTTCACTGGGGTTAGTTGGCCTGCCAAAATTCCTTGGCAAAGAGAAGCCTCTGGCCAGCTAACTGTGATATAATAAATGTTCTGACCAGATTGTCAATGAATTAAGATTTGAAGTTAGAGCCTCTTTGGGATGGAGAAATTAGTTATTTCTCTTCAGTTTTGCCCCTGAAAAAAACCAAAAACTCTGAAAGTGTGCAACAAATCTCTGGAGAATTTATACTTTAGCAAGCAGTGAAGTGTTTCTTATTTGACTAAAGTTATGAATGATTTATTTATTTACAAGAGTATTTTCACTATTAAACATTTATTCTCTCTTAATAAAAATGAAACACGTTAATTTGGATAATATGGCAAAGTTTAAAGAAAAAAATGGTAGCCATCCATAATTTTACTACAGACATAACGACAGTTAAAATTTTGATATTTTAGTACATGATTTTCTCCACATTCATTATTATAGTCTATGTTCTGTGTATTACTTTGTATTCTGCTTTTTTGGCTTCATATTACAATATAAACACTTTACCAAGTAAAAAAAGCTCCCTATAAATACTATTTTAATAATATTAAATATTCAATTATATAGCTGTACAATTAATTAGTTGGTTATTTAGTGTATCTACATACCAAAACCTTCAAAACTTTAATATAAATGATGTTAGTATCTAGAGTTGCTCCCAAATATCACCTTGGTTTTCCAAATTTTACATTCAAAAAGAACATGTACTATAATCCTGAATATAATCCTGAAATCTACTTTAATTTTTTGTCTGTTATTTTTGTGGTTGTTGCTCTTATACCAATAAAAAAAAAATAGAAGTTTATGTCAAGAAACTTTGAAAAACTTTAATGGCCTTCACTGAGAATCTGCATAGAATTAGTAGGGACTCAGCAGTTACCAGATGTGTGGAATCTAAGGTTGTCTTTATGCTTTCCTTCCTTCTCTGCCCAATCCAAGATGCACTCATGTTGCCCTTGATTGGCCTGTTATGACATGCTATTTAGAACAGACTTCTTCCTCCCAAGCAAGTTTGTCTCATACACATTCATTATAATGTTCTTAAGTTCTGTTTTTCTCTTGGATAAGAAAATGTATTCAGATGAATTAAACTTTGTAAATGTCTGGCTACATACGCATGGCTTTCTTCAATCACATACTCTTTTCTTAACTGCAACCCCAACTGTGGTTCTCTACAATCCCTACCAGAGCTCTAATGTAGAATAAACATAAACATATTTATTCTTTCATTCATCAAGTAAATGTCTAATACTTAAGTGCCTCTGAGAGCTGTACACAACGAGAAGACAGTCATACCCATGGAATTAAAATCTCTTCTCTCAGGGAGCTTTTGACAGGTGGGGAAGCAGAGGGTAAAAGACATTGAATCAACAAAAAATTAAACTGAAAATCATCAGATAGTGGTACTTACTATGCTAATAATTAAAACAGAGAAGTGACAGAAGTTGACAGGATGGCTACTTAAGTTTGTATGTTTGGAGAAGTTACCAAATGAAATGGTGCCATTCAGGCTGTGATTTCTATAGCATAAAGGAGTCAGCCAGGTTAATATTGCAACAAATAGCCTTACAGAGAGAAGAAACAGTTTGTGCAAATGTTCCAAGACAGGAACCAAGAAACTCAGTGAATGAAAGGACAAATACGAAATGTGGAAAGAAATGGTTGAGATATGAAATGATTCTATAAAAAGGGAAAGAATTTGGATTTCATTCGACTTGTATGGAAAATCCATTGGAAGGTTTTAGAAAGATAATACAATATGAGATAGCAATAATATTTTGCTTTCTTTTTCATAGATGGTTTATAGAGCCTCAAGAATGAAGACAGCAAGACCATTTATCAGTTAGAACAGTCAATGCTCACAAGCAAAGATGATGGCTTGCAGCAAGGGAATAGAGAGAAGGGTACCGATATGGTATCTAGTTTTTAGCTAAATCCCAACATTGGGATTGTATATGGAAAGGGGAGATTCTTGACTTAAGAATATTGGTTGGTTTAGATGTTTTTTTGCTGGGATGGAAAAGACGGACGGTGGAGCTGGTTTGAGGAGAGAAATCAAGAATATTTTGAACATGTTAAATTTGAGATGCTGATATAACAGTCAAACAGAATTAACAATTAAGCAGTTTAATCTACAATTGGAAAACTGAGAACAGTTAAGTGCAGAGAATACTGGAAATAACAGGAGTTATCTGCCTATATCTGAAACCAAGAAGCAAGAATAGTTATCTACTACTGTCTCTGCAATCATTCCTAGCTCACAATATTCCTTTACTCTTCCCATTTATGCTCTCTTGCTTTTTGAGTTCAGCATTAACAAAGACAACTCATCCAATTGGATATATGGCCTTTTTAACACCAATAATCTTCACCTTATTTCATGTTGTCACTTATCCTGGACCTTGGGCCAGGCACTACTCATACCTAAATAACTCTTGCACTCCTGATCTTCCCCCCAAATTCCAATTCAACAATCTAGCCTTGGATCAATCCCATATATACTCTCTGTGCTCTTACGGAATACCTGCTAAATACTGTTGTCATAAAAACACCTCAAAATATTTTCTTTCTTTCTTTTTTTCTAATTAGAGATGTTGTAGGTTTACAGAAAAATCATGCAGAAAGTAGAGTTGCCACATATCCTCCCTCAGGTGCATAGTTTTCCCTTATATTGACACTTCTCATTAGTGTATTACCTTTGTTACAATTGATGAAATAATATTATTATAATTATATTATTAGCTGCAGTCCATAGTTTCCATTAGGTTTCACTGTTTGTGTTGTACAGATTTAAATTTTTTTTTCTGGTAACATATATACAACCTATTATTTCCCATTTAATCACTTTTAATTATACAATTCAGTGGTATTAACTGCATCCACAATGTTAAACTATCATCAACACTATCCATTACAAAAATTGTTCCATCACCTTAAACAGAAACTGTATACCTATTGAGCATTAACTTCCCATTCTTATCCCTGTCCTGGCACATGATAACCTGTATTCTAGTTTCTGACTATGAATTTGCATATTCAAATTATTTCATATTAGTGCGGTCATACAATATTTGTCCTCTTGTTCCTGGCTTATTTCACTCAAGATGAACTTTGAAGACATGAGTCAACACATTTTTAAAGGTAATTTCTCTCTTCTGTTTTTCTGCAGCTTTTAAAAAATGTAAGATTATTTTGGCTGAAGGTAATATAAAACTTGATATACAATGGCATGAATGAAAACTTAGAAATAAATTTTATCACCTTGGAGGAAGGAGCCTGCTAGAATTGGTTCAACAGTTCATTGATACCATGATCAACATTTTTGAAAATTCTTTTGGTCTTTACCCATGGCTACAAGATAACAGCTCCATTTTCAAGCTTTACATTTAAATTCAAGGCAGGAACAAGCAGAAAGAGACAGTACAAGCTTTGTCAGTCCCTTTTTGTCAGAAAAGCAAAAGCTTTCTCTCCATCTCTACTTACTTTTTACTGTAGAAAAACAGTTTCCCTCCTATTTTTCAAAGGTAGTTCTTCCACAGTTGGTCTTGATCCTATTCTCCTCTGTTTCATCTAAGACCCTTCCCCTTCAACATTCCCATCCACTTTCTCCACAACCTTCAAGTTTAAAACCTGTCTTTTTCTGCCCACTTGTTCTCTTTAGCCAAATAAAATTAGTCAGGTCTCTTACACTAAAAATAGCTTTCCCTTCCTATCATATCAGTCATAACTATTATCATTCTCTCAGTGACTCAAGCTACATTCAATTCTTGGTCCATTGTACCCTTGAGTTTCTCCATCTCACCATTCCAATAAACTATCCTTTCAAAATTCACCAGTGACTTCTATACTGTCAAGAACTAGCTACTTCTTGTTTTGCCAGCTTTTATCTAATTTGAGTCTATTGAGTAGTGTTTGCCCTTCATATAAGTGTCTACCTAAAAATGTCCTGAATTGCACACCAATATCATCTCTTTAGTCTCTGAAAGTTTCATTGATAGCTTTCTTTGTTGGTTCACCTCTGAAATATCAGTATTACCTAACATTTTGAAATTGGGTTACTGGTGTTTATTCCCTCTGAATACTTGCTAAATGTGAATCCAACCATTCTCATGGTTTTTACAAAATACAAAAGCTAGAAAACAGACATTTCTGTTCTGACATCCTCCCTATTGGCTTATATGTCACCTATCTGCCTAATGCATTATTTAGATGTGCAATTATTAAATTCATCATGTCGGAAACTTACCTAAGCTACTTATATTTTTTTCCTGTATTTTTACTGAATTAAATGCCTCTACATTTCCTGATCCCTCTCAACAGAAGCCTGGGAAGCATGTTAGATGCACCATGCATAACACACAGTGCAATCATGCTCTTGAATCTGTTCTTACTTATCAATACCCATTATATTCACTTTAAATTCAGGTTTAGTTCAATTCTTTCAATAGCTTCCTAACAAGGTAACCATACAAAGATCCATCCTCATCCAGAGTGATAACTACCTACCACAAATGTTGCTCCCATTACTCAAAGGATAATCCTTCATTGCTCTCCATCATTCATAGGATCATGTCCAAGAGACATTTCATGTCAGTTAAGGGCAACGTGGACCTGGCCCTTACTGAGACTTGCTCTGTATGTGACTATCAGCTTCCTTCCCCTTTACTCCCCTTCTCAACTTAGCATGTTGGAAAAAAAACCAAAAAGTGTGAACCTCCCAGAACGTACTGCAGACAGTCATCTCTCTCTTCCTAGATGGTCCTTCAAGCTTGCTGCATTGATTCATTTCATTATTACTCATTTTTATAAATTTATTTTGACATTTCTTTCAGATACTTAATAGTTAGGGCTTTCTTTTTTCTCCTAATGCTCAGTTATTTCCTCTTCCTGCATCACCCCAACTCCAGAAATCCCAAAGCAATTTCAGTTCCCCAAAGTCCCAATAACGTTTTCATTCTGGACCTCTGCTCAAACTGAAATCTGATCTTCCTTGACCCCTCCCCTTGCCATACCCTCTGACTTCCCAACAGCTTTCAACTAGGGTAATTCCATTTTCATCATAGATACTCACTATTCCTCAAAGAGGTCTTTCCGAGTATGGAAGTCTTCATTTGATTCTTTTAATGTAGTCTCACAGAACAAGAACACTGTCAAACATGTAGTATTTAACACAGACCAGACACTCTTCTAAGTACTTTACAGCTACTAATTTTTTAAATTCTCACAATGCTGTGAGGTAAGCATGATGTAGAGATGAGGTAACTGAGCTATAAGAAAGTTAACTGATTTAATCTATGTCCAGCAGTTAGCAAGTGGAGGAGATAGACTTTGGGCTTAAACAGGGTGGCTCTAGAATGCTTCCACGTACTGTACTCTACTGCTCTATGTACTTCTTCCATCACACACATCATGGTTTACTTGCTGTTATCACTTACCAGGATATAAATTACTTGAAGACCTGTTTATTATTGAATCCCCATAATCTGTTCAAGAGTCTTTGAAGATAGTTGATTCTCAAGAACATTTTTATTTTTGTTTTATTTTTTTTGTTTTTTGTTTTTGTTTTCTCAACGTTTCGATAAATGTAAAAGAGACTTGACTCACTGTTTCTCTTCTGTGCTCCCAAAACAACCTGAGTATATCTATGCTTTTACCAAATTCTTGCCCTTATTTACTTATAGCTCTCTCTGCCTTATTGAATTGTAAGCCCCTCTAGGACAGAAACTTTACTTATCCATCAATGAGTCCCCAGTGCAGTACAGGTGCTCAATAAATGTTTGTTGAACAAATCTGTAAATAATAGCAGTGGAAGGAATGTACATAAGATGTTTTTTGGTGGATCTCAACAATTCCCTTCTGTCTACAGTTCTATGTGTCTCTAAGGAAATATTTAATATATAATACTATGTTAATGGTGAGCAGATAAGCAATATATTTGAGAAAATTTTATATTTTCTTATTAATGAGCATGATTCTGAAATAAAACTCTCTCCATGAGAATCCTAAAAGTGTTTTTTGAATCTTATGTTCAAGTATTATACCACTTTCACAAAAATATAGCAAAATTTATTGAGCCCACTAATGCTCAATACTAAGCATGCCACAAGGAGTTAAAAATGAGGCATAATATGTATTTCCTGTTCACAAGGTCAACATAATGTGGAAGTTAACTCCAACACAAATAAATCTCTGCTAACATAAATGATAGAGACATGTGTATCCTACTATTGTCGTGTCATGATACACACAGGTGCAAGAATAACCGAATTGAAGGGAACCAGGTGGACTCAGTTTGACACGTCTACTAAGAGGTGAATCAAGTAACAACTTGGAGGAGGAGGATGTGAATTTTTAGATGTAGGAAAGATGTGCAACACAAAAAGGCAATGAAAACATTAACACCGCGTGGAGAATAATTTGAAATATTTTCATTTCTTTTTAGTATTTATGAAAAGTCACAAGGTTGTTTATAGTAGCTTGACCTGCTACTTAGAGACGAACTTGTAAAAGTACATTTTATCTGACAAATAGACCAGGCATGACTTAATTTTTATTTTTTTTCTCCATTGTGCTAGTATTCCCACATGTCCTTAGCTGAATCCCACATATCTTTCTATCCCTCCTGCCCTTTTGCTTCTCTTCTGCTCTTTCTTGTTTTAACAGTTTGTACTGTTTTTTTTTTACTCAAAGGCGAGCAGCTTTAGGAACTCTTAGCAATCATGGCCTGCCCTTCCAGTTCCTTATTTGTTCATCTCACCTTAATGACCTCATTTTAAAGTGAGTGTGGGTCAGTGCTATGTATCATAAGTATTTTGGCATCTACTATTACATTATATATATATATATGGGCATATTAAAATGTGAAATATAAATACATTCACTATATGTTTGCATAAACTAAATTTAAACATTCATCATATAGCACAATATGTGTCCTACATGACATGAAGGAATAACCTGAACAACAAAAGAAGATTAATTTCAAAATGTGGTAGCTGTTTTTAACAAAATCTTAGATTTGAGTCTTTCCCAAGGGATCATTATGAACTTGATTTGAATAAATTAAAATTTCCCCTAAAGAAACCTCAATGTCCTACTTTGTTGAGAAGTTTCATTTACATAATCTTCTAAACAATTATCTTCAACCTGAGTGAAATAGCAACGTGACATTGCTTAACAATAACAATTAATCTAAGTTGAAACATTGAGACCCCATCTCTAAGGCCGGTCTTTATATAACATTGGTCTGTAAGAAACAGAACAAATGAAGGCTGTAGTTACGGCCTGAAGCAATAAAAGGAAAATAATACAACCAACCTGTTGTGCTTTTACTGGCCTTTCTTTGCATACACATAGCATTATAGAACACTCATCCTGTATTTTATTCCTTCCCTTGGTCAGGAGAAGATTGAATCTGGGACTCAATCTCTGGCATACAGTTTTTCAAGAAAAACCAGAATTTATATAAAATAGTTGAAGTATTGCACTTCTTTCTGAACTTCCTTCGGTCCAAAAAATTCCAACCTCTGCCCACTGTTCATATATAATTTGTCTTGACTCCTGACAATTTTTTTCGTGTTTTCTATGCAGAAACTATGTGGTGAATTAGGGACAAGAGTACAAATGTGAAGCTAGGATGTGGAAATTGTTTCTTTCTAGGAAAGAGACATTTGACTGCTCTAACAGAATGTGAAGAGTCAGACCTCTTTATATCTCTATCACTGGATTAGCTAATAAGGAAGGCAGAAAGAAACCAAGGCTGATCCTTTTGTAATGAACAGGGTCAACATTTGTTATTTCTGTAGTAAATAATGGATAATAAAAGATGGAACACTTTTTGAGTGCTCATTATGTGCCAGGCACTGTTTGAAGAAAAGGCTTACACATATTATCTCCTTATACCTGATAGCTACTTAGAATTACTGCTGGAAAAATCAGGGACACAACCAGCAGCCATCTACCAGCCCTTGCCCACCTTTCCTTTTGTTTGTGTGTAGATGTTTCAATGTGTTTACATTTTACAGCTCAGAGAGAAGTTAGCTCTAATGGAATGACTTGACCAAACATTGAAACCCAAACTGGGAACAAGCAGCCTCAGCTACTTGTCATGGTGGCACCTCTGAACAAAGGTTGCTGGCTAAAAGTTGCTTGACCCATGGTTTTTGCTCAGTGGCAGAACCCCCTACTTCTTGGGTATAAATATCTACGGGAGACTGGCCACGATGGTATCTCCTCCCCTGCTCATTTGGACTCTTTGTGCTGTATAAATAATAATGCAGTCACTGGCTGAAACTTTCTATTGTGCCTGAGCCTGTGTTCCCATAATGCACCATATAGTAAATCGCTCCACAAATAGGTATCATCCTCAAATCCACTTCATAGATAAAATAAACAAACTTTCCAATGTTAAAAAATCTGCCCTGCAACCTTTAGCTATGAAGGAGGGGGGCTGGATTGTGCCTGTGACCAAATGACTTCAGACTCTGTACCCCTATACAATGTATATAGCACTGGGCTTACTGTAATGCAAGGGCATTTATGGACTGTAGTCACCATTCACTTTACTGCAGTGGTAAATCATAGATAGCTGATTACAGTTATATCTATCAGGGAGATTGCCATCAGCAATGAGTGATGCTTTATCCAATCAGTTGAATCCCTTAAAAGGGGAAGTGATTCCAGCATTGTAAGAGAATTTCCCAGCTCATCTTTGGACAGCCAACATCTCCCAGAACTAGTCAACAATCCTCTTTGGACTTTCATCAGAGCCCCTGGTTGCAGCCTCCTTGTGGAACCTGGACTTGTGCATCCCCATGGTCATGTGAGAGACTCTTATAAAACCGCTTACTATTGGCAGATATTTCTTGTTGATTCTGTTTCCCTAGACAACCCTGACTAATACACACACTTATCTTCTTGATTTGATGTCTTGAAATAGAGGCTTTGTTTATTTATTCAACTTTTTAAATGACAGTGATTTAATAATTGTTTCAAGTATACTGGAGGTTTAATAACAGCATTTAATGATTCTATCAATTCCACTCCAATCCTTGTTGGTGTGTGTTTTTTTGTTTGTTTGTTTGTTTTTGGATTTCTATGTTTTCTCACTCATTAAACAAGATTAAAACTTATTAAAACAATTAAACTAGTTTAACCATTTTCCTCCCTCTGCCTCAGGTCTCTTTGTATGATTTATAACTGTATATAGAATATGGAACACAGACAATGGAATGGTAACAAACTTAAGACTAAAACATCAACTTCTTTCTGAGTTTTCAACTTGAAGTCCTATCCTAAAGATTTCAGATGTGCTAGCCCCCACAATTGCTTGAACCAATTCCTTAAAATCTTTTAATATACTATAACATGATGCAATATGATATGATAGGATGACATATGATATATGATTGATATGATATGATATGATATGATATGATATGTTTTGATATGATATGATATGATATGATATGATATGATATGATATGATATGATATGATATATACACATCTTGTTGATTCTGTTTCTCTGGAAAATCCTGACTGGTACAGAAACTAAAGTAGATGTCCTCCAGGAAAAGGAATGAAATGCTATCTGCTTCTTCTCACAGGCTCCCTTGCCTTTCACTTTGACAACCTCTCTCTAAACACTACCTTCCTAACAGTCAACTCTTTTTACACTCTCCTCTTTCACACTCCTTTTGAAAAGTGTGGTGGATTAATGACTGAGGGATCAGTTTAAATCCTTTAAGGCTTGGGGGAAATTGTGTAGGTCTACGTGTAGTAGGTAGGTTATATTTGAATATGGCTTTCTCAGCA
This sequence comes from Dasypus novemcinctus, assembly GCF_030445035.2. NCBI lineage: Eukaryota > Metazoa > Chordata > Mammalia > Cingulata > Dasypodidae > Dasypus > Dasypus novemcinctus. The sequence continues at coordinate 111,082,452 of NC_080674.1, read as the reverse complement.
TGTTATTTTCATTTTTCAGCATGATCCTGAAAAACTTGTCTGATCACTGTCCAGTTATTTTAATTGGATCTCTGATAGTATCCTCATGCTGTTTTTAGTGTCATGTTTCTATCCTGTCCATTTTCAAGCTATAATAGATCAATTTTCTATAACATAAGGTCTGTGAATTTGTATATGTCATTTCCTCTAGGCTTAATTACCTGAGATTTTTCTATGCTCTAATGATTTTCTTACCTCTTCATAGGTAATACATTATTGCCATTAATCACATGTGTAATGTTTAAGGAAAAGAACATTAAGTAAAATTTGCAAAGAATTGTAATATCAAACTAACTTTGAAAATAAATATACTCAAAATATGAGGGAAAGGAAACTTTTCACAGAGGGAATGGTCTATGCAAAAACATGAGAAATTTTTATTGCAATTTTATAGAGTATTATATTTTCAATAAAATATTTTTAAAATTAATGGCTACACCATAATATAGTAAAAGAGTATTTTGTGTGACAAAATTTTGTCACATGGGGAAAATACTATATAATAGACTTCACATACTGTCTTATTTGGGTGCTTTATCAGAATTGCTGAAGCAAAGGAGTTCTAATTTTCTTTACTTGGCGTTTGGTCCCAGTGAGAATTTGAGTCGTTCAGCTGAGCTATCAATATTTGTACTCTCTTTCTCTCTGAACACTGTAAGACTTTGTTTTTGCTCACTAATCATTATGCTTTCCACTTGCTAGGAGTTGAATCAATAGTTTCTTCTCCACATGGATTTAAAAAGTGAATCTTGATTCCAATAAATGCTTTGTAGAACCAAGGATTTCTAGTGCATGGCTATGTTAAATACAGGGCAACTTTACAATTGATCCTTACTCATGTAAAGCCTAGAAATTATTTAGAATGCTTTGAAGAAGGACAACCCACAATGAAAAGATGCTATTAGTAATTAACTATTATTCCATGAGTCTTTTTAAAAGCAACTTAGCCTGATTGAATACTCATGCAGTCATTATAACAGTATGGCTCCAGTGGCGAGCTAAATTGATGGATTTAGGAATTCCCTTCTTGGTATAGAAAAGGGTTGCAAACAAAGGCAGGTTATCCATGTGTGTTTGTAAATAAAGTGTTATCGCAACACAGATACTCTCATTTGTTTATGCATTTTCTGTAGTGACTTGCGCTACTATAGCAGAGTTGACTGGTGACGCTCAATGATGGCCTGCAAAGCCTATATTCTCTATCTAGACCTCTACAGAGAAAAGTTTGCTGACTCATGGTAGAGAATTTTTTTAGAAAGTCTCAAACATTTGAAAATCTTGCCTTCAAAATTGACATCAAAGTGTTGTGTACCACTGTTTCTGTTAGCTGCTGGTGAAGAGAGTATTTCTTATATCTAAGGTAAAAGGCTTCTCTTTGAAAGCCCTCAAATGATACTTTTCTTTCTATTAATCTTAAAAATGCATTTCTTCATTTTTATAAATTAAAAAGAAATTCTCTTATGGAAAGTTTGAGGGCAATACATTCTTTTAATATGTATACCAATTAATACAATTTATTTTCTGTTCATTTAGTGAAACAAATATATATTTTTCTAAAATATTTTTATATTTGTATTTCATATTTTCAATAATTTTAAATAGTCATACTTTAATGTAAATTTTCTTAGGTCTTTTCATATTTGGGAATTATACGTAGCTATATTTAATTTTAGGAACATTATCATTTTCTCACTAGACTTGCTCTGTATTCAAATAGGAAAGAATGTGGTAATTTGGAGAATCTACAATAGCATGTTGACTTTGAGACACTTGCTTTTCTGTGCCCTAACTGATGCTTTCTCTGTAACTCATAGTTAAGAACGTCAATTAAGATTATCTGCATATGATAGAAAAATATATTATGATTCATTGGGCCTTTTAATAACAAGTTACACATGAATAACCTTGTGTACAGTATTTCATACCCATCAGTCAATTTCAACTTATATTAATATTGATAAAACAATAATGATCATTTCCCAAGTATTTACTAGGTTCCAGAAAATTTTTACAGAAAACTTTACAGCTTCAGAAAAAGCTATAAGGCCCTGAGGCATTGATATTGTATTCTATATTGCCTTTGCCCTTGTAGAAAGTGTTGGAGATAGGATTCTAGCCCGCGTTTTTCTGTCTGTTTCCAATACATTATATTTCCCTCCAATGTTTCTGTGAAGTAGGCAGGATAAGGATCACTACCCATTCAAGAGATAAGACCCCACGGCTAGGAAAATTTCTGAAGCTTTAGATAAATAATCTAATTTAATTCCTGCTACACTGCATTATCTTTTTGCAGTTACTCAGATATTGGATGTGAGGGAAATTACAATTCAGACTGAAAATCCCAAATCCTTTATAGTTCCAAGAAATGTATATAAATAACATTCCCAGAAGAAAAATAAATCTACTTTCAAAATTATAGAATTTGAAAAAAAAAAAATAAAGTCATTTGGTAATGCCCTGATTCATCTACCTCATGATTTCCTAATAGAGAAATCTGGTAAACAGTGACATCTTGATTAGTTATATTCTTCATTATTTTCTAATTAAATGTTCTTTTCTAATATTTTAAGTGATTTCCCCTTAGAATGAGAAAATTTGTTTCTTTCATTAAAAAAAATTCCATTACAGTATAAACATTAACTACATTTGTAGCTGCTCTGGAAGAACTTTGAACCAACAAACAAAACCCATTTACATCCCACTCACTCTTAATGGCTTATAATATGGAATAATGACATGTGTCCACTTTCTTTTTAAATTTCATTATACAATGATACTATTGTTTTTTTATTGATTTTATTTATTTATTGATTGATTTTTCCCTCTAGAAAGCTAGTAGATTATAATTGCTATTCGTCTTACTATGACAAGAATTGTCTTAAGGAAAAAAAACTACATCTTCTGTTATAACAATGATACAAAAGAATAAAAAGTGTTGTAGTTACAAGCATTAAAGAGAATTTTCCCTTTTACTTTGGATTCCTGTCAGAAGACTAAAGCTGTAGCCCTTAGCACACTTTAGAATGTATTTTGATACTCTGTATTTATCTTGCTATCCCCACTGATCTTTTGTGTTGTCCTATAAGAAGGTATAATGTACTGTATTCAGTCTGTTGTCAATAGCTTAGTGCTAGAAAGGAAGAGGCATGAAGCTGCTAAAATATAAAACATGTAATCTCAGTAACTTTCTTTACTTAGAACACACTGTTGCAGAGATTCTCCTTTGTTCACTGGACTCATAGGGAGTGTGAAGTGGAAAGAGCAATGAATGGGCCAGAGTTGGAAATCTTGGGTCAAGTTCAAGCTTAGTCATTACATTATTTGGAAACTCTTTGATGATAAGAATTTTGTCGTAGTCCTTGTATTCCTAGTTCCTCAAAAAGTACTTCACATGGAATAGGAAATAAACAAATGTTTTTTGTATGAATAAATGTCTGAGCTCAGACGAATTGTTAAAGTTCTCTGAGTCACAGATGTTTCAGTTGAAAATGGAAATAATATCTGCAAAAAGAGAACAAAAAGAAACTATGTGTGTGTTTTTGTGTGTATGTACATGCATATAAAAAGATTTTGGAGTTCGTGCAAATTATAAAGTGTCTGCGGAAATGTAAAGGATTATTATTATTATTGTTAATACCAGAACCCTTGCTGAAGGCATGGAATGAGGAAAATGAACATCTTATGATACTTACTCACTATGATAAATATCAAGAAGCTAAAAATTCACAGAAAAGATTATAAAAACAAAAAGTGGGAATACTACCATGCTTCTAGCAAGTCATGAATCTTCTTGACCTAAGCACAACACATCTGTTTCTTGAGAGCCAAGTTTCATATCAATTAATGCCCTCAATAAGATGTTCGAGAATAAAAATTGAATATTTTTACATATCAAATAGAAAAAATATTCCTTTTACACTACATTTTCATTCAAGAAAGTAGCAAGTTTAACATTTATATTATTCTTAATTTTAGAAACGCATAGTGTTTGGTAGAGGTATGTCAAGTGTAGGGTAGCAGGAATAGTCCTCCTGTGCTATAGGCAATTAAGGGGATCACTGTTTATAAAGACAAACAATTATAAAGCTCAACTAAAAGTTCGTCTGTTTTTTATTAACACCTTGCCTCAGGTCAGTGACAAAATTTTTCATTTGAGAAAAAAATTTGCATTGTTCTAAGTTCTAATCCTTGCTATGGTTACTACTGAGTTTTAGTACTATATATGTAACCTTCAAATTAGCATATTTTATTACTTATCCTTTAGTAAACATTTTGTTCTACACAGAATTTAATTGACCTCTCAGTTGTACAGTTGGGCCCTGACACACGGAGCCTTGCATATGTGTGCATTTCTTTCCACTGCAAGTTCATAAGATTTGGAATTTACCTGAGCTCTCTTCAGGTCAATTTCATGACTCCATTGTACAGCAGGATAGAAATAAGCAATGATAGCCCAGTGATTGTAAAATGAAGAAATGCAATATTTGAACTGCTTCAAATCTGCCCTAACAGGTGACCGCTTTCAGTATTTATCTGTGTTGAAAATACTGAAAGCTGTTACAATTGATCCAAAAAAAAAAAAAAAAATCCAGAGATATAGAGTAATAATATACTTTCTGGATTTTTTTCTCTTTTTTGTAAAATGAGATATTTATCACTCTCTGACAAACATATCCTTATATTTCAGATGGTTCTTACTGTGTAAATAAGTTGTATCATGTGAAAGAAATATTTTGGAAAATAAAATTAATAAAAGGCATTCTTTAATCATCTGTGAGGAAAGAGTTACGAACTCACTATATAGTCTATCGGCCATAAATATTTGAAGAAAATTAACTTTGGCAAAGTCTGACAAATTTGCAGATAACAACTCAAAAACAGAAAATTTCATGGTATTATAATGCATTACAGCTGCAGACCAATATAGGTATAATATAAAATCTTTACTGTCTCTCTTCTCTTTCTGTCTATGTGGAAGTAATGGATTATTTTAAATAGGATAGATTCAGTTCTCATTTAAGGTTTATATGGTAGAAAGGGAAATTTAAAATTTTCTCTTCTGTGTTTGCATATACAAGTGTGTAAATGAGGGAAGGCATTGAGTAATTGGAAAGGTAAATGTTCCCTTGATCTTGGTGTTGGAGACTATGCAGGGAATCAAACCATATTTCCCTAATTTCCTGGAACATGCTATCTCAGACATGAAGGTAAAGCTTGGAGTTCCCTTGAATAATGAATCAGGCTTGAGGCATATAAAATTCAATTTTTCTCACTGTTTTTAAGTTCACCTTCCTACAAGATTCATCATAACAATGAAAACAGAATTAGAACTCAGTATATTGGAAAATTTTATTTTCATATAATTAATTCATTTGCCCAAACCACGTAAATCAAAGTTTCTAAAACTTACTATGCAGTAAAAACAACTGGAGGTCTTTTTAACAGTACAGATCATAGGTGCCCTTCCCCAAGTGTCTTTAATTCTGTATTCTGGGTAGGACTCAAGAAACTGCATTTCTAACAAGGCTACAGGTGATTTTGTTACTGGTCCAAGAGTCACACTTTGAGAACACATTGATATACATAATGACATGTATTCATAGAAATTTTGTCTTGAAACTTTGCCCTGGGAAAATGTACACATTCTTAAATATTTATATTTTATATTATTTGCATCTTTTAAGGAGTGGCCTATTATTTAATTATCTAAAGTAACAAAAGAAGAATAAAACTAAACTGCTAATATGGAACTTTGTATACACACATGTATTTTGTGGCCCTGTAGTTCTTTGGGTTGTTCTTTCACTGAAAAAAAAATCAATTTTTAAGTCCTATTAAGCAAAGGGACTTATTATCATCAATAATATAAATTAATTTTAAGTGATAACATTTCTCCAAACATATTATGTAACTGATGTAATTCTAAATACTTTGGTTTTCCTAATATTTAATTTTTCATGAAAAGATAGATATATAAGAAGACTGATGTTATAGAATATCAATAATTATCATAAATAGATAGAAATGAAGACTGTGATATCAGTGCAAGAATAGACAAATAGACTAATAAGTTACAGTACAGAAAAAAGACACATATTCATGGACTTCTGAGTTATTAAAAGATGACACTGAAGAATAGAGGGCAATGAACTATCTTCTCAAATGTTGACAGGTCAACTGGATATCTATAAGGGAAAAAAATGGACACTTTTCTACTATCTCATCTTATACAAGGAATAAATTCAGGTAGAATATATATTTATTTGTAAGTGTTGAAACAATAAAACATCTAGAAGATAAAGAGGAAAATATTCCTTAAACAGCATTCAAAAAGCTCTACCCAAAAAGAAAAAGTTACTGATGAATTAGGGTGTACTAAAATTTGAAAATCTTGTTCATTAAAATATATTATTAAGAACATAAAGAAAGAAAAAAAGAAGAGGGGAGGAAGATATTTGTAGCACCTGTAACTGATGAAGGAGTTATGTTCAAAATGTAAAAAATATCCCAACAAATAAATAGAAAAAAAAGAGGGAACACAAAAGTAAAATGGGCAACAAACTTGAACAGGGTATATAAAATGGACAATATACACATAAACAAGTATTCAATATCTTTCATATCAGAGGAATATAAATTTAATCCACAATGTGATATTAAGAACTCAACAAAAAATGGTTTTGGGAAGATTCCTCCAGTTCCTTGCATGTGCACTCACAATAAATCACCTTCTCACTGAAAACAAAAGCCAAAACCAAACAGATAAACCTCACCTCAGTTAAAAGAAAATATAGGAGACAGACAATAACAATACCACCTGTTGGCCAAATGTGGAATGACTGGTTTCTCACATGTACTGCAAGTAAGAGTGCAAATTGTTACAATAACTTCGGAAAATAGTCTGGCATTATCTACTGAAGTTGATCATAGGGAAACCCTGACCTAGCAATTCCATTAAAGAATGACCTAGCAGCTTTATTTAAGGAAATAAAAAAACTATAAACAACCTAGCTATCGATTATTAGAATAAAAGAGTTATTTGTGGCAGATTCATAAAATTGAGTATCACTATGTTAGTTTTCCAGCTGCTAAAATAAGTACTATATAATGAGTTGACTCAAACACCAGAAATTTATTGGCTCACAGTTTTGAGTCTAGGATAAGTACAAAATCAAGGAATCAGCAACGCGATGCTTTCTCCCAAAGGACTGTGACATTCTGGGTCTGGCTGCCGGTCATCCTTGGTCCTTGGCATTTCTATGACATGGCAATGCAGACAGCAGCTTCTCCTGGCTTCTTCTGGCCATTGGACTTTCACTCTGCCTGTAAAGGACTCCAGTAATCTGGATTAAAGCCCGAACTGAATTCAGTGGGGCCACACCTTAACTGAAATATAGTCCTAAAGAATCTTATTTACAATGAGTCCACACCCACCTAGATGCAGACCAAGACTAAGAACATGTCCAAACTTGGGTACACAGATCAATCCACCACAATTACATGGTGTTGAAAATGAATAAATTACTATTTCCAGCAGCAAGATATACAAATCTCACAAAAGTCATGTTGAGTAAAAGTGCCAGACATAAAATAATTCCTATAAAATTTATATAAACTTCAAAACTTGTTAAAACTAACATACAGTTTTAGGAATCAGTACAGTGCTTAATTTCAGGAGAAGAATGGTGGCTGGGAGAGATCTCAAGGAGGCTTTTGTTATGCTAGCCATAGTCAATTTCTTAAAGTTTCCTTATCTGCATTTTATAATTCAATAAAAAGTATTTAATAAAAATATATTTCATTATAATTAAATTTACTGTACTGTCACTAATGAAAAAAATCTAAACAAAAACTTCACTTGTACACGTGAACTATACAACTCATATCTCAAATCTCTAATTACACTAAAAATAAATTGACTTATAACAACCTTTGTGGTAAGTATAGCAGTAAAGATTTGTATATATTATCAAAAATCTTTTGACTATAAAGGTCATTAATAAGCAATTGAGATAAAATTGGATTTTGAGATTGTTTTAGGGAAAAAATTTAAGGTTTATGTTCGTTTCTTGTTTGACGACTTAAAATCTCATTCTCAGCTTAATCATTATCTCATATAGAATTACCAGATTGCCTGCTAGAATTACCAATTATAGAGATGTAAGGAATATATGTGTTATATTATCCTTAACATTTCCTTTATGAGTTTCTCACAGATGTATTGAAATGTACATTAGGGACAATTGCTTTGCCAGACATTCAATGCTTTTAAATCAAGAACCTACTGAAGGTTCTATCATAGTTGCAGTATTATAAAACCTACTTGCCTTTTCTAATTATATCTCTATTGTTTGTTATATACCAAGGTTTCTTTTTTTTTCCTCAAGCAAATACAAATAAACAGGCAAATTCTCTTGTTAGAAATCCTGACTCTTTTACAAAGGTAAAAGATAAAGGAATGTAGTAATGTAGTATAAGTGCAAGAAAAATCTGCCTTTTTTTGATTAACTAATGTTTTGCTGAGGGTTTACTATGCATTGACAGACAACTTAATCAAGAAGGCAAACGATTTGTGTCTTTGATCAAAGAATAGGTTTTTCATGAATGACACAATTTTTTAATTTTTAAAAAATTTATAATTATACATAAAAATAAACAGTGAATGTTATATCAGGACTGCTACTCAATTAATTACATGGGAGTTTTTAGTGTATTTGCATTCCTCACAATCTGAAAAAATAAATACTTTTAAATTAACATTGAAATGTGGAAAATATGGAAGTCAACGTTTCAGACAATCTTCAGTTGAAGTATTTAAAAGTTCGAAGATGCTAACCGTGTATGTTCTCCAGTATGAAATAAATTTTCTTATACACATGATATATGGGATTTGTAGAGAGATCATTGTACAGGTGAGAGATTGTTGTCTAAAGAGCCTCTGGAATAAGTAAGCATGTCTGGAACCCAGGCTACTTGAAGTTTAGTCCCACACTCCATTTTTTTTTTTTTTAACATGGCTTTTGTTGTTGTTATTGTTGTTTTGTTTTGTTTTGTTTTCAGTAGGGAATGGGGATTGAAGCCAGGACCTTGTAAGTGGGAAGCAAGGGCTCAACCACTGAGCTACAACCACTCCCCTAGTTTTACTCTTAATCCTACCTCACGCTGCCTCATTTATTCACTTACACTTCATTTACAGCTTGTTACCCTCATATTATCAATTCACTTAAGACCTATCCTGTTCAACTGATCAGGTTGATTTGCACCCAAGTTTCCTGATTTTTTTAACCTCTGGAAAATAATCTTAATAGTTTGTGCTCAAGAACCTTTGATTCCTACAGAAATGTCTTATGAGAGAACTTTTTTTAAAAAACTATAACATCATGTTCTTTAAGAAAGCCTGTACATTTGTAACTTGTTCTTAAGATTGGTTTTTAGAAATGGTCATCCAAAGAAATAACTTTCTAAATATTCAGTAGATTTCTAATATCTTTCAGCTCTAATTTTGTTTTTTTTAATACTTTGCTCAATGTCTTTTTTCCCCCAATATATACTGTCAAGTGAATTTTCTATTACTCCCTTTGTGATGATATTATATTATATTATCTACTTCAGAAAGAATCCATAACATTGAAGATTTAGATGACTCAATTTTATTCCCTGCTCTGTTCCTATTTGTGTGGCATTCAGTTGTATCATTTTCAAGTTGATAAGGTTGAGGGACTGCATAATGTCCAAAGTTGCTTCCTGATCTCAGGCTTGTATGCTTCTCAGGTCATAAAATTCAGAAGATTCCTTTGTTCAATAGCTCTGCATTGCGATCATTAGCTACTGTGAGCACTTTTCATTGAGCACGGGTTTACTGTGAAAACAGAAACTGTTTCCTGCTTCACTGATACCCTGCAGGGCTTTAATTATTATTTCTTTTTGGAACTGGAGAAATGTCATGTAAAAATCAACTTACCTTCAGCATACTTTTCAAAACACCACTCCAATAATTACGTTGATTTTATAAATGTACTAACAAAAAGTCTTGGAGTTCATTTGAAAGTCATATTTTTATCTTAATATTGTTAACACCAATATGTAAAGGCCAAGTGGAAGTATTCTAAATTTTAGAAAAACCTGGATCATCATGGAAAAAAAAAGATGAAAAAAAAAAGAATGAGAGAGAAAATATAATAATTTGAAATATTCCCTTCGATACTAAATCAGAGTAGCACAACACTTGGCTTCTCTCATTTTACCACATTTGGCATCATGGAGAGAGAATATATAAAAATATATTTTTTCTAACTATGTCATAGAGAAGTATGATTGGGTAAAAAATCATTTTCTTCCATATTACATAATATTATTATTAAAACAAAGATAGTTTACTTCTATTTCCATCAATATATTCTTACAAAGAAACATTTATATAAATCTCTGGTTGAATTGTAGGTCTCTATCAAAGACGATGTTTCAAAACAAAAAAAGAAGTTTAAAAGGCCTTTAAGATCATCTACGATTTTCAACATCATATCTCCATGAATTAGATTCTCATCTCAAAAAAATTATGGGGAAAGAATTTAGCAAATTATAGTATATTATTAATAAATCTATCAATTACATATCTTAAGAAAATAATTTTTGAAATTGTTATAATAGTTATATTATCTTTGTAATAGTTATGTTATCTCTGTTAGCGTCAGTACAATTTTCAAGTTAAAAAAAAAAACTAGATTTCTACCAACTCAAGAATGCCTCATAAATTCCTAAAATTTGAAAATCTGTATGGGGCTCAAAAAACTTTGTCATTCAATGACTTACCCAAATTTATTAAGTTTATCAACATTATTCTTTGGCAGAATTGGCAAATTGTTAGCAAAAGATTCTTGATAGAAGGCTAGTGAATACTTTTTTTCTTGTTTGTTTCTTGATTGTTTTTCTTTTCTTTTTTTTTTTAATGCACATTGTTTGTTCTTGGGTAATGTGAGTTTGCCTTGTTATCTTAAAATTCACTCATTGAAAAGTGAAAGACCACCATCTTCTAGGAAAGTGATAGATCTGACACCTTTTTTCCCCCCATATGCTATGGGAAAAAAATGTGAAAAGAAAAAGTGACTATTTGGTGTGGTACTAAATGGATTGGATATGTTGATTTTGTATATTTGCCTGTTTGTGTTTTTGATGATTTTTTTTGCTTTGTTGAACTTTTAGGTTCCAGTCAGTGGACTCAATGAACTAATTTAAAAAAATGTCATCGGTAAATATGGACTTTTAGAAACATAGCCATAAATATATTATCACATTTAAAAATTGATATTCCTTTAATAAAATTAATATCCAGGTTTAAAAAACGATTTGTTCTATTTGGGATACAAATGAGATTTATATGTTTCTTGTGTCTCTTTTAATTATACAAGTATAAGCTATCTCTTTTTTAACCCTTGCAGTTTATTCGTTGAAGAAAAATTGGGTTGTTTGATAGAGTTTCCGGCTGTCTGAACTTTTCTATTTGCAGCCCTGTATTTTCATTTAACCTGTATCTCCAAACCCTGTATTTCCTGAAAATTGACAGATGAATCTTGAGACCTGATCAGATTTTTGGTGAAAAGCTTCATACATGGTAGAGTATAATGTTTCTTTTTTTTTTTTTTAGCCAACATAAGGAGAGTTTGGGAAACATATTGTTGACAATTATGATTAGAGTGCCCTACTTGAGAGGATTGAATGATACTCTGAGTGCTAATGAAGTTTTTTTGTATTTTTTTTTTCCCTGAAGGGAATCACTACAGATTACTCTGTGGCAGAAATCTTAGAGAGGATAAAGCTTCTTCCTCTCTCAGGGGTTAGTATTGTTGTGATCAGGCTAAAAGCAAAGTGATAACCAAACAGTCTCACTGGGGACACTTGAGCAGAGTTGGTAACAATTGAGGGCTATTGAGCAATGCATCCTAGTTAGCACGGCTGGGCTACCCCTTCTTTATGTTTTGGACATCGTTAGTGCTTGAGTAAAATTTATTTTATCTTGTCATCTTATCCTTTAATAAGTTTTCATGAATTAATGACAAACCTTTACCAACAGTGGGACAAAGTAGTATTGGCTATTCCTTCTTTTGTCCACATCTATTACCTAAGCCAGATACTCTTTTGGGAACTGGGAGTGTGATATAATAAAAACCATCATGACCTCTGGATTGGCAGCATTTATAATCAAATGAGGAAAAAAAAATTTGATCAAATGATCTTAATTAATTTATAACTGCTAATTGACAGAGGACTCTGAAGGCACAGAACATAAAGAAGTTATATAGCAAAGCAGCCAAACATCAAGATTTAACAAGAGATAACCAGGGGCAGTCCAAGGCTGGGCACATTTTGGAGGTGATATGTACCCATCAGGATACGATTGTGGAACATGAAAATATAGGATTTCTCAGCTGATTGAAGACATTACTTGAGGGTAGCGGTCCTATACATGAAAAGACTTCGGAGGTCTCTGAGATATAAGCTGTGGAACATGAAAATATATATTATTAGATATTGAAAAGAGTTTAATAAAAGGATTACTTCTAAAAGAAGATGTATGAGCTATCTGGTTTTCATCTCAAAACTGACTGTAAAGCACATATTCATATTGTTTGTACTGCCAATCCACACAGGAAACATTGGATAGACAGAAAACTAGATCCAGTTAAACAAAATCTTAACTTCTGGATAGTTCTAAAAATAAATTTTATCTGCTGTTTGCAATACAAACTAAATGGCTTGCTGATTATATTAACTGCACCAGATTCTGGATGACTAGCTTTCTTTGTCTACAAACACTGAGTGATTTTCTAAAGGCCACATATAAAATAACTAAAAGTAATCATGTCCAAAACTATGAACACAAGTTGAACAGAATTAGAAATACAATTTTCCCTATGCCAGGAATGATTTCTCTACTTCAGTAATTCCTTGTGTGGGAGAAAGAGCCACCAAGGATACTTTAATATAAAGGAACAACAATTTTTTTTGTAATAAATGAGGAACAGAATAAATAGAAAGACAGAACATAGTATGGAATAAATATAAAACAAAGAATAGTTTTTTACTTAGAAAATATAAAATGCATCTGATACCTGCATTGCTCACATAGATTATTATTCAGAGAAGATAAGTGGTGGCAGATGTAATTTTGTTACTGAAAGAACTTAATGGCAAACACTTCTCAAAGAAAATTAATCCTGAGCTTTTCTAATTGGACTCCTCTCCTCTTTCCTCCCTAAATTTCCATCTGGAGTTTGCAGAAACAATAGCAGTCTTAATGGGATCTAATGGTTTGAGTGATTTCGCATTCCCAAGTCTTCCTGCTGGTAGTGTTCATAGACTCCTTTTGTAGGTGGTAGGATGATTCATCTGGAAACCTGATCATTCATTTCATTAAAAGCTGCTTAGAAACAATATATTAAAATTTACATAAAAATTCTCCTTTCTATTCTTGTATCTTTTCATTCCTGACATACTTTTATCCAGAAGTAATGGGTGATATTAATGTTATTAGAGATCTTATTTATCAGAAATGAACAGACCATTATTATTTATTATATATTTAACCATGAAAGCAGATATTTCAAACTCCCATTATTAGTGTTGCATTTCCCTTGTCAAAGCCTTTATACAAAAAGCTAAATAATAATAATAATAAATATCAAGTAAAATAGTAAAAAGTTGCCAAATTACAAGCATTCTGGACAAGATATTTTAGGAAGGGGAAATAGCTAAAAATATACAGGGGGCAAAAGACGAAAGTGCAGGTATTCAATCCTACAGTTCCACGAGTATTCCCCAAGTGATGTTTCAATGGGAGATTAAGAGGAGAAGGAGGAAGATGATTTTTATTCTGGGGACACTCAAGTGTTGTAATGAGCAGCTGAAGGAATGGCTGTGATTCCAATGATGGAACCATCCCCCAAATTCCCATGAAATGGCTCCTTACCTCTGTGATCTTGCCTGGTCTGGCATGCGCAGTTTTCCACTGGTGAAATTTCCTAATTTCCTGTCTAGCATCTTCTCATAAGATGACCAACAATCCTCATGGCATTCTAAATCAGTATTGTCCAAGAGAAGTATAATTCAAGCCACATGTGTAATTTTAAATTTTCTAGGAGCCACAATAACTTTTAATTATTTCTATACAAAGTCTACATCAAAACTCATTAATGAATATCTTGCACTTTTCTTACTAAGTCTATGAAAACTGCGTATAGCAGTTCTCAGTTTGTACTAGCCACACTTAGTGTTTATAATTTAAAAATTATAAAGAAAATAATAATAGCCACATGTAGCTAGTAGCTAGCATTTTGTATAATAGCAATGGGCCTGGTCATTCTCCTTCATGTAGCCTAGATCTTGGTGTAGATTTAGCAATTAGGTACATTATCAGTGATTCCAGTCATTGGCACACTCTAAGAAACCTAGAAGTGAGGTAACCATGTTCCCCTTTAGGAAGTCAAGTATCAAGATTTTTTTTTAAAGTGCATTTTAAAAGAGTTCTGGGAACATGGCATTGGAGTAGGCAGACAAGGCTCAGTTCTCTCATAAAAACAATGGAGAAAGGCCCAAAAGCTGTCTGAGAGACCTACTTTTGGGGTCAGCAGATGAAGACAGAGCTACACAATCCCCAGGAGGTGAAAAGAAACAAAGAACCCAAAATAACAACTTTGAATTAGTAAACCTCTGCAGTGGCAGGAAGAACACCCATTCCCCACCCTCAAAATATTCAGCCTGGTTAAAAACCATGGCCCACTGCAGCCAACAGAGAGGGGAACAGATATCTTCCTCCCTGGGAAAAGGGAGGGTATGACAGAGGGAAGAGAGAGATCTCTCTTCAGTGGATTTGACCAGCAGAGCCCACTTTGTATCTTAGCTCTGGACAGACCAGAAACAAAAAATAGAGATTGAAAGAAGCACCTCCCTGGAAAGGTTCGATGATGAGCACCATCTGCTGGTTGGCCCAGAAACTGCAAGGATAAAAACTACTCTTCGGTCTCTTTTAACCTGAAATGCTGAGAGAAAATCTGTGACTTATTAAAGAATTCCTGGCCCAATTTTGATAATTTAACCTAGGTAATTTTAAATACTCAGAATATTTGGAACCCAAAATCAAAGAAGAGTTGTGAAAAAAAATTAAAACACTAGATGAGAGAGAAAAATAGATTGTCAGAGTAAATTTACCAATATTTTCAGATACATGGACATCAGCAAAAAATTATAAGACATGCTAGGAAATAAGAAGGAGAAGAGAATGAAAAAAGGACAGAAAGAGTATTTGAGGAAATAATGACTGAAAAGTTCCCAACCCTTATGAAAGATATAAATATCAATATCTAAGAAGGGCAATGCATGTCAAAGAGAATAAATCCAAATAGATTTACCCCAAGAAAACTACTATTCAGAATGACATATATCAGAGATATAGAGAGGATTCTGAAGGCAGCAAGAGAAAACAAAATTATCACATAATGGGAACCTCAATGAGATTACATGCTGACCTCTCATCAGAAACCATGAAGGTGAGAAGACAATGGTATTATGCACTTAAGGTATTGAAAATGAAAATTTCAAGCCAAGAATTCTATAACTGGCAAAACTCTCCTTCAAAAATGAGAATGATTTTAAAGTCTTCACAGGCAAACAAAAACTAAACTGAGAGAGTATGCTACCAAAAGACAAGAATTACAAGAAATTCTAAAGTAAGCACAGTTGCCTGAAAGGAAAAATCAAGGTAGAGACTTGGAGAAGAGTGTAGAAATGAAGATTATTTGGGAGGGTAAATTAAAGGTCAAAAAGACAGATAATAGTAATACATGACAACAGAAAGTCAAAGGACAAAATGGATGAAGTAATCAATGCTTTAAAGTAATAACATTGATTGTTACTGCTTAAACTCCCCAAACAAAAGATATAGACTGATACAATGGATAAAAAAATATGAGCCATTTATATGTTGTCTACAAGAGACTCACCTCACATGTAAGGACACAACCAGGTTGAAAGTGAATGTCTGGAAAAAGATATTCCACAGAACTGGTAATCAAGTAAGATGTACAGTAGAAATACTAGTAAAAGACAAAATAGATTTAAAATGCAAAACTATTATAAGAGATGATAAAGGACATTATATATTAATAAAAGGGGTGACTGAAGAAGAAATAACTATAATAAATATTTATGCACCTAACCTGAGTCCTCTAAGGTACATGCGGCACACTGGCAAACTGAAGGGAGAAATAGATGTCTCTACAATAACATTTGGAGACTTCAATACCATTTTCAGCATTGGATAGACCACATGGACAGAGAATAATGAAAGAAAATAAGAGCTTGAATATTTTGTGAATGAACTAGACCTAAAAGACTTTTAAAGAGCATTACACCCCAAATGGATATATATTCTTTTCAAATGTTCATGGATCCTTCTCCAAGATAGACCATATGTTGGGTTACAAGACAGGTCTTAATAAATTTTAAAAGTTTGAAAGTATACAAAACACTTCTCTGATCTTAACATAATAAAGGTAGAAATCAATAATAGATGGAAAAAGGGAAAATTCATAAATATATGGATATTAAGCAACACATTCAAATAATCAGTGGGTCAAAGAAGAAACTGCAAGAGAATTAAGTAAATATATTAGATGAATGAAAACAAAAACACAATATATCAAAATCTATGGAACACCACAAAGGCAGTCCTGAGTGGGAAATGTATAGCCCTTAATGTTCACATTAAAAAAAAAGAAAGAACTAAAATCGAAGACCTAACTTCACACCTGGATGGTCTAGAAAATGAACAGCAAGTGATTCCCAAAACAAGCTGAAGGAAAGAAAGAATAAAAAACGGAGCATAAAAAAATGAATTTGAGAACAAAAAAAATTAGAAAGAATCAAGAAAACCAAAAGCTGGTTCTTTGATATAAACAAAGCCTTAGCTAGACTGATAAAGAAAAAAAGAGAGAAGATGCAAATAAATAAAATCTGAAATGAACACAGAAGACATTACCACTGACCCCGCAGAAATAACAGAGATCATAGGAGGATTCTATGAACATTTGCATGCCAAAAAACTAGACAATGTAGATGAGATGGACAAATTCCCAGAACACATGAACTATCTACCCTGACCCTAGAAGAAATAGAAGATCTCAACAAACCGATCACAAGTAAAGAGATTGAAACATTCATTTAATACCTCCCCAAAATGAAAAACCCAGGACCAAATGGCTTCACAGGTGTATTCTACCAATCATCCAAAGAAGATTCTTTACCAATCTTGCTCAAGGTCTTCCAAAAATTTGAACAGGAAAAAACACTACCAAACTAATTCTTTGAAGCCAACATTACCCTAATACCAATACCAGATAAAGATACTATGAAAAAAGAAAACCAAAGACCAATATCTCTAATGAATATAGTTGCAAAAAATCCTCATCAGAATACTTGCAAACCAAACCAGCAGCACATTAAAAGAATTATACACCATGATTAAGTAGTTTTTTTTCCACCAGATATGTAAGGGCTTTTCAGCATACGAAAATCAATTCATGTAATAAACTACTTTGATAAATTTAAGAAGAAAAATCACATGATCCTCTCAATTGATGAAGAAAACTCATTTGACAAAATACAGCATCCTTTCTTGATAAAAACACTCCAAAGGATAGTAATAGAAGTAATCTTTCTCAATATGATAAAGTGCATATATTAAAAAAAACTTCAGGTACCACTGGGTATTACTTTTTTTTAAAAACAGAAAACTACAAGTGCTGGAAAGGATGTGAGGAAACAGGAACATTCCTTCACTGTTGTGAGAATGTAGAATGGTGAACCCTTTGTGGAAGACAGTTTGGCAGTACCTCAAGAAGCTGAACAGAGAACTGCTGTATGAGCCAGCAATTCAGTTACTAGAATTATACTCAGAAGAACTAAAACCAAGGATGTGAACTGATGTTTGCATAACAATGTTCATAACAATGTTATTCACAATTGCTAAAATATGGAACCAACCCAACTGCCCATCAAACAATGAATGGGTAAACAAAATGTGGTCTATACACACAATGGAATACTATTCAATTATAAGAAGAAATTAACTCGGGATACATATGACGACTTGAATGAACCTAGAGGATATTATGTTGAGTGAAATTAAGCAGATACAAAAGGACAAATATTGAATAGTCTCACCAATATGAACTAAATATGATGAGTAAACTCATAAAGGGAAACTCTATAGGTTGCTAGGAAAGAGAAAGTGGGTTGAGAATGGGAGATGGTGCATATTGTATATATTAATAAAGTTAATTGTGAAAGTGTAGAAATGAATAAAGTTGAGAGTAACACATTGTAATGAGTATAGCTAACACTGCTGATTTATAAATGTGATTGTGGCTGAAAGGGGTAGTATGTGGAAGTAAATGTCAATTGAAAAAAAATTTGAGAATAATCTAGGGTATGCAGAAAAAAGATTTTGGTGGTAGATGAAAATTATGTATAAATATAAAAATACTTTTTTACAAAGTGCTAAGAATATGGTGATACATGGGAAAATCACAATTAGTGTAACTTATGGACTGTATTTAACAGTAATGGCAAGACGGTACATTTTCAATAATAAGAAAAAACAATAGGGGATATAAAAGGGTATGGGATTTTTCCTTTTGGAGGAATGAAAATGTTCTAAAATTGACTGAGGTGATAACAGCACAACTCTGTGATGAAAACGAAAGTCAAAGATTTTGTGCATTTTGAATGGATTGTTGTACAAAGTATGGGACTGTATAACAGAGGGAATCCAGTGATGGCTGATGGACTGTGGCTAACAGAACAAATATGAGAATGTTTTCTCCTGAACGATAACCAATATAATACTAATATAGAGTGTTAATAATTGGATGGATTGGAGGAAAAATATACCAAATGTAGGATATGTACTACATTAGTAGTAATATTTTGAAGATGCTCTTGCATAGCTTTTAACAATGTTTCACAACAATGCAAGGTATTGGTGGTGGGAAGATGTATGGGAGCCTTGTATGATGATATGCATGATTTTTCGTAAGTTCACAAATTTTAGTATACACTTATTGCTTACGTATGTTCATGTATGAATGATATAGTTAAATAAAATTTTATGAAAAAAGTGCATTTTGGAGCAAGTATACACCAGTCTTAATGACTCTGGTAATCAATGGGACATCTGAAACGTCATTTTATGTCTGGTATATCAAATCTAGGTGTTAGGCTGATGCATTCTTTACTCTCAGAACTGTTTATCAATGATGGAATTGTTGACAAAGCCCTTAAAATGACATTATTCCCTAGGTAGGAATAAGCAAACTAATAGGAAAAGAGTCAGAATGTCAGTTTCAGTGAGGATGTGAATCATATAATCCATATTCAAGTAGTTTTTCCATAGGCAATTAGTATGTTTCTTATAAAGGCCAAAGTATTAAAAGCATGAGTCTTTTCAGTCAGATAGAGCTAGGTTCTAATCCTGCCTCTACCATCAGTTTCTGTGCTTAACTTTTTCATAACAGAAACCTCTTTCACTTTAGGATAGGAACAATAGTATTAATATTATGTTGTTAATAATTCTATTTCCTATCGTACATTGAACGTCTTGACTCAGATCCTTTGCTAAGGATTTCACCTCCATTATTTAATAAATGATGTCAATAAATATCAATAAATGCATGTAATATGACTATCATATATTGGCTAATCATTCCGGTCACTACAAGAAAACAAAATTATTATTGATAATAATTATCGTTACTCTCTTTATTATTTTCTAGTCTCCTGCCTTCAATTTGATTAACTGACATCTCAATTTTCTTCATAAGAAGAAAACTCCTATGGTCCAGACAACGTGTTTTATTTGTTACATAATTTATATATAGATAGCATATAGTTTGTTTATTGCTTGGAAACCCTTTGGTGCATAAGTGCTCAATAAACAATGAATGAGCAACTCAGTCAGCCAAAAAAAAAAAAAAAGGCCTTTCTGAATTTAATAGTCTTCATTGGGTTAAGCCAGACTATCTCAATTACACACTCTAGTTCATTTATAGAACTGTGTTTGGCAGATATCTTCTAAATTTTAGAATCTAAAATTTAGAATCTAAACTTTTAGAATCTAAAAGTTGCTGAAGCAAACCAAAGGAGATACAACCCAAATGTTTATCCTAAAGGAGGAATCAGATTCCTCCGCCCAGGGGAACTAACTTGTTTATTCATATTCCTCTTCTCCTGTGCCTTCCACTATATCTAGACCCACCAATGTGCCTCCAGATTGGCTAAAGGCTGGAGCAGAATAGCAAACAGTGACATACTCAGAGGTGAGGCCTGTGGGTGCAGATGCATATGAAAACTGCCTTCTTGTTTGCTTGATTTCAGAGCTGGGGCTTCATTAAGTCTGCTTACCTATTTATTCCAAAATTAAACAAAATATTTAAGTTTTTGCATGTGTCATATGTATGTAGGTTAAAAACAAACAATATCAAAACAATTTTGAACAAATGCTGCGTTAAGTGTTTTCATGTAGAAATATCGGTATAAAAACCTAATTTAAAAATGCTCATTATATAAGAGCTATCAAAATTTACTGACAAAGATAATCAGCATTTTGTATAAATTGTTATTTTGAATGACAACCATTGCCTGTAGATTTTCCTAAAAATCTCAAAACTTTACTTCAATGGGAGTAATTTTTTTATGTAGTCACACATTTTCTATTAACATTAACAGCAAGATAATTGCTCATTGGGATGTGAAAGGCGATAACAGAGGTGTATATCTTTTTTTTCACAACTGGGCTGTTAATTAAAGAATGTCCACCTTAAAATGACATATACCATTAAAGGGTAAAAATTTTTGTTGTAATGGCTCAAGAATTCTAGTTTAAAATATTTCAGGAAATTTCTAAAGTCAATATTAGAGCTTCTGATGAGTCATGACAAATAAGAGATTAATTTCTTTATACGTGATCATCTGGAAGAGATTTTAGAGGGGGTTTTCGCAAAAGTAATAAACTTCAAGGTCTCTCAAAGGAAAAAGGTGAAAAAAATGTGCCTCCACCTGTTTCTTTTGCTCCCTCTCTTCCTTCCTGCTTTTTTCTTTCTTTCTCTTTCCCTTTCAAGCAGAGAAATTAAACTTCAAAGATAGATGTCATGTGAGCACGAGAAATGAGACCCTTATTTAGGAGCTCTAAAGGATGAAAGATTATTGCCTAAGGGGAAAATGAGCTTGTCTCAGAAAGTCCTGTAACTACTTGGTCAGAATAAAAGGTATGTGCAATCCTGCTAAAGAGCTTCCTGGGAAGCCCATCCTCTCTGATTACCACGCTGTTGGCAAGATATCTCATAGGTAGAGATGGGAGGCAAGATTCACAGATACACTGATTTACTCCTCTTCACTGCAATGAGGATTCAGCAGAAATGGGATCTGACTGATACATACGATTCAGGGAAATACACCAGAAAAGCGCTAGCTTTTCAGTAAACTGAGAGGAAGCTTAGAGTGAAAATGTATCCAAAGATGAAAAGCACAATAAAAGTGTAGCAATTCATCAAACTCGTGAGCATTATCAAGTCATCCTAGTTCTAGGACCTACACAGTTCCAAGCTGAGGTAGAGGAGTCCAGCCAGGCATTAGCTTTATAATTCTGTCTTCAAGTTATTTAGGGAACTGGCTGCTAAATGACGGTTACAGAGCATTAAAACAAACCACCGCCCCAACCCCCGCTTTGCTAAGCTCTAGGTATTCTCAAAGAGTTACCTAGAAAATGGAAGAATTTGGCAGAATAAATGAAGGTTAAGTCATCAACAGCAAAATCATTCTTTTCTCATTTCAAAAGATCTATAAGAGGGCATAGCGCAGCCCTTGCTGTGTTAAATTGCAAGCATAAATATTTGAAGGTAAGCTTGAAATGTGCTTCTGGTTCAAGGTTGCAACACTAAACGAGAGCTCACTTCTTCCTTTGAATATATCTTTTCCTAAACTGTTAGGCTGATCAAATTACTGTGCTGCAAAGCATATTTAATATTCGTGACACTTAGCCTATCTAAATAAGGAGGAATTGTGTTACTAGTAGTTACCTTTACTGGCTTTAATCCATATCCATTCTGAACCAAATTCGACATATATATGTCTGTGTGTGTAAATGTATATATATACATGGACTCAGAACCCTTACATTATTTAGCACTACTCTTAAAGCACATTGTATTGAGTCTGGAAGTGAAAGATGTGTGTATAAAATTTGATGAATAATTTTAACTTTCTGGATCTTTTCGGTTTCCTTATTTGCAAAATGATTGATTTAGGAAAAAAGCTGGGGGGCTGGAATGAGATGGTTAAAGAGGGATAATTATCTTTAATCATAAAGAGATATGTGGTCAAGCATGTATCTATATTATTCTACTCATTCCAATATAAAAATATGATTGAGTCCTTCATTTTCTGAATACTTAAAAGCTGTGCTAATAAGCTAAATAAAGTTCTGTTTGTTTTTTTCTCCAGCTTTAGCTCTGAGTAGCTTGTTTGTTTTATAAGATGGTCTTAGATATTTCTGTGAAGCTGCATTAAAAATGAAAATAAATCATAACTATAAATCAATTCCATACCAAGATTTAACAGTAAATACATGCCTTTGGCAGTTTCTTTTACCTTTTGACCCATATACAATATTATAACTGACTGATCTAGTTACCTTGAATGCCAGTTTGGCCCCATTAGATTCTAGGCAATTATCTGTTTAGATGAAGTATAGAAATAAATCATCTCCATTTTATATAAAGTGTTGACATTTATTGATTTAATGTTCTCTTAAAATCTTTCGGGGAAATGGTTTTTAAATTACAATAATAAGTGGACAGAAATTAATGGACTTACCTAAACTAGTGCAACATATTAGCAGGTAATCATTCATTGGCAAATTTTTGTGATTAAGCTTTTGTTAAGGAAGCTAGTGAATTTAATTTATACTCTTTCTTTTAGGAAAATTATGGCTAAAAGGCTATATTTAGCTATCCTTTTGTAACTTGTATGACTTCTCTGTGAGCTAGTTTTTGAAGATACTGCTCTATGGAGAAATATAATTATTTTCTTTTGATTCTGATCATATGCTATGTTTTCTGGCTTTATTAAACTAAAAGTCATTCAAAAGAAACTCTTTGAAAAAATTTTACTCTAAATAATTTAGGAAGAAGAAATAAACTATTATCAATATAATAAATGATTAACATTCAGACACTTCTGCATTAACATTTAGTAGGAAAATATGTTGCAATGTTACATGCAATATAAGTTTTACTAAATATATAAAAACATGGAGCGTAAATCATTCAGATTATCTTCCTAGTCTCCAAGATAGCTGTAAATACACATAAATAGTGTCTCTCTACAAATACATAATTAGTTCTTTTCTTTTGCCTTGTAATTCCTTACATGTTCTTTACTTTGTTGGTATATTAGCTTTCTTCAATCGTTTATTAATTACCTATCCTCTTCCTGGTTTTGGTTTTTTTTTCATTTTCATCTTCACAACAATAGGAGTGTGGTTTCTCCCTTTCAATATTCTCTTTTGGTGCCAAAAATTTTATCTAGAAATCGTTACATTTTGCTCAGTTATGTTTGCATATACAAGCAGAAATAAAGTCTGAGTATAATACTTCCTCCATAATATCTGCTTTGTATTGAAGCATCTTTAAATAAGGATTTTTCTAAAATCAATAATAAAAGTTTTGTTGTCAACTAAGATTAAATTAAAGGAGTATGGATCATAGTAAGTTTATTCAATAAAGTTATGTGGAAGCTGAATTTTGTCTCAGCAGAAAACAAAGAAATACCAAAAAAGGCTCAAAGGTTATGTTTTATCTTCAGCTATTTTTTTTAGTGGGGAAATAAGTTATCTGAATTCTTGCCTTACATATTTTGAAGGATTGTGTGTTTTTGTAGCCAGTGTCTAACCATACTGTTACTAGATACAAAACTATTATTCTTCTATATAGGAACATCTCATATTTTTTAATGTCACATTTTGTGTGATCTATGTACCTTTTTTAAAAAAAGATAATAAAAAAGGAAAAAAAAACTATTATTCTTCTATTACAAGTATCTGTGACATATAGTTAAATATGAAAATTGTGAGGTCAAAGAATTTAATGCTACAACATCTTAGATAGAAAATAAAATGAGTTGCATTCTTGCATATTTCTGTACCCAGTGTGTTTGATGTGCTTTTATGAGTTTCTCATAGATTGGTGCTACATAAAAGCTAAGACAGGAATACAAAATGAATATAGGATATGGGTTAAAACAACTTTTAGGCCTTTTTAGTTTGCTTAAAACTACCAATGAAAAATAGCAGAAATGGGTTGGCTTTTTTTTTTATTTTTAAGATTTATTTATTTATTTATTTCTCTCCCCTTCTTCCCCCCTCCCCCCCACTCCAGTTGTCTGTTTTCTCTGTCTATTTGCTGCATCTTCTTTGTCTGCTTCTGTTGTTGTCAGCGGCACAGGAATCTGTGTTTCTTTTTGTTGCATCGTCTTGTTCTGTCAGCTCTCCATGTGTGTGGCACCATTTCTTGGGCAGGCTGCGCTTTCTTTCCTGCTGGGTGGCTAGGGGCACGCTCCTTGCATGTGGGGCTCCCTGATGCGGGGGACACCCCCATGTGGCAGGGCACTCCTTGCGCTCATCAGCACTGCACATGGGCCAGCTCCACACGGGTCAAGGAGGCCCAGGGTTTGAACCGCAGACCTCCCATGTGGTAGACGGACGCCTTAACCACTGGGCCAAGTCCCATTCCAAGGCTGTGAAAATGTTCAAATCAAGACATCAGTGGAGATACAGTCTCACTAAGGTTCAGCTGTTGGTGATCCTGGACTCATGCCACATGGCAAAGCATAATGGCAGCCAGGATCTCTGCCTTCCCCTCCAGTCTCACTTTCTCCCTGAGCCCTGCTGAGGGCTATAAGGTACTTGGCTTCTCTCTCCATTTGTTGCTTCAGCTCAGGCTGCTTCATTGATTTCAGCCTCAGGCCTCTCTCTCAGCCTTTTAGGGCTTCTCTGTATTTCTGTTGCTCTGAAGATCTTAGAGTCCTTGCTCACATGGGAGAATAGCGTGATGTTTTTCCTCTCCTCTCTCCTCAGTTTAAATAGAATCTAATAAAGGATTAAGACCCATCCTGAGTCTAACAATCTAAGCAAAGGCTCTTAACTGAAGCTATCTAATTAAAAGGTCCCTTAACTGAATCTAATCAGAAGGTCATCCACAATGAGTTATGGGCACAGGAGTGGGTTCACTTTAGGAACAAGATTTTCTATGCTCCACAAAATTATAAACCTAAGACAGGCTTTCAATTATACTGGAAATAATAATTTTGGCTTGAAATTTTATTTTGAATTGATTAGGAAAAATGATGATTGGAAAAGTTAGTTCCACTTTAAAATTATTGGCTTTTGTACAATGATCACAATTTGACTTTTGAAAAGCTTTCCTCTGGGATACAATCAAGCACACAGCACATATATTTTGGGAGTCCCAGAAGGAGAAGAAAGAGAGAAAAAGGCAGGAGGAATATACAAAGCAAAAATGACAGAAAGCTTCCCAAACTTAGCAAAGACATGAATATACACATTAAAGAAGCCCAGAAAAGACCAAACAGAATAAACATGAAGAAAAATAAACCCCATCATATATTGATCACTCTAGCAAAAGCAAATTAGAATACATTCCCTCATTCATTCTATGAGATCTGCATCACCCTCATACCAAAGATGGATAAAGATACTACAAAAAAACAAAACAAAACACAGATCAATGTCTTTTATGCAAACCAAATCCAACAGCACATTAAAACAATTACACAGAGTATAATGGATAGAGTGGGGAAATTGAATTGGAAGTTAAGGCCTATATGTTCAGGGTTCCTATGTGGAATAGTGGAAATGTTTGGTAATGGATAGTGGTGATGATAGCACAACATTCTGAATACAATTAGCACTGAAATACATATATGAATATGACTAAAAGGGGAAATATTAGATTACTTTTGGCAACAGAACAAAATTTTTTAGAATAATACATGGAACTACCCTACCCAAATCGCAAACCTTAAGTTAAATCTGAACAGTAATTAGGAATGCAATTATAAAAATACACTAACCTCAAATGTAACAAATGTTCCATACCAACTCAAGTTGTGGGTTGTATGTTGGTGTATGGTAATCCTCTATTTTATGCATGGTTTTTCTGTAAGCCCACAACTTTTCTAATAAAAGAAAACGAACAAGAGACTAAGGGTGAAAAAAAAAAAGATCAAGTTTCACAGAGATGGAACAGAGGAAAAAGCTTTCTCCTAGAGGTGAAATAATTGCATAAAAATTTCTATCTTAAACATTTTATGGCATATCCAGGGCAAAAATGAGATGAAGAAGAACTGAGAAAACCTAACACATTGTACATAGGCTACTCAAAAGGTCTAGAGTAAGTTGGACCAAGCATTAAAGAGACTTTACACAAAGCCAATGAACAACAAAAACTTAGACGAGAGAGAAACTGACAGAATTAACTTATCAAGATAATCAGTTGCTCAGCCCTCACCAAACAATCAAAATCCTTACTAAGAAACAGGATGATATGACTCAGTCAAGGCAACAAACCAAAACTTCATAGGAGACAGAGAATTTGGAACAACTATCAAAGAAGTTCAAACAAACCTCCCAAATCAATTCAAAGACAGGAAGAAAAATATAGAGGTAGAGCTAAAGGATATTAATAAGGTAATGGTGAGCTTAAAGAAGAATTTGAAAATATAAGAAGCAGCATACAGAAAATATGAAGATGAAAGGCACAATAATAAAGATTAAAGATATACTAGAGGTATAAAACAGTGCCCAAATTTGAACAAACAGAAGAATCAGTAACCTAGAATACAGAAATCAAAATCATAAAGTGAGAAGAACAGATAAAGAAAACACTAGGAAAATTGTCTCAGGGATTTGGGTGATAGCATGAAGTGCACAAATATATGTGTGACATGTGTCCCAGAAAAAGAAGCAAAGGATCAAGGGGTAGAAAAAATATTTGAGGAAATAATGGCAAAAAAAATTTTGCTAACTCTTTTGAAGGGCATAAATATCTATATCCAAGGAGTACAATGTACTCCAAACAGAATAAATCCTAAGAAACTTCCTCTGAGCCATGTAATAATGAAAATGCCAAATGCTAAAGATAAAGAGAGAATTCTGAAATCAGCAAGAGAAAAGCAGTTATCACAAGGGGATCCTCAATAAAACTAAGTGCTGATTTTCAACAGAAATCATGAATGGGAGGAGGCACTATTATCATATGTCTAAGACACTGAGGAGGAAAACTGCCAGCCCAAACTTCTTTATCTGGTAAAACTGCCCTTCAAAAATGAGCAAGAGTTTATCTTTTAATTTAATCAAAGATAAACAGAACCTGAGAGAATTCATCAATGAAAGAACTTCTCTACAAGAATTACTCAAGGGAATTCTGCAGGTTGTAAGGAAAAGTCAGGAGAGGATGGCTTGGTGTAATGTGAAGAAATGAAGATCTTTAGTAAAGATAATTAAAAGGTTAACTGCAAAACTCAATAGTATTGTATCCTCAATATACAACTCTGCTCTTTAATTCCTATAAGTGTCAGAGTACCAGTGAACAAGAAAAAGGCATATTTGCTGATAATGGGACAAAAATAACAAAGTAGAGAAACAGTGGGGTATGGGAGCAAAGAATGTGTATGCTATTGGAGTTATGTTGGTATCTTTTCAATTAGTAGGTCATATATGTAGGTTGTGTAATATAAACTTTAGGGTCACCACAAAGAAGTATTTAAAAAATATACAGAAATAAAAGTGAAAAGGGATCATTCAGATATATCACAAAAGCTCAACTATACAGAAAAGGAGGTTGAAATAAAGAAAAATTGAGACAAAAAAGGTATGACATGTAAAATCTAAAAAAAGATATGACAAAATGGCTGAAATTATTACTGCATTTACATTAATATCACTGAATACTAAAAGATTAAGTTCTCAAATTAAAAACATATATTGGCAGAGTGGATTAAAGAAACATGATCCAAATATATGTTGTTTAGAAGAGACTCACTTTAGATCCAAAGACACAGAAAAGTTTGAAGTGAAAGTATAGAAAAAGTTGTTCCATGTAAATTATAACCAAAACCAGAGTGGGGCAATTATATGAACATCCGACAAAATAGGCTTTAAGTCAAAAGGTGTTATAGGAGACAGTGAAGGACATAATTTATTAATAAAATAAGTAACCCACCAAGAAAAAATAGCATCAAAAATATTTATGATTCACGGTGCCCCCAAAATACATGAGGCAAACAGAGACAAAATGGAATAGACATCTCTAGAATAATAGTTGAGATTTCATCAATAGATAGAATATCTAGACAGAAAATCAATAAGGAAAGAAAGAACTTAAATAACATGATAAATGAACCAAACCTAACAGACAAATAAAGAACATTACACCCCACAACAGCAGGATATACATTCTTCTCAAGTATACTGATATCATTCTCTGGAAAGACCACAAGTTGGGTCACGAAACAAACTTAATAAATTAAAAAAAATATGAAATTATATAAAGCATGTTCTCTGACCATAACACAACAGAAAAATCAATTCAAAATGGATTAAAAACCTAAATATAAGAACCAGAATTTTAAAACTCACAGAAGAAAATGTAGGGAAGCATCTTTATGATACTGTGTTAAGCAGTGATTTCTTAGACTTTACAAGCAATGCACAAGAAACATAAGAAAAAATAGATCTCTTCAGAATTAATTAAAAACAACAACAACTTTCATGTGGCAAGGACTTCATCACAAAAGTGAAGACAACTACCTCAATGGCAGAAAATATTTGGAAACCACTTATACAATAAGGAATTAATATCCCAAATGTATAAAGAGATCCTACAACTAAACAATAAAAAGACAAACAACCAAATAAAAAACGGCTAAAGATGCAAACAGACATTTCTCTCAAAAGGATATACAAATGACTAAAAAAGTGCATGAAAAGATGCTCAACATCACTAACTCTTAGGGAAAATGTAAATCATGACCATGAGATATCATTTCACACCAAGTAGTATGGCTACTATTAAAAAAGGAAACACAGAAAATTGCATTGCATAGAATATAGAGAAACAGAAATTTAAATTGGTGAAGCTTCTGGGAAGCCAGTTTGGCAGTTCTTCACAAAGCTAGGTATATAATTAAATATGACCCAGCAATTCTTCTACTAGGTATATACCCAATAGAATTGAAATTGGGACTGGAACAGATATTTACACACTAATATTCATAGCAAGATTACTCACAATTGTCAAAAGATGGCAGCAACCAAGGGTTAACAATATGCAGTATATATGTACGATGGAATATTATTCAGTTGGAAAAAAAAAAGAAGTCCTGATACACGTGACATCATGAATGAACTTTGAAGACAAAATGCTTAGTGAAATAAACCCAATACAAAAGGACAAATATTGTAAGATTTCACTGAAATGAAATAATTGGATTAAGCAAACTTGTTGTAGAATAAAGTTTCCCAAGGTCTCCAAAGGTGGTAGAGAATGGGGAGTTAATGGTTAATTTGTGCACAATTTCTTTTTAGATTGATTGCAATGTTTCAGAAATGAATGGTGGTATGGTAATACATTATTATGAATGCAATTAACAGTTGAAGTATATGTATGAATGTGGTTTAAAGGGAAACTCTAAGGTAATATATAGAATATATAATATATAGAATAAAAATTAAAAGATAAAACATAGGATGGCATAACATAATAAATTATATTATAAAAATTGGACTATAATTAATAGTACAGATTTTCTTTAATGAAATACAACAAACGTTCCATGCTAATACAAGGTGCTAATAATAGGGTGGTATATTGGAAAAAATACACCTAATGTAATCCATGTACTATTGTTACTAGTACAATTTTAATATTCTTTCATCAATGACAACAATGGTACCACACTGTAAAGTTTCAAAATTAGGGAAGTATATGTGAACACTGTAATTTTCATATGATTTTTCTGTAAACCTACAACTTCTCAAATTAAAAAAATATTAGTAATAATAATAAAAAGAAAGATCATGAATCTACGTCTATGGAAATTATATTTTTGTGAATTAAAAAGACATTAAACAAAAAAGTTCATAATATAACAACAAAGTTACATGTTCAATAAAGGAAAATAAAGCATGGTGAGAGAATGGAGAACAGAGGCTATTTTAGATAGAAGGAAGTCTATTTTAGATACAAGGAAGTCATCCCTGTAAAATTGGCATCTAGTATAATATATTTCAAGAAAAGGAACCTACAAATAGAAAGAGCTTTGGCAACTGGAGAATTAGAATGAAATTCAGTGGTAGTGGGTTGGAGAAGGACAGAAGTAGTTTATAGTAAGTAGGTGGTTGATAAGAGATGGAATTGGAAAGAGAGCCAGGTTACATAGTGCTGTGGAGGTGTTACAATGTTATTCTGATTATTATGGAGGCCATCGGAAAAATTTTAACAGGGGAGTGATTTGATCTAATTATTATAATTATCACAGGAACTGTTCTGTGGAAAATTGACTAAAGAGACAAGGAAACTGAATACAACAAGAGTAGTAAGGGATTTACCCTCTATAGTGGATTAGGTTGGGTTGTAGCAGTGAATATGGTCAGAAAAGTTTGGATTCAGCATTATTTTAAGATAGAAACTGTATGACTTGTAGTTTAGATGTAGGAAATAAAGAAACGAAAAGAGCCAAGTATGACTCGCTCAGTATATCTTCTTAAGATAAACTATAATGGTAGCTCTATTTATCCAGGTGGGGAAGAATAGGGAAGGCTAAGGTCTGGGGTGGAAGTCAAGTTTTTCTTTTTTTCCCCAAGCATATTAATTTTGATATGTATATTCAAATGCATATTAAATATCTCATTAGAAATATCAAATAGGTGGTAGAATCTATGTGTTTGAATTTACTAAAAGAGGTTGGAATTGGACATAAAACTATGAAAGTCTTTTAGCATATAAATACCATTTTTACAGCTATGTGTCATTGGGTTTGGGGTCTTCTTTTCCACTCAAATATGCAAGATCATTAAGAGTTTATTCAGTACAGAACGCCAATTCCATTGCATTTGTTTGTTGAAGAGAAAACAGAAATTCTGATCAGTCCTCAGATTGATTCTATTTTCTGGTGCATTTGTTTCTGCTCTTTTTACTTGCTTTAACTTTTTTTTTTCTTTAAAGATTTATTTTTTATTTATTTCTCTCCCTTCCTCCCCTCCCCAGGTGTTTGCTCTCTGTGTCCATTCACAGTG
Source organism: Dasypus novemcinctus (assembly GCF_030445035.2). NCBI lineage: Eukaryota > Metazoa > Chordata > Mammalia > Cingulata > Dasypodidae > Dasypus > Dasypus novemcinctus. The sequence goes on along the minus strand of NC_080674.1, from coordinate 111,050,993 downwards.
TGTTCTTTGATTACAAGCAGCCCTTCAGGTTTGATGCTATACATATCCACTGACTTAATGACACTACTGAGTCACGATTTGCTTCCCAGGCTCATCTAAGAGCCCATATTCTTAGTTCATGGACCACATTTTGAATAGCAAGTCCTCACATCATCACATACCCAGACTTCTTGTGTTAATAGCTCTTTAGATTACTCCCAAATGCTCAGTGTTGTATCTAAAGCATGCTGACTGTTTCAGGATGGAATTTCACTTGAGTTAAATCCTGAGTCATAATCATTGAGTCCTGATTTTGAGCCTAGGCCATCAGTTCTGACTGCCTCTTACCTTAGGATGTTCTTTAGAAGGATGAAAGAGATAAATGAGATGGGGGACTGGGGGACATTTTTCTAACAGTTAATCTCATTGGAATTACCTTAATCTTTCAGAGAGGTTCTAATAACATTGAAAATATTTGAGATCTCAATTCTTTTTTAGCTTCAAGGAGGATACCCCTCAGATTCAGGAGTTTTGAGAGGGGGTAGCCTTTGTTGAGTCATAAGAAGCAGCTTGTTCTATACGTTCACCAGTGTTATAAGTACTAATTGACTAAATTTACCTAACAAAGTGAGATCATGTAGGTGATTCTTCCTAGAAAATAAGAGATCTTTGAAAATGATCCCTTGCCTTCAGTAAAAGTTACTAACAAGCCACTAGTTACTAACTAGAACAGATTATTTGAATGTGAGAATGTGTGTGCATGATCTCCCCTGCGTGATGGTAGGGGTGGAGTAAGATGCTATACTTCTATCTTCCTGATGAGACAAAATACTAAGATACATTAGTCACATGGTTTGACCATGATGAAAAAGTAGATCAGATAGACTTTCTAAAACTAAAAATTGGGTCCATTACAACATAAGATTATAAGAAGAAATATCATGTTAACTATTGCTCTCAGTATTGTAGGAAGCACATGATTATGAACATTCTGAATAAAAGGCTTTGTTTGCCTACGGGGCTTAACTTGAGATGAAGTGTTTCAGTCACGATTACGTGTGGAAGAAGACTATGATACAAACTGTATAGCAAAAGAACTATTTGGACCTCTTGACTTGATATTCAACCCTGAGGGGTTCTGGGGTTATAGGATCAGAATGTGACTTATGAGATAAAACTTTTGCACTACTTTTCACCTGGGTATCAAATGAACTGACATATGCAGGTCATTTGGAATTCTTTAACAAAGTAATTATTTTAATAAATTAACACTCCATGGCCAATGAAATATTATATCATGCCAGAAAACCATAAACAAGGAACGACAGTGTCTTAGTTTCCTATCTTCTAAAACAAATACTGTATTTACAATGAGTTGGCTTAAACAATGGGAATTTATTGAAGCATTAATAGCTAGGTGATGTTTTGCCTTTGTTGTTCTGAGGCTGGCTGTTGGGTCTTTGGATTTTCTGTCACCTGATGATGCAATGTCAATGCCTTATCCTTTCTTTCCCAGATTCCCTTAACTTTGAGCTTCTATTACACTTCTCCCTGATAGCTTCGATCTCTGACCTTCACTGTAAGATCTGAAGTAATATGGTGAAGACTTGTCCTGGTTTAGTTGACTACATCTTAACTAAAATAACATCTTCAAAAGGTCCTATCAACAATAGATTCACACTCAAAGGAATGGATTAAGATTAGGAACATGATTAACTGAGGTATGTAATTCAACCTACCATGCACATTTTATTGAGGATTCACTTCAGAGTGTATATGATTGCTCGTAGCATTATTATTAATGTTACATTTTTTTTTCCTGAAAAGATCACATTTTGCAAAATTCTTGCCTTCCTCCATTTTATCCATCTACTTTCCAATCAGACAGTTTTCATGTAGCAGGATCTCCAAAGATATAAATGACTGCAAGTGTAGGATATTGGTATGTATAGGTGCTCTACTCATGGTAAAACTAGAGTTAAGCTAAAATTTCCATTTATCCTTAAACATCACTGTGAAAATAAATATTTTATCCACCAGTGTAGGGCATCTTATTATAATAGATTAGGTGATCACAAATATTATTTTCTTAGTTCTTGGAGCAAACTGTAATATTTTTTTCATTTTAGCTGCCCAGCACCAATTTCATTCAAATAATTTCAAATAACTTATACCTTCAGGAGATGTTCCATGGCAGGAATTGGAAGCTCCATTTCCCAAAAATGGGAGAGGAAGAGATGTTTGGGCACCAACTTCAGCTACTGTTGAGTAAATTCAGTGGGTTAAAGTATAATCCTAAGAGCAGCTAAAGTTTGAGCCTGTCCAAGTCATAAAGAGATCAGTAACTGCTATCTTAACTCCATGCCTGGCAGGAGGGGAAGTGGAGCAGATTGAAAATCACAGTGCTGATAGGGACCAGATTGCAGCTCTAGCCTAGGCCCCAACCCCACCTCCAGCAGGGAGGAAGCTGGGGCGACCTGTGCCAGCCTCTATGGGAAATTTCTGGCCAAGCTGCAGTTATCCTACTTGGGCAGTGCAAGCCACCTCAGGAGCTATTCTATGACTGGAGTTGGAAGCTCAATTTTCCAAAAACTGGGGAGGAGGAGACTGTTGGCCACTAATTCTGGCTACTGATTAGCTGGCTAAAATATAACCCAAAGAACAGCTGAAGTTTGAACCTGTCCAAGTTGGAAAGAGGCTGGTGGCTGCCATTTTGAACTTGGCCCCAGCAAGAGGAAAAGCCAGGATAACCAAAAAATCACAGTGACTGTAGGAATTCTTTTCTTTCACCCAGATTGGCCTGCAGCCCTAGCCTAGGCTTCAATACCACCTCTGGCAGGGTGGAGGCTGACAGGCCCTCCACTAGCCTATCCAGGTATCTGCAGGTACATTTGGGTGGCACAGATTGAATAATTGGAAGTCTACCAGGGCAACTGTAGACATCTTGGACATGCACTGCATAGATTACTGCCCAACCTGCAGATCTATCTCCACCCCAAGCAGGGAATAAAGGGGCATGAAGCTCATCAGTCTCTCTGGGCAACTACAGTCTAGGCCTGGATTATTCCACACAGCTGTGGCTTTGTGCCTACCCCTGGCAAAGGAGAAAGTTAGGAACCACTTCATTGGTCCCAGGAGCAATGAGGGCCGCTTGAGACTCCACAGCTTATAGCACCAACTATATCCTTGGATCCTATTGCACAACCAGCAAGAGAGAAAGGGAAGGACGGGCCTAAACTAAAGAAAGGCCTAAACTAAACTGCATGTAGAATAAATACTCTTGTAAGTCAGATGCCAAGGCACCAATAGAAAAATTACAATCCACACCAAGGAACAGGAAGATATGGCCCAGTTAAAGGAATAAGATAAGCCTCTAGAAAGTTGAGACAAGGAGACAGGAGTTGAGACAACTAATCACAGATGTTCAAACAAATCTCTTTAATAAATTGAATGAGATGGCTAAAGAGATTAAGGATATTAAGAAGACATTGGATGGGCACAAAGAAGAATTTGAAAGCATACACAGAAAAATAGCACATCTTATGGGAATGAAAGGTGCAATAAATGAAATTAAAAGTACATTGAAATCATATAATAGCAGATTTGATGAGCTTGAAGAAATGGCCTCTGAACATACAAAAGAAGAGATGAAAAAAAGGATGGGAAAAATTGAACTAAATGACAGCAAGAGACATGCAAACATACATGTCATGGGTGTCCCAGAAGGGGAAGAGAAGGGAAAAGGGACAGAAGGAATATAAGAAGAAATAATGGTAGAAAATTTCCTAACCCTGTCAAAGGACATAGATATCCATGTCCAAGAAGCACAATGTACTCCTGTCTGAAAAAACCTGAATAGAACAACTCTGAGACACATACTAATCAGAATGTTAAATGTCAAAGACAAAGAGTGATTTCTGAGAACAGTAAGAGAAAAGCTATGCTTAACTTATAAGGGACACCCAATAAGATTAAGTGCTGATTTCTCACCGGAAATCATGGAAGCAAGAAGACAGTGGTATGATATATTTAAGATACAAAAAGAGAAAAACTTTCAGCCAAGAATCTTATATCCAGCAAGATTGCCTTTCAAAACTGAGGGCGAGTTGAGAATATTTACAGGTAAACAGAAACTTGAGAATTTCTAACCAAGAGACTGGATTTTCAGGAAATACTAAAGCACGTACTACAGCCTGAAAAGAAAAGCCAGGAGAGAGAGAAGTCTGAAAGAGAGTCTAGAAATGAAGATTATATCAATAAAACTAACTAAAAGTGTAAGAGTGGTGAAAAAAAAATTTGACAGATAAAACCCAAATAATCAGGAATAAACTTAACCAACAATGTAAAGCACTTGTATTCAGAAAACTACAACTCAATGTTAAAAGAAATGAAAAATAAAGGCCTAAATTGGAAGAACAATCCATGCTCATGGATTGGAAGACTAAATATTATTAAGATGTCAATTCTACTCAAGTTGATATACATATTCAATGCACTCGATAAAAATTCCCTCAGCATTTTTAAACAAACTGAAAACACAATTATCAAATTTATTTGGAAGGGTAAGTGTTCCTAAATAGTCAGAAAGATCTTTAAAAGGAAAAGTGAAGTTAGATGACTCTCTTCATCACACTTTAAATCATATTACCTAGCTACAGTGATAAAAAACAACATGGTACTGGCATAAAGACAGAAACATACATTCACATGTATGGTCAAGTGATTTTTGACTAGCCTGTCAAACCCACACAGCTCAGGCAGAACAGTGCATTCAAAAAATGGTGCTGAGAGAACTGAATATCCATAGCAAAAAGAAGGAAAGAGGAAACCCTATCTCACACTTTTTCCAAAAACTAACTCAAAATCACTCAAAAACCTAAATATAAAAGCAAGAACCATAAAGCTTCTAGAAGAAAATGTCAAAAAATATCTTCAAGACCTGGTGGTAGGTGATGGATTCTTAAGGGAGATTAAGAGGAGTACTGGGATGGACTACTGATGCTTAATGTATGCAGAAGTTTTAATTAGCTATACTGTAAGAGTGTGGGAAGGTGTAGAGTGGATGGTAACACATAGTAGGTAACAGTTAGTTTATAAATGGGGATGTGGCTGAAACTGCCAAATGACAGAAAGCTAGAGAATAATCTAGGTACTGAAGAGCACAGTAAAACCAGAGGTGGATGAGAATTGTGGTTGATGGTACAGACGCAAGTGTCCTTTGTTAACTAGAACAAATGTACATCACAATTTGATTATACACAAATATGGGAAAATATGGTGGGAATGTGGAAAAGCATTGGAAAAATACAACTGGAGTGATCAATGGACTGTGGTCAGCAATAATAATGTAACATTCTATGCCAAAGATGTACTGTGTTGATAATGGGGCAGTATGGAAAATGGATGCCAAATGTACACTATGGGTGTGGTAACAATTAGATGATATTATTTTACAATCTATAACCAATGTTACACCACAGTGTGATGTGTTGATAGAGGGGTTTTGTCTGGGAATTCTGCACCCGTGCATGATTGTTTTGTAAATATACCACTTCAGTCATAAGAATATATTTAAAAAATAAAAATAGAGTTTGTTGGGGGAAAAATACACCAAATGTAAGATCAGGACTATAATTAGTAGTAAGATTTTGACAATATTCTTTCATAATCTATAACAAATATCTCACAACAATGCAAGGTATTGATGGACGGTTGATATATGAGACCCCTGTATGATGTTATGCATATTTCCTTTGTAAGTTCACAATGTTTACTACGCACCTCTTGTTTATGTATGTTCATATATAAGTGATATAAAGATAATAATAACAATAGGGTGGGTTGAGGGAAAATACTTTGGTTAGTAGCAATATTTTGATGATAACTCTTTAATCATTAGTTAAAAATATTTAATAACAGTGCAAAATATTGGTGGTTGGGTGAGGTATGAGAGTCCTGTATGATGTTATATGTTTGTTTTGTAAGGTCACAACTATTACTATACAGTTATTTTCAATGTATGTTTATATATGAGTGATACATTTCAAAAATTAATTTTTTTTAAGTATGCCCTTAATACTCTCAGAAACTTTCAAGGGCATGTAAGATTCTTTCCTTTTTTTTTTACATTTTTTGCCTCAAAATAAAATGGATACCTTCAGTATATGAAAAATAGGTAACATCTGACTGGCAATAAACTACTTAGTATATTAAAAAAAAGATTTTTAAACTACAAAGCACACACAGATTTCAGATTGTGAGTTATATTTAAAAACTTAGATCAATGAAACAGAATTCTAGTTTTTTATTTCTATTCTAAAAAATATTTCATTCTCATTACTAGAAACTGTTGCATGGAGCAACAGGCATCAAGATATATGTTAAGGCAAAAACTACTCTGGGGGAAAAATTCTTTCTAAAGCATTGCAACATTGTGTTATGAGAATACAGAAGGAATAAAACACTTGAGTTGAAGCATAATGCTGACTTAGCAATAATATGTTAAATCTGAGTTGTGACATAATTTTATATGATACACAAAGAAAAACTATATATATATTTAATTAAAATTTGTATTTGAGGTAATTACAGATTTGCATGCAGTTGCAAGATACGATACAAAGATATCTGATATACCTTTGACACAGCTTTGGCAAATGGTAATATTTTATAAAATCATAACACAATGAAAGCAGGATATTGATATTGCTAAAGTCAAGATAGAGAACATTTTGATCACCACAATGTATCTTCATATTGCTTTGTAATAGCCACCTCAATTTCTCTCCCTAGCCACCACTATCTGTTCTCCATTTCTAAATTTTTTTCACATCCAGGATGTTATATAGATGGATTCATACACTATGTGTTGGAGAATGAATCATATTCTTTACAAAAGGCATGTTCAGGTCCCAAATCCTGATCATGTATGTGTGAACCCACTTGTAAATAGGACCTTTTAAGATGTTGTTAGTTAGGATATGCCCAAACTGAATGAGGGTGGACCGTAATCCAATTTTTTTCAAGTCCTTAAAAGCAAAGGAAATTAACATGGAAAAAGAAGCCACAGGAAGCAGCCAGAAACTAAAGTCCAGAGAACCTGAAGGAGAAAGGAGAAACCCTGCCATGTCCATTGTCATGTGACTGAAAAGCCAAAAAACCCAAAGGATGCTGTCCAGCAATCAAATACTGATCCTGGGAGTCAATAAATTGGCTAGGTCTGTGAGCAAAACCAAATTCCTATTTTATGTAATTCGTTTTAGCAGCTAAGAAGGTAAGAAACAGTACCTGACTCTTCAGAATGTTTTTTTTTTCTTTTCCTTTCTTCCCATTCATAATTCTCTGGCAATTCATCCAAGCTCTGTATTGTATCCTTAGTATTTTCCTTTTTATTGCTGAAGAGTAGTCCATGGCATAGAAGTACCACCATTTGCTTAAATAATACAAGTTGAAGGACATCTGGGTTACTTCTAGATCTTGACTATTACAAATAAAGCTTCTGTAAACATTAGTGTGCAAGTTTTTGCATGATCCTAAATTCTCATTTTTTCTGGGGTATAACCCAATTCTCTGTGTCATATGGTAGTAGTCTGTTTAGTTTTTAAAGAAACCATCAAATTACTTTCCAGAATGACAATACCATTTTGCACTTTCACCTGCAATATTTGAGTAATCTAGTTTCTCTAAATCCTTGCCAGCATATGAGGCTGGTGTCTAATTTTTATTTTTGCCATTGTGTTAGATGTGTAGTAATATCACATTGTGGTCTTAATTTGCATTTTAGCAATGACTAAGTATGTTGAACATCTTTGCAAGGGTTAATTTGCCAATTTTACACTCTCTTCTGCAAAGCATCTGTTCATGTCTATTGCTCACTTTCTAAATGGATTGTTTGAGTTTCTACTGTTAACTTCTGTGAGTTCTTTATATTTTTCAGATGCCTCAGATATTTGATTTGTAAATATTTCATCCTGAACTGTAGCTTATGTTTTCATCCTCTTACAAGTTTTGTGATTCATTTTCAGAGCAAAAGTTTTTAATTTCAATAAAATCAAATTTATTAATTTTCCTTTTATGGGTTGTGTTTTAAGTGTCAACTCAAAATTATCTGTATAGTCCTAGATCCTGAAGAATTCCTCCTATACTATTTTCTAAAAGGTTTGTAAGGATACATTTTACATTTTAGTCCATGATCCATTACCCATTTTGAGCACATGCATTTTAGACTGAGATTCTATTTTTTTTTTTTTTTTTTTTTGCCTATGGATGTTCATCCAATTGATGTAGCACCATTTGTTGCAAAGGCTAATTTTGTTCTTCATTGAATTGCCTTTGTACCTTTATCAAAAAACTGGTTGGGGAAAGCGGACTTGGCCCAATGGATAGGGCGTCTGCCTACCATATGGGAGGTCCACGGTTCAAACCCTGGGCCTCCTTGACCCATGTGGAGCTGGCCCATGCGCAGTACTGATGCGTGCAAGGAGTGCCCTGCCACGCAGGGCTGTCCCCCGCATAAGAGAACCCCACGTGCAAGGAGTAAGCCCCATAAGGAGAGCCGCCCAGCGTGAAAGAAAGTGCAGCCTGCCCAAGAATGGTGACACACACACGGAGAGCTGACATAGCAAGATGATGCAACGAAAAGAAACACAGATTCCTATCTATAAGGATAGAAGCGGTCACAGAAGAACACACAGCAAATGGACACAGAGAGTAGACAACTGAGGAGGGGGAGGGGAGAAAAATAAATAAATAAATCTTTTAAAAAAAACTAGTTGAGCATAGGTAGGGCTATTTCTGGGTTCTGAGATCTATTTCATTGATCGATATGCCATTTCTCCTACCAATACCACATAGTATTGATTTATGTAACTAAATGGTCAAACTTGAAATAGGGTAGAGGGATTCCTCCTAATTTTTTCTTCTTTTTCAAAATGACTTTAGCTTTTGTAATTCCTTTAGTTTTCTGTATAAATTTAGAATAGTCTTGGCTATATCTACAAAAAAAATTGCTATGATTTTGATAGGAATAGCATTAAACTTGTATATCAATTTGGGTAGAACTGACATCTTTCCTATATTGATTCTTTCAACTCATGGGCATGGTATTTTTCTCAATTTATTTAGATCTTTTTTGACTTATTTAATCAAAGTTGTTTTCAGTTTTTGTATACAAGTCCTATGCATGCTTTGCTAGATTTATACTCTACTACTAAATTATTTTTAAGTGATTGTAAATAGTTTTGTACTTTTAATTTGGGAATATATATGTTCATTTTTAGGACACAGATATACAATTTATATTTGTATGTTCACCCCATATCCTGTGGCTTTGCTGAACCCATTTATTGGTTATGAGATTTTTTTTCCATAAAATGCTCAGAAATTTTCACTTAGACAACAACGCCATTTGCACAAAGGAGCAGTTTTGTTTTTACCTTTTGAACTATATGCCTTTAATTTTCTTTTCTTACTTTATTGCACTGGCTAGAACTTCCTTGCTATGCCCCTGATTTTTATGGGAAACATTGTCTTTCACCATTCAGTATAATGTTATTTGTAGGATTTTTGTAGATGTTCTTTATCAAGTTGAAGAAGCTCCTCTCTATTCTTATTTTTCCGAGAGTTTTATCATGAATGAATGTTAAATTTTTTCTAATGCTTTTTCTTCACTGATTGATATGCTCATATGCTTTTATTCTTCAGCTGGTTAGTATGTTCGATTACATTAATTGATTTTTGAATATTTAATTGTACTTTCATCACTGAAATAAACCCCATTTGGTCTTGGTGTATAATTAATTTTATACATTGTTGGGTTTGTAATTTTTTTAAAAGAATTTTTCATCTATCTTCATAAGGGATATTGGTCTATAATTGTCCTTTCTTGTAATGCCTTTATTTAATTTATAAATCAGGGTAACACTAGCTTCATGAAATGAATTTTGATGTGTGTTTCCTCTTCTATTTTTCCAGAAAAGAATGTGTAAAATTTCTTTTATTTTTTAAGCATTTGATGTAATTTTCTATTGAAACTATCCAAAGACTTCTTTTTTTTAGCATTTAAAAATTATGATTTCTATTTCCTTAACAGTTAAAGGGCCATTCAAATTATCTATTTCATATTGGATGAGTTGAAGTTCTTGGTGTTTATTAAGAATTTGATCTATTTCATCTAGTTTGGCAAATTTATGGGTGTAGTGTTTTTGTAGTATTCCCTTATTATCTTTTTGATGTCTGCAGGGTATGTGTTGATATTCAGTATTTCATCCCTTATATTGATAATTTGTGTATTTTCTCTTTTATTGTCATTGTTGTTAGAGGTTTGTTAAATTAACTAACCTTTTCAAATATAAGATCTGTTGGTTTGAGTCTTTTGTGATCCCAGAAAATTATGTTTTTAAATTGAACCTATTATGAGCCTCTAATTTAGATTAGATCAGTTAAGGGCCATTTGATTAGATTGCTCCAATAGGGCCTGGCTTAAGGTTGGTCTTAATCCTCTTACTGGAGTCCTTTAAAATAGAAGAATAAAAACTGCAGACACAGAAATGAACTGCAGAGATAGAGAAGAAGCCAGAAACAGAGAGAGAGAAGTCCTTGGAGCCATGTGCCTGATTGCTCACAGCTGAGCTGGAGGAGAAAGTGAGCCTGGAGGAGAAGGCAGAGAAGAGCAGTGCTTCCACTTTGTCTTGCCACGTGGAAGGAGTCCAGGATTGCTAGCAAGCTGACCTTTGGGGAAAGACCATTGTCTATTCTTTGATTTGGACATTTTTCCCAGCCTTGGAATTGTAATGGTTTGAACTCATAAATCCCATCATAAAACCCAACTCATTTCTGGTATATTGCATTGGCAGCCTTTAGTAAACTAAAACACCAGCTTTTTGTTTCTTTGATTTCTTCAATGGCTTTTTCATGTTCAATTTCATTTAATTATGCTCTTATTTTTTTTTATATCCTTCCTTCTATTTGCTCTGGGTAACTTTCTCTTTTTTCTCAAGGATCTTGAGGTGATACCTTAGAATCATTGATTATAAATTTTACCTTTTCTAATGCATGCACTTATTGCTATAACTTTCCTTTTCAGTTCTGCTTTAATTGTGTCTCACTAATTTTGATATATTGTATTTTCCTTGGTGTCATTGGTGAGTGACTCTAATGACTCTATTGACCTCTTTGGTGAGTAGCTGCATTATTGCTAGGCAATAGTGAAAGTCCTGTTTCTCTCCTAGGCCTCTTCTAACACCACCATCATGAGGAGAAAAGAGAAACCTTGTTACTGCCTAGTGGATGTGAAAGTGTGGGATCTCTTTTTGGTCTCCACTGACAATGTGTGGGGGGATCTTATTACTTCCTGGTAGGGATGAAGATCATGGCTCCCTACTCAGCTTTCTCTGACATGATCCCAGGCAACGGAGGAGGGTGGTGCTTCATTATAGCAGTGCTAGAGGGTTTTAGCAGGGGCTTTTATATCTGCACCAGATGCCATTTCTGGGTTGCTGGCCTTTTCAAGTTGAAGCCTGGTATATACAAAGCAAAAGAAATACCCTGGGGACCAATTACCAGGTCCTTTCTCAGGCACTAGGAAGAGTATGTCTACTCCATCTTTCTGTAAACAGAAATACTAAATAGAATATATTTTTAAAAGGATCTTTTTGATTAAAGTGTTTAATACTATTCAAGTCTGCAGCTAACCTGATACGGAAATTTCAATTTAATAAATTATAACAAATTTAATAAATGTTGAAGGATAACATATGTAAAGAGAGGTACATAAACCATAGGTGTGCAGTTCTGTGAATTTTCACAAAGTAAGCATGCCAAGTAACTTCAACCCATATCAATTGTCAGCACATCAGAAGCCCAAAATATCTTTTGCTACAAATATTTAGGCATTTCTAGGTCAAGGACACAATTGCTGTGCCACAGAGAGGGTTATTTTTCACATCACATACACTAGTAGGCACTGTTGAACAATTTTCAAGTTGGTTGAACCAAATTGCACTGATATGAGCAGAGTAGGAGATTTTATTTGCTCCCCATCCTTGAAAACCCTTCTTACTTTCTGCAAGTATTTTTTTTTTTAATTATAGCCAACTTGGTGAGTGCATAGTGGTATTATGTTAAGGTATTTTTTCATATGTGTATGTTTCAATAAGACTTTATTTACAAAGACAGGCATGGGGCCAGATATAGTTTGCTGACTCTTGTTCTATATCAAGGCTACAGGCAAACTTTCTTCCCATCACTATGAAAATTTGTCTGAACAATGACCATGGACAATGGGAGGACCGAGTTGGAAAACCTCATTTGGAGCAACTGAATGTCTGGTTGTGGCCCTTGAGCAGGTCACTTCAGTTCAGGTTGAATTCCTTGAGATCTTGTGGTTTCAAGTGTGTGTGTGTTTGTTTCCCATCCTGGTCCTATGTCTGAGCATCCAATAATCCTGCCTGGCAATGAGATTTGAGGGGGAGAAGTCCCATAATTTAAATTTCTTCTTCTAATTGTGAAAATGAAGAGCCCAGGTGGTTAGCATTCAAACATTAAGCAAAAGACAAAGCTCTTATTTTCACCGAAGTGTCCAAAATGGACAGTGACATTGCTCTAAATATTTATTGAGGTGGTGACCTGTGACAATAGCCCCAAGAAATACAAACAGGACATTTGGCCATCACATGTAATTCATAATATTGGAGGTTTTAAATTGAGTGATAGAGCACCTTTGAATAAAAAGTATATGGCATGAGGAAATTTTAGAGAACAGAGTGCTTCTCAGGGAAGGTCATGTATTGGGGATCCAGTTATGGTCAGAAGTTTATGGCATGGCAATCAAGTCTCAAAGCCCAAAAGAGATGCAGCCACAAGATGGCCAAAACTCTATGTGACCGCTGCCCAATGGCGTTGGTCCTATTTATGTCCTGCACCTGAAACACACTTTGATTTCTCTGTCTCATCAGTTGCATACCTGCAGGATCCCTAAGCCGTACCCAAGCCTTCTTGGCAGGTTCCTGGTTGTTCCCCATCTGGACATGGGTCTCACAAGGCCACTCTTCTCACTGATCACAGACTACCTGTGCCTTTCTCCACCCGCCAACATATACACCACAATTGATTAATTTTTGTTTGTGTACAATAGAATTCCATACTACCTTAGCATCATGTTAAGTTTTTAATTTGCATCTTCCTCATGAATAATAAGATTAAGCATATATTTGTATAAAAATTGACCATTAAATTGACCATTTTTTGGAAGCATTTTCAAGTTTTCCTCTAAACATGTCAATTGTGAGTGGATTTTGAGACTATCCAAATAATTTTTCTGTACCTATTGCAATAATCTCATCTGTTTTTTCTACTTTATTCTGTAATTGTGTAAACCCATTGATTAATTTTAGATATTAAGTCATCATTACAGTAATAAAACGCTTGTCTTCTATTATTCTTCAATATATAGCTGGATTTGATTAGCTAACGTTTTCAATAGAATTACTGACTTTTTTTTTCATTGCAATGTCTTTTTTAACTCTATCAGTGTTGTCAGGTTTGCATATTAAGAATATTTTGGGGAGATTTGCCTTATTTTTCTATTCCAAAAATGTTTACGTTTGGGTCAGTTCTTCCTTAGGTGTTTGGGAGAATCCATCATGAAGTCTTCTAGATTTGATGTTTTCACTTTTATTTATGGCATCTTTGATTGATACAGAATTATTTTGATTTTCTTCTTTTGTGAATGTCATCTACTTTGCAATATTTTTAATAAAACTATTCAAATATAAGGAAAGGTAAACACCGTGTACAGTGAGAACCCATATAATCACCACCTAAATTCTACAAGAAATATTTTGATTTTTTGCTTATCACATATCATTCCACCTATCCATTCTTCTGTGACTCCATCAAACCAGCTTGCTTTTTGTTGCATTCCAAAGTCGAAGACTTTCAAATGCCTTAACTCTAAATAATTTAACATTCACATCATTAGTCAGAGTTCAATATTTGTTTGTGTTTTTTTAAGTAAAAGTCACATACAGTGAAGTGCAAATCTTAACTGTACATTAAATGACTTTTGATGTACACCTGCAACAAATTCCTTTCATGATATAGATTATTTTCATAAACCTAAAAAGTTCTTTCATGTCTCTTCCCAGTCAATCTCCACATGCCAAAGGCAACCAGTGCTCCGATTTGTTTCTCCTTACAGTTTTAACCGTTCTAGATCTTCCTATAAAGGCAATTATGCAGATTGCTCATTTGGATGAGGCATTTTCAATTATCATGTTGTTTTTAAGATTTACCTATGTTTTGCATGTATCAATAGCTAGTTTCTTTTAATGCTACGAAGTGCCCCATTCTATGAAAATGTGCAGCTTATTTTATATTCTCCTGTTGGGGGCAAAAAAAAAGCAAGAACAACAACAAAAAAACTAAAACCCAGTTTCTTTCCAGTTTCAGGTTATTATAAATGAAACTAATTTGAATGATTTTTTTTACTTAAAGCCCATTTTATCTGATATTAGTTAGTCACTGCAGTCATCTTATGTTTACAGTTTGTTGAAATGTAGTCTCTTCCAGATTTTGTCTACTTTGGGCTGCTCTCCAGCGTATTCATGCAATTGATTTTTATATTTTGTCCAAAGTTTATAGCTATTAACTACAGAAGGATTTGTTCAATAGGAATTTCTCAGTCATTATTGAAAACAACAAAGTCATGTATATAAGTTTTGGTAAATGCTTTATTTCATCTGGAGTTTCAAATGGATTGGCATGTAATGATATTTATAACATTTTCTTATTATGTTTTTAATTGTGTAGAATTATTTTCACCCAAGAATCCTTTCTTCTTCCAATACCGATCATCATTCCATTCCCCTCTTTAAAAATGTTCTGCTTTTCCTTCCTTTCTCTCTTTATTTTCTTTAAAATTTTCTAACTTTTTGAAATATATAAACCATTATTTAGCAGCCATTATTTTTTCTTATATATGTGTTTATTGATGTACATTTCCTTCTAATTACTGATTTAGCTTCATTCTCTCAGTAAAAAATATTTATCACTCAATTGAAAATATTTTTCTAATTTTTATTACAATTTTGTTCTTTTCATCCATAGGTTGTTTTGAAGTGTGTTGCTTAATTTTTAAATGTTGGGGGGTGCAAGATGGTAAGAGAGCATAGTCTATATTATTTCAATCTTTTGAAAATTATTTAAGAATTACTTTAAAGTCTGTAGCAGTTTGATACTGTTAAGAATTCCAAAAATAGATATTGGATTATGTTATAGACTAATGTGTACTTCTGGGCATATTAGATTATGTAGGATTCAGAGCTTTCACTTTTACTTGATTAAATAATGATTAAGGCTTTGATTGGGCCACATCAGTGGGACATTGAGTCCCCACCCCCTAAGTGGGCTGGAACTCACAGAGAAACCATACTGCAGAGAAGGAAGTTTGGAGTTTTTGAACTGGAGTCTGGAAGTGAACCCAAAGGAGAAGAACACAGAGGAATAGAGATGGCTCCTTAGACACAGCAGAAGCCCTGGGGAGAGAGACAGAGCCGTTTACCTGATACTCTACAGCTGGCCTTGTGGAGAGAGCATAGCAACTGAGCACAGAAAGAAATAGAAACCTGGGAAGAGAGGAACCCAAGAAGCCTGAACTCTTGGTAGATGTCGGCAGTCATCTTGCTCCAATATGTGGCAGTAGACTGGTGAGGAAAGTAACTTATGTTTTATGGCCTGGTAATCGTAAATTTCTACCCCAAATAAATACCCTTTATAAAAGCCAACAGATTTCTAGTATTTTGCATCAGCATCCCTTTGATTGACTAATACACAGTCTAATAATGATGAATATATACAAAATAAATATATACAAATACTTAAATATTTGCATATATATAGTAAATATTCCATGCCTATTAAAAAGAATGTTTTATGCAACCATTGGCTTTGGTTTTCTATTTATCTCAAGCAGCACATGTTTTTAAATTTTCTTTAACTATATTTCTCTTTTTATCAATTTTTAGCAGTTATTGTAGGAGTCACTGAGATAGAGTACTGTTATTTTTTAAAATTATGCTTGTTAGTGTGGCTATTGTCATTTTTAGTTCATCAACCTTCACTTTTGGCTAGTGTTTTCTGGTATAACATTTTCAATAGTTTTATTTTCAGCCTTTCTGACTTTATATTTAGTGTGTCATTTGTAAGGAGCGTATAATTACAGTTAAAGTTTTGTTTTTGCTCCAGTCTGGACATATTTGTCTTTAAATTCAGGATTTATATTTTTTATGCTTAAACTGATATATTTTGGTTATAATCTATCATGTTATTATTTTCCTTTTTAAGTCCAATTTCCCCATGCTCATTTTTCTTACTTTTGTGCCATCTTAAGATTAAATTGAAGGAAGCGGACTTGGCCCAACGGATAGGGCGTCTGCCTACCACATGGGAGGTCTGCAGTTCAAACCCCGGGCCTCCTCGACCCGTGTGGAGCTGGCTCATGCACAGTACTGATGGAGTGCCCTATCACGCAGGGGTGTCCCCAGCATACGAGAGCCCCATGCGCAAGGAGTGTGCCCCGTAAGGAGAGCCATCCAGCCCAAAAGAAAGTGCAGCCTGCCCAAGAATGGCGCTGCACACATGGAGAGCTGACACAACAAGACAATGCAACAAAAAAAATGCAGATTCCTGGTGCCGCTGATGAGGAGAGAAGGGGTCACAGAAGAATACACAGCAAATGGACACAGAGAGCAGACAACTGGGGGGGAGAGGGGAAGGGGAGAGAAATAATATAAAAATAAATAAATAAATAAATCTTTAAAAAAGATTAAATTGAAAGCTTTTGAAATTTATTTTACCTTTTAAAACTTATTACTTTTTTTTATTACTTTCCAGGTCTTTTAAGGACTATGATAAGATTAGAACTTTCAAGACCAACATGTCTAACATTAGTCAATACTTTTAATATTCCTTGAGATGCATAACAGAACTGTTTAATTGTACTCACCTCTTCCATTTTTGCATTATTTGATTTTGCCCTTAATTTCTACATAGATTTTAAATCCTATAAAACATAATTTTTTTTTGTATTTATCCTCCTAAGAGTTTAAAATGAACTTTGAATATGTGGTTTGAAATCTTTCATGAATTGTGCAAATTCTTGGCTGTATCATTTAAAATATTATGCAGGTGAGTTTCATTCCCCAAAGTTTGTCTGAATCTTTCATGTACAAATAGAAAATGAGATTTATAGTAATTAGTGAGGCTAAGAGTAGGGTTTTTGAAGTAAGTCCTTTCACTTGAAAGGTGAGTCTAGTCAAAGCAAGTCAGGTGTGACAGATTTTGTGAATATTATAATAAAAGTGTGGCCAGCATAGAGAAGTTAGGAATCACATTTAAAGTATTCATTGTGACAAGATATCTAAATTATTTTTTGTTGTTAATCACTGTTAAAAGTCATGACTAGCCTCCACTTTTGAGTGGTATTACAGCTTATATCATGGGTCAACAAACTTTTTCTCTGCCAGATAATAAATATTTTTTACTTTACCGTCCACCTGTCTTCTGGTACAACTAATCAATTCTGCCATTGCAGTGCTAACATAGCCATAGAAGTACATTTATGAATAGGCATGGTTATATGTAATAAAACTTTATTTAAAAAATAAATAGCAGACCAAATTTGGCCAAAAACCATAATATAATGAAACCTGTCTGGAGGTATGCAGATAAAATAGATCACAGTCCTTCAAAAGTCTCTCCTTTGTTAGTGAGTATTGGCTAGAAGAATTAAGATAAATATAATTTCAGTCTCTTTTATATCTGCTACATCTGAACCATATCTGTCCCTAAAACACTGGGGATATTGTACAGGTGGGATCAGGTAGTGGGTTATCATTAGGTGTAATCATCAAGTTATAGGTCAGGTATTCTTCTGAGAGTTCCAGAAAGAAGATGCCTGATCCATATTTAATCGTGGCATCTGATTCACAATGCAGGTCTCGTCCCAACAGATTCCTAGGAATGGAATCACTAATCAAAATTTTAGTGAGAGGGTCCAGAGATGACTTTAAGAAATAGGAATTGGCAGAGGAATAAGCTGATTCTGAATTTGAGATTCCTACAATGGAAATAATTTTCTTACATCAAGAAAGTGATGGAAAGGTGGTAGAGTTTATGGTAAAGACTCAACTAGAAATGAAACATTCTGATTTTGCAATTGCATGGAAACTTCTTGCTTATATTAAGGACAATTATGACGCAGGAATATCATTCTATCATGCAAAGTTTTCCTTTGTATTTAGATTCTATCTTTGGTGGTAAGAGAGAAATTTTCCTTCTAGTGTCCCTTTTCTTTAAAATATTGGCAAGAGTCTTTGACTAAACTAATTTAGAGAAGAGTTCTTGCTTTTTGGGATTTTCCAATTACTTAATATAAGGAGCTGTTCATTTGATCTGCAATTTTTCTTATTTTTCAGAGTAGGAGTTGGTATATGTATATATACAAACTTAGCAAGCTTTTGTAACTGCAGTTTGCTTTCCAATCTTTGATTTTCTAACTCAATCAGTGACCTCACGTTTAAGACTCTCAACATAAAAGGTGGATAAGACAGTAGGGTAATTGTAATATCTTCCCCATGATTAAGACCAGAATATTCTTTGAAGGTGGTAGTGACATGTTCATAAAGTTCAGGATAAATACATTTGTTTTCTTATTTATAGTGCCAAATTATTTGAATAGGCTTTATTTTTTAGAACATTTGTAGATTTACAGAAAAATTGAGATCATAGTATAGAGAGTTCCCATATACTCTGGAACCAGTTTAGCTTATTTATTAACATCTAACATTAGCATGATATATTTCTTACAGTTAATGAACCAAGATAGAAAATCATTTTATTTTATTTTATTTTTTTAAGATTAACTTACTTATTTTTTAAATTTATTTCTTTCTCTTTCCCCCGCTTCCTCCAGTGGTTTGCTCCCTGTGTCCTTTCTCTGTGTGTTCTTCTGTGTCCACTTGCATTCTTGTCAGTGGCACCGGGAATGTGTGTCTCTTTTTGTTGTGTCTTCTTGCTGTGTCAGCTCTCCATGTGTGCAGCGCTACTCCTGGGCAGGCTGCACTTTTTTTTTTCATGCGGGGCAGTTCTCCTTATGGGGCATACTCCTTGAGTGTGGGGCTCCCCTACACAGGGGACACCCCTGAGTGTCACAGCACTCCTTGTGCACATCAGCACTGCACATGGGCCAGCTCACCACATGGGTTAGGAGGCCCTGGTTTGAACCCTGTACCTCCTATGTGGTAGGTGGATGCTCTATCAATTGAGCCAAATCTGCTTCCCAGGAAAATCATTTTAATCTAAAGACTAAACTAAACTAAAATCATACAGATTTCCTTAATTTTTACCTAATCTCATCTTCTGTTCCAGAATCCCATCTAAGATACTGCATTACCTTTCTTTTCCATGTCTTAGCTGTGTCTTGGCTGTGAAAATTTCTCGGAGTTTCCTAGTTATGATGACTTAGAAGATTTTGAGAAAAGGTGGTCATATATTGTATTAGTCAGAGTTCTCTAGGGAAACAGAACTAATAGGAGAGATCTGTAAATAGTATGAGATTTTATAAATTGTCTCATGCAACCTTGGGGATGCACAAGTCCAAATTCCATAGGTCAGGCACACAGGGACACAGATGAAGGTCCTCATTGAATTCTTCAGGAGACACTGACTGTCTGAAGGAGAGATGGAGAGTCTCTCTCTGAATGCTGAAACCACTTCTTTTAATGGCTTCAGCTGATTTGATGAGACGTCACTCATTGCTCAGGACACTCTCCTTAGTTGATGGTAGAAGTAACCAGTCATCTATGCAATCAACTCACTGATGATTTAAGTCCATGAAATTTCCTTGTATTACAAGTAGTCCTGTGGTAGCTTGACTAAAAAACTGGGCACAATTACCTGGCTGAGTTGACACATTAGCCTAACCATCACAGATATTTTATAGAATTCCCCTCTATTGGAATTTTCTTACATTTTTCTCATGAGTGTAAAGGAGTTCTGGGTTTTAAGAAGGAACGTCACAAAGGAAAAAGCTATAATAATCACATATATCAAGGGTGAATATCAGTATGGTTTATCATTGTTCATATAGACTTCAATCACCAACATCCAAAGTTGTGTTTGTCAGGTTTTGCCACTTAAAGTTAAACTTCCCCCATCTACACTGTACTCTTTGGAAGGAAGTCACTATATGCTGACCATAGTAGAGGAATGGGGTGCTGTGTTTCCCCTTTTTGAAGGCCAAGAATCTATATCAGTTATTTGGAGTTATTCTGCACAAATATCTCTGTTCAATCCAGTTCATCTATTTATTCCATCATTTATTTAAATAAGTATAGACACATGGATATTTATGTCATATGTTTGGGTTATAATGATATAATCTTTTATTTATTTTCTAGCTCAAATTGTTCCAGCTTTGACCATTGGAAGCTGTTTCAGTTGGCTCCTGTTTCCCTTTGATACACTTCATAAAAGTAGGTATTTTTTTAAATTACTTCCTTATTTTTTGGCCCTGCAAGACATATCGTATATATTTCTTGCTCCAATCCTAGAATCAGCTCAGGTTCTTTTGACTGGAAAGTGATTTAGACACAAATTCTGGGATCCTAGACTGGATTTTTGAACAATTGATAGGAAAGACCTTTAGGAAAGTTCTTGGAAGAAAGTTTTTATTTTATCCAAAAGTCTGCACATTGTCCTTGGTCCTGTTAAGGTTTCATATATTTAGTTTTATTTACTTTATGATATTTGTACATGTTAGAAGTTGGACAACTAATCAGATGTTCTTAAAATAACCAAGAAGCCCATACACAAATGAAGAGAAAAAAATAAACAAATAATAAACAAGAATATTGGCCCTACACACCACCTCATCCCTGATAGCTAGGGATAATAAAACAAATTTAAATGAGAAAGCTTACATCAAGGACAAAATGAAAGAGAATAAGAATAAAAGCTTAGGCAGCATTCAACAAAAAGAATACTTAGCTGTCCAGGCCCTGAGACTCTGAGGCACTCTATCCAAGAAGGGACCTGGGCTGAGTAGGATCTGAGTTACAGACCAACTTTTGCTTTTGGAGTCAGGTGAAGTTCAGTTAGTTTCAGGAATTGTTGGTCATAAATATTTCTTAGAAGAGGAAGAAACTGTTCTTGCAGTTTATCAGCTAATGACAGGACAATTTAGCAAAATGGAGAAAAGGAAGAGTTGGGGCTAATGTTATGTGATGTCTACCATGGGGTGGGAGGAACAGTTTTGGGGGCTGAGAATATGAGAGTCATAATTAGAAATTTTCCACTATTTAGGTTTTCTAAATATGATTGCATTAAGTATCAATGCTCCTCAATTCAGATTAAACTTAATAATTTTATTACCTTATATTTAGTATTTTATTAAGATTAATCTTTAAGTAAATGAGAAGATTTTGTGTTTTTTATTCTAGTTTATTCATTGTTCATGATACCACCTTGCCCATACTAGGTCTTGGATAAATATTTTGAGAGAAGTTAAGGATTAAGAATAGAAATATTTATCATTTATTATTGAGGAACCAAATGCTTAATTATATGCACACAAAAAAACAAACAACACCATGGAATGTAGAACGAGGGGAAATAAAAATCCTCCATCTCTATCCCTACTCCCACCCTCTTAGGGGCGGTCATTATAAGTATGTTTTCTGTAAATTTTAGACATATTATATGTAAACATATTACAAATATGATAATAATATTACCTAACATTTATTAAGTAGGTCCAGGCATAATAAAGTACCAAAAACCTGGTGACTTAAAGCAACAAAAATTTATTATCTCACAGTTCTGAGGCCAATTTCAAAGTGTCGGTAGGGCCATGTTCCCTTTGAAACTTTTAGGATAGACACCTTCCTCAAGTGCTTTAGTGTCTCGTGTTTGCCAGGAACCCTTGATATTCATTGGCTTATAGATTCCAGTCTCTGACCCAATCTTCATGTGACCTTTTCCCCTGTGTCTATCTGTGTCCAGATTTCCCTATTCTTATCAGGACTGCAGTCATATTGGATTTAGGACTCACTTGTTAGAGATTGAATCATGTCCCCTATAAAAGGCATCTTCAGGTCCCAATCTCTGGTCCTGCTGTATTAAATTTGAGAGAGGTTCAATTATTTGCATATAGAGAGGCCAGGACTCAGGAATGATTTTGAGAAGGAAAAATGGTTTATTGATGGCCGGCCCGAAGGGAGCTTTCTGTTTCAATCCCGAGCCCCGAACAAGAATTTTGAGTCCCTTTTATACAGAGAGGAAAGGCCAAATGGTCCTTTTGTTTCAGTTTTCAATAGGCTTGAATTAGCATAGCTTTTAGCATGGACGTCAGGCATTCTAGATAAGCTTTTAGCATATTTTGTTTGCATTTTCCCTGAATACTTAAAGTTTATAGACCTTGCATTGTTAAACTGTTTCCTGGGACTGGAGTCCTTGCCATGGTCACCAAGGGCAGGACTGCAGCCTTTTATCATCCCACACCCACAAGTCAGAGATAGTTTAGGTTATCTCTTAAGAGACAAAGTATGGACCCATTTGTAAATAGGATCTTTGAAGATGTTATTAGTTAAGGTATACCAGACTAGAAAAAGAATGGGCCTTAATCCGTATTGTAGGAGTCCTTGTAAGCAAAGGAAATATGACACAAAAGGAGAAAAATCATGGGGAACTGCCAGAAGCCAGAAGTTATTGAATCCAGAGGAGAAAGAACACATCTCCATGTGTATTGCTATGTGACAGAATATCCAGGAACTTCAAAGATTCCAAGCCAGCCAATCCTCTGCCTGAGGGAAGCAATTCTTTTAGTCTTTGAAAACATGAGCCAGTAAATTGCTCTTATTAAACCATCCCGTTGTATGGTATTTGATTTAGCAGCTGGGAGGCTAATACATCTTCCTAACACAGTATGACTTCATCTTCACTTCATTACATCTGCAAGGACCCTATTTCCAAATAAATTAATATGCACTGGGAATTTTAACACACTGGGAAAACAATTACAACCAGTATTGTTACCACTCCCATTGTACATACGAGGGAATAATCTGAGACATAAAGGAGTAAAGGATTTGCTCAATGTATGACTTTAAACGGCAAAGCATCATTTCTAAACCTGATAATCTGACTACAGATTCCATATTCTTAACAAAATTCCATTGTGACTTCTAATTTTTAAACTTTCCTGCCACTGGCTTCTATTGCTAAACAATATATTTTCATCTATTTCTCTGTTGGAATATATAGAGCTTGCTAATTCTTTTAGACAGTTGCATGAAACTATTCTTTATGGGTACAGCATGCTTTTATTAAACCACTAATTTATTTATGTATATAAAAGTAGATAATGGTCATTCAATGAAAAATTTTGTAAGTATTCTCCAACACTTTTGTGCCAAAATAACTAGGATAAATTTATGGAATTAGAGCTACTGTTACATAAAGTTTTAGCATTTATAAGATTATATCAATTTATATCCAAGATTATTCTGCAGTTTTGCTTGATTCCTTTCCAAATCATTGCCAACACAAGTCATTATCAACCTGTGATCCATACCAATCTGATACTTGAAAAATATTTTACGGTTGCTTTAATTTATATTTATTTTGTTATATGTGGTTTTGAGTGTATTTTTTGTTTATTAGCTTTTCTTATTCTTTGCCTATTAGCTGTTTTTTTCATGCTCTTTGCCCATCTTTCTATTAAATTTTTAACATTACTTTTTTTTACTGTTGGTAAGTTCTTCATGTATTAAGAGCATTAACACTTATCTGTTAGGTGTAGCTTTATTTTCATCAGTTACTTTTCTTATTGGGTCTTATTGGGTGTTTACTTATTTCCATAGAATTATCTTTACAGTTTCATATAATCACATATATGAAAGCTTTTATTTTGTTTTGTTTTGTTTTTGATGTTTTTGATATGCTTAGACCTTACTCAATCCATAAGCATAGTTTACAGCAATATATTTTTATTTTTCCTGTTTCTAAAAAATATTTCTTCAACTGTTTTATTGATTTTAATTTATTGTTGTGCTTTATTTTCCCAGACAGTTTCCCCTAAAACTTATTGAATTGTCTCTTTCTTTCTTCTGTAATTTAAACTATTCCTATATAATATATTAAACATTCCTTATAAAAACTAAAAATTTAAAATAGAAACAAACATGGTAGAAATGCTATGGTATTTATAGAGTTGCATACATCTGTATTTTTAAAAATCCAAGAAAAATTTTATTCTCAGAAAACTGGAACTCCAGATGAAACTTCTGCTTAAGGGCTAAAATTTTCAAAGTTTGGAAATAATGAAAACCATGTCATGTAAAAAGGATTAGAAACACATGAGGAAAGACCAAGCATAGCACTCAATTTTCAATTTTAAAAGTTACAAGTTTTACACTTTTCCATGTAGACAGTGAAGTCTTTTTTCCCTTCTTAAAATCTTCTGGATCTTTGGAGGAAAAACAAAAAACAAAAAACAAAAACAAAAACAAAAAACAACAACAAAACAAAACAGCCCTGCAAGTTTCTCAGTGTATTGCACCGTCTTATTAGGGCCCAGTCATTTCTATGATCAAGCCAAGCTCTACAGGAGCAGAGACGATCCATGGTGCATGTTGCTTTTAGGCACGGATAGCAAAGCTGGACTACCAAATGCCACAGAGCTACATAGCACTAATGCTGAGCACAAAGAAATGATACTGGATAATACCATCTTTAGGCATGGTGGCTAATTTCCTTAATGTTGCTAAATCTCTGTGTTTTCTGATTCCATTCTGTGGTATTACTAAGAGTTTTTCTCTTGGTGCTCAAGCAAGTAGTACAATACACTCTTCGTCCTAAAGTAATATGGTGGATAAAAACAAGAGCAGAAATTGTCGGCGTCTCTGACTTTCCATTGAGAGAGCTGGAGGACAAGGCAGAAAGTACGTTTCACTTGGGGCAGCACAACCCTTAACTCAAAGAGCTGTAACCTATTAATAGACAGGAAATTGTTACTCTTCTACATGAATGATAAACTTCAGCTTCAAAATTTTATAAGATTTTTTTACTCCTCTGCAGGACCTAAGCCATAATTCCTGAGTTCATATCATATATTCAACCATCAGTCTCTCTGTTTATAGGCATACATGGAGGGCTTATTTGTTTATTTTTAGATGTAATGCCCCTTTGAGTATGAATGCATATAAACCTGAATCAGATAAAAAGAGTATGACAGAATTCTGAAGGGCAATATTTAATTTTGCTTTAAAAATGAGCTCTCATCTATTTCTCATGTGTTGTAAATGCAGCTTGTAATTTCCCAAAGGTGTGCAGTGGAAAATAGATGATATTGGAAAATTCATCAGTGGGCTTCTCTCCTATAATGGAGAATATAGAAATGAAAAGAAAAATTGTTTCTTTTAGTAACTGGCAGTGTTTAGGAATGTATGGAAAGAGGTCATAATAGTAAACGGAACATAAACAAATACTAAGTTAAAAATTCCATTAAGTTCATTTCTATCTCAGTTTCCAGCCTAATGGAAATAGAGAATATATGAATAATGATTGGATCAGAGGGACAGTGACTGTGTTCTCCTTCTTGCCTCCAGGATTGTGGTCTACATTTATTCCTTAAGTAGAGAAAAGAATATCAAAAGTCAGAGAAGAAAAAGTAAAAGAAAACAAAAATGACTTCTAGAAGAACTTTGATCAAATGTGTTCTCCTAAGTGAGTTTTATTTATTATAATATTCGGAAAATTCTGTCTGGATACCTAGACATTTATTATTTACCATTGAGTTTCTATTGTGCTCCTTCAATAGGGAGTATCATCCAATAAAAAAGAAAAGAAATGAGAAAAAAAGTGAATAAAAGACAAGCACATAGATTATTTCTCTTTAAAAACTTATCAGAAATGTCATTTTGACTACCCTTTAACCACTTGCCAATATTATCTTTTTTTTGTCCTTAACATCTTTATCAGGAATAATTTACCTCTTTTCCTTAGCTTTTTATTATCTCTCTTTATAGTGAATCTTGGCTTCTTTTAGTCATTATAAATTTGAAATTTCTTCTGAAGATAATGTATAATAAAGAACACATAGGGAATCTATATCTTTATATGTCCATACATATATGTCCCCTTTTACCCTTCTTGCAGTGAATTCACATATTGCCATTTAAAATTAATGAGAAAATTACATAGCAATATCAAAAGATGAAGAGAGAATCCTTGAGGTATTCTATCTTTTTACTCATTCTTCTTTATTTCCCCTAAATAAATCTGTCTCATGGCTAACCTGCAGCTCAAACATTAGCTGAGTCATTCCACATATTAAGATTAGACAGATTCACTGAACTGGGAATTCAGAGAAGGGAAAGGCAAGACACAGACTGGAAGCTTGATGAGCCAGCTCACAGTAGGTGAAGACATGGTGAAAGATTATTCAAATAAACACCTGCTTTGCAGATGACTGGAATTCCAGAGGTCTAAGAAAATTGGATGAAGCACACTGTAAAGGTGTTAGCTGCTATTTTTGAGCAACTCTTGGAAAACTTGAACATGGATAAAGGTCAGAAAGAAATAAACATAGCTTCCAAATTTGGACATTGGAAAGAAAATAACTGGATAATTTTGCAACTTCCCTCAAAAGTGTAATGCACTGATAACTTAATGAAGCTCAAAAACCACTTTCAATTAATATAGGGAAATTTCTTAAAATAAAAAAGAAGACTAGACATTGTTTTTGATCTTAGCATAGCTTTGAATTCTTCCCCTTATTGTATATTAATTAATAGCCTTAGAATACA
Source organism: Dasypus novemcinctus (assembly GCF_030445035.2). Lineage (NCBI taxonomy): Eukaryota > Metazoa > Chordata > Mammalia > Cingulata > Dasypodidae > Dasypus > Dasypus novemcinctus. The sequence continues at coordinate 111,024,150 of NC_080674.1, read as the reverse complement.
TAGAATAGACCACATAATATATAAAAAATTCTATGTTAGCAAATTAGATATATTGCCCTTCATGAACTTGAAAAAAAATTTCTCCATCTAACTTCTTACCTCTGACATCTTTTTTAGGCAGTTATGGATATGTGAACTGTGCTTAATTAAATACAGCCTCTTAAAAAGAATGTAAAGTCTGCTTACCTTTTATCCACACCTTTTTGACTGATTCCATAATGGGCTTAACCTTGGGAAAAGAAAACTGGACTTGTTCCTGCAGCTGCTACTGGTGGTATTGCTACTTGTGCTGTTACTAACTGCAGCACATGTTGTGGGAAAAGCCAAGGGTCTAGAACTATGTCATTGGCACTTAGCAAATTGGATGGGTCAGCTGCATGACTCTGTGAGAGATTGTTTATTATTCTTCCTACATAACTGTCTGCACTGGAACCCAACATTCACCCAAATATTTGTATAAATTTGAACACAGACTTGCTGACTCTAGTTCTCTAACATTAGCCAAGGATGTCCTCAAAGAGAATGCTGGAGATGCCAGATGTATTCAGTGATTGAATCATCAAAACCAACACAAAGCCGTCAAAGCTAATCTGGTTACAAATGAACTCAACACGTTCATGGAAAAGAGTAATAATAAACATGACTGAACTTTCACTTTCTTAATGAAACATCATTTAGATACATTTTCCTGTGAATTGTGGTAATTATAACAACAAATAGCTGGTTTTGGAATAAAGTTTTTCCATTGCAACTGAAGTCAGAAAACACATGCAATTGTTGAAAGAATTTTGCCATGGCTACCTTTTCCACTGAAGATTTTGATGTAGTAAAAGAATATCTGGAGTCCATCAATGATAGCCATTTACTGAAACCTGATCTCAGTGATTTATCAACCAATTCCTAAATCCATAACAGGGTTTAAAACCATAAAACTTGAGCTTTCTAGTGTGATCTAATAGGTTCATTTCCATACCTGGCAAAGATGAGACTGGAGATCATTGTACCATTTGTGACAGCAAGCTTTTGTGTGAAAACATTTCTACTTACTCATATATAACAAGACAAGGCCAGAAACTATTTATTTGTGAGTAAAGATAAATTTGTTGCTATTTATAAAAAAATCTTATCTCTCTAACTAGAACAAAAATATTAAAGTAAAAATATAATATTCTGTACTTTTGGATATTTTTAAATGTTGTGTTATGAAAAAAACATATGCAGGCTAAAAAGTTAAATTATAACATAAGGGCAAACAGTGAAATAAAACTTTCATCACAAAGAGACAGTTCCTCTTTCCACAGGTAACAGTTATAGCATCATTCTCTCTTTCTCTAGTCTCTCCTTTTTTTTTTTTTGTATAATGTTTCAAATATTAGAACAAAATAAATAACCCTGTATACACCTATTCTTTTTGAATGAGAAGCAGACATAGTTGAAACAATGTGGCTACCATATTTTTAAAAATATTTGACCATATAACAATATTTCTCAAGATTTATTCATACAGAATAACAGTCCTGTGATACCATAAGCCGCTATATCATAAGAGAGTGTTATGATCAAATATGTTTGGTATAAAAATTAAACTGGTATCCTTATTGCAGAACATTTCAAAAACTTAAATATTATAGCTCTCTTATGAATTTCCAAAAGAGCAATATGGTAAATCACATCCTAAGCATTTTGACCACAGAATTATTTTGCTTGAAGAAGAATCATGTAGAATTCATTTCCTACAGCACAAATTTTAGCAGACACTAAGATGCATTATCTAAATTCTTCCTGGTCCTCAATTCTAGAAATATCAGTGAGTATGTTTTAATTTAAAAATGATTGTTGGAAGTGGATTTGGCTCAAGCAGTTGGGTGCCCACCTCCCATATGGGAAGTCCTGGGTTCAATTCCTGGTGATTCCTAAAGAAGACAAATAAGCAACAAACAGACAACAAGCAGACATTGAGCAAAAACAGCAAGCAGACAAGGAGCAAAAAAACAATGATCAGACAAGGAGCAAAAACAATGAGCAAGATAATCAGTAAAAACAATGAGCAAGACAATGAGCAAAGAACAAACAGATGATGAGCAAAATCAAATGAGCAGGGAGTGGATGTGGCTCAAGCAGTTGCATGCCTACCTCTCACACCAGAGGTCCCAGGTTTAGTTCCCAGTGCCTCCTAAGGAAAAACAGACAATGAGCAGAAAAAAACAAAAACAATGAAGACAATGAGCAGACAACAAGCATAAACAAGCAAACAGAAAAAGGAGCTATCTTCGGGTGGGGGGGGGGTGGAAGATTGTTCCCAAAATATTTGATTTACAATGAAGAGAGGGACCAAAAAGAGTGCCTAGAATACAGTGAGTAGTGAATAGGAAGCAGATTATTTATTTATTTACTTTTAATTTTATTATTGTTAGATGGGTGGGATTTTTGTGATAAATTCATTAACTTGTCCTTAAAATTCTAGTACACTATGAAAATAAACTAGACAACAAAAAGGACTTTTGAGAAGCTCAAATAAAAACTGCTTCACTGTAGTGTTAACAGAGATCCTTCCCAGGAAACAGATGTGAACTTTTTAATGCTCACCAATTTCAATATAGCTGAAATTATCTTCCTGACCCATGATAACAGCAGGGCAGGTATCTGGAAATTTTTAATTGTTTACACTCAGTGGTACATTTGTGAAATAATTAGCTGGTAACAAATATCCCATTCAGGAAAACAAATGAGAGACCTGAAATGAAAAGCAAACTCATGTTTTTGGTTTAATACACATCTGGTAGGTCAGTGCTTCTCACACTTGAAAGAACATAATGAACCCCTGGGAGACTTTTTAAAACACAGCTTCCTAGGCTGCACCTCCCTAGAGATTGTTACTCAGTATGTCTGAGAGTTGCCTATGAAACTGATTTTTCAAAATATCTCAGGTAATTCTGAAACTTTTGATCGTGGACCATACGTTGTTAGACATTAGGTTAGGAGCAGCTCATAGACTTGTCTGATTACTTTTTTCTGTTATTGAGATGGCTACATTGTCTTAGTTTACTTATTTTTAGGGGGATTAATATTATTGCTATGGCACAAGGGAGAGAAACCTCAAGAGAAAAAAGCAGCATGTATGCTTTGTCTAAAAATAGAAAACTGCTTAATTTTATTTTAATCACAGTGATTGGAATGATAGGAATACAATTTATCATAAATATGCTATATTAGGAACAACAGACTAAGACATTCAAGACAAAATAAATAAATTCTATATTTCCTCTAAGGTATGCTTCTCAAGAAAATAAAGCTTTGTAAGGTTTAAATTGTTTTAATCTCAAATTACAATCCATTTTCTTATTTATTCATTCAACACACTTTTTTATCAACAGTTATTAGATGCCAGTTACTATGCTTAATGCTGGGATTCAAAGATGCTCATGAGACATCTCTACCTTCACGGGACTTACAGTTAATTGCCTCTTTCAAGATTTCAAAGTCTGTCCCAGTATTCCAATGTTTTGAGCTCTGATGAACTAATTGGTATTGTGACTAAGGACCACGCCGTATGACTAACAAATGAGTAATAAATTAATCCATACTCACCTATATACCCATTTTAATTTCTGAGTTTTAATCAACTATTTTTAAGTTTTTATTCATATAGAAATATTAATAACATTTTAAGGTTGTTCCTTATCTTATAGCTCTCCCACCACTTTGACCATTTTAATTGTTCTCAGTAGGGTTGGTGGAACCTACCCTAATGGCATAAAAGTGCCCTTTTCTCTGAGTAAGGAATAAAAGCAGACCTTGGTTTCTTCAGGTAATTATGTTATGTTACCTGCTTTTCACTAACGGCAGTGTAGGCCTGATCTTTGTGTTTTGAATTAGAAATAGGTATTTAAAAGAGAGCTATTAACTTCCAGGGAGTAGGAAATTCCATGGATAATAGACTGCTGTTACCATTATAATCTAGCATTTGTCAGCTATACAAATTAAATTCACATAGCTTGACATTTTATATATTCATTGGTACATTGTAGGAAGACAGAAAAAAAGACAGAAAGATACAATATAATAGAAGTTATTTTTATATTAGCAGCATACATTTTGCACAATAGTTCAATAATGAGTTTGTTATTTGTGGACATTTTTCTTTATATTTCATAGGTGTACTTTGTAGCAAACTTTTATGCAATTATTAATTACAAATTTGACTTGCAAATAACTAAAAATTTAAAGAGATGAATGTATATAAACCTATATTATATATGCATATATTTGTAAACCCATAAAACATCCATATAAAAATGATTTCTTTGTTCATAATCCACTTGTTATAGTCTCTTTAGTTGCTCTTGGTAAGGAAATGTACAAGAAAAAGAGTGAAAATAAGAAATTTTACTTACTTAATTAGAATCATTCAATTCTTTTTCCAAAATGCATTTCAAAAATCTCAACTGACCAAAGATTTTAAACTGTATACTTCAAAAATGCTTTATAAAGTTTCAAAATTACTATCCAATAACATACAGTGTTTCTATAGGGACTGTGTAAGAAAACACAGTACTTGTGTCATAGCACTTAAAAAAAGAGATATGCTCTATTGGCACTCAAATACCTTTTCAAAATTGGATAATAAACTGCCTTTTAGTGACTAGCATACCACATTATACATACAAATAGAACTCAGTATGGGCTTCCCTGCAGAATAGAATAATTTCCTCTATCTCTATCTCTATCTCTATCTCTATATCCTGTTCATTTTCAAGGGAGTTAGCTTGATATGGGATTTGTATCTTATGGCAAACTGTATTTCACTTACTAAAAAAGTGACTACTCTATGTCAAAAGTCTCTCCTATTTTAATAATCATTTGACTTAGTAAGTACTTACCACATGCAACAGAACTTATGGAACTACAGAAAAAACATGAAAGGCAAATTACCAGTTATTTAAGTACCTTTCAAATCAGTATTTCTAATACAAAATAATAATTATAATAGTGGTTACAATAACCTCACTTTTGTTCAGTATGATGAGAGAAAGAGGGTCAAAGCAGCTAAATTTATAGAAACAAAAGAGAAACAAAGTAATTATCTATGAATAATCTATTTCATAAAGGAATCAAAATTCTTAGATCTAATTGAATATGATTAATTTGACAATTTTAAAAATAAACTTTATTTTTTAGAATAATTTTAGATTTACCAAAAAACTGAGAAGATAGTACAGAGAGTGCCTATGCCCCAAAGTCTTTTCCTTTACTGTTAAGTTTTTCTTTTTATGGTACATTCTTTACAATTAGTGAAGTAATATTGATACATTGTTATTAATTAAAATTCATATTTTGCTCAGATTTCCTCAGTTTTTATACCTAAATTTCTTTTTCTCTTCCAGGATCCAACGCAGTTTAATACATTGCTTTTAGTTGTCATTTCTCCTCAGGTTCTTTTCGCTAGGACAATTTCTCCAACTTCCTTGTTTTTGGTGACCTTAACTGTTTTAAGGATTATTAGTCAGGGATTTGGCAGAATTTCCCTCTGTTAGAATATATTTGATTTGTGTGTGTGTGTGTGTGTGTGTGAGATTAGACTTGGATTATGGGTCTGTGGGAGGAAGACAACAGAGGTAAAATGCCATATTTATTACTGCATTTCAAAGGTACATATTATACTATTAACATCACTTACTACTGTTTATGCTGACCTTGATCACCTAGCAGAAGTGGTATGTGCTAGGTCTAGATTGAAAATTACTCTGTTTTTCCTTCTAACATTATTCTACTTTTTGGAAGGAAGCCACTATACACAGTACACACTTAAGAAGTTGTGGGTTATGTTGTCCTTCCTTGAGTATGGAATAGTTACATAAATTATGTGGAATTCTGCACAGGATATTTGACTATATTCCTCCACTTAAATACTTATTCAACCATTTATTTATATCAAGATAGACTCATGGATATTTGTTATATACTTTGGGTTAAAATCTATAATACTTTTTAAATTTTGTTGCTCACATTGTACCAGCTTTGGTCATTGGGAGCTCTTTCTGTTGGCTGTATCCTCTTGACATACCCCCTTTCAATGCAGGTTATTTTTTAATACTTCTTTACTTTCTGGCATTATACAATGCTCCAGGGTACTCTTTTATATTTACTCACCAGCCTTGGAATCAAGCATGGTTCCTTAGACCTCTGGTTCTTTTCATTGGAGACTGGTATTAGATTTGCTCATTGCTACTGGGGTGTCATGGCTTCTTGTTACTCTCAGCTGGAAGAATAAGGACAAATACATGAGTATACCAACCTGCGCATAATTACATACCATAAATAATTATGTTATGACTATCTGCATTAAGGAAGACATGACTTCTTACTCATGACTCCAACTCTAGTCCATTACACATGAATCATTAGACTCTCTTTCCCTTGCTTATCTATAACTCCCATTCCAACAGTGAGAAATCTGACTCCCGCTATTCAGATTTTTCTATTTTTTAATGAGTTAGCTTTTATGTTCTTTCTTTCAAGATATTTGTACATTTTATGGAATTGTTCAGACATATTTTTGGCATAATTTTCCATAATGTTATCTTCTTACCTTTTTAATATTTCTCTTCTGAATTGATATATTCTTTTCCATTACTGAAATTGTTATTATCTGTCTTTTCTCTTTCTTAGTCAATCTATCTAGATTACTATGTATTTTACTGATTTTTTAAAAACAGGTTTATTTCATTAATTATTCTCCAATGTTTTTCCACTTATTATGCTATTATTTTCTGCTGAAACTTCATTATTTCCACTTTTTAATTACTTGGGTTTAATTTTTTGTTTGATGCTTAGGTTATTAACTTGAATCTTCTTTTTCTAATAAAATATTTAGAGCTATAATTTTTCTATACCCAACAAGTTTTTAAACATTGTATTTCCATGTTTTTTGCAGTTTTTAAAAGTTTATTGAAGTATATCACTCATACATAACCATACATAAACAATAAGTGTATAGTAATAGTTGTGAACTTACAAAGCAAACATACAAAACATCATACCGGGTTCTCATACCTCACCGTAGCACCAATACCTTGCATTGTTGTGAAATTTTTTTTAACTAATGATGAAAGAGTATACTCAAAATATTCCTATCAACCAAAATATCTTACATTTGGTATATTTTTCCCCAACCCACCCTATTATTATTATTATATCATTTATACAAGAACATACATAAATAGTAAGTATATAGTAAAAGTTGTGAAGTTACAAAACAATCATGCACATGTGTAGAATTCTCATGCTACACCCCTCTATCAACATGCCACACTGTGGTGGAACATTTGTTACAGATTATGAAATAATATCATCAGACTATTACTACTAACCATAGTCCATATTGTACATTGGCATACTATTTCCTTACCTCCCTCCCGTTGACTACAGTGTACATCTTTGGCATAAATGCATGAATTTTAGAGTATTGCTGTTAATCACAGTCCATAGGTCACTCCAGTTGTATTTTTCCCATGCTTCTCCACATTCCCACCACCCTGCAGTAGTGATGGACATTTGCTTTCACTCACAAGGGACACTCTTACATCTCTACCATCAACCACAATTCTCATCCACCTCTGAGTTTACTGTGCTATTCAATCTCTAGATTATTCTCTAGCTTTCTTTTAATTGACATTTACATCCCTACACTACCCTTTCAAGGTCACATTCCCATTCATAAACTAGTTGTTACTCACTATAATGTATTACCATCAACTGTATGCATTTCCACACTTTTACAGTAAAGTTAAGTAAATCTTCTACATACATTAAGTATCAGTATTCCATCTCAGTATTCTTATTATCTTCTTTAAGAATCCACCACCTACCACCAGGTCTTGAAGAAGTTTTCCTACATTTTCTTTTAGAAACTTTAGGGCTTTTGATTTTATATTTAGGTTTTTGATCAGTTTGAGTTTATATTTGTATAAGGTGTGAGATAGGGGCCCTCTTTCTCTCTTTTGGCTATGGATATCCAGTTCTCTCAGTATCATTTTTTGAATGGACTGTTCTGTCTGAGCTGGGTGGATTTGTCAGGTTTGTCAAAAATCACTTGACCATACATAACATCACAGAGGGATCTCACACATCACTTCAGTAATATATATAAATCACTTAACCATAGATGTTAGGGTCTGTTTCTGAACCATTAATTCGGTTCCATTGGTCTATGTGTCTGTCTTTATGCCAGGACCATGCAGTTTTTAGGACTGTAGGTAGGTAATATCATTTAAAGTCTGGAAGTGAGAGTCTGCTAACTTTGCTTTTCCTTTTTAAAATTATTCCAGCTATACAGGACCCTTTACGGAGTAAATTTTATCATCATGTTTTCAATTTATTTGAAAAATTCTTGTAAAATGTTTTTGGGGATTTCATTTAATCTGTAAATCAATTTGGGTAAAATTTACCTCTTAAAGATATTTAGTCTTCCAATCTGTGTGTGTGGAATGTTCTTCCAATTGTTTAGGTCTTTTAAAATTTCTTTTAGCAATGCATTGTAGTTTTCTGAATACACATGCTTTACTTTATTGGTTGAGTTTATTCCTAAATATTTGATTCCTTTAGTTGCTATTGTAAATGGAATTTTTCCCCCTGACGTCATCCTTAGATTGTTTATTACCAGTGTCTTTTAAAGTCTATTTCATTGGATATAAGAATAGCTTCTCCAGCTTTCTCTTTGTTATTGTAACTGCATGCATGGAATATTTTTTCCAGCATTTCACTTTCAATCTATCAGTATCCTTGGGTCTAAGGTGAGTCTCTTGCAGACAGCAAATAGGTGGCTCATATTTTCTTATTCATTCTGCCAGTCTGTGTCTTTTGATTGAGGAGTTTAATCCATTAACATTGAATGTTATTACTGTAAAGGCAGTTTTTATTTCAACCATTTTGACCTTGGGTTTTAGCAGTCATATTTTATTTTCACCACTCTTTTTACACTTTTAGTTACTTTTACTGATATAATCTTCATTTCTCAACTCCTTCTTTTCAGACTGTAGTACTCCCTTTAGTATTTCCTTCAAAGCTGACCTCTTGGTTACAAGTTCTCTCAATTTCTGTTCATCTGTGAATGTTCTAAAACGGCCCTCATCTTTGAAAAACACTCTTGCCAGATATAAGATTCTTGGCTGGAAGTTTTTCTCTTGCAGTATCTTAAATATACCATATACCATTAAGATACTTGTCTCTTTGGTTTCTGATGAGAAATTAGCACTTATTTTTATTGGGTATCCCTTATATGTCATGCATTGTTTTTCTCTTGCTGTTCTCAGAATTCTCTCTTTGTTGTTGCCATTTGACATTCTGATTAGTAGGTGTCTCAGAGTTGGTCTATTTGGATTTATTCAGAAAGGAGTAAGGTATGCTTCTTGGACATGGATATCTATGCCCTTAAACAGGGATGGGAAATTTGCTACTATTATTTCTTCAAATATTCCTTCTGTCACTTTTCCCTTTTTTTCTTGTGGGATACCATTGACACATATGTTTGCATGTCTCTTGCTGTCATTTAGTTCCCTGGGACCTTGTTCAATTTTTTCCATCTTTTTTTCATCTGTTCTTTTGTATTTTCACTTTTGGAGGCCATTTCCCTAAGCTCAACAATCCTTTTTTCTGCCACCTCAAATCTGCTGTTATATGATTCCTGTGTATTTTTTATTTCAGTTTTTATACCTTTCATTCCCATAAGATCTGCTATTTTTCTATATACGCTTTAAAATTCCTCTTTGAGCTCATCCAATGTCTTCATAATATCCTTAATCTCTTTAGTCATCTCTCTGAGTTTATTTAGGAGATTTGTTTGAACATCTATAATTAGTTGTCTCAACTCTTTTATGTCATCTGGAGGCTTATCCAGTTATTCTTTAACCAGGTCATATCTTC